>NC_089491.1:72486446-73199571 GCF_036850765.1 Saccopteryx bilineata | reverse complement strand
AATTGAATTATATAGTTTTACTCTGTAAAACACTGAAATGGTTTAAAAATAAAAACTTTCTAAAATGGTATATTTAGAGAAACATTACTTTCATTTATACCATTTCTATTCTTCTGACCTTCTTCATAACAAATAATTTTCAATATTTTCTGCAATATCTTTTTTTGCAAGAACACCGATTTCTCTTATTATACCTTATATTGTACACAATTATAGCCAACTAAATAAAATATCTGGAACCTGAATTTAACTTAACAATATATTATAGAAATAAATCCACAAAAAACATTTTCTTTATTTATTTTTATAACTAATTATTGCACCCTGGTATGCATGTATCAAAGTTTATACAACTAGTTACCTATTATCATATTGAAGCTTTTTGAAGATTATTTCTATTTTTTCGGTAATAAAAATAGTATAACAATAAGCCTGTGCATTATATTGTTTTATATTTATAAAAGTAAATAATACCCTACTTAATAGAGGTTGTAACATTTTCTATATATTCGCCAACAGAATAAATTATCAGTCTTTCAGATTTTTCTAACCTGAAAAATAGAAATAGTATTACTGTGTAATTATATAAGTTGTTGTTATTATTGTATAATTTTATAAGTTGTTATTATCATTATAGTAAATATAATTTTATGTTCATATAGGCCTTCTTGTTTATTCACTATTCATTTCTTCTTGCAATTTTTTCATTCAATTTGTTCTTTTCTTTTTTCTCTATTTTTAGACCATTTTATGCAATAAGTATTTTAAAGCTAATTTAAGAAAAAATACATTTTTTGGTGTTGAGTTTTATAAGCTTTTTATAAATTTTTGATATTAAGCCCTTATCAGTTATATCACAGGCAAATATGTTCATCCATTCAGTGGGTTGTATTTTCATTTTGTTGATGGTTTCCTTTGCTGTGCAAAAACATTTTAGTTTGATGTAGTTCCATTTGTTTATTTTTTTCTTTTGTTTCCCTTGCCTGGAATAATACATTAGAAAAAAATATTGCTACGAGAAATATCTGAGATTTTATTGCCTATATTTTCTTCTAGAATTCTTATGGTCTTAACTCTAACATTTAAGTCTTTAATCCATTTTGAACTTATTCTTTTGTAAGACTGTGGCCTAGTTTAATTTTTTTTTTCACATATCTGTCCAATTTTGCCAACGCCATTTGTTGAATAGGCTATCTTTACACCAGTGTATGTTTTAACCTCCTTTGTCAAATATGAATTGACTATAAAGCTGTGGGTTTATTTCTGTGTCTCTATTCTATTTCATTTATCTATGTGTCTTTTTTTATGCCAGTACCATGCTATTACTTTTAAAACTCAACAACAAAAAAACAAACAATCTAAGAAATGAGTAAAGAACCTGAATAGACACTTTTCCACAGAGGAAATACAGGTGGCCAATAGACATATGAAAAGATGTTCAATGTCACTACTTATCAGAGAAATGCATATCAAAAGCACCATGAGATATCACCTCACAACAGTCAAAATAGCTATCATCAATAAATCCACAAACAATAATCATTGGTAAGGATGTGGAGAAGAGGAACCCTCATGCCCTGTTAGTGAGAACCCAGGTTGGTGCAGCCACTATGGAAAGCAGTATGATGTTATCTCAATAAATTAAAAATGAACTGCCTTATGACCTACCAATTTATCTTCTAGGAATATATCCAAAGAAGCCCAAAACACTAATCCAAAAGGACATATGCATCCCTATGTTTATTGCATCACTATTTACTATAGCCAAGATATGGAAGCATATCTTGTGCCCATTTATAGCTGAGTGGATAAAAAAAAAAAGATATAGTAAATTTACAGAATGAGATATTAGTCATAAAAAGAAAAAAACTTATTATTTGTGACTGCATAGATGAATCTAGAGGATATTTGCTAAGTGAAATAAGTCTGTGAGGGAAAGACAAATACCATATGAATCCACTTATATGTAGAATCTAAGGAGCAAAATAAATATACTGCTCAAAAAAACTAGGAGTATTTTATCACTTCATATTCATTTTGAAATATCTTCTAATTTTTGTGAGCAATATAGAAACAAGAGGGTTGGGGGCTGGTTGAAAACAGTGAAGTGATAAAGAAGTACACATTTATAGTCATAAAATAGTCACAGGGATGTAAGGTACAGTATAGCAGATATAGTCTATAATATTGTAATAACAATGTAAGGGTCCAGGTGGGTACTTGAAGTATTGTGGAGGAGGACCAAATTGTAATATATGATTGTCTAACCACTATACTGTACACTAAACCTAATACCAAATAATATTTAATGTAAACTCCAACTAAAAAATTTAAAAAACACATTACCATTTTACTAGTTGTGAGATCCAGTGCAAATCTCTTAACTTCTCTGAGAGGCTACTGCAAAGTGCATATTAGCAACAATATATGCAAAGTGCTTGTAACTAATAAATGTACAAAAGCTATTGTTAACAATATTTTGTCTCTATTGATGTCTGGACATTAATCTCTCTGTTTCGCTGTTTCAAATTTACTATCAGATTTACCATGTTTATTATATACGTAACTCCTTAAAACAAATAAAATTTGATCATTTTTAGATTAGGATTTGTTTTACCTAAACAATAAATAAAGGATGTGACTTTAGGACATCTCCTTTCCCATTGCTAAAAACTATACATACATTTTGTGCTACAGAGGAACCTCAAAATCACCCTGTATAATATACTTCAAAGAGGTATCAGAGGAACACCATATTGTTTTTCACAGTGGCTGCATGATTCTGCATCCCCACCAGAAGTCAAAGAGGGTTGGTCCCCTTTTCTTCACACCCTCACCAGTACTTGTTGATTTATTGTTTCCAAGTTTTGACAATTGTGACTAGAGCTGCTATAAACACCCATTTGAAGGTTATTGTGTGGACACAATTTCTCAGTTCTTTAGGTAGATATCAATATGTATGCTTGTTAAATCATATAGTAAGAGTATTTTTTTTGTGTGTAACAAACTGCCAAACCTTTTGTAATGGCCATACCGGTTTGCATTTTCACCAGCAATGAATCTAGGCTTATTGTTTCACATTCTTCCCAGCATTGGGTGTTGTAAATGTTCTGGATTTTGGTCAGTTTAATAGGTGTATAGTGGTGTTTCATTATTGTTTTAATATACATTTCCTTGATGACATATGATGTGAAGCATATTTTTATATTTTTATTTGCCATCTGAATATCTTCAATGAAGTATTGGTTGAGATCTTTGACCAGTTTTTAATCAGGGTGTTTGTTTTCTTATTGTTGAGCTTCAAGAGCTCTTTGAATATTTTAGATATTACACCTATCAAATATCTTTGCAAATATTTTCTCCCAATTTGTGGTTTGTCTTGGAATTCTTTGATATTGTCTTTCACAAAATGGAACTTTTTATTTTATTTTAATGAAGTCAAGCTTATCTGTTATTGCTTTTAAGAACCAAGTCCTTGGTGTTGTATCAAAAATACCCAAGTGTGGACAAGTCCTGCCAGGGGTGAGGACGATGGAGACACAAAGACCCGACTCCGGGGACCAGGTTCAGTGATGCAGATCCACTTTTTTTTTTTTTTTTTTGTATTTTTCTGAAGCTGGAAACAGGGAGAGACAGTCAGACAGACTCCCGCATGCGCCGGACCGGGACCCACCCGGCACGCCCACCAGGGGCGATGCTCTGCCCACCAGGGGGCGACGCTCTGCCCCTCCAGGGTGTCGCTCCGCCCCGACCAGAGCCACTCTAGCGCCTGGGGAAGAGGCCAAGGAGCCATCCCCAGTGCCCGGGCCATCTCCGCTCCAATGGAGCCCTGGCTGCGGGAGGGGAAGAGAGAGACAGAGAGGAAGGAGGGGGGGTGGAGAAGCAAATAGGCGCCTCTCCTATGTGCCCTGGCCGGGAATCGAACCCGGGTCCCCCACACGCCAGGCCGACGCTCCACCGCTGAGCCAACCGGCCAGGGCCGATGCAGATCCACTTTATTCAGGAAGTAAGCTAGCTTATATACATGAGTTCAGCCTATAGGGTGTTACAGCATGTCCTTCATACCAATGGCTGAAAAGATCAGGTAGCTGCATGGTTGGCACTGAATCACTTCCTTATAGCGGGCAAGCTTCCTTCCTGGGTATGCCCAGGAGGCTTCTGGGAGCTGGTGTGTTCTCACAGCATTGCATCAGCCACAGCTGCTAGGGATGAGCTCTGTGCCCCATCCACACCCAAGGTCACCTAGATTTTCTCCTATGTTATTTTCTAGGGGTTTTATAATTTTGCATTTTACATTTAGGTCTTTGACAGACTTTGGGGAGGGTGTAAGGATTATGTCTAGATATATATTGTGTGTGTGTCTGTCTGTCTGCTATGTTTCAGCGCCATTTGTTGAAGACCCTAGCTTTGCTACATGGTATTATCTTTGCTGTTTGGTCAAAAATCAGTTGATTATATTTATACAGTTCCAATTCTGGGTTCTCTATTCTCTTCCTTGATCTATTTGTCTAATCTTTCATTAATACCATACTATTTTGGTTACTATAATAGCTTTAGAAGAAATCTTGAAGTCATGTAGTATCAGTCTTCTAACTGTGCTTTTTTTATTATGTGGCTAATCTGGGGCTTTTGCCTGTCCACAGCAACCTTAGAATCAGTTTGTTGATCTCTATAAAATAACTTGCTGAGATTTTGATAAATTAAGCTGGGAAGAACTGACATCTTGAGAATGCTGAATCTCCCTTTCCGTGGAACATGGACTAGCTCTTTATTTAATTCTTTGATTACATTATAAATTTTGGAGTTTACTCATATAGATCTGTACATCTTTGTTAGATTTATCTATAAATCTTATAAAATTTATATTTGGGGGCATGCTAGCTAAGTAAATGCTATTGCACTTTTAATTTCAAATTCTACTTATTCTCTGTTAGTATGCAGGAAATAAATTTACTTTTGTGTATTAAATGTGTTTTCTGAAAAATGCTATAATCTCTATTTAGTTTCAGGTCTTTTGTTCATTCTCTTGAGTTTTCTACATACACAATCATGTAATCTGTGAATAATGAGTTTTGTGACTTCTTTTGAAATCTGTATAGCTTTCGTTTCCTTATTTGCCTTATTGTATTTGCAAACACTTTCAGCACAATTTTGAAAAGGAGTGGTGAGAGGGAACATCTTTGTTCTTAATGGAAAAGCTTTGAGTTTCTCACCATTAAGTGTGATCTTCGTGGTAGGATCTTTATGGATATACTTTATCAAGTTGAAAAAGTTTTCCTCTGTTTCTCATTTATTGATCATTTTTATTGTGAATGAGTGTTAGATTTTATCAAATGTCTTTTTTGTACCTATTGATATGATCATGTACTTTTTTTCTTTAGCTTGTTGATGTTATGAATTATAATTGATTTTCAAATGCTAAACCAGCCTTGAATATCAGCGATAAAACCCCATTAGTTGTAGTGTATAATTCGTTTTATACATTTATGTATATGATTTGCTAATATTTTGTTCAGAATTTTTGCCTCTAAATTTTGGGAAGGAATTGGTCTGTACTTAGTTTTTAGAAATTTCTTTGTCTGCTTTTAGTATTAAGTGCTGGCCTCTTTGAATGAGATAGGAAGTATTCCCGCTGCCTTTATTCTTCGGAAAGGTATAGTAAAGAGTTGGTATAATTTCTTTCTTATATGTTTTTTAAAAGTTCACCAGTGAACTGATCTAGGCCTTGGTATTTTCTGTTTTGAATGGCTAGTAATTGTTCATTCAAGTTCTTTAATAGATATATGCCTAGTCAAATTGTATATTTGTTCATGTGTGAGTCTGGCAAATTTTGTCTTTAAAGGAATTGGTCTATTTTTTCTTGGTTTTTAAGTTTTTAGGATAGAGTTGTTCAGTCCCTCTTTATTTCTGATATTGGTAACTTGTATTCCCTTGTTTTTTTTCTGCAATATCCTGGTTAGAGGCATATCTATTGAATTGATCTTTCCAGTGAATCAGCTTACAACTTTGTTGATTTTCTCAAATGCTGTTAGATAAAATTTTCATTTTCATAGACTTTGTCCTATTTTTTATTATATCTTCTCTTGCTCTGTTTTTTTTAGTTCTAAGGTCAAATCTTAGATAATTTATGTTATATATTTCTTCTTACTAATTTATACATTCAGTGCTATTAATTTTCCTCTAAGTACTGCTTTTTTCACTGAATCCTACAAATTTTAATAAGTTATATTTTCATTTTTATTTAGTTAAAAATTTCAATTTCTTATCTTTCTTCTTTAATCCATGTATTATTTACAAGTATGTTGTTTAATTTTCAAGTATTTATATTTTCCATGCATCTTTCTATTATTGATTTTTAGTTAATTTTATTGTGGTCTAAGAGCAGACATTTCATTATTTCTGTTAATTTAAATTTTTAAAGGTATGTTTTATGGTTTTATGGCTCAAAATGTGTCTATTGGGGTAAATGTTCCATATGAAATTTAGAATAATATGTATTCTGCTGCTGTTTTATGAAGTAGTTCAAAATGTCCTTTATATTCAATTTATTGTTAGTGTTGAGAATTCACCTATGTTCTTACTGATATTCTTCATAGTGGGTCTGTCTATTCCTGATAGAGGGAAATAATACTGTAATAGTAGAGTCATATGTTCCTTATTGCAGTTCTATATATCTGATTTTTTCTTAACTTATTTTAATACTTACTTGCTAAGCACATATACTTCAAAGAATCTTATAATTATTTTTAAAAATATGACATCTTCATCATTATTTAATGCTCCTCATTTTTCCTGATAAATTTTCTTTCTTTGAAATCTATCCTATTTGAAATTAATATATTTACTCCCACTTTTTTGCAATTAGTGGTATTATGGTGCAATTTTTTTCATCCAGTTACTTTTAATCTATGTGTATCTTTATATATATATATTTAGTAACATTTTTCTTTTAGACACCACATATAGGTTTCTTTTTGGATCCAGTCTTACAAGACTTCTAATTGGTCCATTTAGACCTTTGATGTTCAAAGAAATTATTGAAAGTTGAATTCATATTTATATTTTCAGTTTTTATTTGTTGCCCTTGCTCTTTTTTTCTTATATATTTTCTAAAATTGTTTCTGCCTTTTGTGGCTTTAATGGAGCATTTAATATGATTCCATATTTTTTCCTTCCTGAACATAAAAGTTATAGTTATTTTTCTCCTTCTCTTAGTGATTTCCCTAAAGTGTGTGATATAAATTTAAAACTAATCCAATTCTACTTTTGAATAACACTCTACTAACTTACCAGTAATATAAATATTTTTTAATAACAAGATAACTTAATTTTTTTTCTTTTCATTCCTTGTATCATTGGTGTCATCTATTAATATTTCACCTATATATACATATGTATAATCATATGTAATTATATATACACAAACATAATTTAACACATTTTTGCTATTATTTTGAACAAACATCTATTAAGTATAAATAAACAAAAGTTTTTATTTTATCTTCTCTTACTTCGTAATGTTATTCTTTATGTATATCTTTATCTAATATATATCATTTTTCTTTGTTCTGAAAAATTGTAAAAAACATTTCCTCAAGGCAAATCTGCTATGCCTGACCAGGCTATGGCCAAGTGGACAGAGCAATGGATTGAGATGCAAAGGAACCAGATTTGAAAACTCAAGGTCACCAGTTTGAACACAGGCTCACCAGCTTGAGCTCAGAGTTCGCTGGCTTGAAACCCAAGGTCACTGGCTTAAGCAAGGGGTCACTTACTCTATGTGCTGTAGTCCCCTGGGCAAGGCACATATGAGAAAGCAATCTATGAACAACTAAGATGCCACAACTAAGAATTGATGTTTCTCATCTCCCTTCCTGTCTGTCTATCTCTTCTCTGTCACAAAAAAAAGAGGCAAGTCTACTAGCAAAAATTTTTTCAATTCTTGTTTTTCTGACAAATATTTATTTCTTCATTTTTGAAGTATATTTTGAAGGATAGAGAATACTACACTAATGAATTTTCCCCCTTCTTAATGCTTTAAATATTTTTCATTACTCTTTTTTTTTTTTTTTTCAGAGATAGAGAGAGAATCAGAGAGAGGGATAGATAGGGAAAGACACACAGGAATGGGGAGAGATTAGAAGCATCAATCATCAGTTTTTTGTTGCAACACCTTAGTTGTTCATTGATTGCTTTTTCATATGTGCCTTGACCATGGGTCTTCAGCAGACTGAGTAACCCCTTGCTCGAGTCAGCGACCTTGGGTCCAAGCTGGTGAGCTTTGCTCAAATCAGATGAGTCCGTGCTCAAGCTGGCAACCTCGGGGTCTCGAACCTGGGTCTTCCGCATCCCAGTCCGACGCTCTATCCACTGTGCCACTGCCTGGTCAGGCTTTACTCTCTTCTTGATTGCATTATTTTCCTGTGGGGGAAAGTGGTGTTGTTTTTTTTTCCTACTTCTGTCTTTTTGCAGAATTATTTTATTTACTTCTTTTTTTTTCTGTAATTTGAAATGGTATGCGTTCATGTAGTGTTTTGACATTTATTCTGCTTGGTGTACTCTGAGTTTTCTGGATCTTTTGTTTTGTATCTGAGATTAATTTAAGAAAAGCCTTAGTCATTACTAATTTAAATACTTCCTTTCTCTCTTTCTTATCCTACTATTCCGATTATGTGTATGCTTTACTTTCGTAGTTATTGCACTGTTCTTGGATATTCTATTATATTTTTCAATCTTTTCTTATGTTTGGTTTTCAGTTTTAAAGATCTTATTGAAAATGCTCAAGGCCAAAATTTTTTCTCATTTTTGTCCACCCTACTAATAAGCCCGGAAAAGACATACTATATTTTTGTTACAGCTTTACTGTGTTTTTTATCTCTAGCATTTTTGTTTCTTTCTTTCTTGGGGTTTCCATCTTTCTGCTCACATACCATCTACTTTATCCATGACAGCTTTTAGGTTATTAAAAGCTGTTTTCTGTTTCTGGTTTGATAATTCTAACATCCCTGACATGCCTAGTTTTATGCTTTTCTCTTCAAACGGTGGGGGTTTTTCTTTGTTTTTTTGCCTGTTGGTATATTTTATGATTTTTTTCTGATAACTGGACATTATGTATTGAGGAAAAGGAAATGCTGTTAATGAGATGTTAGCAATAGGGCTGGAAAGAGCTCTGTAACCCTATGTTTAGGTCTCAGTCTTTTAGTGAATGTGAGCCTCTGTGCTGTGAGCTTCACTGGTGCTTGTCAGTATTTCCCTCCTTAGGTTGGGCGGGATGGCTAGAGCAGGCTGGAATTGGGTAGCCACAAGGAGTAGGCTATTTCTCTTCCCCCAGATCAACTAGGCTCTGATAATACCCCAGCTGGTTAATATCTAGTTAATTAGCTTCTCCTGAAGGCTGATCTCATTAAGAAGTATAAAATGTCCAGGTGTATTTCAAAGTATGTAGTTTCTTTTTCCCTCCCCAGTCTTGAAGCACAGGATTTTTTCTCACAGAGACAGTGGGAGAACCTAGTAAGAACTCCAAAAGTGTGGAGGCAAGAGACCTAATTCCTGGGTCTCCCTGAAACTTTCAACACTTGAAGTAGACCATTCTGAGCCTCCAGCAATTTGTCGATTGAAGTTCTTGTTTCCGTACCTGGCACCAGATAGGAAAATGTTTCTTCTCTGGTAAGTTGTAGCTCTCTGTCTTTGAGTGTCTGTCTATTTTTTAAGGTACTGATTTGCTCTGTCCTCACTTCTTTTAAGGATTTAAGAAGACTTGTTAATTTTCAATTTGGCTATCTTCTTGTTAGGACAGCTCGTCAACTTCTCAGATCCCTACAGGCTGGTTTGGGTTCACAAATTTTTTCAATTACTGAATATCATTAACCTTTGTATATAAGTAGCAATGAGAGCCAAAGAGGACCAAAACCCAAATTTTAATTTCTCTTTATTCTGCTGTAATGCCAGTGTTCAATGCCAGGCAAGTTCACACTAGATTCGGGCAGATAGCAGAGGAACTGCAGAGCTGGAGAGCATTGAGCCATTCCCGTTTAATAGAGTCTCACAATGGCAGATGAGCAAACAGGCAGAGGAAATTGTGAATGGTCCTTTGCAATGGTGGGCAGAAAATCCACAATCCATGCTGAGTCAAAGCACCTGTAGTCTTACATAGACTAGACACATGTGGCTCTGACATGTGCTCATGCACTAATCATGCAAAGTAGAAGCAAGCAAGCCTAACACAGATTTTTCCCAACAATTCACCCCTTTAGGGTTGCTCACCTCACTATCTACATGACAAGTGTCTTCTGCAATGGTCCCTGTGTGAGGATTGAGGTATGTTACATCGCAGAAACAGTACAGACAACAGCAACAGAATTACAAAAGTATAAGCTATTCCAAAATGACAATAATGACAAAGGTGCCCTTTACAATGTCTCCCTGAGAAGTCTGACCAGAGAGTTAACTGGAGGCCCCCTCATCCCCCTGCCGCATAGTAGGTGGGAGGGCCTATACTGTCCAGGGTTATGCCACTGAAGAAAGTGTCCTTGTTGCGTCTCTGTAACTGGATGGGAGCAGCTGTGTGGTGCAGGAGGGCTTCCACAGGTACTGGGTTAGCCTATCAGGGTCTCTAATTACTATCCACAAGCAAAGTTTCCACCCAGAAATGGAGACAGGGACCCCTCTTGTCACAGTTCCTGCTTCAAGAGCCCATTGTACCGCTCGATGATCAGTTCACAATAGACAGCCCAGCTGTCTGATAAAATCACCAAGGGAAAGGTTTGTCACAAGCAACTAGCTATATAACTCTTTGATAATGGACCTTAGCACCTTTCCATAAGCACTCTTTCCATTGCCACAAGGCCCATTCAAACCCCTCAGAGGTCCAAGCTTACAGGGCCTGCTGAAGTCAAACACACTCAAGGCCTATGCTACCTTGACAGCTCTCTTAGCTGCTGGTGCTGCTGCTACTGCAAAAAGCACCTATCAATACCTGTTGCATATTAGACTGATTCCACATAGGGCCTCATGCCCTACCCGTCCTTGTTAGATGGTTCCCTTGGCATTCCCCCTATTCAAACTGGAACAATGTCTTGGGAATCCTCCTCTCCCTCAGCTGTCTCCAACATGTAATCTTGCAATCGTGAAACCTGAATGCCAGCCATTTTCTTGGCAGCTTCCAGGGCTACTCACTTCCCTCGCTTTTCAGTGGCTTGAACCTCTGTTGCAGTTTAAGCTGCTGCTAAAACTCTAACAGGACTCTAATAGGCCTGCTATCTAATTTCTGCCTATCTGCCCCAGCCACAATCAAATCTACCCATAACTGTGTTCAGGTTACCTTTACAGGCCGGTTTCTCTTGTTAGTCGGGGGAGGGGACAGCATGGGCAGCAGCGGCCCACACACCCTTCTGCTTTCATGCTGACTCCACCCCTCCCAAATTTTTCAGAAGCCTGTAGTGCATTGGTGGGCTTCCCCACACAGGGTCCCAAGATAGCCACTAGTGACCCAAAAAATCTGACGGCACACTATAAAGAATAAGGTCTCTCATTTCTGCCATAAACATTTCCTCATCTGGCCCATGGGACCTCAGGCTGAAAGCAGCATTCCTCATACCTCGTTCTTGGAGGACATGCTGCAGCTCAGTATACAACTGCCACCGACTTAGTGCCCCCAGCAAGTCCCCAGAATTCTGTCAGACCATATAATTGACAACCACCACCCATTTTCATAGGGTATGGTTTCCTGGGTTGTCATAACAGTCCTGAAAATGCTGCCTCAAGGAGGAATGCATGGTAGTGGCAGCCAATTTCTCTACCTCTGTTCTGGAGACCATGATGCCATCCACCCCTATATTCCATAACTGCAGCAACCAAGCTGCCAGGGACTCAGTGGGTTACTGCCCAAATTGTACCCCTAACTCCATCAACTCTGTCTGGGTGTAGGGCTTGACCACAGAGTGCTCCACTACCTGTGGAGAGGGTTATGCCTGCCTCTGAGACACTCTAGGCTACTGGGTTTTTACCTTCTGGGTGACCTCTGGCCAGGCTCTGAGTCTGCCAATGACAGTTTCAGCCCGAATCTGCTCCTCCTCAGAAGAGTTGGAAACAGCTAGAACTGCTGACTCAGAGCCACTCTGCCAGTGTGAATGCAGCTCCTTCCTCAGCCACTGCTTCAGCTCTGTGTTGCCAGCTCTCAGCCTGAAGTGTAAGCTTGAGCTCTTGAACACACAGTTGTTTCCCTAACAACAGCCTTCGTCAGTGTTCTGCTTCTAGTGACTGTTCTGTTCCAGGTGCCGTTGGTGTCAGCTTGCATCTCACACTGCAGCTCTCAAAAGTGGTCAGTCTCTTTCCTTCTCCAGCAACTGTTGTAGTTCAAGCTATTGTTGGTTCTCAGTCTGCAGCTCATCCTGAAGCTTTTGACCTCAAACAGCATCTTGCACAGAGCTTTCAGATTCTGCTTGCAGGGCTGTAAAAAAACAACCAGCCCATGATCCCCAAAAGGAGAGCCATAGGGGACAGCCACTCTTCTCTTCCACCCTTCAAGGGTGTTAGTGGCTCCATACAGTCGTGATCCGAATCCTGCCCACTATGTAATGCTGGTAGCCAAGGCAAGGCAGTTTCACATTAGATTCGGGCAGATGGTAGAGGACCTGTGGAGCTGAAAAGCATTGGGCCATTCCTGTTTAATAGAGTCTTGTAATGGAGGATGAACAAATGGGCAGGAGAAAAACCGCTTCTCCAGGCAGCAGGTGAATGAACAACAAAATGGAACCCTGCAGTGGTGGGTAGGCAATCCGCAATCCATGCTGAATCAAAGCACCCATAGCCTTACATAGACTACACACACGTGGTGCTGCCATGTGCTCATGCACTTATCATGCAAAGTACACGTGAGCAAGCTGAACACAGGTGTTTTCCCAATATCTGCCTTTTTTTAATTATTTTATTTTTTTTTTATTTTATTTTTTTATATCCCTCTGAAAGCTGGAAACGGGGAGGCAGTCAGACAGACTCCCGCATGTGCCCAACTGGGATCCACCCAGCATGCCCACCAGGGGGCGATGCTCTGCCCACCCAGCCTTTTTAATATATTTTACAGCTACTTATAATTTGTGAGGACAGAAATTATTTGAATGAAATGGAAGAATTTATTTCCTTTTATGTTTCAGATGTAACATTAGTATAAAAAATGGACTTTTGACATTTCTGAGGAATTATATGTTAAAATAACCTTACCATATGCACACATAAGAAAAAGCAAACTTGGTAGAAATGTATACACTGTTGAAATCTTATTTAAAAAGTAGAAAAACCCTTTCTTTGTAAGTCTAAGATTCACATCTTTTGCCTAGCTGTCTCTGATCCTCCCTGAGCCCCACCACATGCTGAAGTCTGAGGAGTAAGGTGCCAGGGGCCCCAGGGGTAGGCACTCTCGGCTCTCATTGCTCTCATGTGTTAGGCAGGCACACAGGCCTTGTACCTCTCCTGTATGTGTGACTCTGTCTTTGCCTGTGGATTTATGCTGAGAGATGACCCCTCTCTCTGTCTCACCTTGCAGCCCTCTCCAATCCCCTTTGTGCCCCTCTCTCTGTCTTATCTCTATGTCTCATCAGAAATCTGATTGCAAGTGAAGTAATATACATACAACCTCTTTTGTAACAAGCAGCTTCTGGGGTTTTTTTGTTATTGTAGAGAAACACAGATTCTCCATACACTTTCTAAGACATATGCAAAACTCTAGCTCTCGATCTCTTATTCTCTTTGTGGCTCATGCAATGTTGCCCTGATGGGTTTTTTGTTTTGTTTTGTTTTGGGGGGGTTTATTTTTTTATTTTTGTGACAGAGACAGAGGGAAGGACAGATAGAGACAGACAGGAAGGGAGAGAGATGAGAAGCATCAATTCTTTGTAGCAGCACCTTAGTGGTTCATTGATTGCTTTCTCATATGTGCCTTGACCAGGGGGCTATAGCACAATGAATGACCCCTTGCTCAAGCCAGTGAACTTGGGTTCAAGCTGGTGAGCCCTGCTCAAACGAAATGAGCTCTCACTCAAGCTGGTGACCTCAGGGTTTCGAAAATGAGGGTCCACATCCTAGTCCAACACTCTATTCACTGTACTACTGCCTGGTCAGGCACCCTGATTTTCTTAATGAAGATTTAAAAGTAGCAGCAGAGCAGAATTGAATCACTTAGACATGCAGATTAAATGCTTGCTCTACTAATACTAGCTAGGTTTTTTATGCAAATAGTGTAATACAACAGAAATACCAGATAAATGTGTTCAGATTTGGAAGGACTACTGATGATTTCTCCTATATTCTAACCTCATATAACAAGAGAAATATCTGTTAGACTATCTTGTCAATTCATCCACCCCAAAGAAGTGTGTTTAAGTTGACTGATTAGAATGTAATCAGGTTTTACTAACTTATTTCAAAGAAGGATCCAGGCCTAACCAGGCAGTGACACAGTCAATAGAACACCAGCCTGGAATGCAGAGGACCCAGATTCAAAATTCTGAGATCGCCAGCTTGAGCACTGGCTCACCAGCTTAAGCACAGTGTTGCTGGCTTGAGCAGGGAATCATAGACATGACCCCATGGTTACTGGCTTGAATCCTAAGGTCATTGACTTGAAGCCCAAGGTCACTGGCTTAGGCAAGGGGTCACTCACTCTGCTATAGCCCCCTGGTCAAGGCACATGTGAGAAAGCAATCAGTGAACAACTAAGGTGCCACAGTGAACAATTGATGCTTCTCATCTCTCTCCCTTTTTGTCTGGCCCTATCTGTCCCTCTCTCTGCTCTCTCTGCCTCTGCCTCTCTTGCTAAAAAAAAGAAAAAGAAAAGAAAAAAGAAAAAACAAGTATCCAGAACACTTTTTTTTTAATTACCTCTTATACCATATTCTCTTTTTCTTGCTCTCTCCTCCTGGATTATACAAGATATTTTTCTGTCCACATTAATTACATTTCAGAGGCATGAGAGAGTTTTGATAAATCATAGGGCAAGTCAACCTAAGAAACATCCAAAGCTGTAAGAATTTTAATATCTTTAGATAATTGCTGAAAAGCAGTCTCAATGAATTGAGAAAATGCTCCAGAAATTGGTGGGATTACCAATTATTTCATAGAATATAATCAACTGGGAAGATGTATGAGGGTTACAGAAAATTCAGCGGGAAATCTTTGGGACTGGATTAAAAGTAAAAGTGTACGAGATGGGGGGCGGGGGTCCTGGCTTTATAGCACGGTTCTGTTCCTACGACAGTGATGTAACCTGAATTTTGATGTAAGTTGAAAAATGTCCTATCCTAACAGATATGGAACACTTGCACTTTTAACAGTCCAAAGTGGCGTAGGTAAGCATACTGGGGGACACCGGCTCCCTCACTCATCTGCCACAATATTGCATAATTTGTTTGACAATTGAGTTTGTAAAATTTGTATTTTTTTAGTTTGCTCACTTTTATTGTTACAAAATGGCACTGAGCAGCGCCAGGTATATGTGGTCTGTGAAATTATGAAGTAACTTCCTGCTTAGGAAGGGCCTTGTTTTGCTAATGTTTGTTAGGGGAGGGATTTTGATTGTCCCCAGCCTGTTTCACAAGGAAGGAGAAGAGGTAGAAAGAAGCCATGTTTGCAGAGTGAGAGAGGAGAGGAGGCAGAGTGCTGAAGAAAGAAGCCATGTTAGCGGGGAAAGAGAAGGTGTGCAGATGGGGAACCATAGGTCAAGGGCTTTGCCACTTCCACTGAGACTGGTGGGGCCTTTGATTCTAGGAGAAACCAGAAAAGATTCTCCTGATTGTGGAACTGAAGAATGTGTCAGGGCTTTGGGAGCTCTGAATGAGTTCAAGGGAAGTGTTTTCCCTGTGTGTTGCTCATTGGCCAGTGCAAGACTTTAAAAAAGGAACGGTCCACCATTTTTTGGCTCCACTATTTATTTAACATCTGCCTGAATTCAGTGATAACCTGCAGGTGAATGGCTACAACGGTGGTGGCCACTGGCCATACAGTATTCTTCCACCGCGTGCAACCAAACGAGTTTCCTCACATAGTCCGTATGTATGAGGCTAATGGCTTAGCTGAAATGCTCACATCTTAATTTTTCTTAAGTTTTTATTAGAGTGAGTGTTGTCAACTCAAAACGAAATGTCTTATTTTGAGAATGCAAAACCTGAGAACCCCTGTACACTTAATCAAACAAAGGCAGGCATAAAATAGTTAAACCTTTAACAACATGATAATAACAATGGGGTAATTTATGTTTTCTGCTTTGGTGGAATGGCTGCAATCAGGGGGCAGGAAAAAAAGATTACTTTTACATTTCAAGGTATGTTACTGCAGATGCAAAAGAAAACAGACAGGCTCAGTTAAGGTAAACACTGACCTTTGTTAGAGAACAATGCCTTCCTATGACATGACTACCTGACATAAACTACCTTTAGTTAGGAAGTTCCTATTTCAGACCATCCCAGTGTGGTTGCTTTATGTCTCTGAGTTTGCAAGGCCACCATGCAGGCCTCCCCTGGGCTTGTCTGGTTCAGCATGTGGCTCCCTTTTTATCCACAGGCTGATTTATTGTGAGTTTTCGGCAGAGTAAAATGTATAATCTGCCATATCCAACTGAATTTCATATTGTTTTCAAAGTAAAATTGATTTAGTTAAGACATAAATAGAAGAATTTTAATGATTAATTAAAAATTACACTTAGGTTATTGAGTTCTTCCTCCTTCATGCTCACAAGTTTCTTGGTATTTCTATTGGAACTTTAATTGTACACACCTGTTCATCAGCACTGTTTGCTTGAGCACCCTCTATGCCTTCACTTCTATATGATTGCCTTTAAGTGGAATGCATTTAAAGCCCAATATGTCTTAAGATAAATCTACAAATATTTTGGATTCTTTTAAATTCCTGAGATGATATTTTTTTGTTAAATTTCTCTGAAGTAAGAAGCAAGAAGGCAGAAAGACAGACTCCCTCATGCGCCTGACTGTGATTCACCCAGCAAGCCCACTAGGAGTGATGCTCTGTCCAGCTGGGGCGTTGCTCCATGCAACTGGAGCCATTCTAGCACCTGAGGTGGAGGCCACGGAGCCATCCTCAGTAGCTGGACCAACTTTACTCCAATGGAGCCTTGGTTGTGGAAGTGGAAGAGAGAGACAGAGGAAAAGGAGTGAGGAAAGATTGGAGAAGCAGATAGGTGCTTCTCCTTTGTGCCGTGGCTAGGAATTGAACTCGGTACTTCCACACTCTGGGCTGACACTACCACTGAGCCAACCGGCTATGGCTATATTACATTTTAAATTGTCTCAAAGAGCACAGTTCAAGGATGAGATACTTTTAAGTCTTAAAGTAACCATTACAGCCCTACAAAAAAATCATATAAATTACTTCTATTCCAAATATATATATAATGTTATATCATTGACATGAAAATTACAAGTTTCTTTATCTCAAATAAATTTTGCAATTATAAACTCCGAGCAAAATACAATTTATCAACTTAAAATAACTTCAGATGAGAAAATTCAAAAATAGCCCATAGTCTTGTGATACACAAGATGTTTTCTAACTTGTTTGAGTTATAGGACAGAACAAAAATGTGAGAAGGAGGCAGGAAATGAGTACAGCATATTTATTAGAGTTAAATTAAACAGGAACAGGTGCCAGATAAAAAGTGTGATGTAACTGTTCCTGGTTTTTTTTTATCCCTCCAAATTAATGATCTTAGTTTTTACTGAGGCTGACAATTTTTAGTTTCACTTGAGATCTCTTAAAATGTCATTCAGAAACAGTCACAAAAAAAAAGAGATAGTACATGGCCAAGATTAAAATGACAAGAGTAAATAAAGCCTGGCATAAGAAGAGTTTTTTTAGTGTCATATATTTATATTGAAATTATGAATGGAAAGTTAATATTAATAGCCAAGTAAGAAAAAGAAATGATTGTAAAAAGTTGGTTGTCCCATAAAGCTTAGTGAAGAACCTCCTTCCTAGTTTCAAAAATCTTTGAAATCTTTGCTCTCTGAGTGTTAATTGCATCTCTAAGAGATGCAAAGGCATATAATAGGAAAAAAAAAGAGAGTTTTAAATTAGCCCAAATTGAATATAATTTGAATAAATATACTACATAAATACAAAAGGGGAAAATGTAGATTTACAGCTGTGAGTATATGGAACACAAGAGCTTTTTCTTGTATTGTTATTTATTATTGTACTATTTTCTATACAAACAATTATAAACCTACTTTTGCCCCACCCTGTATAGAAAGAATGTAGACTTTAAAGGAATGTTTCTCAGCTGCTGAAGCAAAGAAAGCAAACTTAACTTTTCAGAATAAAAGCTAAACGGAGGTGAAGAACATCAGAGTGTTTCCACAGGGTCTCCATCTTCATTTGCCGGCTTATATTATTCAGGTCATCCAATTTCATCACATTTCCGTTTAAGCTAAGGAGCAAGTCTCCCATGAACTGATTAGAATAAACATGACCAAACTGCTGACATTTAAAAATAAAAGGAAAACATAGGGAAAAATAAAAACTTGCAAAAGAAATCAAAGAATTTATAGTGTTTGTGGAGGATAACTAAAGTAATAGATGAGCTATTTATGTTATTCTTTGTCTATAATTCCTAAGATGAGGAAAAGATGATAATGTTTTTAATATCACAGAGTAAAAATGAGTTACATATCATAATTGATGTAGATTTATGTACCCTCGTGTTTCTTCAACTTAACTTTGATTTATACCAAAATATAAACATTATTACCTAAGTCATTCCATTGCTCTGGTCCCCTTCCCAGAGGTGGACTTTTAGCTGCTACTTTTGATATTTATCACCCTACTTTTAGATAACATGTAAAAATTCTACTGCTTTATATTTTAGATTTAGGCTTTATGTAGTCACTTATTACTGCTTAAAGATAAAAATATAATTCTCTTTCCAACTAAATCTCAACATATCTGCATGTGACATATACCACCTGTTAAAATATTAAAGTAACAATAATATGCCCAACTGAGCCATGTGGCATATTATTGGCACATATAAAGAAGTATATGTGTTCATTCAGTTAGAAATATAATTATTATTTATAAATTATTGAGACTAAATGCTAAACTCAAACTTGAAATAAAAATAGTTGGCTTTGGCCCTGGCCGGTTGGCTCAGTGGTAGAGCGTCGGCCTGGCATGCAGAAGTCCCAGGTTCGATTCCTGGCCAGGGCACACAGGAGAGGCGCCCATCTACTTCTCCACTCCTCCCCCTCTCCTTCCTCTCTGTCTCTCTCTTCCCCTCCCGCAGCCAAGGCTCCACTGGAGCAAGGATGGCCCGGGTGCTGGGGATGGCTCCTCGGCCTCTGCCCCAGGCGCTAAAGTGGCTCTGGTCGCAGCAGAGCAACACCCCGGAGGGGCAGAGCATCGCCCCCTGGTGGGCAAAGCATTAGCCCTGACCAAGAATTAAACCCAGGACTTCCACACATCGTGTTGATGCTCTATCACTGAGCCAACCAGCCAGAGTGCTGTTTATTTATTTTAAAAACTGTTTTTTTTCTATTAAATTTTTTATGGTGACACAAGTTAATATAATTATGCAGGTTTCAGGTACCCAATTCTACAATACATCTCTGTACGCTCTATTGTGTGCTATTATTTCACATCTAAAATGATTTAGTTCTGATTGATTCTTGATGTAAAATTCAGATCTAGGCTGCAGATTGACATATGCCTTTGGATTTAATGGAGAAGTCAGTTGAACCTGTAATTACAAAATTTAACAAACTTTAATAAGATGGTGTAATTAGTTCAATAAAAATTTATAAGTTTGGTCAATTGGTGGTCACAATATTGTAATACAAATTTTCTGATTGGGATTTTGATGTGAATATATAGATATTTTGTTCATTTTGAGACTATGTGTTCATTTAACCTATGTCAATAATGTTTTATAAATGAGAAACACTGAATATACTTCTGATTTAAAGCAAATATTAATTATAATTAGTGTTAATAAGTCTAATTAGGAAACTATATTTTATTAGAATATATACCTTTTTAAAATTAGATATTATTTTTATTTATTGATCAGAGAATCATAATTTAGATAGTCATAATAAACTTTGTCTTCTCAAAAGATGCTTTATAGCATCTTTAACCTCTTTGCTCCATGTGTGAGTTCTACTCTTCCCAAGTAAACAAAACTTTTCCAGTAAGAGTAAATGTCAAACCTTAATTTCAGTTACCTTCTGTGATAAGAGATAGAAAAGACAAAATAAAAAAAAATTATAGGCTCACACTAACAATTTATTTTAACTCAATAATTCAATAATAATTTTTCTTTCCCTTTATAAATTTTAACTACATAATTTTTCTTGAACACTTGCCAAATCAATCTAATAGCTTCAATTTAAGTGCTAGCACGAATACTACTAATATTGCTCATGAATTTTTTAACATTTGTGATTTTTAAAAAAATAATTATTTTAAAGCAATTTGTAAACTTTATTAGCCTCTTCATAGAACTAGTTGAGTTTTAAAAAACTTATACTATTTTTTAATTAATTAATTAATTTAGACAAATTTAACAAGGTGACATTGGTTAATCAGAGTATATAGATTTAGAGAATACATCTCTACATCATTTAGATAGTCTATTATGCTGTATATACATGACCCAAAGTCAAATCATCTTCTGTCACCCTCTATTTTGTTTCTTTTTAAGCCCTTCCCCTTCCCCCCACCCCCTTCCTCCCCTCCTTTCTCCTTTCCCTGGTAACCATTGTACTTTTATCTACATTCATGAGTCTCAATTTTGTGTCCCACCTATGTGTGGAATTATATACTTCTTGGCATTTTCTGATTTGCTTATTTCACTCAATATAATGTTATCAAGGTCCATCCATTTTGTCATAAATGATACTATGTCATCATTTGTTATGGCTGAGTAGTATTCCATTGTATATATAATATATAACACATCTTCTTTATCCAATCCTCTAGTGAAAGGCATTTTGGCTGTTTCCATGTCTTGGTCACTGTGAACAATGCTGTGATAAACATGGGGTGCACGTGTCTTTTTGTACCCATGTTTTCAAGTTTTGTGGGTACATACCCAGTAGAGGGATTGCTGGATCATATGGTAATTCTATTTTTAATTTTTTGAGGAACCACCATACTTTCTTCCATAATGGTTGCACTAATTTACATTCCCACCAACAGTGAACAAGGGTTCCCTTTTCTCCACAGCCTCTCAGCACTTGTTATTACCTGTATTATTGATAATAGCTAATCTAACAGGTGTGAGGTGGTATCTCATTATAGTTTTGATTTGCATTTCTCTAACAGCTAGTGAAGATGAACATTTTTTTATATATCTGTTGGCCATTTGTATTTCTTCTTGGGAGAAGTGTCTGTTCATGTCCTCTTCCCATTTTTTATTGGATTGTGTGCTTATTTGTATTGAGTTTTGTGAGTTGTTAATATATTTTGGATATTAGGCCCTTCTCTGAACTGTTGTTTGAAAATATCATCTCCCATTTAGTTGGCTGTCCATTTGTTTTGTTGACAGTTTCTTTTGCTGTGCAGAAACTTCTTAGTTTAATATAGTCCCATTCATTTATCTTTGTCTTTACTTCTCTTGCCTTTGGGGTCAAATTTATAATATTTTCTCTATTGCCAAGGTCCATGAGTTTAGTATCTATGTTTTCTTCTATGTAATTCATTGTTTCAGATATGATATTTAGGTTTTTGATCCATTTTGAATTAATTTTTGTGCTTGGAGACAAACTGTAGTCAAGTTTTATTCTTTTGAATGTGGCTTTCCAATTTTCTCAGTATCATTTATTGAAGAGGCTTTTTTTTTTCCATTGTGTATTTTTGGCTCCTTTATCAAAGATGATCTGACCATATATATGTGGTTTTATTTCTGGGTTCTCTATTCTGTTCCATTGGTCTGTGTGTCTATTCAATACTTTTCAGCCAGTACCATGCTGTTTTGATTATCGTGGCTCTGTAGTTTAGTTTGAAGTCAGGTATTGCAATGCCTCCAGCTTCGTTCTTTTCCTTAGGATTACTTTGGTTATTTTAGTTTTTTTATGGTTCCATTTAAACCTGATGATTTTTTGTTCCATTTTTTAAAAAAATGACATTGGGATTTTAATGGAAATTGAATTAAATTTGTATAATGCTTTGCAATTTCACATTATTCAGTTTTCAAATGTATAAATATTGAGTGTTCTTTCATTTTTTAGTTCTTCATTTTTATTCAGTAATAATTTGTAGATATTTCCATGTGACTATAGTTATAGTGTTTTACCATACACATACAAGCAATATGTAAGTTTTCTAATTTTTAAATTAATATTTCCCATGTTTACTTTTAAAATTTTGTATATTTTTTAACCTTTCCTCATGTTTGATTCTTGACTTATAACCTTTTACACTTTTATTAGATATAATTTTAATTCTTTTTATCTTCTCTTTCTTGATTTGTAAATTATAGATTATATGTTTGTCACTTTATTATTTCAGTGATTTTTTTTAACATTTTAAAGTTGGGATATATTTTCTACAAAATCTTGAGTTATTGAGCATTGATACTATTTTTATGACTAGAATGTTTTTAAATATGATTGAAATGCACATTGAATACCTCACCAAATTAATATTCTCTTTTAGATTTTATTATATATCTAACACAAACTATTAGAGTATGTACTTGAATTTAATATACATTTTATATAGTTTTTAGATTTATTTTTCTATTCACATCTGGTTCGACAATCTTATATTAATTTTAAATGTACTACATAATGAGTAGACATTTATCTATCTTAAGCCTTTTTTTTCTTCAACCTTCCTGTTTAATTACATTAGCTGGGACTTCCAGTATGATGGTGAAAAATAGTGGTTAAAGGGATGCTTCTTGCCATATTTATAATTTTAGTAGGAAGGATTCAAGCTAATCATCATTAACTATGATGTTTGCCATAGGATTTTTGTAAATATTCTTCATCAAGTAGACAAAGTTCCTCTGTTTTAGTTTAGTTTACCAAGAATTTTTGTTATGAATAGGTATGAAATTTTTGTCAAATGCTTTTTCTGTCTCTATTGATCTGATTATATGTTTTTCATTTCTAGCCTATTGATATGATGGTTACATTAATTGATTTTGAGTGTTGAACCAGCTTTGCATAGCTGGGGAAAATTCTAGTGACTCATAGTACATAATTCCTTTAATACACTGTTGGATTCAATTTGCTAATATTTTTGGTTGGGATATTTTGCATCTAAGCTTATGAGAGAGGTTATACTTTTTTATAATACCTATTTTCAATCAGGATGTTGCATATTGCAGGATTTTCTTTTTATGGCTGATTAATATTTCATTATATGTATATATCATATTTCCTTTTTCCATTTAACCATCAGTGGACATTTTCATTTTATGGCTATTGTGAATAGTTCTTGGATATTGTGAATAATGCTATAATTAATATAGGAATACTAATATCTCTTTGAAGTCCTACTTTCATATATTTTGGCTGTATATGTAAATGTATATATGAATGCTAGATGATACAGTAGTTTGGTTCTTAAAATTTTGAGGAACTTCTTTACTGTTTTCTATAGCAGATGCATCATTTTACATTTCTATCAACACTGTACAAAGGTTCCAGTTTCCCAAGATTCTGCCAACCTTGTCAAAAAAATTTTTTTTTAGTAATTGACATTCTGACATGTGTAAGGTTTCTCACTGTGGTTTAGGTTTTTATTTTACTGGTGATTAATGATGTTGAGCATCATTTCATGTTTCTGTTAGCCATTTGTATGTCTATGGAGAAATTTTTATTCAACTACATAGCCCATTTTATAATTGGGTTTTTGTTTATTTGAGTTTGATTTTTTTTATACTGTATATCTAGGTATCAGAAAGTGTTATGACTAAAGCTTTGTTTTCCTCTCTCAAGATTAATTTGACTAGTCTGGGTCTTTTATAATTTCATATAAATTTTATAGTTGATTTTTTTCTATTCATGTAAAAAAATTCGGTTGGGATTTTCAAAAGGATTTCTTTGACTCTGTGGATTGCTTTGGTTAGTATGGACATTTTACAATATTAAATCTTGCAGTCCATGAATTTTACAGTTCATGGTATCTTTTCACTATTTGTTGAATCTTTCAATGTTTTATAGTCTTCAGTGTATAAGTCTTTCATCTCCCTAAGTTTATGCCTAAGTGTTTTATTCTTTGTGATGCTATTGTAAATGGGATTATTTTTCTAATTTTCTTTTCAGATTATTTCATGTTAGCGTGGATAAACATAATTGAATTCTGTTTGTTCATTTTGTATATGTCATTGTACTAAATTAGTTACTCTAACATTTTAATTTTTTGTGGTGTCTTTGGGATTTTCTATATATAAGATTATCTCATCTGAAAACTGAGACAATTAAGATTATAATGTAACCAAAACTGATTCATTTGACTGACTTAGGGAGACAATGGAAATTGAACATTTGAGAGTAGGATATAAAGATGTGTCTTTGAAGAATTTTTGTTGTAAAAAGAATGAGAGTTCAATGGTGGTAGCTAGAGAGGGAAGTGAAGTCTCACTTCTAAATAAAGCATAGATTAAAGAAGTATCAGAGAAATTAAAAATATTTGAACTAATAAAAAAGAAACTGATTAAACTTTGTGAGACAGTGAAAATCGTGCATAAAAGGAAGGTTATAACATAGATTGTAAGAAAAGAAGAATAAATCAATAGCTAAAACCTTCAGTTATTGAACTAGAAAAGGAAGACCATTTTAAACTCAAAGCAAACAGTAAGAAACTAAATAAAATCAGAGCAGAAATCAATATAATTGCAAACAAGAAAAAATCGAGAAGTAAAAAAATCTTGACTTTGAAAAAATAAATGAAATTGATGTCTGTAGCGATGCTAATTAAAAAATAGAATGCACTGATTGTTGATATCAGAAATAAAAGATAGGTCATCATTACTGATTTATGGACATTAAACAATAGCAGAAGAATAGTATGAACATATCTATGCCTATCAGTTTGATAAGTTATATGATATAGATCAATTTCTAAAAGAATACATACTACCAAAATTCATGCAAGAAGAAACAGATAATCTGGATGGACTTATATTTAGTAAAAAAAATAATAATAATAATTAATAACAATTCCTAAAAGAAAACACAAGGCCTATATAATATAATATAACTGACAAAAATCTTTTCCTTATTTTTTTTTGTGACAGAGACAGAGACGCACAGAGGGAGAGACAGACAGGAATGGAGAGAGATGAGAAGCATCAGTTCTTTGTTGCAGCACCTTAGTTGTTAATTTTTTCTCATATTTTAAAGATTTTATTAATTTGTTAATTAATGAAATAACTAGTTGATAATACAACTAATTTAAAAGATAATTTAAATGATACAAATGTTAAGAGCTATCAAGAAGGCTGAAATAAATTTACATAACATTGGTCAATACTAACAAGTCAGTTTTTATTGTATCTTAAACAGACACAATTTTATTTTTATTTATTTATATTTTAATGAGAGAGATGGATTAGGACAGACAGACAGGAAGGGAGAAATATAAGAAGCATCAATTTTTGTTGCAGCACCTTAGTTGTTCTGTGCCTTGACTGGGGATTACTAAGCCAGTCACCCCTTGTTCAGGCCAGCAACCTTGGGCATTAAGCCAGCGACCATGGGGTCATGTCTATGATCCCACACTCAATCCAGCTATACCGTTTTCAAATTGATGAGCCCGTGCTCAAGCTGAATGAGCCCATGGTCAAGCCAGTGACCTATGGATGTTGAACCTGGCTCCTCTGAGTCCCAGGCTGATGATCTATCCACTGTCAGGCCAATTTGTATCTTTATGAACAAGAAATGTTTCATTTTCTATTA
This sequence comes from Saccopteryx bilineata, assembly GCF_036850765.1. NCBI lineage: Eukaryota > Metazoa > Chordata > Mammalia > Chiroptera > Emballonuridae > Saccopteryx > Saccopteryx bilineata. The sequence goes on along the minus strand of NC_089491.1, from coordinate 73,173,658 downwards.
GAATTTACCATTTTCTGAGTTTAAAAATGGCTCAAAATTAATGAAAGGATGAAATAATCTGGAAGGATTTTCTTAATGGAAAATAATCATTTTTGCCTAATTTTCCTGACACCCGTTACCAATGAATGGGTAGTAGCACTTACAGAAGCTCAAACCAGTTATAGAATATAAAGTTATATTTTTTTCATGTAATTTAAAAATAATATATATATTTGCAACTCTCAATGACGTCACCTTCCAGGACTACTAGTATAATCTACTATAACACCTATTTAATTGTCTCACATTAATGAACCGAAGAACTGAAAATAGTCCACTTCACTCAAATCTCCCAGAACTTGAAGCATGTGCAGATGGCCCTCATACAGTGGTGGGATTTAGTTGGTTTGCACCAGTTCAGCAGAACCAACACCTAATTTTTTTTTGAGTTTGTGAACAGGTTGTTAAAATGACACTTGTAATCAGTTTCTCTCTAAGGTTGGCGCCTGGACAGCCGCCTAATATAAAAATTACAAATTTACATTCCTTACTCTTTTTTAATATTCTTCTGTGCCAAAGTGTATTCTAAGAGCCCATTAGTAATGTTCATTCCATCCATAGGTGAAAATTGTTATTAATAATTATCGAGATTTTGTGGGAAATGTTTTTTAAAAATTCCTAGAACTATGCAATTCCTGAAACTGTTCAAAGAACTAAAAATAGTCTTGGAATAATTGCTGTAAGTTCAGCAGAACCAGAAGGGTTTTTTTCAAAGATGAACATAATATGTTCAGAAAAAAGAAGTTGCCTTTTTCTAATATAGCAAATACAATGACTATTAGTGTAACCAGCCTACCTGTAAAAAAATGGGCTCTTACTTCTTCAGTGAAAAGATAGTTAAGGATAAATCACACAGCCGATGATGCTTGGATAAAAGTGAAGAAAATTGCAAATGAGGACGCTAATCAAGAAGCAATATGGAAGTATCTTAAATAATAGTTTTATTGTTTTTTTGTCAGGTATTATTTAATATTTTTTCATTAATATTTTAAAACTCTTATAATCTAGTTTTGTATACCTCTTTTATTGTTCCTATTTAAATATTAAATGCATGAAATAAGAAAATGCCTGTCATTATATCTTTTATATATATATATACTTAAAATGGTCATTAGGACAGGCAGAGAACCAATTGTTAAATTATTTGAATTTCTCCACTGCCCTCATGATACTGCCAGGGTCCTAACTCTTTGGAAGTGAGAATACTTCTACACAACCTGAGTTCCAACTTCATTAATATGGGAGACTCAAGACCATAGGTCAGTATCTTCAAGAACTGTTCTTTTGTCTTAATTGGATTGCCTTCTTCCTAGGATTCAAATTTAAGATCTGTTTGTGATATTATTCTATTCATTCATCTATCCATTTATACAGTATTTTAATCACTAGTACTAGGAATAATTCAATATTAATGCCAGTCACTGGGATAAACTTATAACTAATTAGCAGAAGATTCCTAAATCTTATCAGCTGATATCTTTCTAGGGAGTTATGTCTTCTGATGCAGGAAATCAGTATGGTCTTTCGTGGAAGTAGCAGTGTGCCTGTTATTTCTCTCTCCCTCTTCAAACACATTATCATTTGTGAAATAGGGGGATTTTGATTCCTAACACTTCACGATTTGTGAAAATTTGATATGTGCTTGACAAATAATGCTCAATGATTGACAAATAATGTCAATAATGCTGGATGCAAATGTCACTATTTGGCTATGTCTCAGATTCAGGCAAAATGCCTGAATATCTCTCTTACATTTATATTCTTATTTTATTTACAAGCAGTCATTCATGAAAAATTTCATATGCCAGTTCATTTTAATTGGTATGGTAGAATAATATTCATTATCTTATAACATAAATTGTTATAATAAAATTAGTTTAATGTTATAATCACTGTTAACCTTTTCATAGCTCAGGTGCTTTGAGCTATATTTATCTTTTATTCATTTATTTAACTTCTATATACTCATCATGAATGAATTTATCTATTCTTATAGTTGAACACATACATCCATTCAAAAGCAGTGGTAAGGCAGCCCTGGGCAATTGAAACTAACAATATTTTGTGGAAATTGGCTCCTATTTTTCTGTTCTACCATCCTTATTATGTAGAATCTTCTTTCTCTTGGCCCCTTGGTCTCTAATAAGGAATAACGCGTATTTTTCTTTAAGAAAGGTGATAGTTACAATGATAATGGAGCTAAGTTTAAATATGCTGAATCTATTTTTTGTTTGTTTTGTTTTGTTTTAATCAGGAAAGAAAAATCTTTCCAAGAAACTTCACAAACAATGCCATCTGCTACTTTGTCATAGATGACTATTTGGTCAACTCTGTGAGTCTCTCATGCTTTTGTATCTTTGCAAAGGCATTGGCAGTGTTTAGTTCTATACACTCATTCAAAGACTATATGGTGAATAGTAGCCCTGTAGTTATACTAGAGTAGAGGGCAAGTTGATGAGATGTCCAATAAAATCAAAATACCATTTTCTTCTGGGAGAAAGGGCAGGCATGTTTGCTTGTAGCATTGTAAATAAAAGGTTAGGGTTTTCTGAGCTCAGAGTCCAATTCTATAATGAAAGTCACTGTGCTGTAGGATTCAACAGGTTCTTACTACATTGCCTATGGGAACTGAGATTTTTTTTGGGGGGGGGTTGTGAGAATGACTTTCCCATGCCACCCTGACAACATTGTACTTTTCTACAAAGACCACATAGGCAAGACTTCACTGCAGCTGATCTTAGCCTTGACTAAATACCCTGTGATCTCATGGAAGATGAAATTGTGGGATGTTTGTGAAATAGCTATTTTGAGGCCATTTTCTACTTGCCTCCCTTTTATCCTGGGAGCTTGGTATAAGACTTTTTTTTTCATAGCCTTCCAGTTTCTGATAAACTATGGGGCTGTATGCTTTGCCTTTGTAGGGCACAGCTGTAGACTTTAAAACTGCTTAGCATGACATCAGCCCTTCAGCAATGAGGCCTCCCACACTTATGTGGCATGTATACCATCTTTCCCTTTTTGTTTTAGTGTTACCCTAAGGTACTAATGACACAAAAGCAGACACTATTGCTTTTTTGTTTGTTAGCTTTGTTTTGTTTTTGTGTTTTTTTTTCTGTCAGAGATAGAGATAAAAACAGGGACAGAAAGGAAGGAAGAGGGATGAGAAACTTCAATTCTTAGTTGCAGCACCTTAGTTGTTCACTGATTACTTTCTCATATGTGCTTTGACCGTGGAGCTACAGCAGACCAATTGACCCCTTGCTGAAGCCAGCAACTTTGGGCTCAAGCTGGCGAGCCTTACTCAAACCAGATGAGCCCATGCTCAAGCTGGAGACCTTGGGGTCTCAAACCTGGGTCCTCTGCATTTCAGGCCAATGCTCTATCCACTGCACCACTGCCCGGTCAGGCACCTTTACTTTTCTTGATTTTTAATGTCTATCTAGGTAATAAATAGTCTTAATTTTTTTCTTTTAATTTGAATTCTTTAGGGTGACAATGGTTAACAAAATTATGCAGGTATCAGGTACCCAATTCTTCAACATATTTCTGCACAATGTTTTGTGCATTCACCACCCCAAGTGAAGTCTGTGTCCACCATTATTATCCCGCTATACCCACCAACTCTGTCCCCCTCCCATCCAGCAGTGGGATTCAGCCAATTTGCACCAGTTCAGCAGAACAGACACTTAATTTTTTGTTGAGTTTGGGAAACCAGTTGTGAAAATGGCACTTGTAGTCAGGGTTCTCTCTAAGGTAGGTGATTGGGCAGCCACCCCATGTAAAAATCACAAATTTACATTCTTAACTTTTTTTATATAAAATTAAATTTAACAAGGTAATATTGATCAATAAGAATACATAGATTTTAGGTAAACATCTCAAAATCATTTGAACAGTTGATTATATTCTATACTCATCACCTTATTCTTTTTTAACATACCTCTAGAACAGCATATTCTAAACACCTGTAGTAATGTTCATTCTGACCAGAGGTGAAAAAATTTGACAGAACTATGCTTGTTCTATTTATTTATTCATGTCATAAAACTCATTATATCTGTGATGAAATATTATATTTTAATTTCTTCACATTTGTTACTTCATTAAATAACTGTAGTTTTGTGTACCTCTTTTATTGTTCTTATCTAAGTATTGATTGCATAAAAAATAAACTGACTAAATGTATATATTTTTATACTTAAAAATACTAAAAATATATACTAAATGTATATATTTTTATACTTAAAATAGTCATTAGGGTAGAGAACTGGTTGTTAAATTATTTGCATCCCACCACTGCCCCCACCCGGGCAACCACCACAGTGTTGTGTATGTCCAGGAGTGTTCTCTCTCTCTTTTTTTTTCCTTTTCTTTTTTCTTTTCTTTCCATTTTTTGCTTAAACTCTTAAACCTCTTTCTTAACTGGCTAAATTTTTCAACCTTGGCTTAATAAGGAATCAGCAGAAGAAAATGATGATAAAACTGGCTACTGCTATTACAATGAATAATAACTGTACATTGTTTTTGATCCTGAGAGCCTAAGAGCCAGATCTTCTACCAGTATATATGGTAGACATATTTGTTACCTTGCAAATAGTGCAAAAATTATAGATCTCTCAGAGTTCTTTCATTTTTATTATTTATTTTTTTATTTAGTGAGAGGAAGGGAGGAAGAGAGGCAGACTCTTTTTCATGCACTGGACCAGGATTCACTGGCAAGCCCCTAGGTGATGATGCTCTGCCCATCTGGGGTATTTCTCTGTTGCTTAGCAATCAAGCTCTTCTCAGCTCCTGAGTCGAAAGCCATAGAGCCATCCTCAGCACCAGGGCCAACTTGCTCCAAACAAGACATGGCTGCAGGAGGGGAAGAGAGAAAGAGAGAGAAGCAAGAGGGGGAAGGGTATAGAAGCAACTGAGCACTTCTCCTATGTGCCCTGACCAGGAATTGAACCTGGACAGCTACATGCCGGGCCTATACTCTTCCACTAACCAAACTGGCTAGGACCCAAAGTTGTTGACAATGACATTGGCTAGAATTGTGTTACATGTGTAATAAAATCCAGCTAGATCAATGCTGGAGAGAAAAGAATGTGTAAACAGCTTGAGTCCCCAACCAATAATGTCTACCATAAAAACTGAACTCCTGAAAACATAGCAAAGAAGGTTAATATAAAGCCCTAATTTTAACAAGTAATATGCTTAAGATATAGAATAAAATTTGAAACTCTTACCATAGTTTCCTTAGCCAATATACTATATTTTACTTAATTTCCTTACCTGACATTTCTTTAAAATAAAGAAACCTTATTTAAATTATGAAAATAGTTGACTGTTTTCAATAAACAGAATCAAGCAGGAATCAGGAAATATGCTTCAGAGCATTTAAAAACTCTTTGAATTCTTTCTTCTATACTTAGGAAGTCATTATCTGTTGAAGTTAGGAGCACTTAAACTGTTTTGCAATTTTAAAATACAGATGTTCAAAAAAAAGTTATTAGTTTAAAAAACAATCCTTTTAGGAGTTGACTGTACTTCAGTGCTAATTATAACTTTTAATGATTGCAGAGTGCCCTAGGAGACCTTAATAAAGAAGATTGCAAGACTATATTTCTACTATAAATCTTTCTTTTCTATATACAGTGTAAGGAGAATGAAAATGTGTTTGAATACCCAAAGGACAGAGCTCATTGTATAAAGTTCACTAAATGTTAAAGTTTCCCATTGACCCAGAAGTCATGTATGGGAATTACAGACACATGTTCTGAGAAATTTTTAGCAGTATTAGTTTTCTAGAGTTAAAAAATAAAATGGAATGAGAAAAATTTAAATGATAATATTGCTTGCTTAGTTTATATAAATGTTATTTAAATCAAAAGTACTGGGAAAAGACACTCTAATTTGTGATTCTACTAGAACTAACTGCTTACTTCTAATTGACTTGCTGAAAACTTTGTGATTTTTCAGCAATATACTTGTAAATTAAAATTGCTCATGAAGTCAGGGTCGTTGGCACCATAATTTATGAGTTAAATAATTAGTAGTCAAAATAGTGTATTTTGAATTTGAAAACTATTTGAATTGCTTCTTATATTTGTTCATTCGTACTCAATGTAGTTTTGTGTACCTCTTTTATTGTTCTTATCTAAGTATTAATCGCATAAAAAAATAAATCCCAGTGGTGGGATTCAAATAATTTAACAACCAGTTCTCTACCCTAATGACCATTTTAAGTATAAAAATATATACATATATACCAAAAGTCAGTTTATTTTTTATGCAATTAATACTTAGATAAGAACAATAAAAGAGGTACACAAAACTACATTGTTATTTAATGAAGTAACAAAGTGAAGAAATTAAAATATAACATTGAGTTATAAAATTTAACATTTTTTTCTCTAATATTTTGCCCTCTTATTGTTTGCTATAGTTCAAGAGACTAAGTGGTGCCATTTTTCATAATTGTCAGATGTGACCACTGCATTATGGATAGACGACCAAAGCGTTCTTCCCTTTGGAAACAGAACAAGGATTTTTACAAGGTAAGTTATCTCTTCCACATAATTAAATGGCTTCTCCATATTAAGTAGTTAATCTACAAAACTGATCAGTTCAAGTAAATCTTTTCTTTTTGCTTTGTCTCACTGTTGGGCAGATAAAATATATTATGCATCCTTTGTTAAAGATGGCACTGCCCATGTGGAAGCTGTTGCCCAGGTGATATTAATGTGTGTCTCTGTGGGCTGTGGGCAGGCAGGATCCTTGTAGCCTGGGGCTTGGTTTTAGGACTAAGCCTTTCCCACCCCATTTTGATGTGGGATTGTACAATCCCAACATGCCCCAGATAAGTGACTTTGTATTAGAGACTTCCCTATTTTGTATATTGGATTAAAGGTTTTGATTTCTACACTATAAAATGGGGGCAGAACGGGAGCTTGCTCTTAGTTCCTGAGATTAGCATTAGAGGAGACAGCAGAGAGCAGAGAGCAAAAAAAGGCCACGTGGAGGAGACCAGGAGAAGCAGCCAAGATAGCAGAGTGTTGAGTGAGAAGCCAGTTTGTGCAGAGTTTGTGCAGGGAGAAGGAAGGAGATGGGGAACAGAGATGAATAGGGCTGGTGAGCTACAAACCTTTGATTCTAGGAAACTTGGATGTCAGTAGCTTTGTGAGCACTGAATGAGTGGGTTTTGGAGCCCAGTGTGTGTTTTTACTTGCCCGCTGGGTGCAAGCTAGGATTAAAGATGATGGCCCACCAGTTTTTGGCTCCATTGTTTCTTTACCGACCATCCGAATCCAATGCGAACCTGCATGGGCCAGGCAGCTGTGATGGTGGCTGTGGATACTGGCTTTACACTCACTATTGATACTTAAGATTATAGACAGGGCTTTGGTTTGTTCTATATTATTAGGAGATCCAAAGGAATCCCCTATGGACTCTTTCTAGTTTTTAATTTTAAATCTGTAAAATTATATGGGTATTTGTTGGAGGAAAAAATACATTTTAGATGTGTCAAATAGTTTTAATGACAAATATCTTCCACTTTCAAATATTAATTGTTGGGCAAATGAGTTTGTAAAATTTGTATTTTTTGAGTTTGCTCCCTTTTAGTGTTAAAAAGTGGTGCTGGGAAATGCAGGGTATGTGATCTGTGAAATTGCAAATTACCTTCCTGTTTAGGAAGGGCCATTGTCTTGCTAATGTTAGCTGGAAAAGAGGTTTTGGAGCCAGAAAGTTTTGTAAGGAGAGAAGCAGAAGGAGAAAGTGAAAGAAGCCATTTTTTGGAGAGTGGGAGAGAGAGGATGCAGAGTGCTGAAAGAGAAGCTGGGGAACCAGAGGTGAGGGGATTTGGGGCTGGTGAGGCCTTTGATTCTAGAAGATTCTCCTGGTTGTGGAAACAGATAATGTGTCAGTAACTTTGTAAGCTCTCAATAAATAAAGAGGAAAGTGTTTTCCCTATATAAGTTTACTTGTCGGCTGGTGGGAGACTTGAATAAAGGAATGGCCCACCCTTCTTAGCTACTGTTTCTTTACTGTCTTTCCAAATCCAGTGAGAACCTGCAAGTGAATGGCCATGATGGTGGTAACTACTGCCCATACATTAATCCATCTGTGAACTCTATGAGAGATTGAAATCCAGACTGAATATGACTAGTGAAATCTCTGTGATTTTATCAATGATAAGACCTCTTGCTCTTGTTCTTTTAAGAATTTATAGACTATCAATTTTTCAAATCCAAACTATAATTAGAGCACCACAGTAACAATTTAGTAATTGTTAACAAATTAATGAAGACTTAATTGCCAGGAACTTTTCTAAAGCCCTTCCCAATGATATCATTACTCAATAATTAGATCAGATTTATGAATTGATGGTCATACACAGATTGCACATTTTTTTGCCTTCTTTTTTCCCCTTTATTTATTTTTTAATTATTACAAATTTTTTGAAAATTTAATTTAAATTTTTTTATAAATAAAATTTTTATTAATTTTAATGGGTGACATCAATAAATCAGGGTACATATATTCAAAGAAAACATGTCCAGGTTATCTTGTCATTCAATTATGTTGCATACCCATCATCCACAGGTTGCACATTTTATATTCTATAATTTTATCTTTAATGATAAACTGAAAATTGAGATTTTCTATACTTTGTATAATCCATTTGATATAATTAATTTTAAAACATCTAAAATAATGTCTAGGTAACTCTTCATGGACACCATAGGATAAATACCTACTATACCATATTTGATAATGAATACCTTAAATTTTTAGGAAATGATGTAAAATATGTTCTTTTCACTACGGAGGTCATGGAGTTAATATATAATGTACATTTTTCATTTCCCATAGTTTTATTTCTTTACTTCTTCACCCAATACCAGAGTTTTTTGGGTTTTTTTGCTTGTTTGTTGGTGTATGTTTGTGCTATTGTTTCTATTGTTATTCTTAATTGTATTCTTCCTAGATGTGCTGCAAAGTCAAAACTAACTTTCTAGGCTATATCCTGGGGAATATTGACGAGCATCCTTGCTGTCTTCTGTAGGTTTTTAAAGTTTTTCACATTCATCAGAAAAAATCATTTACAAATACTTTTTCTTTGTAATATTTACCACTTATCAGAGTATAAATTGATACATTATTAATTCAAAAGATTGATTCTCTTCTCCTCAGCAAAGAATGAAATAAACAAAGGAGAGATATAGAGACATTGTCCTATCACATTTACATGGCTCAAAGAAAACTCTACTCTCTTTGTCCTCAGAATCAAAAAGTAGGGAAAATTCATAAAAGATGAACATTCCATATGTTCATCTGCATAGCTTCATTAATGTTTGTGAATGGGATGGACTTGATAGGCTCAAAATAAAATATAGCTATATTTCAATGTTTTAAAATGTGCTCTCTGATTTTCTGTCTTTACTCTAGATCTCTATAATTAGGAAATACTTTTTGTTTATTGAAACATCTAGTTCAATGTAATATAAAAACTTAATCTCATATACAATGCCAATAATTTAAGCTCTCTTCAGCAGCGTTTTTTTCTTCGGTTTAGGAATCATCAGTGGCCAAGAGAAGCCTAGTTTACTCTTTAACATTTCCTTTTTATCTCCTTTTTTCTCATTATTTTAGAGTTGTGGCTAGGAATGGGTAAAAGAAAAGTTTCTAGGGCTGTTGTATTTGCCTGGTGCTATTGTAATTATCTTTTTGGGTGATATTTGCTGGCCATTATGCTTGCTGTTGTTGCAGATATGCGTATGGTTGCTTTACTGAATTTATATTTACTTTTTGACCCTAATACAGTGATGCACTGCACCATTATCTGACATGGGACGTGATTTTTTCCCATTGATATTGTGACACCACCCTCACCCTCACATTTCATTATGTGATTGTCTGACACACAGAACTGATTGCTAAGTTCTTCTACACTGGTAAGATCTCCTAGTTTGGGGCCCTTTACAAATTGACTCAAGCCATCTGTTCCCATGGAGTTCATTTTTCCAGAGAACGTCACATATCTTAGTTCTGCTAAATAATAAAAGTGCAATTTATTCAAATGAACACCAATCTCTTTAACTTATGTTTGCCAGCTGATATAGCTTGCATTTTTCTTTAATACTTGGTAAACAAAACTCAGAATCTATGCTCACGTGTCCTAATTTCCAGTGTACATATATCCTTCTGTCTCCAAAAGTCTCTCACTTTGTATGGTAGACTAAATAATGCCCCACAAAAGATATCTATGTTCTGATTTGCAGACCTTGTGAATATGAAGAGCCACTGTGCCACCTCACCTGCAGGTGTTGTAAAGTACCAAAAGCTACAGAATCAATATTAATATTTTAAGAGGCTTAAAGAACATTTTATTAATTTGGGTTAAGGTGTGCAGAGAAATTTTGAGAATAATCTCTATCTGTACTGTGTGATTGGCATAAAACCAGGATGGCCCTTGGCATTGTATTGTGAATGCAAAGGGAAGGAAAACATGGGTTCTCAGACATTCCACCACACCTGTGGGGAAAGAGGTTAATGGCTAGCCAGGTGCAGGAAGAGAAAAGCCAAAATAAACCTTTTCTTATAGTAATGAGCCATTTGCGGGTATTTGTCCCCATGAAACTACCTCTCCTATGTAAAAGCATATGGTTAATATGCGTGACTCTGGACAGAGCGATGGCAGATAAACAGTAGAAAATATAGGAATGCCTTTTAATATGTAAAGAGACATCTTTCTACCATTGTGTTGACTTGTAAATTTTGTTTTCTCCAAAATGATGTATGGCTTGCAAATTGAACATGGTCCTATCATGTTAAAGGACATATGACTATAACCAATAGTGGTAAAGGGCTCCTAATTACAATTTTTACTTCTGTAATTCCCACTTACAAAACTATAAAACTAGGTAGAACAAAGGGCCAGCATGCTCTCCCTCAGATTTCTGTCGAAGTTGCCACCACTTGGCCAAGCTAGACAATAAAGCTTTGATGTGTAATCGACAGATTTTGTTCGTGTCTTCAATGTTTCGAGTCCCTCTGGATTAGGTCTAACAAATGTGTGATGTGTTATCTTATGTGGCAGGAAGAACTTTGAATATGTAAATAATGTTCTGAAAGGGATGCATTATTCTGCTTTATTAAGGCAGGCCCATTATAATTGCCAAGGTCTATAAAAGTGGGAAGCAGAAAGGCAGAGAAAGAAAAGGATATGTGACAATGGAAGTAAAGATCAGAGTGATAGGTACATGGAATGCAAGTAGCCTCTAGAGCCTGAACAAGGCAAAGAATAGATATTCTCCTAGAGTCTACAGAAAGAATGAGGCTCTAGAAATACCATGATTTTAGCCCTTTTTATATTTCTGACCTGCAGGACTATATAAGGTAATAAACTTGTGCTATAAGCCACTACATTTGTGGTAAGTTGTTATACCAATAATAGTAAATAAATATACCATGCTATCCACATATATTCAAGAAGCTATATGAAGATGGTTCTAAAATTTTGGCAACACAGCAATATTATAACTCAAGACCAAAGTGCCTGGCTTTCCTTCTTGCAAACAATCTATATAATTATAGTTTGGGAATAGTGGATAAAAGTCACAGTTGTTATAAAATTTATCAATGAATCTCCTTCTGAGTTTATGATTTCTGTCTATGGCCATACCACCCTGAACGCGCCCGATCTTGTCTGAGTATATGATTTCCTCTTAAACATTTTGACATAGTAATTAAGATTAAGGTTCCAATTCCACCGGTTCTCTCACTTTGTAGTCATTTTATAGAAATTTGTAATACTTCTCAGTAACTTTGGAAGATGTATAAATCAGGTTCCCAGCAGTAAGTAAATGGCACACTCAATATTTTTCAAGAAGTGTTTAATAGTAGGAAACACTATTAAATAAAGAGAATCATAAAAGATGGTACAGTACACTATAGGGCTCTGACAACCTTAAGAAACAAGAAGAATAAGCATTTATTAGGAACTAAAGAAGGAAGTTAGGCTGCCTTGAGTGGGGTCAAGACCTTCCCTTGAAAATTGTGGTTACTCCAATGTGAACTACATAACTCCCTCTTCTATACTTTATCTGCCAGTGTCCCTCGTTGGCTAAAATCATGCAGGGGCCAGAGGTCAAGAGATTCCAATGTGTTTCATGTGGGGTAGAAAGAAGAATGGAAAAAGATTGAGAAAGTTGGAGAGTAATCTTGAGCAAATGAAAGAGCTCTCTCACACAGCTCTTATCAACAATTTTTCTAAGTTTTAGAGCTTCATCCAAAATTCTGGAGAGTGCAAAAACACAGTTCAAAGACATGGGACACATAATTACACAAAATGGGAAATGCTATAATAGAAATAAAAGTGAATCACTAAGGAAACATGGAGGTAATGTTTTATTCCATTTGGAGACTCAAGCTAAGTATTTTTAAAATAGAAAACATTAGTAATTTGCAGTGATTTTTAAGGATGAGTGGGTGTATGTAGTTTAGATGGGTCATAAGAAGGAGATAGTTGGGGGAAAATTTTCTATTAGGTCTCATGACTAAAACAGAAAACTAAATAAAGTTTGAAAGATTACTTCTTATTTTATTTCTAATATTTCTGGCCCTCAGTAAATTTGTATTCTTTTAAAAATATTTATCATTCTTTACAGAAAATTTGGACTCCATTTTGATATTTGAATGCTGACCACATTTAGACCCCACCCTTCCCCTTTCCTCCCTCTGTATCTATGTCTTTTGAGCTTTGTTCATTTATTTTTGTCTTTTTTTTAAGATTCCACATACAAGTGAAATCATGTTATTTGTCTTTCTCTGTATTATTTCACTTAGCATAGTACCCTCTAAGTCCACCTATGTTGATGTGAAAAACAAGATTTTGTTCTTTTTTTAATAATAATAAAGACACTTGCTATTTTTTTTAGGTTTTATTTATTCATTTTAGAAAGAAGAGAGAACAAAAGAAAGAAGGAGGGAGAGAAGGAAGAATCACCTCCCTTATGTGCCTTGACCAGGGTTTTGAACTGGCAACCTCAATGTTCCAGGTTGATGCTTTATCCACTGTGCCACCACGGGTCAAGCCAAGATTTCATTCTTTTATATTGCTGAATAATAATACTGGGGAACAAAATTTTTGTTGCATCTTACCTAATTCAAGTGTGCTGATTTCAAATCTGACATTAGTTTTTCTCTGTAAGCTACAATTTATTTGCAATTCAAGATTTTAGGTTTTCATCTTATTGTAAAATTTTCAACATTTAGTTTAACATAATGAAGTAGACTGTCTTCTTGGGCATCATCTTTGTGAAAATATAATAATTTATATAATGCAGTAAATACATTAATACACTAAAAATATGAGTGCATCAGAATTTGTCAACAATATCGAAATAGAAACATATTAAAACACTTATTTTAATCATAATATTTGCACAAAACTTATTTAAATTCTATTCAGGCAAAAATTTGCATTTGTAACTCTTGTGTTTGTTTGTGTACTTGTTGAGGACAATCTCGTTTGATGCTCCAGCAGTAGTCTGCTCATCACTAACAGCTCCAAGATTTTTGGGAAACTTATCAAGGTGACTGTTCAGGAAGTGAATCTTAATGCTCATGTTACATCCAAGGTCGCAGAAAGCCATCAGCATCCTTTGAACCAGAAGTTCATAGTTTTCTTGCTTTTTTGTTGCCAAGGAAGCTTTTTGTAACTGCCACAAAAGACTGCCATGCTGCTTTCTACTCCTTATTCATCTTCCTGGAAAATTCTTTGTCACGTATGAGGGTTCGAATTTGAGGTCCATCAAATACACCTGCTTTTATCTTCTTGAAAGACAAGGCAGGAAAAGCAGAAATAATATGTTGAAAGCATTCACTTTCTCTATTCAAAGCCTGAACAAACTGCGTCATTAAGCCAAGTTTGATGTGAAGTGGGGGAAAAATGATCCTGTCTCGATTAACTATGGGTTCATTCACAATATTTTGCATCCCTACTTCCAAAGCTTCACATTTCAGCCACTCCTTCTGTGTCCAGTGTTTTTCCTGAGCTCGGTTGTCCCACAAACACAGAAAGCAAAGATACTTCGTGAAACCTCTCTGTTGTCCTAGCAGGAAATTTACCATTTTAAGATCCACACAAAAGATCCAGTTATGCCCCTCATACTTCAGAAAGTCGAGGACAATTTTTATGTCATTATAGTCTTCTTGCAGATGAGTTGAATAACCAATTGGAACCGCTGCATAAACATTACTGTTGTGTAGGAGAACACATTTCAGACTCTGTTTAGAGCTGTCAAGAAATAGCCGCCATTCTGTTGGACTGTAAGTGGTAACACCTAGCTGGCTGAGAAGACTACTGATATCATGACAGTAAACAAAGTGTTTGTCTTTGGAAAAAGTCCACAAAAATTTGTTCACACTTCCTGAAATGGGATACTTTAGTTGACTAATGAAGTACATTCTTTTCTTGAAGCCTAGAGGCTAACAATTTAGCTGCTTTCTTTGATAGGCCCAAATCTCTTACTAAGTCATTTAATTCAGATTGGCTAAACTTCTGAAGGATTAATGACTGCTTGGCATCAGAAGGTCCTTCAGATTCTACAACCATTTCCTTATGCATCTTATCAAAATACACTTGATCAACTTGATCACCATGTTCACTTTCTTCATCCTTAGAAGAAATAAAGCCATTGAAAACTGAAACCAGGAGTGTCTCAGAGTGTGAGATAGGTCGTACTGCTGGAGGAATATTAGAATATGCGATTATATGCTGTTTTTTCATATATATATTTTTTATCAGTTAATAATTTTTACATTTAAAAACAACTATAATTATGTAAAAGTGATGTTTGTAAAACATTCATTGCCTTCTGGTTATGTTCAGTCCAAGAGTTGTTGCCCTTTAACTCCAATTTAAAAACCAATGCATGCCATTAACTGTAACAAAAAGATATTAAAATTGCATAAAAAGTAGAGCATACACCAAAAAACGGATTTCAGATTTGGAATCAGCAATTCAGAAATATATAGAAACAGTTCTAAAACTTCATTTAACAGAAAATTAAAAAAAAATTGTTCCACAGTGTAATACATTGATTACCACATTTTCTTTTTCTTTTTTTTTAGAGAAAGTAAGAAGTGTGTGGGTGAGAGAGAGAGAAGTATCAACTCGTTGCATCAGTTTAATTGTGCATTGATTGCTCCTTGTTCATGATTTGACCAGAGACAGAACCAGTGAACTTGGGCTCAAGTCAAGCCCTTGCACAAGCTGGTGACCTTGAGCTCAAGCCTATAACCTTATAATCATATAGAAGGTCTTGCACTTAAGCCAGCAACCTTGGGTTTTGAACTGGTAACCTCAGTGTTCTAGGTCGTTGCTCTATCCACTGCATGGCCATCTATCAGGCTATACCACATTTTCTTGATTCAGTTATCTATTGATGGATACATAGATAGTTTACATACCTTGACTATTACAAATAATGCTACATAGAACATATCTTTCTGAATTAACATTTTTGTTTTCTTTGGATAAATACCCAAAAGTGGTATTATTGGGTCATGTGGCAGCTCTATTTTTAATATTTTTAGGACTCTAAATACTGTTTTCCATAGTGGTTACATCAAACCCCATCAATAGTTCATAAGGGTCCCTTTTTCTCCACATACTCTCCAGTACTTATTATTTGTTACTTTTGTTAGTTTGTTGTCTTTTTTTGTTTGTTTTTGGACAATAGCCATTCTGATGGGTGTGAGGTGATACCTCATTGTGATTTTGATTTAGATTTTATTGAAGATTAGTGATGCTGAGCATCTTTTCATCTGTAGGCCATCTTGATGTCTTTGTTGGAGAAATCTGTATTCAGATCTTCTGCCTATTTTTTAATCAGGTTTAGTTTTGTTTTTTGATGTTCAACTCTATGTGTTTCTTTTATATTTTGGATATTGAATCATCATTATATGTGTCATTTGCAGATATCTTCTCCCATCCAGTTGATTGTCTTTTCTTTTTGTTGATGGTTTTTTTCACAGTACAGAAACTCTTTCCCTACATTCTGAGAAGCAAATAAGAATGCCTGTTTGCTGCCTCCTTTATCAATAGTGAGGAAGTTTAAACAATGGAAACTTCAGCCCACAAAACCTTCACCCTGCACCTCTTGCCCATCTATAATCTGAACCAAAACTATTACTCAAGTTGTTTTAGACCACCTTGGTTGACAATCTTCCTCTCCTCAGAAAACTTTAATATATGAGTAAAAAATTTTCATATCTTATTAGTGCATATGGTGGCACCAGTCTTTACACACAAATCAATTATGGATAGACTAGGGGAGGGTTACTCTTGTATTCTGTGGACAATCAGCAAAACATATTCAGCAAGACATAGTTCAGAGAAAACTTGACTTAAAACCTTACTATTGAAAAGACAACTGGTACATTTTAAGGAAAAATGTCTTAATCAAAGAAAATCACTAAATAATAAGTGGGACTTTATTATTTGTCTATAGGGTATACAAGATCCTTAATTCTTTAACCATTGCACTAAAAATTGAAATTATAATTCCATGCTTTCAAATATCAAATATTTAATCAGCCTTCTATATCTGAGATCTTTCCCTCATACCAGGTATCCTATTTTCTCCCCAGCCCTTCCCTGTTCTGATAGTGTCAGAAATATTGTCTCTTTTACTTTATTTTCAATTGGATGGTTAATAATTCAAATTTCTTTGCCAACGATGCCCCAAATCCTGCTGCTAATTGTTCACTTGTTTTATGACAAGGTCAGGCTTATTATAAAAGAAAACTTGATTGCTAAATAATATGCTGAAACATGGGTAAAAAGTCAAGGAAAGGGTTTGGATTTTTATATGTGTAGATCTCTCGAAATAAAATGACCCAGCTATTTGCCAGCTATGTAGTTAATCACAATATTTTTTTCCTCTAAGTGAGAACAATCTTGAGTCATCTACTTCTAACCTTTTATGTTTGCTTATGCTGAATAGTATTGCAACATTATTTACACGTTAACAGTCTGAAAGTTTGAGGGGGAATGATGATTTGACCCTCTTGCAACCAGCACCAATGTGAAAATGATTGCCTCAGTTACTAAATTGCTTTTCAGACCAATCAGAGTCATTTACTCATTTTCAGCAAAAGAACAATAGGCTTACCTGTCTACTTCAGCAGATGCTTGCTTAGTTTCACCAATCAATATAGTTATAGTATTTTGGTGCCTTTAAAATGCTACCGTGTTGGTTTTGATTTTTATGTTCCACAAATGTACACAATTTATGTTATTTTCCTCTACAAACAATATTTCATGGTATTATAGCTTAAATTACTCCTAGATTTCCCATTATTCTCTTTATTAGATTATGATACTTAGCTTAGTTCTCATCAAAACAAACAGTGAGAACTGAGAGAGGTTCTGAATGTCTCATTTATGTGAGAAAATGAGCAACCTGCTTAGGAATAACGGTGCTCACTCCCCACAAATCCCATTGACCTACCGATAGGTCAAAAGCATAAATAAAATCAGAAAAATGTATTCTATGAAAGCCAAAGGACAATTAAATTATGAGGAAAAATAGCTCTATCTAAGAAGCATACAGAATAAATAGAAATAAATAGAAGAATGTTTATGTAATATGTGTTCACATATAAAATATTTATGAATGATGGCAAAAGGCATTTTTGAATTTTTGTTCAGTGGGATGACTAAATGGAGAATTGAAACAACCTATGTTTATATTGAATTAGTATGAGGGATCTGTTTTAAAAACTCAACAAATGCTTATTTAAATGGTTAAAACAGTCTTGGCCAACTAGCTTATCTGATTGCAACATTGTCCCAATATGTCAAGGTTGCAGGTTAAAACACATACAAGAGTCAGCTAATGAATGCATTAATAAGTGGCACAACAAATCAGTGTTTCTCTCCATTTCTTTCTCTCTCTAAGAAAAATCAATGAAAATTTGTAATAAATAAATAAGTAAATAAATAGTTCAAACAGCAATTCCAAATAATTTAGGTACCTAAATCACATCACTGTTTTACCACAGTAATAATTTTTAAAAGGTTTTTTGTTTTGTTTTGTTTTTTTAACTTTCCCTGTGACAAAAATTGAAGTACATAAAAATATTTCAGAATTTTACAAAGTTTCCTCAAGTAGCTAGAGATATCTTGGTGGGTCTGAATATATTTTAAGAATATTCTATTTAAAACACTAAAAGTCTAATTATGAAATTATTTATCTTTTTACTTTCTTTCAAAAGACCCTGAATAGCCTTACCAATCTTTAAAATAAAAACAAAAAACAAAATTGGAGGTATATCACACACTACATGATATCAAACTATACTAAAAGTCTATTGTAATTAATAGCCTAGTACTGGCATAAGAATAGGCATATAGATCA
Organism: Saccopteryx bilineata; assembly: GCF_036850765.1. Classification (NCBI taxonomy): domain Eukaryota; kingdom Metazoa; phylum Chordata; class Mammalia; order Chiroptera; family Emballonuridae; genus Saccopteryx; species Saccopteryx bilineata. The sequence goes on along the minus strand of NC_089491.1, from coordinate 73,155,203 downwards.
ATGGAAAATAAAAAAGAGCCAGAAATAAACCCACATCTTTATGGATGTGGGTTTATTTATATCAAATTAATATTTGACAAAGGTGGTAATAGTATACAGTGGAGTAAAGACAGTCTTTTTAATAAATGGTGTTGGAAAATTGGACAGCTGCCTGCAATAAATAAATAAGTAAAACTAAATCACCAGCTTATACCATACACAAAAATAAACTCAAAATGTGTAAAAGACTTAAATGTAAGTCAAGAAATCATAAAAATTCTAAAAGAAAACATAGTAAAATCTCAGACATCACTCATAACAATATTTTCACTGATATATCTCCCCAGGCAAATGAAACAAAGGAACAAATAAACAGATGGGACTACATCAAACTAAGAAGTTTAGGCAGAGTAAAAGAAACCACCAACAAAATGAAAAGACAACCCACTGAATGAGTGAATATATTTGCTGATACAGCTAATAAAAGGTTAACATCTAAAATTTATAAGGAATTTCTAAAACTCAACACCAAAAAATCAAGAAATGGGCAAAGGATCTGACTAGACACTACTCCAAAGAGAGCGTACAGATGGCCAACAGGCATGTGAAAAAATGCTTGAGAGACAGGAACATAGAGCTGCTCCTGTATGTGCCCTGTCCTGGGAATTGAACCAGCAACCTCTGTGCCCTGGGACAATGCTCCAACCAAGCAAGCTATCTGACCAGGGCTTAATTTCTTTTTTGTTTTCAGAGAGGCAGAGAGATAAAAGGAAAGAGGGAAGAGGGGGAAGGAAGCATTCATTTGTTATTCCACTTAGTTGTGTACTTATTGACCGCTTCCCATGTGCACCCTGACTGGAGATCGAACCTGCAACCTTGTTATTTGGGGATGACACCTTTAATCTACTGAGCTAACCAGCCAGGGACACAAATCTTTTTTTTTTTTTTTTTTTTTTTTTTTTTTTTTTTTTTTTTTTTTTTTTTGTATTTTTCCGAAGCTGGAAATGGGGAGGCAGTCAGACAGACTCCTGCATGCACCCAACCGGGATCCACTGGGCATGCCCACCAGGGGGAGATGCTCTGTCCATCTGGGGCATTGCTCTACTGCAACCAGAGCCATTCTAGTGCCTGAGGCAGAGGCCATGGAGCCATCCTCAGCACCCGGACCAACTTTTTGCTCCAATGGAGCCTTGGCTGCGGGAGGGGAAGAGAGAGACAGAGAGGAAGGAGAGCAGGAGGGGTGGAGAAGCAGATGGGCACTTCTCCTGTGTGCCCTGGCAGGGAATTGAACCTGGGACTCCTGCATGCCAGGCTGATGCTCTACCACTGAGCCAACTGGCCAGGGCCCACAAATCTTTTTTTTTTATGTTAATAGTTTTGTGTTGGTTTTCTATTTCAAACTCACTTATTTGCACCTAGGCAACAATTCTGAAAGTGGCCTTTATAGACAAGAGCATAAAGTATAATACCAGAAAACTTAATAATTCAATAGAGCAGAAAACAATTCATTAATCCTCACAGAAAAAAACATCAGAGTTTAGTGAGGGAAGTTTTTCTTTTAGAAAGTTGTTAGAAATCTCTTTCCTGCTGATGAACATTTTCTAATTCACTGCCAACCTTTCAAAATTAATCTGATAGGGTATTTGTCAAGCTTCTCAGAATAAAAATTGCTATATGTGATGGCAAAGAAGAATTAGGTATAGAATTATAATTTCTAGAATATTGCATATATGTGTATAGATAAATGTATGGAATTTTATTAATACAGACTATAAACTTACTTAATGTAGTGCCATTGCTTTTGTTTTACGGTCATGAAACTATCTCGTGCTAGGATAAATGCCTCAAATATTTGGGCAGTTACATGGTCTACTTCATCTTGACATTTGGAGAGTCTATATTGAATTGGGCAGCTTATTTCATTGCTTTTACCATTTACAACCCTGTCTACCAATGGCAAGGGTGTTTCAAATGTTTTCTAATCAAGCATGTACCTTTACTAAAAGGTCAGAATACTAAAATGCTATATGTCAGAGATTAAAAATGTGATTCATCTCTCCCATGTAAGAAAGTCTAATTAGAAATGTATTTGTTCTCTTGGGGCAAAGTTGACTGTATTATAGCACTGCATGGAGACTATAGCACTCATGCGTTCAGACAGCAACAGATTCTCCAAACCTTTGTTGACAATATAATTTATCTTAATATTTTGTACATGTTTTTGTATATTTTGAAATATTCTTTAAGATTGTTCTTTAATCTTAACTGAAAGGCTAAGAAACCAAAACCCAAAGATCATATTCTATTTTGTGGGCCATATCGGGATTTTTTCTCCAAGGGAATATGGGTAACATTCTACCATTTTACACAATTTTACAAAATAATGACAAAATTGGAGCAACATATATACTGGATGCAAAAAGTAATGAATCCCCAGTTCTGACAGGAGGTTGATCAAAACAAAATCTTACAAAAAATTATGTAAAAGAGACATTTACAAGGCATAATGCCACAGATGCTAAACAGAACAAGAAATTTGCTGTGTAAGCATTAGGGAAATGAAAGACTTATTTATTTATAGCTACTTACATTATATGAACCTCATTTTTATTACTTAGGATTATATTTTGAAGATCATTATATGGAGCAGTGGTAGTCAACCTGGTTCCTACCGCCCACTATTGGGCGTTCCAGCTTTCATGATGGGCGGTAGCGGAGCAACCAAGGTATAAATAAAAAGATAGATTTAAGTATAGTAAGTTGTTTTATAAAGATTTATTCTGCCAAATTTAGCAAAAATGTGACATAAAGTACTTGGTAAGTGGTTATTATTATATATTTTAACTTGCTGTAACTCTGCTTTATAAATTTTATAAAGTAAAGTTACTTCCCTACTTTATAAATCACCATTACTGTGGAACTGGTGGGCGGTTAGAAAATTTTACTACTAACAGATACAAAAGTGGGCGGTAGGTATAAAAAGATTGACTACCCCTGATATAGAGTTTCTATAGGTCAGCCACAATTTTAGATCATTCATAAAATATTTTATTGTATAGCTCTACCACAATATATCAATATTTAATATATTTAACCTCACCCATATATGACTATGTACATTGTTTCTGCCATTTACTATTATTTTTAAAACCAAGAGTAAATGTTGTGTGTTCCTGTACACACATATATTTGCTCCCATGTGCCTGTATTTGAGTGAGACATATTTCCAGAAGTGGACTTGCTATGTCAAAAGCTACATAATTACAAAAGTTTGTAAAATATAATGAAATTTCCCACCAATGATTTCACAATTTAGGTCTCCACCAATAGTTGTAAGCTTGTTTTCTACATTTTGCCTCTAATGCCTAATTTTATCCGTTTAATTTTTATCAATATCTTAGGAGAAAGTTATTAGCACATCATTAATAATACATCCACACCCACTATTGTACCTTGTATAAAAATGAGCGTGTTTTCCACTGGAAAACTATGCAAGTCTAAAATATACATTTCCAAATTATCAGATTCTAGCCCTTTTTGTTATTTTTTAGCTCTAGTGTAACTTCGAACTTTTTTGTAAATTGTGGATAATTAAGAGATTTGTTAATTCTGTCTTGTCTATTAATGATTTAACTGACATGCTACTCCCAAAAGTTAGTTGGTCTTTGTAGCAATTTATCTCAACATTCTCTTATTCCATATTAATTTTTTTCTTTTATTTTTTCTTTGAACTGGTTATAACATCTGCCTAGATCTGTCATAGCATTGAATAAAACTTTCTTTAACACGACTGATTTCTATATCTTTATGTGAATCATGGTTTTACCCTCTTAGAAAAATTATTTTAATAGTGTGTGTTATAAATATGCATATGTGCTTATAAATGCCATGTAGCATTTATGTGTGCATATACTATATATGTGTATCATACATATCATATCTCTCTGCTAACATGTAATTATATTTAATCTTTTCTGTCAAAAAACAGTGTACTGAACATTGCTAAAACAGGCGATCAAGACTTTATTAAAGACTATTGCAGTCGGGTTCAAAACTTTTGCACTAGGGGACTAAATTCTATTGAAACAAAAGGTGAGAGGGTTTTCTAAGTGCTAGAGTGAGGTAATGTAAAAGTCCTGTAGGATGAAAATGAGAGGGGAGTTTGGGCTATGTGATTAGGCTATCTGTGTTTGCTAATTTGTGCTTACTGAAGTTAAGTGCCCAGTCTCACACAGAGACTAGAGATACATTCTTTAATTGTACTTTTTATTTTTATTTGTTAATTACAGTTTACTCTCAGTATTGTTGTTTATCGGTTTTAGATGTACATCATAGTGATTAGACATTCATACACTTTACAAAGTGTTCTTCTGATATTTCCAGTACCTACCCGGCACCATACATAGTTATTCCATATTATTGACTATATTCCATATGCTGTACTTTACATTCCTATGACTATTTTGTAACTAATTTGTAGTTTTTAACCCTTTCACTTCTCTCACCCATTTTCCAAAACCACTCCCTTCTAACAACCATCAGTCAGCTCTCTGGATGTAGAAATCTGTTTTAATTTTCTTCCCTCCCTCCCTCCCTCCCTCCCTTCTTTCCTTCCTTCCTTCCTTCCTTCCTTCCTTCCTTCCTTCCTTCCTTCCTTCCTTCCTTCCTTCCTTCCTTTCTCCCTCCCTCCCTCCCTCCCTCCCTCCCTTCCTCCCTTCCCCCTTCCTTCCTTCTTTCCTTCTCTCCTTCCTTTCATTTTTTTAAGTGAAAGTAAGAGAGATAAAGAAACAGACTCCCACATGTGTCTAGACCATGATCCACCGGGAAACCTCGGTCTGGGGCCAATACTCAAGTACCAAGCTATTCTCAGTGCCTGGGGCCAATACTCAAACTGATTGAGCCACTGGCTGCTGAAAGAGAGAGAAGGGGGAGAGGGAGGAGCGAGAAGCAGATAGTCACTTCTCATGTGTGCCCTGACTGGGGATTTAATGCAGGAAAGTCCATATGCCTGGCTATGCTCTATCCACTGAACCAACTGGTCAGGGCCTTGTTTATTTATTTTGTTCTTTATATTCCATACATAAGTGAAATTATATAGTATATGCCTTTCTCTGAGCAACTTAATTTACTTAACATAATGCCTTTAGGTCCATTCATGCTATCTCAAAAGGTAAGGTTTTTTTTTTTAATTTTGTTTAAAATTTTTCTTTGAGAAGGAGAGAAGGGGAGATAGGTAGAAAGAGAGAGAAAGAGAGAGATAGAAGCATAATTTTATTGTTCTACTTAATTCTGCTCTCATTGGTTACTACTTGTATGTCCCCTGACCAGGAATCAAACCTGTGACCTTGCATGTGAGAACAATACTCTACCCACTGATCCACCCAGCCACAGCAGATTTTCTTTTTTTGTGGCTGAGTAATATTCCAGTGTGTGTGTGTTTGTGTGTGTGTACCACCATTTTTATCCACTCATCTCTTGATGGGCACTTGGGTTGCTTCCCATTCTTGACTATTGTAAATAATGCTACAATGAACATAGGGGTGCATATATTCTTTTAAATTTGTGTTTCGGGCTTCTTTGGATAAATACTCTGAAGTAGAATTGCTGGGTTATATGGTGTTTGATTTTTAATGTTTTGAGGATCCTGTGTACTGATTTTCATAGTGGCTATAAGCAATCTGCATTTCCCACCACAGTGCGGTAGGTTTCCTTTAATCCACATTTTTGCCAACAGTTGTCAATTGTTTATTAACAAGGTGTGAGATGATATGTCATTGAGATGTTTTTTTGTTTTGTTTTGTTTTTGAGGTTTTAATTTGTATTTCTCTGACTAGTGATGTTGGGCATCCTCTTACATGTCTGTTTGCTATATGTGTCCTCTTTAGAGAAGTGCTTATTCAGGTCCTCTACCCATTTTTTAATTGGATTGCTTGTTCTATTCATGTTGACTAGTATGAATTCTTTATAAATTTTGGATATTCTTTATAAACCCCTTACCAGATGTATCATTTCCAAATATCTTTTTCCATTCAGTAGGTTGTCTTTTCAATTGGTTGATGGTTTCCTTCACTATGCAAAACCTTTTAAGCTTGATATAAACCAATTTGTTTATTTTTCTTTGTTTTTTTCTTTTGCCTATGAAGACACATCAAAAATATTAATAAGAGTGATGTCAAAGAATTTACTGCCTATGTTTTCTCCTAGGAGTTTCATGGTTAAGGTCTTATGTTTAAGTCTTTAATCTATTTAGAGTTTATTCTTTTATATGGTGTAAGAAGGTACTCTAGTTTGATTTGTTTTTTGCATGTTTTTTGCACCTTTCCCATCACCATTTATTGAATAGATAGTCATTACACTATTGTATATTTTGCCTCTTTTGTCAGGTAATAATTGACCAGGTAGGCATGGGTTCATTCCTGGGTTCTTTATTCTGTTTCACTGATCTAGATATCTGTTTTTATGTACCATTATGTTTTGAATAATATCACATTGTAGTATAGTTTGATGTCAGGTAACATGATACCTCCAACTTGGTTCTTCTTTCTCCAGATTGCTGAGGCTATTTGTGATGATAGACACCAATATGTGATGATTATATTTGATAGGAATTGTTTCCTACTTTTTTGAGAATGACATTTCTTGGACGTTAAACCGGCAAGAGGCTTAAGAAAATTTACATCTCAAAGGGGCAGGGAAAGCATATATATTTGCAACTTTTCTTTAAAAGGAAAGTCAGGGACCTAGAGTCACAAGAAGCTTGACTGAAATTTAGCTGAGAACATTAAGGCAATTGTAGTCATTTGTTAAGTATCATGCATCAAGCTAGTAATATTACCTTAATTCTGACAGAGCTCTTTGGAGCCTTTTTCAGTGTTCACCTTGATTTTGGCATTTGTCATTCCTTTTCACTGCTCAGCATCTAACCTCCATTTCGGTGTAGACAATTCTGCATCTCCTATCATCAAAGCTGATAATACCAGTTCTTCACTTTCCCAGGCTTTTATGTTTGTAGGACTTAGTACATTCTAAAATATCTTCAAGTCAGTTAGGCCAATTCCATGACCTAAATCACAGTTTAGTAAAATAACAAGGTTATTTAACTAAGGTTAAATCCATATTAAGAAACACAGCAGCAGGAGCCGCATTTAACTCCTAGTGGGTATAGGAGGGAAAGAACCAGCTGTGACAGCTGGTATCCAGTAGTGTGGTACAAACTGTCAGAGGTGAATTGAAGGCTTATTTGGCACTATTTTAGCATTTCTTCTAGCCCTATGACCTCCATTGTTGTTTCTTTGATTCTTCTGAATAATTGAATCACTTACACTTTTAATAATCTCCTTCCCTGATTAAGGTAGCTAGAATATATTGCCAATACTTGCAAGTAAGAAGCCAACACATTTTATGTAACAGCTGATTTCTCAAAAATAAGCAGATAAAGGCTTTACTCTTTTAGAAAAAAAATATTTATATACCCTCTCTTGTATATACTACCTTAAAGGAGGTAATTCCACATATTCATTCTGAAATAATTTATTTTAACACAGTCTTTGTGATTGTTTTACTTTTTCAAAATGCATTTTTATAGTGCTTTAAGAGATAACTCCTGTATTTGCTAAGAAAATAAGAAAATGTCAGTGTGACAATATAAATACTTTGTATTTTGTGAGTTTCTCTAATTTGTTGGCATATATTCAAAATACAAAGAACACAGGAGATTCTTATTGGAAAGGAAAATTGTTAACACCCTTGACTCTTGGCACATGAATGTTTCAAATAAAATCCTTATAAGCAAGCTTTGGCATTGTAAATATGAATAATCTTCCTAATGACTCAGACATTTGCAGTTCCTTGGTTTCCTAAGAAGCAAATAAAGAAACTGTTTGAAAGAAATGTGTCTCTTCCTAAATTTTATTTTAATTACCTAAGTATCTGATATCTGAGAGGCTTTTTTTATTTATTTTTTTACTTTTATTAAATTTTAGAGAGGAGAGAGAGTGAGAGAGAGAAAGAGAAGGGGGAGGGAGGAGCAGGAAGCATCAACTCCCATATGTACCTTGACCAGGCAAGCCCAGGGTTTTGAACTGGCGACCTCAGCATTCCAGGTTGATGCTTTATCCACTGCGCCACCACAGGTCAGGCCAGATCTGAGAGGCTTTAAAGTATCAACCCATCTTTACTGTACTAGCTTGAACTCTGACATTATAAAATGCTTCTCTTTGCAGAATTTGAGTTTTATTGTTTGCATTTCTTTCTTTCTTCCTCCCTTCCTTCCTTCCTTCCTTCCTTCCTTCCTTCCTTCCTTCCTTCCTTCCTTCCTTCCTTTTTTTCTTTCCTTTTTGAATTTCAGAAAAATATACATAACGAAATTCACTGTTGTCACATGTAAGTATAGTCCACTGGCATGACGCACTGCTGCATACCCATCATTACCATCTGTTTCCAGACTTTTTCACCTTGCAAAACTGAAGCTCTGTATCTATTAAACAGTAACTTGCCATTCTCCATTTCCACCTACCTCTGGTAACTACCATTCTACCATTTTTCTACTCTAGATCCCTCAGACAAGTAGAATCAGATATTCTTCTATTCAACTGGCTTATTTCACTGAGCATTATGTCATTAACATGTGTCAGAACTTCATTTTTTTTTTTAATTTTAAAGTTGAATAATAGTACATTGTATGTGTATACAAAATTTTGTTTATCAATTCAGCTGTCAGTGGATACTTGGATTTTTTCCACCTTTTGTCAATAATGAATAATACTACTATAAACATGAGTAAAAGATGGGCTATTCTTGTCCTGGCTTTAATTATGTTGGGTATATATACAAAAGTGGGATTGCTAGATCATATTGTAACCCTATTTTTAATTTTTTGAGAAGTCATCTTACAGTTTTTAATATCAACTGCAACATTTTTTACATTCTCACTTCTACTGCACAAGTATTCAGATTTTTCCACATCCTCTTTAATGCTTATTGCTACTTTTTAAAATAATTGTCATTCTAATAAACATGAAGTGGTATCTCATAGTTTTGATTTGTATTTCCCTAATTAGTGATGTTGAGCATCTTTTCCTATGCTTTTCACTATTGGTATGTGTTGCTTGGAGAAATGTTTATTTACCTTTCATTATGTTTTAATTGAGTTGTTCATTTAGTTGCTGAATTCTTGAAATTCTCTATTTTTTATATCAATCTCTAATATGTTATACAATTTAAATATATTTTCTCTTATTCTGTGGATTGCCTTTTTACTATTGATGTTATCTTTTGATATACAAAAGTTATTTTTATGAAATCCAATGTTTCTATTTTTTTTTCTGTTGTGCCCTGTGCTGTTTTCTTATCCAAGAAATCATTGCTAGAACAAATGTCATGAAGGTGTTCCCTTATGCTTTATTCTGAGAGTTTTATAATGTTGGCTCTGAAGTTTAGGTCTTTGATTCATTTGAATTCAGTTTTGTATATGGTATTAAGTAAGGGTCCAACTCTTTCTTTTTTTCTGCATGTGGATATTCAGGTTTCCTGGAACAATTCATTGAAAATACTGTCTTCATTTTCAAGATTGGTTTGGGTACTTGGGATCCTTTGAGTTCTATATAATTTTTAGTATGAATTTTTCTATTTCTGAAAAATATATCCTTGGGATTTTGATAGGGATTGCATTGAACATGTAGATTGCTTAGAGTAGTTTTGATATCTTAACAATATTGAATCTTCTAATCAATGGACATGAAATGCCTTCTATTTATTTATGTCTCTAATTTCCTTCCTTATTGTTCTATAGTTTTTATTTTACAAGTCTTTCCCCATTCTGGTTACTTTTTAAATATTTAATTTTTTAATACTATTGTAAATGGAATTAAGAAGGATATTTTATTTACTTAGAGGATATATATATATATATATATATATATATATATATATATATATATATTTTTTTTTAGCAAGAAAGAGAGTGAGAGGGACTGACAGGGACAGACAGACAAGAAGGGAGAAAGATGAGAAACTTTAGTTTTTCCTTGCAGCACCTTAGTTGTTCATTGATTGCATTATCATATGTGCCTTGACTGGGAGTTCCAGTTGAGCCACTGACCCCTTGCTCAAGCCAGTGATCTTGGGCTCAAGCCAGCAACCTTGGGCTTCAAGCCAGTGACATTTGGGCTCAAGCCAGCAACCATGGGGTCATATCTTTGATCCCATGCTCAAGCTGGTGACCCTGCTCTCAAGCTGGTAAGCCTGACTCAAGCTGGATGAGCCACTCTCAAGTTGCCAACCTCTGGGGTTTCAAACCTGGGTCTCCAGCATCCCAGGGTGACACTCATTCCACTGCAACACTACCTTGTCAGGCTACAGAAATTTTGTTATACTAAGTTACTATGGAGTAAACCTACTATAGAGTTTTAAAGAGATATAGAACTCCATTATCTCCAATAGAAAGTTATCCATGTGTAAGTATGTCAATATTACCAAAAAAAAGGCCACTCCATTTCTTTTTTTTTTTAATTTTATTTATTAATTTTTTTTAGAGAGGAGAGAGAGATAGAGAGAGAGAAGGGAAAGAGGAGCAGGAAGCATCAACTCCCATATGTGCCTTGACCAGGCAAGCCCAGGGTTTCGAACCAGCAACCTCAGCATTTCCAGGTCGACGCTTTATCCACTGCGCCACCACAGGTCAGGCAGGCCACTCCATTTCTATTCATTTATTTTCAGTGTGTAAATCTTTCTTTTGATATTTTCCATATTATGATCACATAGCAAAAACCACAACTTGAGCATTTTTTACTTTTCCTGAGAGAAAGAAGAACATTAAATAAAATGCATAAGGTGAATTGGTAGAGTGAATGGTAAAAATAAAATACCTTTTGTTCTCAAGGACTTTTGTTTATATATTATAAACCAAAATTGTGACCCAAGGTTGGCCCAATAAAAAGAACAAATATAGAGAAGGAGCTGTGAGTATGGAAATGGGGATTTGTTTAGCTTAGAGCAGTGTTTTTCAACTGCTTGTCCACGGATGAGTGCCATTCTGTGAAAGAGTTAACCATCCTAATGTTGAATGAAGATTATAAAATCTATAAATTTTGGGTCAATAATCTTTATACTAACTATATCACAGTAGTTAACTCTTTTGCTGACAAGCATCTATCCACAGACTGAAAACCATTGGCCTAGATCATTTGTCTTGGGAGTGAAATCGCAAATTTTATAATTTTATAACTTTAGTAAAGAGACTAAATTTGAAGTAATATCCACAAAGTTAACACAAGTAAATTGCATGATATATAAGGTGATTTTAATACCTTATATTTTAAGCATTTAATTTTTTAAAAAATATTAAGAAGCAAAATTTGCCCTGGCTGGATGGCTTGATTAGTTAGAACATAGTCCTGAAGCACAGAGGTTGCCAGTTATATCTTGTTAGAGAACAGACAGGAACAGATAATGTTCCTGTATTCTCTTGCCATTCCTCTCTCACTAAACTCAATAAAATAAAATTAAAATTAAAAAAATTTTAAAAAGCAGCAAAATTTATGTGTATTCTGATAATTTAATGACAACTTGTATCTGAATTTATAAAAGCACATGGTATCAAGAACATGCTTATAGCCCACACTTATGCATGTTGACAATAAATACATTACATTTTTCAAAAAATAGCATAACACTTTGTTCTATGATAAAGAATGGCAATTATGAGAAGTTGCAGTTATTTTCTGAGAAATGGACATTGAATTCAGAATATAGACACTAACTTATTCGGATTATAACTACTAGTGGATTGTGAAACCAATTTAGTGAATCTTAACTAAGACAATAAAATATGAATAGACAGTCCTGGTAGAGTAGCTCACTTGTTTAAAACATTGTCCCTATAACCAAGGATGCTGGTTTGATTGCTGGTCATGGCACAACCAAGAATCAACTAATGGTTGCATAAATGAAACAAGTCTCTTTCTCTCTAAAATCAATAAAACAATTTTTACAAAATAAACATAAAGAAAAGAAAACTTTTTTTAAAAAAGTGTATATAACATGAGACACTTTTGGGAAAAAAATGAGATGCTACTAAATAATTACATTTAATCAACAGATGTAAACTGGAATTTTTCTGGGAAAACTTCTGATTATGGTCATTCTAGTCATGAACAATATTTTTAAAGGGAAAAAAGTAATAGAATAAAATATAGATTATTAAGGTACATAATAATATACTTTAAATATCTACTAAATATACTTTACTATGGAAGTCACAGACAAAAATTTTGAAAGCTTCTGGGCTCTAGCATAAACACAAAACCAGGGAAACAAACTTCAGTGTAAGAAAAATGCTTAAGATTTGAGGCCCAGCCCAGGGGCTCTTATATTTTACAAACAAAACCAAACAGTTTACTCTGATTGTCTCCAGTTTAGACGAGACTGTTGAAAATCTTAAAAATTTAGGGACCTCATCAGCCAGGGTTTGTTGTTCTTATTGGTGTTGTTAATACATCCAGCACCTCCTCTTTTTTTTTTTCTTCCCTGTTGGTGAAAACCTTTATGTTGCACACTCTCAGCGAAACAATTAATGGGTCAAAAGAGGAATCAGGTATTTTAATCATCCTCTGGAAGTTTAGAGAAAAAGTGAAAGCAAAGTGACATAAAACAAATGAATGGAAACAACATTGATGCAGAAACTCAGATGTGATTGTGCAACCTGAGGGGCAGACATTGGCCCATTTAGAATTTGTTGTTGGCAGGATTAATTTCATCGCTATTTATTTATTTATTTATTTATTTATTTTTGTGACAGACAGAGAGAAAGAGAGGGACAGATAGGGACAGACAGGAAGGGAGAGATGAGAAGCATCAATTCTTCATTGTGGCATCCTAGTCGTTCATTGATTGCTTTCTCATATGTGCCTTGACCGGGGAGCTACCTCAGACTGAGTGACCTCTTGCTCAAACCATATGAGCCCATGCTCAAGCTGACAACCTCAGGGTTTTAAACCTGGGTCCTGTGTCCCAATTTGACACTATCCACTGCACCACCACCTGGTCAGGCTCGTTGTTATTTACTAAATCATCAAAAATAGCTTACTTTTCTCAAGTACTGAAGATATTGAATAAAAGGGTGGAAGAAAAGTGATTGCTCATAGACTGTGAGCAAAAGAAGTCAGAGAATATAATCTGAGTCATAATGTCTTGGTTCCTGCTGTTGAGGGTAGTTCAGAACTTATAAATTTAAAAACACCAGTCTGCCTGAGACTTAATAGTCCAAATCCATTTACTGTGGAGTCAAATATAAATGTTGGAACACTTGCATAGTCCCAAGGCATTGGAGTGATGGTATTTCATCTTTTTTATGGCTGAGTAGTATTCAATTTTGTATATGAAGCATATCTGCTTCATCCAATCAAGAATAAATTTTTGTTATGTTGGTTTGTATTTTAGTTATCCTAATTTTCAGTAACACTGCTCACTAGGAAATGGCAATGACAAAGCCTGAAATTCATTGTAAGAGGAAATTAAGTCCAAAAGTTTACTTTTGTAATGATATAAGAGATTTTAAATTATATATTTTCCAAATTTTCTTAGTACTATTTTGAGACCATGAACCTAAATTAAATTTAGTCTACACAATTATACTCTTTCTCATTATGGGAGATAATATGGTTAATTTTTGTTAAGGTAAAAGAAATGGAGAAGTTTTAAGTTTTACGATATAACTTCAAATAAGTGCTAAAATAATTACTGTACCCGTGCATTTTTTCTGTAGTTTTCTTAATATTTTCTCCTCTATAAGGTAACCTACCCACATGAAATAAATACCTTTGGCCTTAACTGAAAAAAAAAGAAGTAATTTCTAAGTGTATTCTCCACCCATTTATGAGGTCACGTTTTTCAAGCAGTAAAAATAATTTGTTGTCTTAAGTCTCCAGTCATGTCCTCTGCATCCCTAGAAAGCCACACCTAATAACACTGGTTTTCTACATTAGGAGAGATTTTACCCTTCAATTTAAAACACGTGACATTTTATTTTGGGATATAGGGCACACGGTATAGCATACATTGCCTCTTTTTATAAGATCAAAAGTGTAAGCAAAAATCACTTTTTCCTCTTTTTGTCTCTGGTAATCTACTATGCATTCTGCCACTCTTGCTCTGCTTCATTGTCCCTATTTTTTCTTGGTCTTTGCTATGGGTGATTGAAATACTCTGCATTGAATGTATCTTGCCAATTTTCCAAACATCATTTATTAAACAGATTGTCTTAACCCCGTGGTTTTTTCTTGCCTCCTTTGTCAAATATTAATTGACCATGAAAATGTGGGTTTATTTCTAGTCTGTTTTATTTTTTATATGTCTGTTTTTATGCCAGGACCATAATGTTTGCACTACTGTGGCTTTGTCGTATACTCTGATAATAAGTATCATGATACCCACAACTCTGTTCTTCTTTCTCAAGTTTGCTGTGGCTTTTTGGGGTCTTTTGTGGTTCCATATAAATTTTTGAAATATTCTAGTTCTGTGAAATACACCATTAATATCTTGATAGAAATTGTACTGAATCTATAAATTGCTTTGGGTAGTATGGACATTTTAATGATGTTAATTCTTCTTATCCATAAACACAGTGTATGCTTTTACTTTTTTGTATCTTCTTCAATTTGTTCATGTATAACAATTTTCTGATTTCAAGTATTTAACATCATTGGTTAAATTTATTCCTAGATATTTTATTATTTTTTTGGCAATTGTAAATGGGATTGTTTTCTTACTTTTCCTTTCTCAGAATTTATTACCAGTGTATAAAAATACAATTGATTTCTGTATATTTATTTTGTACCCTGCTAGTTTACTAAATTCATTTATAAGTTCTACTAATTTTTTGGTGGTTTCTTTAGGGTTCTCTATGTGGTTTTACTCTTTAATTTTATATGGTATATCTTATTTATTGACTGGTAAATATTATACCAACCTTACATTCTCATAATAAATTTCACTTGATCAAGGTGTATGATCTTCTTACTATATTGCTGGATTTGGTTTGCTAATATAAGGGTATTTTGTTGTACATTTTTACATATGTTCATCAAGAATATTGGCCTATAAATTTATTTATTTATTTGGTTTTAGAATTAGTATAATAATGGCCTCATAAAATGAGCTTGGGAGTATTCCCTGCTCTTCACTATTTTGGAATAGTTTGAGAACTACAGATGTTTGCTATTCTTTGAATGTTTGATAAGACAATGAAGGACACTACATACTGATAAAGGGAGCAATCCAACAAGAATAAATAACCCTTGTAAACATTTATGTACCAAACACTGGAGCACCTAAATATGTTAAGCAAATCTTGAAGGACATAAACAGAGAGATTAACAGTCACACAGTCATAGCAGGAGATTTTAACACAACATTGATATCAATGCATAGATCTTCCATACAGAAATCAACAAGAAAACAGCACTCTTAAATGACACACTAGATCAGCTGAATTTAAATGATATATTTAGAGCATTGTATCCCAAAGAATCAGCATATATGTTCTTTCCAAATACATGTTGAACATTTTCTAGGATAGACCACATATTAGGACACAATCAAGTCTCAATAAATCTTTTCTGACCATACATAATGGTGTGAAATCAGAAATCAATCACAAGGGGAAAAAATGAAAAACACACAGACATGGAACTAAATAACAGGTTACTAATTAATGAATGGTTAACAATGAGGTCAAGGAAGAAATAGAAAAATACACTTAAACAAATGAAAATAAGAACACAACAACCCAAATTCTATGGGACACTGCGAATGAAGACCTAAATTTATAGCATTATAAGACTATCTCAAGAAACATAAAAAAACTCAAATAAAGAATAACTTTACACTTAAAGGAACTTGAAAAAGAACAACAAACAAAGCCCATGTGAGTAGAGGGAAGGAAATCATGATTAGAGCAGAAATAATTGAAATATAATCTATAAAAAATAATACAAAATATCAATGAAACCAAGAGTTTGTTCTTTGAAAAAGTAAACAAGATTAACACACCTCTATAATTCTTTTAAACTACAGTCATCCCTCACCATATTGTGGTTCACTTTTCATAGTCTAACTGCTCACTGAATCACAGATTTTTAAATTCTATATATCTAATTTTGTATCACAGAGTTTTTGCTATAAAGTGGGATTTTGTGGTATATAGATATTTTATATATATTATTTTAATTATTTTCTGGTAAAATAAATAAAATAAGTATGGGAAAGATTAATAATAGCATGGGAAAGGTTTATAAGATTGTGAGAAGGGTTTATAAAGCCTTAAAGTATATATTAATAATAAAATAAATATAAGGTCACTACTTCGTGGATTTTTGCCTATCATGGGGCGGGTGTGCGGTTCTGGAATCTAACCCCTGTGATAGATGAGGGACCACTTTATATTGAAGAAAGGGTTGTGCAAACATTTTTCTCTTACTAATTAATTATGTGCATCTTCTATTCCTGTGATAATAAAATACTGTCTATACATTACTGCTTGCTATAGCATTTGCTTGAATTAATGAGAAGATGATTATAGACTAAATAGACTATTGTTATTAATTTCTATATAGTTCTCTTTAATGCAAAGGTCATCAGTTCAATTTGACATTCTAATTAGTTATAGGGCTGCAGTTAACAAAAGTATTGGGATCAGCAGGAGGAACTGCCAGAGTTTGACTTTTCCAGAAATAACTTCCCTTAATTAATCATTATATATCATAACAACAAAATGTTGGAATATGGGAAAATCTTAATAATTAACAAAGTGGGACCACATGGTGATTCAGTTGAACTATGACATGGTTTCAGTCTAAATTAAGATTTCTGGTTTATGTTATTCTCTTGTTAAAATAAGAAGTGTTTTACATCTTCAAGACATTGTAGGATCTTCAGAATTGGTTATTGAGTATAAATATATAATATTTATCACAAAAACTGCTATTCTGTATTTTGTACCTCTTTAATGTATCAAATATTAATAATTTTGTAGAAATAAAAGTGAATGTTAAAATACTCTCTATATTAACATTAACTTGATAAGAACATGTGTTCTTTTTAAAAAATATTTTTATATATTGAGGTTAGAAAGAGAAGAGAGAGAGAGATTAATAGTGAAGGAATGAGTGGAAAGCATCCACTCATATTTGCTTCTCATATGTGCTTTGACCAGGTAAGCCCAGCGTTTCAAACCATAGACCTCAGCATTCCAGGTTGATGCTCTAGCCACTGTACCACCACAGGTCAGGCAGAACATGAGCTCTTTATAAATTTTCTTGTTAGCACACATAAACTTTTAAATTGTATTGAATTATAAATAAACTAACAAAAAAAATATGGGTTATTTTTTTGTTTACTATATCCAAGCAATACTTGAAAAGAGAAAAACAGACACCTCACAGGCATTTTATTTTTCACAAGTTTTTTTTTTTTGTATTTTTCTGAAGCTGGAAATGGGGAGAGACAGTCAGACAGACTCCCGCATGCGCCCCACCAGGATCCACCTGGCATGCCCACCAGGGGTGATGCTCTGCCCACCAGGGGGCAATGCTCTGCCCCTCTGGGGCATCGCTCTGCCGCAACCAGAGCCACTCTAGCGCCTGGGGAAGAGGCCAAGGAGCCATCCCCAGCGCCCGGGCCATCTTTGCTCCAATGGAGCCTCGGCTGCGGGAGGGGAAGAGAGAGACAGAGAGGAAGGAGGGGGGGAGAAGCAAATGGGTGCTTCTCCTGTGTGCCCTGGCCGGGAATCGAACCCGGGTCCCCCGCACGCCAGGCCAACGCTCTACCGCTGAGCCAACCAGCCAGGGATTTTTCACAAGTTTTATAGCATTGCTAACAGCTTCATTTTTTATTTTATTTTATTTTTTATAATTTTATTTTTTTAATGGGGTGACATCAATAAATCAGGATACATATATTCAAAGATAACAAGTCCAGGTTATCTTGTCATTCAATTATGTTGCATACCCACCACCCAAAGTCAGATTGTCCTCTGTCACCTTCTATCTTGTTTTCTTTGTGCCCCTCCCCACCCCCTATCCCTCTCCCATTCCTCCCTCCCCCCGTAACCACCACACTCTTATCAATGTCTCTTAGTTTCACTATTATGTCCCACCTACGTATGGAATAATACAGTTCCTGTTTTTTTCTGATTTACTTATTTCGCTTCGTATCATGTTATCAAGATCCCACCATTTTGCTGTAACTGTTCCGATGTCATCATTTCTTATGGCTGAGTAGTATTCCATAGTGTATATGTGCCACATCTTCTTTATCCAGTCATCTCTTGATGGGCTTTTTGGTTGTTTCCATGTCCTGGCCACTGTGAACAATGCTGCAATAAACATGGGGCTGCATGTGTCTTTAGGTATCAATGTTTCTGAGTTTTGGGGATATATACCCAGTAGAGGGATTGCTGGGTCATAAGGTAGTTCTATTTTCAATTTTTTGAGGAACCACCATACTTTCTTCCATAATGGTTGTACTACTTTACATTCCCACCAACAGTGTATGAGGGTTCCTTTTTCTCCACAGCCTCTCCAACATTTGCTATTACCTGACTTGCTAATAAGAGCTAATCGAACAGGTGTGAGGTGGTATCTCATTGCTGTTTTGATTTGCATTTCTCTAATAGCTAAAGAAGATGAGCATCTTTTCATATATCTGTTGGCCATTTGTATTTCTTCCTGGGAGCTAACAGCTTCATTTTATCAGGCTACAGCATATATAGTCTGCTTAATAAGGAAATTGCTGCGGACCAGAGCAGCTAGTAATTCTGGGTCCTGAGGTAGAATGGTGTAAAGATGGTGTAAAGATGGGATCAGGAGGCCTCTTTTTTTATTTTATTTTATTTTATTTTATTTTATTCATTTTTAGAGAGGACAGAGAGAGGGAGAGAGAGAGACAGAGAGGGAGAGAGAGGAGAGAGAGAAGGGGGGAGGAGCTGGAAGCATCAACTCCCATATGTGCCTTGACCAGGCAAGCCCAGGGTTTTGAACCGGCGACCTCAGCATTTCCAGGTCAACGTTTTATCCACCGTGCCACCACAGGTCAGGCAGGAGGCCTCTTTAATGTTGATGGCAATATCCAAGCACCAATAGCCCCCAGTTTGCTTTATTATGTAGCCATATGCAAATAAGGAAGTCTTTGATACAAAGTCACCCATCTGAGGCAAAAACAGGAACTCTCTTAAGGCATAAACAGGAATCCACTAAAGGCTTAAACAGAAATTCCCCCAGGGTGCATAAGTGAAATCAACCAACATCTGAACAAACAAAGGGTGAGAGGAAGGGCATGTAAATTGCTTCCAGCAACTTAATCAAGCAAGTGAAGTGAGTGCAAATATTCAGCTTCATAGCCAATATGTAGGTGTGTAGAGGGAGAACTTAGTCTTTGCTAAGCCTCAAATTTACAAAGGCTTTTTGCCACTTGCAGTCTACCACATATCCTCCTTTACTTTTTTCTTTTTAATTTGTGTGCTGAGATTTGCACTCATCTGATTTTCTAGTTTCCCAGATTCTAATTTGAAGCAGACTGAAAAAATACAGAATAAATACAAAATTAGCATAGCCAATGCTAACAGATATCCAAACAAGTTTTCTAATACATTAAAGGGATTAAAGCCTTTTAGATTATCAAGCAAATTTTTATCCAATACAGCAGGATCTATAATAGAGTCTTTGCTGTTTTAAATGTTCTTAATATGTTAATGTAATTTCACCAAGTCCATGTTGGCACCATCACTATTCCACATCCCTGCAGATATATCCAAACCCCACTTTAGTCCCACTGAAAGCTGTCACAAGGAGCAAGAGTCCAGGAAATACATCTAGGAAAAATCTGTATCGCACTGGAATTGTTGTCACATTTCTACACTTTGCAGCTAGCATCCAAGTCCCAATGACCACTGCTTCTAGCTGGTAATGATTTAGGTAGACTAGAAAAGCCATCTGCAGCATGTATGGAGATGGAGCTTCTGTTTTCTTTAAACTGAAGAGATGAACCCAGGAGACCTTTCCCTGTAGCCTTAAAGCCATGGGGTGGTGAGGAGAACCTTGGACACTATACTGGGTGGCAGAGGTAAATTTGTCTAAATTAGGAGCAGGTCCCAGCCTAACATATGCATGGGGCATTGAGACAAGAGGAATAAAGGAAACAAACAAAGCAGCAAAAATAGGACTATCAACACCTACAACAGAGATCTTCGAGGGATGAATAAAACCCCAAGGTTTTATTCAGGCAAGACATTGTAAGTGACCCTTGTGTCCATAAGAAATGAGATCAGTTTACCTGCTACTTGGAAGAAATACCCTAGGCTCATCCATAGTGATGTGAGATGGGGCCAAGGGCCATGGGCACCTTTAGCCTTCAGTGGCAAGTCCCAGCAGGTTGAGCAAGGTTAGGTCCAGATGACTAAAGGGGGGCTGAAAGAGACTGAACCCTTCCTTAGAGGAGCGAGGGGGCAGCTTACCTTTCAGTGTTCCTTCTTCCCCACAGCAAAGGCATGTCCCTTGTGGAGGCTGAAAAGCCTGGCAGGCTTTAGCTCAATGATCTTCATTTCCACTATTGAAGCAGGGTTATGATGAAGTCCTATGAGGCCCCTTTGGAGCATTGGAGCCTTTAAGGGTGTATGCCAAGAGCTGGTACTTTACCTAATCTCTTTTGGGATCTTTCTGCCTCTTGGTCATTATAGACCTTAAAAGCCATGCTCAGAAGATCCTACTGAGGGGTTTGAGGGTCCTAATCCACCTATATAAATGTTTTCAAGAAAAGAAGATGGGATCAGGAGGCCTCTTTAATGTTGATGGCAATATCCAAGCGCCAGTAGCCCCCAGTTTGCTATTGGAAAAAGACAAAATAGCATTATTAGCTGTATCAAATAAAAAAGGGTAGAAGTTTGCAGGAGAAAAAGGTTTGGCATCTCCTGTACATCAGCATTCAAAAAAAATTTTTTTTAAGAAAAAAGTATGAAAAGGAAGATTTGCAGGAGTTCCAGGATATAATTCCCCCTTTTATATTTTTTTTAAATTGACCTTTAATATTTGTTGAGTACACTTTATAATATTTGACTGCAAAGATTGTAAGAAATACTTGTTTTTATGTTAACTTCTAACAAAATGTAGTAAATGCTTTTCCTACATATACAGGAGTATTGTCAGTTTTAATCCATTTTGCAAGTCCAATAATAGAAAATGCACAAAGACAATGAGGTATAACATGCTTAGCAGCCTCTCCTGTTCTGGCAGAGGCTACTATAAATCCAGAATAAGTATTCGCTGTAATGTGAACAAAGCATTGTTTGCCAAATGAAGGTATATGAGTAACATCCATTTGCCAAAGTTGTCCTGTTAGGAGTCCTCAAGGATTAACTCCAAAAAAAGGAACAGATTATAGTATAGGACACCTTGGACAGGATTTAACAATCTGCTGTGCTGCTTCCCAAGAAAGTTGAAACTGTTTACTTAGGGCTGCAGTGTTCTGGTGATGAATTAGTATGAGACTGGATTACTTGATCTGTCATGGTTGCTCCAATAATTTTCTTTTGGGTAGCTTGATCAACCAGGGCATTCCTTGTGCTAAATCTCCAGGGAGGATGGAGTGAGCTCAAATATATCCTATAAAACATGGAGCTCTATGTTGACATAAAAGTCTTTGAAGAAGGAGAAATTGCTGAAATTGTTTCTCATCAGCAGTTGTCCCTAAGACAGCAGTCTCTATAGTGGAAACAATCATAAGTATATATTTGCTGTCTATATACAGATTAAAAGAGGAACATGGCAAATGCTGAAAATCCATGATAATGGCATGTAATTCTACTCTTTGAGCTGATATTATGGTCACTGTTTCAGTATAAACTTGTCCATCAATTATTAAGCCTTCTATTTCTGAGCTGGACCCATCAGTAAAGACTGTAGGTGCTTCAGGAATGGGCTCATTAACAATTGTCTTAGGAAAGACAAATGTAGTAATTAATGAAAATTGAACTATTTTTTCAGCTGGGTAGTGAGAATCAATTTGGCCTGTAAAATTTTCAAAAGCAATTTGCCATTTAGTGGAAGTTTCCCAGATCATTGTTGTTGATCTTTCGAAAAAAGAACAATAATTTGAGGCTCAAACCCTATAAGCTGTAAGAGTTGCCTATGCCCCTTGATAATCAAAGAGGTGACGAGATCAAAATTTGGAGGTAAAACTTTCTTAGGAGTAACAGCTAAATGAATCCATTCAATAGGACCTAAAGCTTGCCACCATAGTCCTGTTGGAGTGTAATTCGAGGGACAAATAAGTAAGGCAATTGATTCTTCAGGATTTATGTGTTTTAGTTATGCTTATTGCAAGGCTTACTCTACAATCTTTAAAGCTTGCTGTCCCACAGCTGTAAGTAGCCAAGGAGAAGCTGGTTCAGCTGAGCCTCTAAGAATATCAAAAAGTGGCTTCAGTTCCCTGGTAGTTAATTTCAAAGAAGGTCTAAGCCAATTAATATCACCTAATAATTTCTGGAAATCATTTAAAGTTTGCAAATGATCTGTGGTGATTTCTAATTTTTGTGGACAAATTTGTTGTCCCTCAATACTTTGTTCTAAATAAGAAAAGGTAAAGATTGCTATACCTTTTCAGGAGCTATGTAAAGTCCTGATTTTTTCAAAGAATATTCTAGTTGTTGCAAAATGGTCAATACAGTGTCTTTATCTGGATGAACAATAAAAATGTCATCCATATAATAAATTATGTACACCTTAGGATGCTGCCTTTATACTGGAGAGATAGCTTGAGCAACATATTTTTGGCACAAGGTAGAACTGTTAGCCATACCTTGAGGAAAAACTCTTCACTGGTATCGCTCCATTGGAGCCTGGAAATTAAGTTGAAGGAACAC
This sequence comes from Saccopteryx bilineata, assembly GCF_036850765.1. Taxonomy (NCBI): domain Eukaryota; kingdom Metazoa; phylum Chordata; class Mammalia; order Chiroptera; family Emballonuridae; genus Saccopteryx; species Saccopteryx bilineata. The sequence continues at coordinate 73,132,315 of NC_089491.1, read as the reverse complement.
TGAATGCAAAATGCTTATAGTCATGAGAGCTTAAAAGAATAGTAAAAAAGCAATCCTTCAAGTCAATAATTACAAGGTGAAAATTCCATGGAATGGCAGTAGGAGAAGGGTGTCCTAGCTGGAGAGGACCCATAATTTCCATAGTCTTATTTATTGCTCTCAAATCTTGTAATAGCCTCAAGTTTCCTGATTTTTTTAAAATAACAAATATAGGAATATTCCATGGGCTATTACAAGGTTCAATGTGCCCAAGCTGGAACTGCTCTTGTACCAATCGAGCAGGTACCTTAAGTTTCTCCTGGGAAAAGAGCCATTGGTCTACCCATACAGGATTATCTAATTTCCAAGTAATTAGGTCTGCACAATGCATTATTGGGGTAGCAGGAGCTACCAAGTTCCCTATGCTAAATTTTGATATCCTAAGCCACACCTTCTGGTATTGGGTGCCACTTCTATGGGGGTGAGAATTCTCCACTGTTCTTTCCCTAGTCCCTTAGTGGGAAAAAATCCCTGATCAAGCATTTGAGTGCTGACTAAACTATTAGGACTGACAAGCAATGCTCCCATTTTTTTCAAAACATCTCTACCCCACAAATTAACTGGCAATCCAGGGAACACATAAGACTGAAAAAGTCCAGAATGACCTTCTTTATCTTCCCATTGTAAAAACTAGAACTTTGTTGAGGGGATTTACTCTGCCTTATACCTTGTAATTCTGTGGCTGCTGCATAAGTGGGCCAGGAAGGAGGCCAATGTAGCTTAGCAATAACAGATACATCAGCTCTAGTATCTAAAAGTCCTTTAAGTTTACACCCTTGTATTGTTAATTCCATTTCAGGGCATTCCTGGCCTATCTTTTAAATCCAATAGGCAAAAATCTGAGGAGCCAAATCCTCGATTCTCTTGGGGTCTCTTTTACAGGGTTTGGCCTGGGAAGCAGGGTTAGCATTCTTATACTATTCTTCTAACTGCCTGAAGCAGCTTGAGACAAATTCTTAAAATGACTTATTAGAACCCTGCTTAATTTTGCTCAATTATTTTGTTTTACCTACCTGAGTATAGCCTTACACATAAACAAAAACAATTTACACACAAAAACACAAGTATAACATATAACTTTGATTAATCCTAATACTTGAATTGCTATTTGGCTCCTAACTCTGAACATACCTCACAATGCACTAATCACATTAGTAAGTCTTAAGGATCTACATTCTATTCTATTTAAATTTAAATGAGTGCTCCTTACAAGTTCTCAAATAATTTTATTTTTTTCAATATTAGAGCCAGCATTTCCAATTTTTGCATGCAAGAACTTAATTCAAGCCTTACAAACAGACACACTTTAGACAACATTAAACAAAGACTAGACAGAAACAAGAATTAGACAAACCAGAGAGAAACCCGGGATTTCAGAGCCATGCCAGATTAGAAAGATGCCTGCCTGATTTTAGTCAGGGCATTTTCTGACAGGGACTGAAGGATGGGACTAAACAAAATTTCCCCAAGAAGATTTTCTAGACAGCTGCTGGAATATTTTCTATAGTCAGATCCAACACAGGTCCCCTGCCTCAATTTGCAGGCAAAGAATAAGAAACAAAATGATAGTTCAGAAGATTGTAGCTAAAACATTAAAAGAAAATCATACCATAACTAGAAAAGCTGTAACTTTCCTAATATCTGAGTCTACTATCTATTCTCAAATTCTATAGTTGCTGTAACCAGTAGTTCAGGTTGACTATGCTGAGATTTCTCCCCTACCTCAACTTCAGCTGAGTAGCTGACTAAGCAGCCAGAGAGAACCAGAGGCAGCCACACTGTCCTACATTCCTTGGCCCCAAGCCACAAAGTATAGCACCAACTTCCAGAGAGACTGCTATTTTATTCCTCCTACCATAGTCTCCTCACACCACTGCCTTCTCAGAACTTTATCTACTTGCTCCCCTATAGCAGAAATAACCATTCCCTCCTCCAGGAACCAGGGGCAAACATCTTGAACATATCACAGAAAGCATTCTAACTGCATAACTATTCATACAAAAAGATCCCCTAGTTTTACCCCTAATTATCCCATAATTTATTACTCGCAACTATACTTTCCTAAAAAACTTTCTTTACTCACTGTGCACACTTGGAGGATTCCATCACCTGCCTTTAGTTTAGTTTTTCTCATACTCAAGCTCCATGTTAGGCACCACTTTCCGTGGACCAGCACAGCTAGTAATTCTGGGTCCTGAGGGAGAATGGTGCGGAATTAAGAAAATAAACTCATTGAGGAAAGGGGATAGGATCGGCAGGCCTCTTCAATGCTGATGGCAATGTCTGAGCACCAATAGCCTCCAGTTTGCTTTACTATATAGCCATATGCAAATAAGGAAATCTTTGATACAAAGTCACCCATCTGAGGCAAAATCAGGAACTCTATTAAGGCATAAACAGGAATCCACTAAAGGCTTAAATAGAAATCCCCCCACCATGCCTAAGTGAAATCAACCAACATCTGAACAAAGGGTGAGAGGAAGGGAATGTAAATTACTTCCAGCAACTTAAGCAAACAAGTGAAGTGAGTGCAAATATTCAGCTTCATAGCCAATATGGTGGTGTGGGGAGTGGGGTGGAGAACTTAGCCTTTTGCTAAGCCTCAAATTTACAAAAGCTTTTTGCCACTTGCAGTCTACCACAGGAAATGACCAATTTATCATAAACACTAATAGTAAATTATAAAAGTACAACCCTTGTCGATTACTTGTATAGGCATTCTTTAGAATTGTCATTGTACAGCAAATATCTGAACTCTGAAATAGTTCTCCTCTAGAATTTCATGAGGAATACAAATAATACTTAATTTTTTATTTATTATATTATTGGAATATACAGAAATCTGTAAGATTCTGCTCCAAGTTCTTAATTACTGTAAAGATTGCTATTTCCATATTTAACTCACTGTTAAGTAAGCCTTTTCTTTTTTCCTGTAGACTTCCTGAAACGTTTTCAAAGTTAAAGTGCATGGAATGCCAGATTCTTATCTTCTTCTGCAGTCTGGCATAGCTCCCACAATGTGCAATTGCTTTTGTAGTCAATACTTAACACATTTTGGACAAACTTCCTTTTTAAATTATATCATGAGTAAATCACATTAACTTGTCAAAATTATTCAGTTAATTCAAGGTCAGGAGCCCATAGAATTTATTGCCTGATACACAATGATTGGGTATACTGCCAGGCACATGATCAGAATGTTGTCTGAGAATTGAATGGGAATTTAGCAGGTAATGCTTTACCTCCCACTTCCTGCCCTGCCCTCCAGGGAGATTTAAAATTCCGTAATAAAATTTTGAAGGATCCTTTCAGGTCTCTAAATGGACTCAGCCTACACATATTTTATGAAGTAAGTAATATTGATTTTTAATAAAAGATATGACCTTTCTTCTCTGATGTATCTGAGATCTTTTAAGATTTTTTATCTTCAAAAGAGACAGATATACTTCAAGGAGATATTAGCTTCAGCCTGTTTCAGAAATAAAACTTAGCCCTTAAATGGATGTCTTCATGACCTTGAGTCTACGCATAAACTTTTGAGAGTATGCGATTTGATAAAGCTTTGTTTTTGCTATTTATTGAATAGTATAAATAGCTAAAAGGTCTTCCTAAATTACATAGCCTTTCGCAGAGGTCAGGAGCTGAATATTATATTTTGTGGATTAAGAAAAAAAAAAGTAAGGCTTAAAGGTAGAGATTTTTAAAAATGAAATTACTGTTTTATTGATTTTATTTTATAAACCAGAGTTTAAAATTAAGATATATATATCATCTATAAAAGATATATCTATATATATGTAATCTTATTTTCTATATATATTTTACTCACATGTTAATAAAACAGTATTTATTGCTTAGAATAAAAAATAAAAAAATTCTATATGGCTTAAAAGGCAACATTTAAAATACTGAAATCACTTTTTCCTTATTTTGAAACCCAGTTAAGAAAATACAGGGTATACATATATAGATTATTCTATAAAATAAATATAGCTCTAAAAGTAAGCCTATTTTCTTTTATTGAAGACTTCAATTCCTCAAAGTCATGTCCTTTTATAAGGTGTTATGATGCAATGTATATTTTCTCCATATTTACTCAAATTTATAATTACACAATTTTTGCAATACTGATTACTGACTGATTGATTTTACCAAAATGTAAACTGTGGTTTATTGAGTTTGAGAATTTGGTTAGAATTTTATTGAATCGTCATGACATGATAGGACAGAATAAATCTGATGTTTATTTTCATGTTTCTCTCACTTTATAGAATGTATCTCTTTTCCTTCTTTCTTTTAAATGGCAAATTTAAGATAGGACAATTATAGTCTGACTTTCATTTTTCTCTCCATTTTTTCTTTCTTTTTCAATGTTTAAAGTACATACTGTTTTAAAAGGTAAAAACCATTTTAACCTGAGTTTATACCAAAATGTGTTACAGGCCACATGTGGCCTGTGGCCTGTATATTATGAATTCCTGAACACTTGTATAAAGTCAGGGGTAATAAGACCTATAGAATTACAAAGTACATGAAGTAATATAAAATCATCATTTGTGTATAGAAAGTTAAAGGTAAATATTTTAATTTGAACAAACTCTAAAAACATAATGCAAAGAGTAAGTGGGTAAATATAATATATAGAACACATCTAATACATTTTAAATTACTGAAGTCATATTGTGTTACTCTATTAACCCATGAAATAAAACTAGAGATAGAAACAGTAAGATAACTAGAAAAAATATTTTAAAAGTAGGCCACATAATATAAATAATTAATGGGTCAAAATGTTAAAAAATATATTTATATATACATATAAGAAAGAAAGTTTCAAATCAATGACTAAATATTCTTCTTAAGGAAGCTAGGAAAGAAGAAAAATGTAAAACTAAATTAGGAGAAAAAGGGAAATAGTAAGTTTTGAAAAAGTACTCTATGATTTTAAACAACATATAATACAGAAAATTAACCAAGTCAAATGTTGGTTCCTTGAAAAGATTAACAAATTGCCAGTAATGAGCTAGAATGTAAGAAACTGTTATTGCCAAACTCAATATAAAATATATTTAACAGTTTATTAAATATTTAAGAAAATCTAAGCACAAAGGAAGAATTATATTATCTAATCACATTAATATAAATATTTCCAAACACAGAGTATTGTTTAGGGATAAGTGTATAGAGGGAATAAATGGTAATGGAAACGACTTGGGGGACAGGCAACCTCTGTGCTTTGGGATGACGCTCCCACCAGCCATGCTATCCGGCTAGGTCTGTACAGTGTACACATTATTGTAAAACTGTACACCTGAAATCTGTAAAATTTTGTTGACCAATGTCACACTAATAAATTCAATAAAAAATTAGGTTAGCATTCAATGAGGCCAGAATATAAAACAAGCAATAAAATATAGCATCTGGATGTACAGTAGGGGGCCTGCCTATTTAGTGACTAGCATGAGTTCTACAACTGCATAACTTAATCCTAAACTTATATAATTGTGTTGTGAACTGATGTCCACTATACGAGAATTTCTTTTCATTTGTCCTGCTGCTTTTATTTGCAGGAATAAATCCAATTGTCATAGGCCACATGGCAAGGAGAAACTGACTTCAGGCTTGGAGAAATGAGAAGAAAAGTTCAGATCCAAAACCGGGCAGAATCAGGAAGTATAATCAAGAGTCACCAGCACAAGCTCAAAAAGAAATACTAAGTAAAATGATAAGCCAATTAAATCCAGCCATGATTACAATAAAAAAAAGACCAATGTGTTAATAAAAGGTAGAAAAACAGTATGTTGGATCTGTCTTTCCTTGCTTGCATTTCCTACAAAGTTACCACATCACAATGATTCTTACACAGCTCACACTGCTAATGAGAATATAATGCGGAAAATATTTCCCAGTAAAATATTATCTGTTGTTTTCTCACATTGATTGTATTAGAAATATGTGGAAGTTCTAATAAAGAGACATTTAAATCCACATTTTATAACACACAGAAGAATGCTAAATCTCTGCCATTATGAGTTTCATAGTTTAAAATTGGATGGGTCCTGGCTCTGACCAGGTACCTCAGTTGGATAGAGCATTGTTTAGATAAGCTAAGGTTGTGGTTCAATCCCTGGGCAAGGCACATACACAAATCAACTAATGATGCATAAGTAAAATGGAACAAACTGATGTTTTTCTCTTTCTCTCCCTTCCTCTGTCTCTAAAACCAATAAATTGAAAAATTAAAAGAAAATAAATAAAATTGGATGGGTCCTTTAACTAATGCTTTCTAGTAAAGAAAAATTTGGTTTCATTGTTAAAAATCAAGCCTTTTAAAATTTGTATTTTAGACATCATCAATTAAAAACATAACTAAAGAGCAATTTGATTTAGATTTAGATTATTGAATTATTTATTTCTCCTCAGTTTATGGGTGGTAGTTTTCTGTTATACTCTAGTCATAGAAAGAAATCTAGAAAAAATAAATCCTGTTTGCTGTTTTTTTAAAGACTAAATAAAGATATATTTGGTGAATGGATTGAGAACCCACTTAAATATGACTTTGAAATTAAATGTCAGATGTGTGTAGAATTAAAGTTTCTATCATTAAGTCTAAGAAAAGAAACCAATCTAAAGACCAAGCCTATGGAGAAAGAACTAATTTTTAACAGAAAAATCACACATTTTTACTCAGTTTGTTTTGAAAATAAGAATAGATCTTTAATTTCCTTCCTGTTCAATCAATTTCTTTTTTTTTAAATAAATTTTTATTAATGGTAATGGGATGACATTAATAAATCAGGGTACATATATTCAAAGAAAACATGTCTAGGTTATTTTGTCATTAAATTATGTTGCGTACCCTTCACCCAAAGTCAGATTGTCCTCCACCACCCTCTATCTAGTTCTCTGTGCCCCTCCCCCTCCCCTAACTCTCTCCCTCCCAACCTCCCATGTCCTCCCTCCCCCCACCCCTGGTAACCACCACACTCTTGTCCATGTCTCTTAGTCTCGTTTTTATGTTCCACCAATGTATGGAATCATGTAGTTCTTGTTTTTTTCTGATTTACTTATTTCACTCCATATAATGTTATCAAGATCCCACCATTTTGCTGTAAATGATCTGATGTCATCATTTCTTATGGCTGAGTAGTATTCCATAGTGTATATGTGCCACATCTTCTTTATCCAGTCTTCTATTGAAGGGCTTTTTGGTTGTTTCCATGTCTTGGCCACTGTGAACAGTGCTGCAATGAACATGGGGCTACATGTGTCTTTACGTATCAATGTTTCTGAGGTTTTGGGGTATATACCCAGTAGAGGGATTGCTGGGTCATAAGGTAGTTCTATTTGCAGTTTTTTGAGGAACCACCATACTTTCCTCCATAATGGTTGTACTACTTTACAGTCCCACCAACAGTGAATGAGGGTTCCTTTTTCTCCACAGCCTCTCCAACATTTGCTATTACCCGTCTTGTTGATAATAGCTAATCTAACAGGGGTGAGGTGGTATCTCATTGTAGTTTTGATTTGCATTTCTCTAATAACTAATGAAGCTGAGCATCTTTTCATATATCTTTTGGCCATTTGTATCTCTTCCTGGGAGAAGTGTCTGTTCATGTCCTCTTCCCATTTTTTTATTGGATTGTTTGTTTGTTTGTTGTTGAGTTTTATGAGTTTTTTGTAAATTTTGGATATTAGGCCCTTATCTGAGCTGTCGTTTGAAAATATCATTTCCCATTTAGTTGGCTGTCTGTTTATTTTGATATCAGTTTCTCTTGCTGAGCAAAAACTTTTAATTCTGATGTAGTCCCATTCATTTATCTTTGCCTTCACTTCTCTTGCCATTGAAGTCAAGTTCATAAAATGTTCTTTAAAACCCAGGTCCATGATTTTAGTACCTATGTCTTCTTCTATGTACTTTATTGTTTCAGGTCTTATATTTAGGTCTTTGATCCATTTTGAATTAATTTTAGTACACGGGGACAGGCTGTAGTCGAGTTTCATTCTTTTGCATGTGGCTTTCCAGTTTTCCCAACACCATTTGTTGAAGAGGCTTTCTTTTCTCCATTGTGTGTTGTTGGCCCCTATATCAAAGATTATTTGACCATATATATGTGGTTTTATTTCTGCGCTTTCTATTCTGTTCCATTGGTCTGAGTGTCTATTTTTCTGCCAATACCATGCTGTTTTGATTATCGTGGCCCTATAATATAGTTTAAAGTCAGGTATTGTAATGTCCCCAGCTTCATTCTTTTTCCTTAGGATTGTTTTGGCTATTCGGGGTTTTTTATAGTTCCATATAAATCTGATGATTTTTTGTTCCATTTCTTTAAAAAATCTCATAGGGATTTTGATGGGAATTGCATTAAATTTGTATATTGCTTTGGGTAATATGGCCATTTTGATTATATTTATTCTTCCTATCCAAGAACAAGGAATATTTTTCCATCTCATTGTATCTTTTTCGATTTCCCTTAACAATGCTTTGTAATTTTCAATATAAAGGTCCTTTACATTCTTTGTTATGTTTATTCCTAGGTATTTTATTTTTTTTGTTGCAATCATGAAGGGGATTATTTTTTTGAGTTCGTTTTCTAATATTTCATTGTTGGCATATAGAAAGGCTATGGACTTTTGTATGTTAATTTTGTATCCCGCAACCTTACTGTATTGGTTTATTGTTTCTAATAATCTTTTTGTGGAGTCCTTCGGGTTTTCGATGTATAGGATCATATCATCAGCAAAAAGTGATAGCTTTACTTCTTCTCTTCCGATATGGATGCCTTTTATTTCTTTGTCTTGTCTGATTGCTCTGGCCAGAACTTCTAGCACCACGTTAAATAAAAGTGGAGAGAGTGGACAACCCTGTCTTGTTCCTGATTTAAGGTAGAAAGTCCTCAGTTTTATGCCGTTTAATAGGATGTTGGCTGATGGTTTTTCATATATGGCCTTTATCATGTTGAGATATTTTCCTTCTATACCCATTTTGTTGAGAGTCTTAAACATAAAATTGTGTTGTATTTTATCAAAAGCCTTTTCTGCATCTATTGATAAGATCATGTGGTTTTTGTTCTTTGTTTTGTTGATATGGTGTATTACGTTAACCGTTTTGCGTATGTTGAACCATCCTTGAGATTCTGGGATGAATCCCACTTGATCATGATGTATTATTTTTTTAATATGTTGTTGTATTCGGTTTGCCAGTATTTTGTTTAGTATTTTAGCATCTGTATTCATTAGAGATATTGGTCTGTAGTTTTCTTTCTTTGTGCCATCCTTGCCAGGTTTTGGTATGAGGGTTATGTTGGCCTCATAAAATGTATTTGGAAGTATTGCTTCTTTTTCAATTTTTTGGAAGACTTTGAGTAGAATAGGAACCAAGTCTTCTTTGAATGTTTGATAGAATTCACTAGTATAACCGTCTGGGCCTGGACTTTTATTTTTGGGGAGGTTTTTAATAGTTTTTTCTATTTTCTCCCTGCTGATTGATGTGTTTAGGCTTTCTGCTTCTTCATGACTCAGTCTAAGAAGGTTGTATTGTTCTAGGAATTTATCCATTTCTTCTAGATTGTTGTATTTGGTGGCATATAATTTTTCATAGTATTCTACAATAATTCTTTGTATATCTATGATGTCTGTGGTGATCTCTCCTCTTTCATTTTGGATTTTATTTATTTGAGTCCTGTGTCTTTTTTCCTTGGTGAGTCTTGCCAAGGGTTTGTCAATTTTGTTGATCTTTTCAAAGAACCAGCTCCTTGTTTTATTGATTTTTTCTATAGTTTTTCTGTTCTCTATTTCATTTATTTCTGCTCTGATTTTTATTATCTCCTTTCTTCGGCTGGTTTTGGGTTGTCTTTGTTCTTCTTTTTCTAGTTCCTTAAGGTGGGAAGTTAAGTGGTTTACTTCGGCTCTCTCTTGTTTGTTCATATAGGCCTGAAGTGATATGAGCTTTCCTCTTATTACTGCTTTTGCTGCATCCCAGAGATTCTGATATGTCGTATTATCATTTTCATTTGTCTGTATATATCTTTTGATCTCTGCGCTTATTTCTTCTTTGACCCATTCATTTTTTAGAAGTATGTTGTTTAGTTTCCACATTTTTGTGGGGTTTTCCCCCTCTTTTTTGCAGTTGAATTCTAGTTTCAAGGCTTTATGATCAGAAAATATGCTTGGTACAATTTCAATTTTTCTAAATTTGCTGATATTGTCTTTGTGGCCCAACATATGGTCAATTCTTGAGAATGTTCCATGTACACTAGAGAAAAATGTGTACTCTGTCGCTTTGGGATGAAGTGTCCTGTAGATGTCTATCATATTCAGGTGTTCTAATATTTCATTTAAGGCCACTATATTTTTATTGATTCTCTGTTTTGATGACTGATCTAGAGCTGTCAGCGGTGTATTGAGGTCTCCAAGTATGATTGTATTTTTGTTAGTTTTTGTTTTAAGGTCAATAAGTAGCTGTCATATATTTTGGTGCTCCTTGGTTTGGTGCATATATATTAAGGATTGTTATGTCTTCTTGATTCAGCTTCCCCTTAATCATTATGAAATGACCATTTTTGTCTCTGAGTACTTTTTCTGTCTTGTAGTCAGCATTATTAGATATGAGTATTGCTACCCCTGCTTTTTTTTGGGTGTTGTTTTCTTGGAGTATTGTTTTCCAGCCTTTCACTTTGAATTTGTTTTTATCCTTGTTGCTTAGATGTGTTTCTTGTAGGCAACATATAGTTGGATTTTCTTTTTTAATCCATTCTGCTACTCTGTGTCTTTTTATTGGTAAGTTCAATCCATTTACATTTAGTGTAATTATTGACACTTGTGGGTTCCCTACTGCCATTTTATAAAATGCTTTCTGTTAGTTTTGTATCTTGTTTGATTCTTCTCTTTTGTTTTTCTATCATTTGTTTTTGTTTGTTTGTGTTCCATACTTCTTTCCTCTGTTGCTACCTTTTTTAAGTCAAGTGTTTTTGTGGTGGTTTTTTCAAGGGTGGTTACCATTAAGTAATGAAAAGGGTACCTACCATATTCATTGTAGTACCCTATCTTATGAGTATTTCTGCACTTCATCATCCTTTGCTACTGTTAATCTCCATCCTCTCCCCCCTTTTTTTTCCTTTGTTGTCACAGTTTAAGTTTGGTTTTATTGTGTTCTTCTTGGAGCTGTTACTTGTGGTGTTGTTTTCTTTTGTTCTTTGAATCTGGTTGGAAAATCCCCTTTAGTATTTCCTGGAGTGGGGGCTTTCTGTTGATAAATTCTCTCATCTTTTCTGTATTTGTGAATGTTTTTATATCTCCTTCGTACTTGAAGGATAGCTTTGATGGGTATAGTATTCTTGGCTGAAAGTTCCTCTCTTTCAGGGCTTTAAATATTGGGGTCCACTCTCTTCTAGCTTGTAGAGTTTCTGCTGAGAAATCTGATGATAATCTAATAGGCCTTCCTTTATATGTTGTACTCTTCTTTTCCCTGGCTGCCTTGAGAATTTTTTCGTTGTCATTGGTTTGTGTCATCTTTATTATGATGTGCCTTGGAGTGGGTTTGTTGGGGTTAAGAAAACTCGGTGTTCTGTTTGCTTCTTGAATTTGAGGCTTTAGTTCTTTCCACAGGCTTGGGAAGTTCTCGTCTATTATTTGTTTGAGTATATTCTCCATTCCATTTTCTTTCTCTTCTCCCTCTGATATACCTATTATTCTTATGTTATTCTTTCTGATGGAGTCAGACAATTCCTGTCGGGCTTTCTCGTTTTTTATTATTTTTGAGTCTCTTTCTTCTTCTCTCTGTTGTGCCTCAAATTGTTTGTCTTCTATTTCACTAATCCTATCTTCTATCTGGGCTGTTCTGTTAGCTAAGCTTGTTACCTCGTTTTTCAGCTCGTGAATTGAGTTTTTCATTTCTATTTGATTTGTTTTTATAGTTTCAATTTCCTTGGACATATATTCTTTGTGTTCATTGAGTTGTTTTCTGATCTCCTTAAATTGCCTTTCTGTGTTCTCTTGTATATCTCTGAGTATTTTTAAGATTTCTATTTTAAATTCTTTGTCATTTAGCTCCAAGGCTTCCAATATGTTAAGTCTTTTCTCCATAGATTTTTCCACATCTATTTGTGTTACCTCTCTTTCTTTTGTATCCATAATATTCTATTTCCTCTTTCTTATTGGCATCTGAGGGTGTTCTTGTTGATAGCACACAGGCGCACTCCCTCCGCGGCTTGAATGAACGTCCCTGCGTCCCTGCGGTAGTTAACTTCCTCCACACCCTCGTCTCTCAGATTCAAGTGATAATAGTCCTTTCACTTTCAGTTTGTGTGAAACTCCGGAATGCTCCGAGGACAAATTTTTCTGTTTCTAGTTGATAAATTTGTTGTGATTTTGGGGAAATCTGTCGGATGCGCTGCTCACGGTGCCATTTCCGTGACGTCACTTCAATCAATTTCTATTTTAAGCCAGTTGTATGTAGGTCTAACCTAATTATTTTATGTCCCTAGGGCAAGATAAGGAGTAAATTTACTGCCTTCAAGTGATTATTGTTCTTAATATACACATACATGCATAATTATAATATATTACATATATATGTATATGTTGTATATGAGAAAATTATATATACTATATAATCTATATATATGTATATATATAGAGAGAGACTACATAAAACATTTCTCATGGAATAGAAAAATCAACTGAACATAGTCATTATTTCATAGTGCCACCTAGAGAAATAAGTAACTTCACTAAGAAGGGCTAAAGTTATCATTCTCTTCTCATGCATACTGTCTAGCCATGCTGCTCATTTTCAGGATTTTGTCTACTACTAAATAGGCCAGTGAGACCAAGCCATAGAGAAGGCAGTTTACACATCTAGAAATACTCTGAATTTTGCAAATAAAATAAAGGTAAAAAGAAAAAGAACAAATTTTAAATTTATCAATTTTTTTTTTCTAAAATTCTCCTTAAGGATTTAGTATGACTTGTTAATATGGTAAATAATTTTGGGGTATTTTGTTTCACTGGACTCTCTGTGAGGTGTTAGAGCCCTGCTTATGAACTACAGATGACAGTATAGGTAACCACACTCAGATTTCAGGTTCTTAAAGCTTAATTATGTTGCTATACTTCCTCATATCTATAGGCAATCTCTGTATTTTTGATGAAAGGCTGGAGATTTATTTCAAATTTCTATCATTTTAGTATTTTCAGGATGGTTACTCTTAGAAATCTCCTTGTCATTAATCCAGCTAAATCTACTTTAGACAAATCTATCTCTACATAATGTAAAAAAGAACTTGATCAGCCATATTCCAACCAAGTTGGTACAGTTTTGTCCCTTCAATATCAGTATTCTCATTCTGTGAAAAAACCATTGATATTTTTTATAGAAATGACATTGAATCTATAATTGCGTTGGGTAGTATGGATGGTTTAATTATCTTAATTTTTCCTATCCATGAACAGAGTATATGCTTCATGGGTAAATTTATTTTTAGGTAATCTTTTTTGATGTAATTGTAAATGGCATTGTTTTTATTAGTTTCCATTTCTGATAGTTCATTATTCATGTATGAAAATGGAACTGATTGGCCCTGGCCAGTTGGCTCAATTGTAGAGCATCAACCCAGCATGTGGAAGTACCAGGTCTGATTCCCAGTTAGGGCACACAGAAGAAATGACCTTCTGCTTTTCCCCCACTCCCCCTCCTCTCTCTCTCTCTCTCTCTCTCTCTCTTGCTCTCTCTCTCTCCCTTTTTCTCTTCTCTCCCACAGCCATGGCTTAAATGGTTCAAGCAAGTTGGCCCTGGCTGCTGAGGATGGCTCTGGGGACTGCCTCAGGTGCTGAAATAGCTTGGTTGCTGAGCAATGGAGCAGCAGCCCCAGAGAAGCAGAGCATCGCCCTGTAGAGAGCTTGCCGGTGGATCCCAGTCTGGATACAAGCGGGAGTCTGTCTCTCTGCTTCCCGACCTATCTCCCTGCCTCTCACTTAACAACAGCAACAAAAAAATGGAACTGATTTCTGAGTATTAATTTTGTATCCTGCTTCTTTACTGAATTCATCAATCAATTCTAGTAGTTTTTTCATGGAATCATTATGGTTCTCTATATACATTATTATGTATCTGCAAATGATTATATCATTTTGTTTACATTGTGTGTCACATTAATTGATATGCGGATATAAACCAGCCTTTCATCTTGAGAATAAATTCCAATTAATCATGGTTCATGATCTTTTCAACATATTACTGAATTTTATATTTTAATATTTTGTTGAGGATATTTTGCATCTATGTTTATCAGTGTTATTGACCTATAATTTTCTTTCCTTTTTTTTTTACTGTCTTTGTTTGGTTTTGGTATCAAGATAATGCTGATCTTGTGAAATGAGTTTGGGAGCTATCCCTCCTCTTCAACTTTTTTGTATATTTTGAGGAAGATAGATATTGATTCTTTGAATGTTTGGTAAAACTTACCTGTGAGGCAATCTGGTCCAGAGTGTTTTTTTATTGAGAGTTTTTTTATTACTGTTTCAATTTTCTTAGTGGTAATCAGTTTTAGATTTTCTGTTTTTTTCTGATTCAACCATGAAAAATTGTATGTTTCTAGATATTTATTCATTTCTTTTAGGTTCTTCCATTTGTTAGCATATACTTGTTTGGAGTGTTTTTTTAAAACCTGTTTATTTCTGTGGTGTCAGTTGACACTTCTTCTATTTTATCTCTGATTTTATTTATTTGGTACCTCCTCTTTTTTTCTTGGTGATTTCAGTAAAATTTATATAATTTTTTTTAATTTTTAATTTTATTTTTTTACAGGGACAGAGAGAGAGTCAGAGAGAGGGATAGATAGGGACAGACAGACAGGAATGGAGAGAGATGAGAAGCATCAATCATCAGTTTCTCGTTGCGACACCTTAGTTGTTCATTGATTGCTTTCTCATATATGTGCCTTGACCGTGGGCCTTCAGCAGACTGAGCAACCCCTTGCTTGAGCCAGCAACCTTGGGTCCAAGCTGGTGAGCTTTTTGCTCAAGCCAGATGAGCCCGTTCTCAAGCTGGCGACCTTGGGGTCTCAAACCTGGGTCCTTCTACATCCCATTCCGACACTCTATCCACTGCGCCACCACCCGGTCAGGCCAAAAGTTATATAAATTTTGTTAATCTTCTCACAGAGCCAGCTTTTGGTTTTACTAATATTTTCTATTTTTTATTCTTTCATTTATTTACTTGCAGTTCTTTATTTTCCCTTCTCACTTTGGGCTTGTGTGTTCTTCTTTCTAGTAAGGTAAGATTGTTTATTTTAATTTTTGCTCTTTCCTGAAGTATGCTTGTATTTCTATGAATTTCCCTCTTAGAACTGCTTTTACTGTGCTTGATAGATTTTGGGCCATTGTATCATTTTTATTTTTTCAAGGAATCTTTTGATTTTTTTTTAATGTTGTGTAGCCTTTATGTATTCCTGTGTTTTTTAGTTTTCTTCTTGTAATTTATTTCTAGTTTTTTACCATTGTGATCAGAGGAAAAGCGAAATGATTTTAAACCTTCTTATATTTATTAAGACTTGTGTTGTGACCTAACATATTGTATATCCTATAAAATGTTTCATGTGCCCTTGAAAAGACAGTACATTCTGCTGCTTTTGGGTGAGATCTCCTTAAATTGTCAATTAAGTCTATCTAGTCTAATATGTCATTTTAGGTTGCTGTTTCTTGTTGAGTTTGTTTGGATCATCTCTCCATTGATTTCAATGGGGTGTTAAATTCCATTACTATGACTAACTGTTGATCTATCCATTTATGTGCACCATTATTTCTTTATATTTTTAGGTGCTACTATGTCTAGGGTGTTGATGTTTATAAGAGTTGGATCAATCCCTTTTTCATCATGAAACATCCTTTTGATGTTTCCTGACAGTCCTTGTTTTAAAGCCCATTATATCTGAGATAATTATCACTAACTCAGCTTTACTTTTATTTTTATTTGCATGAAATATTTTTTCTTATTCCTTTACTTTCAGTATGTATCTTTTGATCTGAAGTGGATCTTTTCTAGGCTGCATATGTATGAGTCTTGCTTTTTATCCATTCAGCCACCAATGTATTTGATTGGACCATTTAGTCTATTTACTTTTTAAAGTTATAATTGCTAGGTATATAGTTATTGCCATTTTGTTAACTGTTTTCTGAATGTTTTTGTAATTCTTTCTTTGTTTCTTTCTTTCATATTTCTATTTTATTTCTTGCATATCTAATTAATTTTGTGTTGTGGTTATTATGTGTTTCATCTATACCAATCTATATACAATAGACTATTGTTTAAATTCAAATATGTTCTAAAATCACTGTAATTTTTACTCCTCCCATCCACGTTTATGTTTCTGTCATTATTTTTTACTTCTTTTCTTTTTGTGTGTGTATTACAGATTTTATGGTTGAAATTATACATGATTTTCTATATTTGCCTTTTATTTATTTTATTCTTAGGTGAAAGGAGGTGAGAGAGTGAGGCAGACCCCCAGTTGCTCCCAGACCAGAATGCACCTGACAATTCCATCTAGGGCTGATGCTCGGTACGGGGCTATTTTTAGTACCTGAGGCTGATGTGCTACAACTGAACTTTCCTCAGCACCTGGGACATTTTTGAAACAATCAAGCCACTGACTGTGGGTGGGTAAGAGGAAGAGAAGAGGAAGATTGAGGTGGGAGAAGCAGATTGACACTTCTCCTGTGTGCCCTGACTGGAAATCGAACCCAAGACATCCATATGCCAGTCTGATGCTCTGTCCATTGAGCAAACTGGCCAGGGCTACCTTTAATTTTTGAACTAGCTTTATACTTGGTTGATCCACTTCTTTTACTAAATGGTAGAATGTGTCAGAGAGAATTTTTTTCTTTCCTACATTTTCTTATTTATATATTTGATCTTCCCTACCCCCAATTTGAAGAAGTCCCTTTAACATTTCTTGTAGTTATGGTTTAGTGAAGAACTTCTGTAGCTTTTTTCTGTCTGTGAAATGCTTTATCTCTCCCTTGATTCTAAATGATAGCTTTGCTGGTTAGAATGATTATGAGTTTATGCTATGCTTTTCAATACTTTAAATTAGCGGTCCCCAAACTTTTCTGGGCCATAGTCTGGTTTAATGTCAGAAAATATTTTCATGGACCGGCCTTTAGGGTGGGACGGATAAATGTATCACGTGACTGAGACAAGCATCAAGAGTGAGTCTTAGACGGATGTAACAGAGGGAATCTGGTCATTTTTTAAAAATAAAACATCGTTCAGACTTAAATGTAAATAAAACGGAAATAATGTAAGTTATTTATTCTTTCTCTGCGGATCGATACCAAATGGCCCACAGACGGGTACCAGTCCGCAGCCCGGGGGTTAGGGACCACTGCTTTAAATATTTCATGCCAATCCTTTGGGCTGCAAAATTTCTATTAAGAAATCAACTGACAGTCTCACAGGGGTACTTGTAGGTAACTATTTTTCTCTTGATACATTTAAGATTCCCTTTGTCTTTTGTCTTTGGCATTTTAATTGTAATGTGTCTTGGTATGGCCCTCTTTAGGTTTGTATTGTTTGCGACTCTGCACTTCCTGGACTTTTATGTTTATTTACTTTACCAAGTTAGGAAAATTTTCAGTCATTATTTTTCCAGATACATTTCCAGTTTCTTGTTCTCTTCTGCTTCTGGTTCCACAATGTTGTTACATTTGATGTCGTTTCAGAGGTCTCTAACTATCCTCATATTATTGGATTATTTATTTATCTACTTATTTATATTTCTGTTCTTATTGAGTGCTTTCTGCTACCTTGTTTTTCAGATCACTGGTTTGATCATCGGCTTTATCTAATATGCTGTTGATTTCCTCTAATGCATTTATTTCTGACTAGTTATTATTATTTTTAAACTGGTACACATGTTCACACCTATATTTCAAGTTTGGAAATGCATATTTGCAAGCAGCAATACAAAATATTCATGAAGAACGCATAATCTCTGAAAATTATGAAAACATCCCTGCTACCAATATGTTTCTAAATACAAAACACTACCAATATTGTTACTTACTTCTGTGTAGCGAGAGAAGTTCATTTTCAAAACAGGTAAAATTCAGTCTGTAGGTGTGAATGGTATGAATGAGTCTTTTTTTTTTTTGATTTCTTAGTTGGTTGGGATCCTTAAGCATGCAAAAGCTCAGAGAAGTAGGGTCCACAAAGGAATCATGGTTGTCTTTTGCCATCCAATTAAGCCAGGGCTGGGAATGCCTCTGGGTCATCTACATCAGGAGCAGAAACACTTGACTTGTCAGTCCTGCTGCCATGATTTGGATATCCACCACACCCACGACCACCTCGTCCTCCCCTGCTACCACGTCCTGGGCCGCCAAGGTCTCCAAAATTGATCTCCAGTTGAGATGTTATATCATTTGCTGGCTTCCGGAAATGATGGTCCATAACCGAATCTTCAGCATGAGCCTCTTCACTCTTTGACTTATGAAGAATAAATCCCTTCTTCCACTGCCCATCAGCACCTTATTTGGTTTTCGAATATTAAATTCTACTTTTGCCCGATCCTTATTTTGAATAGCCTTCCACTCATCCAAAGTCATTTCTTTTGGACCCTCTTCTTTTACTTCTTCAACTTCATTCTCCTTATTTTCAGTGTCTGCAACTGGATGTTCTTCACCTTCAGGTGTTTCCTCAGTCACATTTGACTGCTCCAAGTCAGTTAATTCATCTTTGACAGTTCCCCAGTTGTGAGATCTGCTACCTCCACGTTTATCCTCATGCTTCAGGCCACTGTAATGTGAAAAAGAAGATCTATCACTTCCACTATGCCTGTCAAATTCACGTTTGCCACGAGAATCAAATCCATCTCCTCGGCCCATTCCACGTCCACGGCCTCCTCGACCTCTCCCAAGACCACCACGGCCTCGGATAGGCTGGTCAATAATCGGTCTATCAACTGAAAATTCTCCTCCTTCACCCTTTTCTTCGAGTGGCTTTTCAAACCGTTGTTCACGAGGTGGTCGCCTTTCTGGTCTCCTATCAATTATTTTCCCTTCACCCTGAAGTTGTTGATCAGGTAGGTCTTCTTCCAACACGTCTTATTCCTTCTTTCTTAAGCGCCACAGGCAGCTGCGCCTCTTCTTTCTTGTCAGCCACGCCAACGTTAGACCGCAGCAGGTTCTTGCGATCTTCCTGGGACTCTACGCAGCTGTTTGCCTGCCGCACTGGAGCTGGTCTGGGCCGCGGCCTGAGCTGCGCTCTTGGCCCCGGAGACCCCAACGCCGCCCCCGCCAGTTTCTTTTTTCTTGTTCTCTGCTGCCTTCAACACCTCGAAGGGGTCCGATTCGTCGTCAAATAACTGGTCGAATCGGTTGGTGACCACGCAGCCGAAGCCTTCCTGTAAATGCCCGCAGGCATGATGGAGGCTCAGCGGCACGTTCCTCCACGGATTGCAGCGGCCGCGCTGAGCCGGGAGCGCCTGCTTCAGCTCTTCCCACAAGACGGCCGGGCTGCCTGACTGGTTATTTTTTAATGTTTTCTGTAGTTGTTGAAGTTTGTACTGAGTTCATTTTATCTTCCTCTAAATTCACTGAGCTTTCTTATAACCAATGTTTTGTAGTCTGAAGCTGGTGGATTTCTTGTCTTCACTTTGTTTAGTTATTTTTCTGGAGTTTTGTTCTTTTTCATTTGGGACACATTTGTCTTCACATTTTGGCTGACTCTCTGTGTTTGTTGCTATACTAGGTAGATCAGCAGTGTCAATCAGTCTTGACAGAATGGCCTTATGTAGTAGGTATCCAATGAGGCTTAGTGTCCACCTGAGCTTGGTGTTTCAGGGGTGGCCCTTGTTGGTTGTGTGCCCTTCTGTTGTAGTTAAACTTTGATTGTTGTCAGCGCATCATTTTTTTTTTTTCACCCATAGACTGACTAGCTGTGAGGGCTTGCCATGATTACCATGAACAAGCAGTTCTGTGGGAAGTGACTCCACAAAACAGGAGTTGCTTTATTTAATGAGGCTCTGGGGTCAGTCTAATCTGATCTTTGGGTTTGTCATTTATAAAGCTTGTTGGGGGGGTATTCTGGTGTGATCTGAAGCCAGACACCAGGTATGTTTGTTCTGGAATCTCTTGGAAGGGGCTCTGGTTGGTGCTTGTGCTGTTTTGGAGGTTCATGAGAGAGACTGTTTTATTTATTTATTTATTTATTTATTTATTTATTTTTAAATTTATTTTTCTGAAGCTGGAACCGGGAGATACAGTCAGACAGACTCCCGCATGCGCCCGACAGGGATCCACCCAGCACGCCCACCAGGGGGCGACGCTCTGCCCACCAGGGGACGATGCTCTGCCCCTCCGGGGCGTCGCTCTGTTGCGACCAGAGCCACTCTAGCGCCTAGGGCAGAAGCCAAGGAGCCATCCCCAGCGCCCGGGCCATCTTTGCTCCAATGGAGCCTCGCTGCGGGAGAGGAAGAGAGAGACAGAGAGGAAGGAGAGGGGGAGGGGTGGAGAAGCAGATGGGCGCTTCTCCTGTGTGCCCTGGCCGGGAATCGAACCCGGGACTTCTGCACGCCAGGCTGACCCTCTACCACTGAGCCAACCGGCCAGGGCAGAGAGACTGTTTTAAACCATGACAGCTGCCACTAGTGCTGTGCTTAGAACCCTTTGGTGGTTTATACAGTGTGAGTTAAGACCACATGCCAGTTGTGCCAAGTTTATGGCCATGACATTAAGGCTACCTTCCATGCCAACATGAACCTCAGCCCATGCCAGCCTTGGAGCCGTTGATAGAATTTACAATGCACATCAGACGGGTCACTGCAAGTTAGTGGGGTGAGGTCCCAGAGAATCACCAGAGTAAGGCAAATAGTGTTAGTCTGGTTAATGGAGAGCTCACGTTAGGTGTCCATCTGAGCCTACCTGTTGAGTAAGAGAAATGCTCTACAAAGGAACAATGGCCCCATTAGCACTTTTGTCTTTAGAGAGTACCACCCTTATTTTATCTCCTCCAGCCCTCACCCTGACGCTAGTCAATTCTGTTACTACCTGTATATCCATGGTGCTCTTTGAGTTCGTGTTTCTACTTTGGAGCCCGAGTGAGTCTGTGTGAGTTTATATACAGATCCCTAAAGAGAAATGCCTTGGATCTCTGCAGCCCTTAGATGCAATCCCTGCTGGTTTTCACAGACAGATACTATGTGGACGTCTCTTCCCAGCACTGGTGCCCTAGGCTGGGAATCTCAGTGTGAGATTGAGAACCCTTGCTCCTCAGGGGGATATCTGCAGTCAAGATATTCCTCTCACATCTAAAATTTCTTTCTGACTTAATAATTACTGTTTCACTGTTTTCTAGTTTGCAGTGATAACTGGTGAAATAACTTTCAAAATTAACTTATTTTTGTGACATTTGTATGTATAAATTAATTCATTTATCTGTCTGTCATTGCTTTTATTTACTTATTTTATTGATTTTAATTTGTTGTGTTTACATAGTTAAAGTGTACCCCAGAATATATCTCCCTACCTCCCCTCCATTTTTCTCCTTGATATCCCCTTTGCCCCTCCCCCCACAGCCTTTCCCCTTTTCCTTCATAATTTACTATCCTGCCCTCTATATCTCTGTGTTATGCTTATATACTTTCATTAATGTCTTTTCTTTCTTTGATCCCCTCCTCTCTTCCCCCTTCCCTCTGGACTTTTTGACCCTTTCTCTGCCTCTCTTCTGTTCCTCAGTTCTCATTGTTCATTGGATTTCTCGTATGAGTGAAGTTATATGATATTTTATTTTTTCTCTTTCTGCCTTATTTTGCTTAGCATAATAGACTCCAGGTCCATCCGTGTTGCTGCAAAGGGTAAGATTTCCTTCTTTCTCATGGCCCCATAGTATTACATTGTGTATATGTACCTCTGCTTTTTGATCCATTTGTCTACTGATGGACACTTCGGCTGTTTCCAGATCTTGGCTATTGTAAACAATGCTGCAATAAACATGGGGGTGCATTTATTCTTTTGAATCAGTGATTTGTTATTCTTAGAATATATTCCTAGAAGTGGGATAGCTGAGTCAAAAGGCAGTTCTATTTTTAATTTTTTGAGGAATCAATCTCCATATTGTTTTCCACAGTGGCTGCTCCATTATACATTTCTACCAGCAGTGAAGAAGGGTTCCCTTTTCTCTGCATCCTCGCCAGCACTTGTTATGTGTTGTTTTGTTAATGAGCTCCATTCTGACAGGTGTAAGATGCTATCTCATTGTGTTTTTAATTTACATTTCTCTAATGATTAGTGATGTTGAACATATTTTCATATGCCCATTGGCCATCTATATGTCCTCTTTATTTTTATTTTTTTGTATTTTTCCGAAGTTGGAAACGGGAGGCAGTCAGACAGACTCCTGCATGCGCCCAACTGGGATCCACCCGGTATGCCCACCAGGGGGCGATGCTCTGCCCATCTTGGGGCGTTGCTCTGCCACAATCAGAGCCATTCTAGCACCTGAGGCAGAGGCCATAGAGCCATCCTCAGCGCCCGGGAAAACTTTGCTCCAATGGAGCCTAGCTGCGGGAGGGGAAGAGAGAGACAGAGAGGAAGGAGAGGGGGAGGGGTGGAGCAGATGGACGCTTCTCCTGTGTGCCCTGGCCGGGAATCGAACCCAGGCCTTATGCACGCCAGGCCGATGCTCTACCACTGAGCCAACCGGCCAGGGTCTATATATCCTCTTTAGAGAAGTGTCTATTCAGTTCTCTTGCTCAATTTTTTTAAAATTTTTTTTATTTATTCACTTTGAGAGGAGAGAGAGAGAGTAAGTGAGAGAGAGAGAGAGAGAGAGAGAGAGAGAGAGAGAGAGAAGGGGCGAGGAGCAGGAAGCTTCAACTCCCATATGTGCTTTAGACCAGGCAAATTCAGGGTATTGAGCCAGCGACCTCAGCATTCCAGGTCGATGCTTTATCCACTGTGCCACCACAGGTCAGGCTTTTGCTCAATTTTTGATTGGATTGTTTACTTTCCTGGTGTTGAGTTTAACAAGTTCTTTGTAGATTTTGGTTATTAACCCCTTTCGAACGTGTTGGTGAATATGTTCTTCCATTATGTGGGTTGTCTTTTTATTTTATTCATGTTGTCTTTTGCTGTGTAAAACCTTTTTAGTTTGATATATCCTCATTTGTTCATCCTGTCCTTTATTTCACTCACCCATGGAGTTAAATCAGCAAATATATTGCTGTGAGACATGTCAGAGAGCTTACTGTCTATGTTTTTTTCCAAGATGATCATGGTTTCATGACTTACATTCAAGTTTTTTATCCATTTTGAGTTTATTTTTGTGAATGGTGTAAGTTGGTGGTCTAGTTTCATTTTTTTTTACATGTATTTGTCCAGTTTTCCCAGCACCATTTGTTAAAGAGACTGTCTTTACTCCATTGTATGCTCTTACCTCCATAAAGGTGTGAGTTTATTTCTGGTTTCTCTATTCTGTTCCATTGATCTGTATGCCTGTTCTTATACATTGCTTTTAAAATTCTCTGTTTACCTGTGATAATCTGGCAATTCCCTGGTAAATGTTTATATGAAAATCATTTTTTATTCATTCTTATCAGCAGTGATGAAACTGTTAGAACTAAAGAGTCATATATATTCAACTCTTAGAGCTCTTGCTATTTACATATTATATAATTTAATTGATGCAATAACAGTTAAAATTAGGTATTTCCTTCATTTCACATATGGAAAAATTGAGTTTCTAGATTTTTCTCGTGGCTATAGTCAGGAAAGAACACATTGTGTGTAGAGAAGGTCAATGCCACAAATTTGAGTGAGTCCTATAATTGACTCTTCATTCTTTAAAATAAAATATATATTTTTTTACATTGGAAAATGTACTTCTGCCTTAAAATTTAAAAATAATGTGTACTTATAAACTATAAGGCTGGGAAAATTATTATAAATTTAGTATGATTGTCAATCTAAAAAAAAAAAAACTTTGGGTAAGAATGCTTGTTGGCTATCACTGTGCACAGGTGCTAGCTAACCAAAGCTCACAGACATTATAGGAAGTTGGAGAAAAAAAATTCATAAAATATACAGAAAGCAAACAAGTTAGCAGTCAAGAACATAGCCTAGGTTATGCCAAATGAGTTATTATATCATTGGTTCTGCCATCACTAAGGAACTGCCACAATGAGCAACACCCTCACCTAGATACTTATCACTGCAGCCATCCTTTTCTCATTCTCGATCTTAATCAGAATGCTTTCAGTCCTTCAACTATCAAGTGTGGTATTAGCTATTGATGTTTCATAGATTTTCTTTAGCAGGTTGAGTGAATTGCCATCTATTTACTCCTACTTTATAGGGACTTGTTTTTAGGATTTTATGTTGAATTTTTGAGTGTGTTTTCCTTCTATAAGGAGATGTTTATATGAATTTTAATTTTCAGTTTGTTAATATGATAAATTATATTGATTTGTTAAAATGTTAAATCTAAACCTGCATTCTTGGTATTAAACTTTACTTATGATGTGTTATCCTTTCCATATATTGCTGGATTCAATTTGCTAAAATTTTGTGTCTGCAGGTATTAGTCTGTAGTCTTCTCTCCTTTTAAATTTTTGTGTAAAACCTTTTTAGTTTGATATAGTCTCATTTGTTCATCCTGTCCTTCATTTCACTCATTTGGCACTCTAAAACCATTTTCAGAGTAAACTTTACCTCAGATCTTCTCACTTTTGATTCTGATCAGCATAATTAGAAGTTTATTCATTTTATTGGCACTATCAAAGTAATAACTTTGGTTTTATTGATTTTCTCCATTGATCACTTTTAAATTGATTTTTTTCTTTTATCTTTGATATTGTGTTTATGTTACGTAGAGTATAATTTGTTCTTCTGTAATTCTATAACTATATCCCCATACATTGCGTTAGTGATATGGTACTCCTGTAATTGATATGTTGTTGAGGAGTCCAAGTTCTGGTTAAAAACCTGATGTCACTTAAATATAAAAACACAATAAAAACCAAACTCATACAACAAGAGAGTCAAACAGTAGTTGACATGTGCTTGGGTGGATGGAAATACAATGTTGGTCAAGGGGACAGACTCACAGTTATAATATGAATGAGTCTAGGGTTTGTTTGTTTGGTTTTTTTTCTTTTTTTTTTTTTTTGTATTTTTCTGAAGCTAGAAACGGGGAGGCAGTCAGACAGACTCCTGCATGCGCCCGACAGGGATCCACCCAGCACGCCCACCAGGGGGCGATGTTCTGCCCATCCGGGGCTTCGCTCTGTCGCAACCAGAGCCACTCTAGTGCCTGGGGCAGAGGCCAAGGAGCCATCCCCAGCACCCAGGCCATCTTTTGCTCCAGTGGAGCCTCGGCTGCGGGAGGGGAAGAGAGAGAGAGAGAGGAAGGAGAGGAGGAGGCGTTGAGAAGCAGATGGGTGACTCTCCTGTGTGCCCTGGCCGGGAATCGAACCTGGGACTTCCGCACGCCAGGCCGACGCTCTACCGCTGAGCCAACTTGCCAGGGCCGAGTCTAGGGTTCTAATGTACAAATGGTGACTATAATTAATAGTACTGTATTGTATACCATAAAAAAGTAACTATGTGAGAAGATAAATGTGTTATGTAACTTGACTGTGTTAATCCTATCACAATATGTACATGTATCAAATCATCACATTGTATATCTTAAATCATGTTGTACTACCTAAATATATACAATCTTTCTTTGTAAATTTTACCTCAGTAAGCTGATAAAAACACACTTATGTGTGATTGTATTAGGCCCAACCATAGACAATTACAAAGAGTTTATCTAGCAGGTCCTGTGGGGACAGTTGACTTCCCCGCTTCAGATTTGGTGCAGAGCTAGTGCACTGCAGTCTCAGAAGGGAATGTCAGTCAAGGTCTCAAGCTCCTCTCCATGCCATATTTACATTTCTCATTCAGGAAACTTCATTCCTAAGACTCTTTATCCGTGGCATTGGACTGAAGACTCCTTTAGTTACCTCCCAAAGTCTCTTTACCGGGAAATAATGGGGAAATTATAAAGACATTCTTTTCCCACTGTGACTCAGTGCCTAGTACTTTTCCACATCTAGCCTTTCTCTCATTTTCCTTCTAAGCCCAGTGAGCATAAAACTGTGAGGACATTTTATTCAGGAAAACCTCAAAAGTGAGATGACACCAGGTTTTCACTGATCCACTTAAGTCCAACCAGGGAGTACACTATTACACGAAGGGAATAGTAGCTTATTCTGGTTTTAGTCTCTTACTTACAACCATCCAGGAAAGTGAATAAAGGCTGAATTCAATTCATTCATATATAGTTAGTTGCTTTAATTGGCTACTTCAACACGTGGCAACTCAGCTGTCTCTCTCTCTCTCTCTTTCTCCCTCTCCTCAGCATTTCCAGGTTGTACTTTATCCACTGCGCCACCACAGGTCAGACCACACATTTTTAAATAACTCATGGGTCAAAGAATAAATCAAATGGTAAGTTAGAAAATAGTTTGAACTGACTGTAAATAAATGACAACTGTCAGGAAATTTGATGAGATGGAATAGAGGGAGAGGGAGGAAGTCTATGTTGATTTTGTAAGCTGCAACTTACTTCATTTATTAGTTCTAACAGTTTTTAGTGATCTTTTGGGTTTTCTACATATAAGTTCATGTCATCTATGAACAGAGATCATTTTACTTCTTCCTTTCAGATATAGGTTACTTTTTTATCTTATTTTTATTAATTTTAATGCAGTGACATTGATAAATCAGGGTACATATGTTCCGAGAAAACATCTCCAGATTATTTTGACCTTTGATTATGCTGCATACCCCTTACTCAAAGTCAAATCATCCTCCCTCACCTTCTATCTGGTTTTCTTTGTGCCCCTACCCTCCCTCCACCCCCTCCCTCTCCTTCGTCGCCCCCTCCCCACCTCTCCACCCCACTCCCTGTTACCATCACATTCTTGTCCATGTCTCTGAGTCTCATTTTTATGTCCCATCTATGCATGGGTTCATATAGTTCTTAGTTTTTTCTGATTTACTTATTTCACTCCGTATAATGTTATCAAGGTCCATCCATGTTATTGTAAATGATCCGATGTCATCATTTCTTATGGCTGAGTAGTATTCCATAGTATACATGTACCAAAGCTTTTTAATCCACTCGTCCTCTGATGGACACTTGGGCTGTTTCCAGATCTTCGCTATTGTGAACAATGCTGCTATAAACATGGGGGTGCATTTCTCCTTCTGGAACCGTTCTATGATGTCCTCAGGGTATATTCCTAAAAGTGGGATAGCTGGGTCAAAAGGAAGTTCGATTTTCAATTTTTTGAGGAATATCCATACTGTTTTCCACAGTGGCTGCACCAGTCTTCATTCCCACCAGCATTTTTCTTTTTCTTATCTAATTGTTCTGGATCAGACTTTCAGTAGTGTTTTGAATGGATAGAAATGCTAAGAGTGGGCATACCTGTCTGATTATTGATCTTAGAGGAAAAGATTTTAACTTTTCACCATTGAATAAGGTGTTAGAAGTTTATTATATATGACCTGTATGCTGAGGAACATTTCTTCTATACCTACTTTGTTGAACATTTTTCTCATGAAAGAAAGTTGTATTTTGTAAAATGCTTTTGATGTATTTATTGATTTAATCATATGATTTTTATGTTTTATTCTATACTGTAGAGTACCAAATTTATTGATTCATGTGTGTTGAATAATCCTTGCACCCAAATATAAATCCCACTTGATCATGGTCAATGATTATTTTAATATGCTGTTGAATTGATTTTGCTAATCATTTGGTGAGAATTTTTGTTTATTTATTTATTTATTTATTTAATATTTTATTTTTTTTTACCCAAAGTCAAATTATCTTCCATCACCTTCTATCTGGTTTTCTTTGTGCCTCTCCCCTCCCCCCTCTCCCTCCCTCTCATTCTCTCCCCCACCTGGTAACCACCATACTCTTGTCCATGTCTTTTAGTCTCATTTTTATGTCTCACCTATGTATGGAATCATGCAGTTCTTAGTTTTTTCTGATTTACTTATTTTACTCCACATAATGTTATCAAGATCTATCCATGTTGTTGTAAATGATCCAATGTCATCATTTCTTATGGCTGAGTAGTATTCCATAGTGTATATGTGCCACATCTTCTTTATCCAGTCATCTATTGATGGGCTTTTTGGTTGTTTCCATGTCTTGGCCACTGTGAACAATGATGCAATAAACATGGGACTGCATGTTTCTTTACGTACCAATGTCTTTGAGTTTTGGGGGTATTTACCCAGTAGAGGATATATTTGTCTATTTTCTGTTCTTGTTGTGTCACTCTCTGGCTTCAAATCCAGGGTAGTGTTAGCCTCCTAAAATAAGATTGAGATTGTTTCTTTTCTTCCATTTTTTGGAACAATTGAAAAGAATTGGTGTCAATTCTTCTTTAAAAGTTTGATAAAATTCACTAGTGATACTATCATGTCCCAGGTTTTTCAGTCTAAGATGGTTTTGATTGTTGAATATTTTTTAGATTTTTTTCTTCTCTTGTTAGTTAATATGGCCAAAAGTTTATTAAGTTTGTTAGTCTTTTCAGAAAACCAGCTTTTAGTTACATTGCTTTTTCTCCATTGTTTTTCTGGTTTCTCTTTCATGTATTCCTGCTCTTTGTTATTTCCTTTCTTCTGCTAATTTTATGCTTCATTTGTTCTTTTTCTAGTTTATTGAGGTTTAAAGTGAGTTTATTTGAGATTGTTTCTGGGTTTATAAAAATATTTTATTTATTCATTTTTAGAGAGAGAGGGAGAAGAGAGGGGGGAGCAGGAAGCATCAACTCCATATGTGCCTTGACCAGACAAGTCCAGGGCTTCGAACCTGCAACCTCAGCATTCCAGGTCCATGCTTTATCCACTGAGCCAGCACAGGTTAGGCCCATTTCTGTTTCATAATGTAAGTATTATGATAAACTTTTTTCTGAGAACTACTTCTGTAACATCCCATAGATTTTAATATGCTGTTCTTCCATTTTTGTTTGATTCAAGATTTTTTATTTTTTTTTTTGTGAGAGGAGGGGAGGCAGAGACATACTCCCTCATGCCCCCTGACCAGGATCCACTTGGAAAACCCACTAGGGGGTGATACTCTGCCCATATGGAGCATTGATCCATTGTTCAGCAACCGAGCTCATTTTAGTGCCAGAGGCAGAGGCCACAGAGCTCTCCTCAGCACATGGGGCCAACTCGCTCCAATCGAGCCATGGCTGCAGGAGAGAAAGAGAGAGAAGTAAGAGGGGGTGCAGAAGCAGATGGGCACCTTTCCTGTGTGCCCTGACCGGGAATCAAACCTGGGACATCCACATGCCATGCCAACATCTACCACTAAGACAAATACAGAGCAATTCAAGATATTTATTGATTTACCTTTGACCAGTTAGCTGTTTAAGACCATGTTGTTTAATCTTTACATATTTGTGAATATCTCAGCTTTTCTGTTCTTAATGATTTTTAGTTTTATATTGTTGTGATCAGAGAACTTAGTTGGGGTCATTACAACATCATTAAATTTGCTAAGAGGTGTTGTGTGACCTCTCATGTGATCTATCATGGACACTGTTCTGTGTATACTTGAGAAAAGTTTGTATTCTGCTGCTCTTGGGTAAAATGTTCTATATGTCTGTTAAGTTTATTGATTTAAAATGTCATTTAGATCCATTATTTTTCTATTGCTGTTCTAGCTAGATGATCTATCCATTGTTGAAAGTAGGGTTAAAGATCCCTACTATTATTGCATTGCTATTTATTTCTCTCTTCATGTCTGTTAATGATTATTTAATATTGATATATTCAGGTCCTCTAATAATGACTACATATGTTTATAATTGCTATAACCTACTGATGAATTGAGCCCTTAATAATTATATAATCACAGTCTTTGCCTCTTATTAATTTGTGACTTAAAATATATTTTGTTTAAATAGCTATAGCTACCCTATGCTCTTTTGGCTTCCATTTGCTTGATATATATATAATCTGTTTTACTTTATGCCTGAGAGTGTGTTAACACTTAAATAAGTCTCTTGTTGGCAGCATATTGATGGGTATTGCTTACTTTTTTATACAGTAGGTCACTCTGTGTCTATTAATTTGACAATTTAAACTACTTATATTGAAAGTAATTATTAATAGTCAAGACTTATATTGCCATTTTAAAATTACTTTCTAATTGTTTCTGCTTCATAGTTTCTTTCTTCCTCTCTGGCCATCTTTCTTTGTAAATTGAAATATTTTGAAGTAGTTTGCTTTGATTCTTTTCTCTTTAGTATTTGTGTATTATATTGTGTATGTCCCAATATTTATCTCTTTATATTGTGTCTATTAATATAACATTGTAGCCTATATGTTTCAGCTTTAAGAACTTTCTTTACCAGTTTTTTAGAGTAGGTCAAATGAATATAAATTTCTCTACTTTCATTTATCTAAGAAGGAATCTGTCCATTTCTGAATGATAACTCTGCTAGGTAGAGTATTTTTGGTTGACAATTTGATTTATTTTTTGAGCCCTTTGACTATATCATCCCACTCTCCTGGCCTGTAATGTTTCCATGAGAAATCTGCTGATAGCTTTATTTGGATTTTCTTGAATGTGATGACTCTTTTTCTCTTGCTGTTTTTTTTTTCTCTTTTTTTTTAGAGCTTAATTTATAGCTTTGTGCCATTTAACAATGGGGATATATCCTAAGAAATAAATTTTTAAGCAATTTTATAATTTCCAAACATCATATTGTACTTACACAAACCTATTTGGTATAACCTATAGCTGTAATTATATATTCTGTATTGCTATACAACAGGTTTGTTTGCACTAGCATCACCACAAATAAATTAGTAATATGTTGTGCTATGACGTTAGAATGGCTATACCACCACTAGGTGATAAGAATCTTTCAGCACCATTATACACTGTCATAAACATGGTCCATTATTGGCCAAACTCTTGTTATGTGGCACATGATTGTATAATGTTTTTGGTGCCTTTTCTTTAGGTTAAATGTATTGGGGAATCTTTGAGCTAGCTGTACCTGATTGACCATATCTCTCCTAAAATTAGGAAATTTTTATCCATTATTTTGTTAAGTTTTCTGTCCCTTTCTCCCTCTCTTTTCCTTGTGGGACTCTCATAGCTGGATTTATACTTTTCATTGTGTTGAAAAGATCACAGGCATTTCATTCTTCTTCATGCTAACTGGTTCTCCTCTGATTGTATAATATCAAGGAATCTGTCTTCAGATCACACATTCTCTCTTTATCTAAGTAAGCCTACTTTTGAAAGTCTATTGCATTTTTTAACATCATTCATTGTGTTCTTCCAGAATTTTGGGTTTTTTTATGATTTCTATTTCTTTGTTGAATTTCTTAGTTTTGTTTTCCTAATTTCATTGATTTGTCTCTGTGTTCTCTTGAATCTCTGAGTGTCTTTAAAGCAATTATTTTAAATTCCTTTTTAGAGAATTCAAAAATCTCCCTATCTTTGGGGTTAGATACTAGAGTATTATTGTGATCCTTTGGTGGTGTCACATTTCCTTGCTTTTTCATGTTTCTAATGGGTTTTCATTGATAACTGTGCATTTAAGGGCTCAGTCTTTTCATCTTTTTGAACTAACTTCAATAGGGAAAGGTGTTCAGTGGAGGTGGCTGTACAGAAACTGGCTAAATAGAACGCTTTATTGTTGATTTCTTGAAAGACACAGTGGTATAGTCTCTGTGCCATTCCACTGGCTGAAATTGATGTTTACCAGACTGTGGGAGTCTTCTTTGACCAAGGCTATAGAAAACTTGCATGGGGGAAATGCAGATAGGGGTACTGAATCTTTGGAGGCTGAAGCTGCTGGAGTCTTCTTGTTCTCCCTCTTTTTGATTTTCTATTTTTGTCTCTGGGTGGAAGTTAGAGTTAAGGGGATTCTTCCTGTTGTCTGGTCTGATATGATAACACTCAGAGACCTCAGAGTAGTATTTGAGCCAGTGTTCTAGAATCAGTTGCATGTGGAAGTACCATAGTACCAGGGTGAAAAGCATGCTTACTGTGCCTGAAACACTGGTGTCCAGGGCATGGTTGTTTGTAGCTATCTCATGAAATAAGCACCTGGGTCTCAGGGACTCACTGCTGTGACTTCAGCTGGTGAGGAAAACGCAGCAGTGGCACAGGCCCCGGGATTACAAGGTATAGCTATGGCCTAGACTCGGGGGTCATTACTAGCACAGCCTGGGCATGGTGGCTCAAATTCTCAACTCTGATCACTGAAGACAGTCATTGGATAGCAGCCACATGATGCTGGTGGTGGGACATTAAAGCCACATATCAATAACTGAGGAGCTGGAACAGCATGGGCAGCATGACCCTGGCAAAAAAATTCAGAACTATGACCTACTGGGGTGAGGCTCAGGGCAGTGGTAACCTGGTCCCAGTATTAATGCTTCAGAGCCTCAATGTGCCACAAGTGCAGTCCTCAGGGTAGCAGCAGTACCCTGGCAATGCTGTGTTAGAATTGATACCTGGAATGTGAGGGGTGGGGTTTAAGGGTAGCAAGAGCTCATCTCAGCATTGACAGTTGAGCACTGATCTACAGTGAAAGTGTGGAGCTCAAGGAAACATCAGCCTCCTGGTGATGGCTACTCAGAGCTATACCTGGAACTCAGTGGTGGCGGCGTTAGGGTGAGGG
This sequence comes from Saccopteryx bilineata, assembly GCF_036850765.1. Lineage (NCBI taxonomy): Eukaryota > Metazoa > Chordata > Mammalia > Chiroptera > Emballonuridae > Saccopteryx > Saccopteryx bilineata. The sequence continues at coordinate 73,099,553 of NC_089491.1, read as the reverse complement.
CAGAGCAGTAGAGCCCCGATAATGCTGGTCAAAGCAAGATTTGGGACTCAGGGAGTAGAGCTCAGAGCAAAAACGACAGCCCTGGCAATGAAGATTTAAATCTTAATCCTGGCATCTGGTGGGTGCAGCTAAATGGGTTGGTAGCTAACTAGCCCTTCTCTTTTTATTGTATCAGTAGGATTCTGGCACAACTCTGAAAATTAAGGCATAATTTGATATAGAAAGAACAGAGATAAGTGTGTGTGGTGGGGAGAATGGAGTGGCATCAACCATTTCTGATCTCTTGCATCACAGATTTTTTAGAACCCCTTCCCTTTGCCCATTCCCCAGTCTTTTCTACATCTTATTTTCAGAAGGGTACCAAATTCCTACTCCCAACTATAATAGTACTGGAAAAAGAATCACTTACACTTCCTGGGATTTCTTTTTAAGTTGGATAATGGAAAATTTGTCTGGACATGTTTGAAGTTTAGTCAAATTTGAGTGTTTGCTGTAGCTGTTATTTAAATATTCTTCTGTATCAGTATCTGTACTAGATGTCATTTAATCTGCTGAAAACCATGCAATGTGAAAAGAATTAGCCATGCTTCACAAATACACATTGAGACAAAGAATTTCAGTTACTTGCCAAAAGTCATACAAAGTATGATGTGTATGGATGAAGAAGTGTTAATCTGTAATGATAAAATAATATTAAAAACTTTGGGTCCCTTTATGGTGACAGAGTAAATGGACATTCCAACTGCTACCTCCTAGGACCAAATTGGATTACAACTTAATGTAATAACAGTCATCTTGAAAATTCTGCTTAGCATTTGTATATCTTTCTTGGAAAAATGCCTTTTCAAGTCTTTTGCACAGTTTTTATTGGAATTATGTCATCTTTCTAGTTATATAAATTTTATATGTTAATTAGTAAAATTTAAAAATGCTAATGCCCTTTTTACTTGTTAATAATTAACAAAAATACACTAATGATATGATTGGGACATTGAATAGAATATAAATTTTTATCAACTATATGTTAATCATAATTTTTAATTTAAAAAATGCAGTTTCAACTCTTATCAAGTCACCAGAGCTTTAAAGTGTAACCAGCTATAGGGCAATACAAGGTCTTCCCAGGAAAGTCCATGGTTACCATGCAGGTGCATACTTGAGCACAGACTACTCCACAGGGCACTGCTTGGCAGAGTGGGCCACAGAGAGTCGGGAGGGTGAGGCTAGTGCTTTTCCCAGGCTGATGCGATATGGAAAGGAATGTCTGACCCAGGAAATGTGGCGTCAGTGGGCAGTATGAGAGATGGATTCAGCATGGGTTCCTTGGTAGCTGTCCCTCCAGCCCTCTGCCTGTATGACGCCAGTCAGCTCTGAGCTGCTGTCTCTCTGCCAAAGCCAGGGATGAGTGAAGGCAAGTGAATTCTTTTTCATTAGCCCTTTGAGAGGATACTCTTTCTGGCGGGTGGAGACCCTACTACTTTCATTGCCAGATGTTTTGTGAGCACCTCCTCCTAGCTCTGGTGCAGTGGGCAGGGGAGCCCAGTGTGCGATTGAGACCCCTGATTCCTCAGGTAACCTTAGCAGATGAGATACTCCTGTGGATCCTCTACTGCTGCTTGTGAGTGCAGGGCCAGTGTTTTTGTGTTTCTGTCCTTCATAACTCACTGGATGTGGCTTCTTATGTAATCCTTGGTTATAAGACTTCTGTTAAGCAAGTCTTCCTTTGGTTATTCAGGTTGATTGTTTTGAAATTTAGCTGTCTCTTTTATTTGGTCCTGGGAAGAGGTGGGTGTAACTTCCACATATTCCACTGCCATCTTGCACCCCCAGGCTTGGAATATCTCTGTAGTGAGGTGTCTGTCCACAGCTTATGCCCATTTTTGAATTGGGTTGCTTGTTTTCCTGATATTGAGGTTTTAGAATCTTTTTAAAAATTTATGTATAATATTTGGATACTAGTTCTTTATCAAATCTGTGTCTTGAATACACTTCTTCTGAGTTGTGGCTTATATCAAATTTGATTAGAATGCTGACATCCACAAAACACTCCCTCCGTCTTCCCTCTCTCCTGCTCCTCTACCATCAATGACCTCTGTCTCTTTCCCTAGGGAGACTGAAAGTCAGCACCTGGTGACCTATGTTCTCTGCTTAGGGTTGGGGTGAGTCCCATTTCTGGGGAAACAGAAGGTGATGGTGGACTCACCTGGCAGCCTCACACCAAGTGGACTCCACCTGACCTGAATTTGAATGATGAGCGCTCTCACCCTCATCCCCACTGAACTGAGCCCCATTCACAAAAGTTGAATGTGCAGGATATGTGGACTGGGGGCTGGCCCAGGGTTGGGGCAGAGGTCAGTGCTAGAGGACCTCTGTGGTTTGGCTGTTGTAGTCTACCCCAATCCTTGGGCCTGATGCTCTGACCTTCTGGCACTTTCTGTGAGGCCATTTTGATGGTTCCTTCTGGTTATACAAGCTCAAGTGGGACCTGCTGTTGCAACTGAGAACTTCACCTGAATATAGCACATTCATGGTGGTCCTTGTGACTGGCTAAGCCTCCCTGGACCTGATTTCCTTATAGAGAAGATATGGATCCAAAGTTGAAAGGAGAGGGAGAGGCCAGAAAGTGCAGGCCTACATCCTCCAGGGTCATGGACGGCAGGGCCAGACTGCTCAGCTCAGTGGAATTTTGGAGCAGGGTGGGATTGGTGTGGGCTTGGGACTGGAGTGGGTTGTGGGACATGGGACAGGGCACAGGCCAGATAAAAAGAACCTTCTGGCTTAGCATGTCACTCCTAGGTGCTTTCTATTCCCCCACTCCCAGAATGTCTTCCTAACTCCTGCCCAGTGGTCTCAGTCCTATTTCTCACCTGGTCCCCAGATCTCCCAAACAAGGCTCAAACTGGACATGGTGATGTTGGATATTGAGAACTGCCCCAAAAACTTTAAAATCAAGTTTACATTAGACCGAGAATCTCCTCTTCCAGAGACTTGTCCCAACTAAATCTGATTTATGGATGCAAACATCCATTACGCACAGTGATGGGAGTGAAAATTCAGAACTGGCTCGTGTTCCCCAGCAGGGGCTTTGGAACTTCTGATGTGAGGACACAGAAAATGCCAAGGAAGGGGAGGACTGACTGTCACTGTCAACAGTAGGAAAATGAGGGTCAGGAAGGGCACACTCCCGGGAATCCTCCTCACTCAACACCCACAAGTGCACACACATACACACACGTGTGAACATGCACAGTCACCCACACATGCACATGAGTGTGGGAACACAGGAACATATGTGCACATGCTGACGCAATGTGCACACACAGGGAAAGGACTGGAACGGTGAGCACCCCCTGCCAGTGCTATCCTCTCTGGAACGACTTTGTTCTTTACTTGATTCTGAATTGCTTTAGAATTCATTATTGTGCTATAATAAACTTTTATTTTTACGTCATAAATCCTTTTAAATAATGTACTTTACTCCATAGATGAGGGATAAATGATGAATAGTGAATACATGATTTTAATATGTTTAGAACTATCAAAGTCACACATGCAATATTAAATGTATAGATATCACCTCAAGGAGAAGATAAGTGATTTGCAGGTCCTGCTCCAGAGGTGACCATCATGAGTGGCTTGGTGGCTCTCTCTCAGGCTTCACCTTTCTCATTCTGTCTCTCTGTGTCAGCCACAGCCTCATTTTCCCATATGTGTGTCTGCCTGTTAAAATCACATGTCCATGGTCTAACAGGTGGGATCCCAGATACAGATATTTAGCCCATGTGTCTCACATGAGAGAACCCCTAACGTTCTGATCTGTTGGCATGTGGAGGCCACTGCACCCACTTTAGTAGCTGCTCAGCTTCCCTCTCCCTGTGGGCCAGGATGGGTGGATCCCATCCCTCTCCATGGATACTGTTTATTTCAATTCCTGGCTATTTCATCAGTGCTCTGATGGGTAGTCCCCAAAATATAAGTTGAACAATTGTGCAAGAATTTCTGGGAGTCACCTCCTACAATGGGCACTGCCAGGTGAAGGTGAGCACTGGAGGGACTTGGATGAGTCCTGCACACTCCCTCCCAGAGGAGGGGCCTTGCTCTCTTCTCCCCAGGGCTTCTGCTGGGGCCTCTGCTTCCTTACTTTGTCCCCAGAGCTGGTCATCACCAGACCAGAAGCCTGCCAGTCTGATGGTGACAGGGCCCTCTCCTCAGTGTTTACAGTGCACGTGTCCCCATCAGGAAGGTCAGGTATCTCTGATGTGCACTGACGTGTGCACTGCCTATTGTTGGAAGTGCAGAAGTTTGTCCTCTGTCCCTTTTGAAAACACTGATATTCAAGTTTTCTGCATCATAGGGATGTTAAACCTCTCTCTGTCCTCAGTTTATGAGAAATGCTTCCCAGCTTGTGGTGTGTCTTTTCAGATTTCTGCATTTTTGTTGTATTTGTTTTGGGCACCAGAAGAGCCAGCCATTGCCTGACTGACTTCTTGCCCTTAGCACAGTGGTCTCTATCCCGCGATTTATGGACACACTTACCTAAAGGGCTTTTTACTATCTGGTTTCTAATCCCCTTGGGGTTTCCCTTTCCAATAACAAAAATGTTATTTCAGATAAAAAAATTAACAAAAGCATTTGAGTAGACACAAAAAGACACCTACTGTAAGATTCCAATTACAGGAAACATCCAGAATAGGTTAGGAGCAGAGATTGAAGCAGGGGAGGGGTGGCCAGGGTCAGGAGGGGTGGGGCGTGAGTACTATTGGTGCAGGGTTTCTTTTTAAGGTGATGGAACATTGTTAGGTAGTGGTAGTGATACACAGGATTATAAATGTACCTCATGCTCAAAAATGACACAATTTAAAATGTAATCAATAAATTATAATTCTAATTTAACTACATCCTAATGTGACGAATACGAAGGGAAAGGAACAAAGTAAACATTTCTTCAAGGAGCTCAGGAGGTAAAGCAACACACATTTGAAATAGCTGTTGAGCATTAAGGAGGTCTACAGCTGGCCCTGAGCCATTTTCCATGGAGGGAGCCCCCTGTCTGGCTGGAGCCAGGGCAGTTTCTGGAGAGGGTACTTCAGGCCTGGCCGGCGGGGCCTCCTCAGGGAGCTCAGGAGACACGGCACAGGCTGGCCCCGGCCCCGGAGCTGCCGCTGGGGCGACCAAGGGAGAAGGCCCGGCTGCAGGAGGGGGCCCGGCTGTAGGAGGAGGCCCGGCTGCAGGAGGGGGCCCGGCAGTAGGAGGGGGCCCGGCTGTGGGAGGGGGCCCGGCTGTGGGAGCGGGCCTGGCTGTGGGAGGGGTACAGCCCTCCTGATCTGGAGCAACCTCTGGGTCCGCCGCTGGGTCTGGCTCCTCGGGTATTGAAGAGAGAACAGCTGGCTCTGCGTCCTGGGCTGGGGCGGGAGTTGCGAGAAGAAAAACAGTCACCTACGTACTTGCATTTCCATGTGTCCCCCTCAAGGACAGAAGACCCCAGAGCCTTCCAGAGAAGCTTCAGCCCAGGACCCACCACTAGATGTCCTCCCCACAGGCAGTCTGAGGTTAGTCTGCTCCCGGCCAACCTCTAGGGGTGTTCCCTGTGTGTCTGTCACTGACCCCTCCCCATAAGCTCCCCACCTCCAACCACCACCCCCACCACCCCCACATTCTCACCCTTTGGCTCTAAGTCCCTGGGCTCCATGTCCTTGGGCTCCAGGTCCTCTGGGCCGGCTCTCTTCACTTGGGCAGCCTGCTGCAGGGTGAAGTCAGAAATTGTGAGTTGCCTGTGGAGCCTGGGCAGCTGCTTTGGTCACTCATGAGCCCTGTTCCCTAGACCCCAGGTGGCCACCCTCATGTCCAGCCTGCTCTGGCCCTTGGTGGTGTGGCCCTCCTGCCCCTCACTGGTGGAGACAGGATGGGGGTTTCCACTGACCAGCTACTCCCGCCGTGTTCTGTGTTATGATGGACAGTGACAGTGACCAGCAGCTGGTCCAGGGACTTCAAGCACTGCCTGGCCCTAGTGGCTGCTGCTTCTGCCCACTGGACATTCTGCTCCCCGATCAGGCCCAGCCTTGTGTCTGCACAGACCTCGCCCAGGGGGAAGGACATTCCTCTCCAGAACTGGGGATAGACCTCCTGCAGAAGGTGCTGTCCACACTGCAGGCCCCCAGTCAGCCCTGACCTGGGTGTAAACATGACAGACCCCCCAGGATTCTGACAGCGCCCTCCACTCCTGCCTGTTCTTAGCTGGGCAGGTCCTCCCCACATGAACCCCTGTGCTACACACACACACACACACACCACACTGAGGGAAAATAAGGATGTCCAAATGGGATCAGAGTGGTGGCCTGACCCAGACAGAACCACGCCAAGCCTCCCTGTGTTACCTCTGGGTCCCGCCGTGAAAAGGGCCACAGGCGTCTGGGCTGAGTGCGGACCCAGCGACGGCAGCGGCTAAACATGCTATCACCGTGGCTTTTTTGAGGGCGATGGCCCTGCGAGCGGGGAAGACAACAAGAGAACATCCTATCTCTCTGAATGTCTCTAGTCAAATGAGCTGGTTGGGGTCTGTTTTAGAATGTGGCTGTTTGGTTGCCAGGTTCCAACTGCTGGGCTCTGTCGTCAGGAAGTGAGATCACTGCTCATGTCAGGAAGTGAAGTCACAGCTCTTGTCTGAGGAGATGCTTGAGGGTAGGGGACCCAAGAGGAGATGACTCCATAACTCATCTGCCAGGCTTCACAAGCACCTCACAATTTCTAACTCCAACTTGGAGCACTGTACCCACATTATCTAAACAGGACCAGATGACCCAACAAGACAGAGCCCAATAGAGAAAAAGAGAAGGAGAAGGAGGTGGGGTGGGGTGGGATGGAGGACAGAGACCATACAAGCTTATGATCAGTGCTAGACACACAGGGAGCACCACCGGACTCTGGGCAAGAGCGCAGACTGGCCTCAGACTGCCCATCTGCTGGACTGCCGGCGGGGAGGAGTCCTGTGGTGGGTCCCGGCTGTGGCTGCCCTAGCAGGCTCTGCTTGTGTTGTTGTTTTTTTTGTTTTTTTTTTTTTTTTTTTTTTTTTTTTTTTTTGGAGGGGGTAGGTCACATGGAAAGTCAGACAGGTGGGTGATCTTTTCTCCTTTCCCAACTCCAGCACCAGCCCAGGAGGCGGAGCTGGCTCCTGCTTCAACACCTGTCAGACAGCCTGAGGAGTCAGACCCAGGAGCAGACATGGTGGCCACTCCAGACCTGGCAGGATGCTGACCTCTGACAAACTTGCCTCCCCCAGCAGCAGCCCCAGCTGTAGTTCTGGAGCCTGTGCAGCATCTCATGACCTAACTGTGGCCCTTACACCCCTGCCTGAAGGACCCTCCCTACGCTCTCTCTGGGTCCTGCCGGGGGTAGGGGCTGCCTGCAGAAAACTCCTCAGGGCCAAGTCTAGAGCTGCTGTTGAACCTGCACTCCCTCTCTCATCAGAAGCTATTTTTACCTTCCGTCTTTGACCTTTTCCTTTTATTTTCTGAAGTTATGTTTTTCTTTTCTCCATGCCATGATTCAGTATTTTATTCTTTTATTGTTATTATTTGGGGTTTAGGTTTTTTTAAATTTTTCTTTTATTCCTTTTTTACCCCTTATTTTTATTTATTTTTATGGCATGATTCATTTTAAGTAATAAATAAAAATTATTATTTATATATTAAACTTAGCATGAACTTAATTCATGATACTGTGGAAGCATAAACTATACTATCTAATCACAGAATGTTCTAACACCCCAAAAAGAAACCCTGTACCAAAAGTACTCTCTCCACACTCCTCCTGCCCCTGGCAAACCCTGTACTGCTTTCTATCTCTGTTCCTTTACCTATTGTGGACGTTTCCTATAAATGGAATCTTATTATAGGTGTCTTTCTGTGTCTGCTCACATATTCTTCTTTACATCTAATAAAGCATTTTTGCTACTTGAAAGGGAAATCCCAGAAGGATTAGACATCAGATGTAAAAGAAGAAATCCTTCTACTGTGGTGGGATTCAGCTAGTTTGCACCAGTTTGGTAGAGATAATACCTAATATTTCGTTGAGTTTGGTGAACTAGTTGTTAAAATAGCATTTGTAATCAGGGTTCTCTCTAAGGTGGGTGGCTGACTACCTTAGATGTGGGAATTACAAATTTATATTCCTTCCTCTTTTTTAATATTCATCTGTGCAACAGCATATTCTAAGTGCCTGTGGTAATGTTCATTCTGTCCATAACTGAAAAAAAATTTGATAGAACTATACTTATAATATTTATTCATTTCATAAAACTCATTTTACCTTTGATGAAATATTACATTTTAATCCCCTCATGTTTGTTACTTCAGTAGGAAGTGAGGCTGCCAATCAAAAAGGAATATGGACAATTTTAACATGGTGATGGAGTAGGCAGATGTTCTAACTGCCATCTCCCAGGACCAAATTGGATTACAACTAAATTTAAAAACAATCACTTAAAAAATCAAGTTTGGACTAAAAGAAAAGCAGTCTATAACCAAGCATCACAGAAGAAGCCACACTGAAAAGTGTTGGAAGGGCAGAGATGTGAAAAGGGCTGCCCTGCTCCCAGGAGCAAGCAGCAGTAGAAGGTCTCTCACTGCAGAGAGGTTTACCCTGCAAGAGGAGGGTCCTAAGCCCCAGGCCTAATGCCCCAGCTTAGAGCCCCAGAGCTTTGTATAGGTGCCCACACAGCATTTGGCAGTGAAAAGAGCTGAAGTTTCCATATATGAGAAAGAGACAGAAGTTTTCAGAGATGCAGGCTCCATCTTAAAAGGCCAGCACAGAAAAATCTCCTTCACAACCACTTACCTCAGACTTTGGCAGGGGGAGGGCTGAGAGGACTAAAGTTGCATGAGGAGAGTATAAAGTTGGTGGCCCAGGGAGAGACACTGTGGGAGACTACCACTGGAACCCCTGTGCTGAGTCATTCTTCAATACCACAGTTGCCATCTTTTTTGGATGGAGTAGTCCCCTCCCTGTGGTATTGGGGGGGGGGGGGATAAGCCTCTACCCTCTTGTCCCACCCTAAAGAGACTGGGCCATTCAATGAAGTAAGCCAGGAAGCAGGGGTATGTCAGTGACTTAGGTTTCTGGCATTGAGGCTGGAGTTTCTCACCCCCTCTCCCCACACACACTCCCGAGTCTATGACTAGTGCTTCTGCTTCACAGGAGACTCCACAGAAACTGTCCAGGCTGTGGGAAGACCACATATCCGTGTCTCAGAGGCCACACTTACTGGACTTCTGGGGACCAAACTGTATTGAGGTCTATAAAAAAAGTCTGGATAGACTGAAACCTTGGGCTGAAGAGCATAAGCCACACCCACTATTCTTCCTAATTTTTGAATTGCCACAGGCTCTAGGCTCTACCAGAGGTTTCTTTCACTGGCTGAGCCCAATAAGCAGCCAGCAAATAGAGGCTGTAGGAGGTAGTCACAGGGAACCTTGTCCTTTTGCAGACCTTCTTCCAGGTCCAGTGTGGGCAAAAGCCAGCCTGGGTGTGCACCTGGGCCCAACAAAGGCAGCCACAAACTCTGGATTGCTTGTAGTTCCAAGAAGGTTGTTGAAGGCCTATCAGGGGAAGTGTTCTCCACTGGTCTGTGTGGAATTCCCTCCAGGTAGAGCAGGCATATCCAGGGGCCAGCTGCAGAGAGCATTGGTTCACGAGTTAATGATGCTTGCTGGTGGCATATCATAAGGGAGGGCTAATCAGACACCAGACCCAGCTGAGCTGAGTTCCGCTTTCTGTAATCAGCACCAACACAGCGGCTCATGTATATTGAACAGGGTGGAACTTCACAGTCAGCTGGCCTGCATTCTGGATGTCATCCCCACTGGGCTAGGTTCCATGGAGGGAAGAAAGAGATACTTGGAACATGGACATTTAAAGTGTAGGTCCCTGCAAGCCTATTCTTGGGTCCTGTCAAGAGTCTTAGCCACATTCTGGGTGTAACAGTTAGCCCCAGAGGAAGAGTCTCTCAGTTTTCCTCCCAGGGACCAGAGGATCACCAGGTGGAAGAACTTTAGCAGAGGGAACTGTCAGCTTCACCCAATCTGAACGTGCTGCTCACATCACCAGGGATAAATAGAACTGACATATCCAGCAGTGTCTGAAGGATTAGGCTCTGAAGTAGGAGCTACTTTTCTGATACTGAGCTCCTGACCAAGAGACCCTGGAAGTAGATCATCCCACTGACATTGTATTTCCCAACCTTAGCTGCCCTAATCTATCAAGCTTGCAATCTTTAGAGGGGTTGGTAAGATGAACCCAGTCTGAGCCCACACTACAGCCTTTCTAGAGAAGACTCTGTGGGAAGACAAGGCAGCTGCAAGAGGAGGTGAAGCAGCTAAAAAGTAGAGGCAAATCTTATGGAGCTTGAGGCTTTTATGGAACTGCTGTCATCTCTAAGCACGAGGAAGCTGATCCTTATACACAGGTTGGCCACTCCCATACTACCCAGGCACAGAAAATGCAGACACAAATAGCAAACAGAGAAGTAGCTTTAGACAGGTAGCTCAGGGCATATTACAAGCAATGGCTAATACCGATCCAAGAAGACCCAGAACCAATACAACCAGTAGTAGGTGGCAGACAGCACCAACACTAGACTCAGCTAGCCACATAAGTAGCACACAGCTGGCACCAGATACTGAGGAGAGTAAATACATCCAACAGGACAGACATGGCACAGTGTCTAATACAAATGATTAAGATTGACACTTAGAGCCAGCTAGCCTGAAGGGATAATTACCCCCATGAAAGGACCAACTACATTCAATACTCACATACTATAGATGGGTAAATATAACCCTCAAGAAGCATTCCTAAAGCAAGGAGCTCAGGTGGCCTGGAGGTCAGTACTACTTAGCCCATCTTCCTCATGAAGACACCACAAAAAATTTTAAAGTCAGATAATACAACCTAATACACAGACAAAATGGTCAGACAAATAAATATGACCCAAGTGAATCAATAAGAGAAATCCCCAGAAAAAAGAGCTAAATAACATGGAAGTAACCTAAGAACCAGATGCAGAGTTTAAAATAATGATTTTTAGGATACTCAAGGATCTTACAGCAACAATGGATTATCATAATAAGAATTTATACAAAGAGATAGCAAGCATTAAACAGGACATTGAAATTTAAAAAGAACAAGTCAGAAATGACAAATACAATATCAGAAATGAAGACAGCACTAGAAGGAACCTGCAGCAGGCAGGATGAAGCAGAGAATTGAATCAGCAATTTAGAGGACAAGATAAATGTAAGCACAGAAGCAGAGCAGCAAAAAGAAAAGATGTACAAAAAGACTGAAGAAAATCTTAGAGACCTCTGTGACAATATGAAGAGAAACAACATCTGCACCATAGGGGTTTCTGAAGGAGAAGAGAACAAACAAGGGATAGAGATCTTGTTTGAAGAAATCATAGCTGAAAACTTCCCTTCATTGGTGAAGGAAAAAGTCACAAAAGTTCAAGAAGCATAGAGTCCCATTCAAGATGAATACAAGGAGGCCTACACCAAGACAAATTAAAATTTAAATGTCAAATTAAGAAGCAAAGAAACAATACTAAAAGCTGAAAGAAAAAAGCAGTTAATTACCTACAGAGAAGCCCTTATAAGAATTACATCTGACTTCTCAGCAGAAATACATGAGGCCAGAAAGAATTGACAAGAAATATTTAAAGTGATGCAAAACAAGAACATACAACTAAGACTACTTTATCCAGCAAGGTTATCATTTAAAATTGGAGAAATAGAAAGCTTCCAAGACAAAATAAACTCAAGGAATTCATTACAACCAAACTAGTACTGCAAGAAATGTTAAGGGTCCTGCTATAAAAAGAGCAAAGAAACAAAATAAAATCGAGAAAAAGAGGAGTGAAGATTTAAAGAATAAAACTGCAACAAATAACTACATGTCAATAATAACCATAAATGTAAATGGATTAAATGCTCCAATCAAGACATAGGTAGCTGCATGGATAAGAAAACAGGACCTTTGTTCTTGGCTAGGAAGAATAAATACAATCAAGATGGCTATATTACCCAAAGCAATATACAAATTTAATGCTATTCCCATCAAACTTCCAATGACATTTTTTAAAGAAATAGAGCAAAAAATCATCAGATTTATATGGAACTATAAAAAACCCCGAACAGCCAAAGCAATCCTAAAGAAAAAGAATGAAGCTGGGGGCATTACAATACCTGACTTCAAACTCTATTATAGGGCCACAACAATCAAAATAGCATGGTATTGGCAGAAAAATAGACACTCAGACCAATGGAACAGAATAGAAAGTCCAGAAATAAAACCACATATATATAGTCAAATAATTTTTGATAAAGGGGCCAACAACACACAATGGAGAAAAGAAAGCCTCTTCAATAAATGGTGCTGGGAAAACTGGAAAGCCACATGCAAAAGAATGAAACTGGACTACAGTCTCTCCCCCTGTACAAAAATTAACTCAAGATGGATCAAAGATCTAAACATAAGACCTGAAACAATTGAGTACATAGAAGAAGACATAGGTACTCAACTCATGGACCTGGGTTTTAAAGAGCATTTTATGAATTTGACTCCAATGGCAAGAGAAGTGAAGGCAAAAATTAATGAATGGGACTACATCAGACTAAGAAGTTTTTGCTCAGCAAGAGAAACTGAGAGCAAAATAAACAGAAAGCCAACTAAATGGGAAATGATATTTTCAAACAACAGCTCAGATAAGGGCCTAATATCCAAAATATACAAAGAACTCATAAAACTCAACAACAAACAAACAAACAATCCAATAAAAAAATGGGAAGAGGATATGAACAGACACTTCTCCCAGGAAGAAATACAAATGGCCAACAGATATATGAAAAGATGCTCATCTTCTTTAGCTATTAGAGAAATGCAAATCAAAACGGCAATGAGATACCACCTCACACCTGTTCGATTAGCTCTTATTAGCAAGACAGGTAATAGCAAATGTTGGAGAGGCTGTGGAGAAAAAGGAACCCTCATTCACTGTTGGTGGGAATGTAAAGTAGTACAACCATTATGGAAGAAAGTATGGTGGTTCCTCAAAAAACTGCAAATAGAACTACCTTATGACCCAGCAATCCCTCTACTGGGTATATACCCCCAAAACTCAGAAACATTGATACGTAAAGACACATGCAGCCCCATGTTTATTGCAGCATTGTTCACAGTGGCCAGTACATGGAAACAACCAAAAAGCCCGTCAATAGATGACTGGATAAAGAAGATGTGGCACATATACACTATGGAACACTACTCAGCCATAAGAAATGATGACATTGGAACATTTACAGCAAAATGGTGGGATCTTGATAACATGATACAAAGCGAAATAAGTAAATCAGAAAAAACAGGAACTGCATTATTCCATACGTAGGCGGGACATAAAAGTGAAACTAAGAGACATTGATAAGAGTGTGGTGGTTATGGGGGGGGAGGGGGGAATGGGAGAGGGAAAGGGGGAGGGGGAGGGGCAAAAAAGAAAACAAGATAGGTGGTGACAGAGGACAATCTGACTTTGGGTGATGGGTATGCAACATAGTTGAACGACAAGATAACCTGGACATGTTATCTTTGAATATATGTATCCTGATTTATTGATGTCACCCCATTAAAAAAATAAAATTAAAAAAAAAATGTTTCTGGCCCATAGCCACACCTGAATAAATACAGATTTTCATTTTTCAAAAAAAAAAGAAAAGAAAAAAAAAAAGAAAACAGGACCTGTACATATGCTGTCTATAAGAGGCCCACCTCAGAACAAAAGATACACATAGACTGAAAGTGAATGGATGGAAAAAAAGTATTTCATGCAAATGGAAGTGAAAAAAAAAAGCTGGGGTACAAAACTTATATCAGACAAAATGGACTTTAAAACAAAGGTTATAGTAAGAGTTAAAGAAGGTCACTACATAATGATAAAGGGAGCAATCCAACAGGAGGATATAACCATTATAAATATTTATGTTCCTAATATAGGAGTACTTAAATATATAAAGCAGATTTGGATGGACGCAAAGGGCAAGATTGATAGTAATACTAAAATAGTAGAGGATTTTACTACCCCACTAACATCAATGGATAGATCCTCCAGACAGAAAAGTAACAAAGAAACAGTAGCCATTTTTTTTTTTGTATTTTTCTGAAGCTGGAATCGGGGAGAGACAGTCAGACAGACTTCCGCATGCGCCCGACCAGGATCCACCCGGCACACCCACCAGGGGGCGACACTCTGCCCACCAGGGGGTGATGCTTTGCCCCTCTGGAGCATCGCTCTGTCACGACCAGAGCCACTCTAGCGTCTGGGGCAGAGGCCAAGGAGCCATCCCCAGCGCCCGGGCCATCTTTGTTCCAATGGAGCCTCGGCTGCGGGAGGGAAAGAGAGAGACAGAGAGGAAGGAGAGGGGGAGGGGTGGAGAAGCAGATGGGCGCTTCTCCTGTGTGCCCTGGCCGGGAATCGAACCCGGGACTTGTTCATGCCAGGCCGACGCTCTACCACTGAGCCAACCGGCCAGGGAGAAACAGCAGCCTTAAATGACACATTAGATCAACTGGATTTAATAGATATCTTCAGAACCTTTCACCTCAAAGCAGCAGAAAATACATTCTTTACAAGTACTCATGGTACATTTTCTAGGATAGACCACATGTTAGGACACAAAATAAGTTTTAATAAATTTAAGAAGATTGAGATCATATCAAGCATCTTCTTTGATCACAATAGCAAAAAACTAAAAATCAACTACAAGAGAAAAACTAAAAAAAAAACATTCAAACACTTAGAGGTTCAATAGCATGTTATTAAATAATGAATGGGTTAACAATGAGATCAAGGAAAAAATCAAAACTGTTTTTGGAAACAAATGAAAATGAACATACAACAACCCCAAATCTATGGGACACAGCAAAAACAGTCATGAGAGGGAAGTTCATAGCATTACATGTATACCTTAAGAAGCAAAAAAAAGCTCAAATAACCTAACTCTGCACCTAAAATAGCTAGAGAAAGAACAACAAATAAAGCCCAGAAAAAGTAAAAGGAAAGACATTATAAAAAAACAGAGCAGAAATAAATGACATAGAGGTTAAAAATGTAATACAAAAGGTCAATGAAACCAAGATCTGGTTCTTTGAAAAGGTAAACAAGATTGACAAGCTTTTAACCAGACTCATCAATAAAAATAAAAAGAGATTGGACCCAAATAAATATATTAGAAATGAAAGCAGAGAAGTAACAACTGACACCACATAAATACAAAGGATTGTAAGAAAATATTATGAAGACATAAATGACAAAAAATTGGACAACCTAGGTGAAATGGATAAATTTCTAGAAACATAAAATCTTCCAAAGCTCAATCTGGTAGAATCAGAAAATGTAAACAAACTCGTTACAACAAATAAACTTGAAACAATTATCTAAAAACACAGCAAACTAAAGTCCTGGACCAAATAGCTTCACAGGCAAATTTTACCAATACATTCAAAGTAGAACTAACACCTATCCTCCTCAAGCTAGTTGAAAAAATGCATAAGAGAAGATGTCCAAGTTCATTTTAATGAGGCAAGTATTATCCTCATTCAAAAACCAGGTAAAGACATTACAAAGAAAGAAAACTATAGGCCAATATCACTGATAAACATAGATGCTAAAATTCTCAACAAAATATTAGCAAACCAGATCCAGCAATACATTAAAAAGATAATACATTATTATCAAGTGGGATTTATTCTGGGGCGGTAAGGCTGGTAAAATATTCACAAATCAATAAATATAATTTGTCACATAAACAAAATAAAGGATAAAAATTACATGATCATATCAATAGATGCAGAAAAAGCATTTGATAAAATCCAGTACCCATTTGTGATCAAAACTCTAAGGGAATACAGGGTATATACCTCAACTTAACAAAGACTATATATGACAAAACAGCAGCCAACATCATACTCAATGGGCAAAAATTAAAAGCAATCCCCTTAAGATCAGAAACAAGACAGGGGTGCCCCCTTTCACCACTCTTATTCAACATAGTTCTGGAAGTGCTAGCCGCAGCAATCAGAAAAGAAGAAATAAAAGGCATCCAAATTGGAAAAGAAGTAGTAAAACTATCATTATTTGCTGATGACATGATACTGTACATAGAAAACCCTAAAGTCTCAGCCAAAAAACTACTAGACCTGATAAATGTATTTGGCAAGGTGGCATGATACAAATTTAACATTCAGAAATCAGTGACATGTTATTTCCCAAAAATAAACTCTGAGAAATAGAAATGAAGGAAAACAATACTCTTCACTATTGCAACAAAAACAGTGAAATACATAGGAATAAATTTAATAAAGGAGGTAAAAGATTTGTACTCAGAGAATTATAAGACATTGAAAAAAAATCACTGAGGATACAAACATGTGGAAGCATATAGCATGTTCATAAACATGAAAAATAAATATCATTAAAATGTCATGTCTACATTACCCAAAGCAATCTATAGATTCAATGTGCTTTCTATTAAAATACCAATGGCATACTTCACAGATCTAGAACAAATATTCCAAAAATTTTATATGGAACCAAAAAAGAACCCAAATAGCCTCAGCAGTCTTGAAAATAAAGAAAAAGTGGGAGATATCAAACTTTCTGATATCAAGTTATACTACAGAACCATTGTAATCAAAACAGGTTGGTTTTGGCATAAGAACAGGCATACAGATCAATGGAACAGAACAGAGAACCCCAAAATAAACCCACACCTTTATGAACAATTGATATTTGACAAAGGAGGCAAGAGTATGCAATAAAATAAACAGTCTTTTTAATAAATGGTGTGTGTCCATGCAAAAAAAATAAAACTAGACCACCAACTTATACCACTCACCAAATCAAACTCAAAATGGATAAAAGACTTAAATGTAAGTCAGAAAACCATGAAAATCTTGGAAGAAAACATAGGCAGGAAACTTGCCAATATCTTTAATAGCAACGTTTTTGCCAATTTATCTCCACAGGCAAGTGAAATAAAGGACAAAATAAACAAATGGGACTATATCAAACTAAAATGCTTTTGCACAGCAAAAGACACCATGAACAAAATAAAAAGACAATCTACACAATGAAAGAACATATTCACCAATACATCTGATAATGGGTAAATAACCAAAATTTATAAAGAACTTCTAAAACTCAATACCAGGAAGGTAAACAATCCAATTAAAAAATGGGCAAAGAAACTAAATGGATACTTCTCCAAAGAGGACATACAGATGGCCAATAGACATATGGAAAAATGTTTAATGCCACTAATCTTCAGAGGAATGCAAATTAAAACTACAATGAGATAATACCTCACACTTGTCTGAATGACTCATTAACAAATCAATAAATAACAAGTGCTGGAGAGGGTGTGGAGCAAAGAGAACCCTTCTGCACTGTTAGTGGGAAAGCAGACCTGTACTGCTACTTGTGGAAAACAGTATGGGATTTCCTCAAAAAAATTAAAAATGGAATTGCCTATTTACTCAGCTACCCCACTTTTAGGGATATATCCTAAGAAACCCAAAGCACTGATTCAAAAGAAGATAAGCACTCCCATGTTTACTGTAGCACTGTCTACAATAACCAAGATTTGGAAACAGTCCAAGTGTCCATCAGTGGATAAGTTGAAAAAAATATTTGGTGCATATACACAATGGAATACTACATGGCCAAAAAAAGAGAAGGAAATCTTACCTTTTGTGATGGCATGGATGGACCTGGAGATTATTATGCTAAATAGAATAAGCCATGCAAAGAAAACAAATGTCATTGGTCTGACTTATTTGTGGAATATAATGAACACGGTGAACTAAGGAATAGAATAAAGGCAGAGGCAGGGTCACAGGGAGCAGAAGGACAGCTGTCAGAGGGAAGTGGTTGAGGGGACGGTATAAGTGAAGGTGAAGGGATTAGTGAAATTATATATCCATAACATGTAGACACAGATAACTAGAAAGGAAATCTCAGAGGAAAATGGGGGAGGGAGTCAGGGGAAGGGGCTGAAGAGGATATAATGGGAGACGTGATGTTGGGGGGTGAGGGTGTTATATTGAGTGGAATACTTGAATTCATGTTAACACAATAAATTCAAAAATTACAAAGAAAAACACTTTAAATCTTGAATTTTAAACTATAGCCATGTTAGAACACTGAGTTGCTACTTAAGGGAACTAAAATTTAATGAAGTATTGAAGTACATTTTTTTTTTGACACAGAGAAAGTCAGAGAGAGGGACAGATAGGGACAGACAGGCAGGAATAAGAGAGATGAGAAGCATCAATTCTTTGTTGGAGCTCCATTAGTTGTTCATTGACTGCTTTCTCATATGTGCCTTGACTGGGGGGTACAGCAGAATGAGTGATCCCTTGATCAAGCCAGTGTGACCTTGGACTTCAAGCCAGCAACCTTTGGGCTGAAGCCAGGAACCATGGGGTCATGTCTATGATCCTACATTCAAGTCAGTGTCCTCGGGGTTTTGAACCTTGGTCCTTCATGTCCCAGTTAGATGCTCTATCCACTGTGCCACTGCTTGATCAGACTGAAGTAAATTTTTAATATTCTATCCTAATTTAAGCTTTTTTTTACATTTTTAATTTTTTTTTAATTTTATT
Organism: Saccopteryx bilineata; assembly: GCF_036850765.1. Classification (NCBI taxonomy): domain Eukaryota; kingdom Metazoa; phylum Chordata; class Mammalia; order Chiroptera; family Emballonuridae; genus Saccopteryx; species Saccopteryx bilineata. Next base: position 73,080,848 of record NC_089491.1, on the reverse strand, counting down.
TATTCATTTTTAGAGAGGAGAGAGAAAGGGAGAAAGACAGAGAGGGAGAAAGAGGAGAGAGAGACAGAGAGAGAGACGGGGGAGGAGCTGGAAGCATCAACTCCCATATGTGCCTTGACCAGACAAGCCCAGGGTTTCGAACCAGTGACTTCAGCATTTCCAGGTCGACACTTTATCCACTGCGCCACCACAGGTCAGGCCCTAATTTAAGCTTATCATAATCAAAAATTCATCACAGTATTACCACAAAAACACATTTGGTTCTTTGGGTATGTTGATCATGAGAATGTCATTCTCTGGCCTTTAGCTATAGTAATAATATAGATATTTGCTGTTTTCAGGATTTCTCACTCTTCAGAATGATCAGATCATAACCATCTCATCTATTAATGTAAGTCTTTCATAAACCTATTTGTCTTTGGTATTAGTTTCCCTACAAATTTAATTATGCTTACCCATTCAAAATTGTACTTCTAACACCACTGAGTATTTCATCTCTCTTTACACAACAGCTTTTTGTGTTGGTGTGATTTTGGGTTTCCCTGAAGTCCAATCCAGAAGAGATTCATTTAATGATCTTTGGAATCAATAATAACCAAAGCCATTTCTTGAGAACACTCTAAACTCAAGGATTAAGTCAAATTAGGTCATCAGTTACTCATTGGTTAACAGTTTGGCTAGGAAAAATGTAAATCCTACACAACGTAATCTAGTTAGAGTAAAAGATAAGCCTTAATCAAATTTCTTTCGTTTGTAATATTTTTTCTGTGGGTTAATCAATATGTACGAAAAGATGTTAGTCTTTTTTGTTCTAGACTAACTAATTATATTCATCAGTCTATGAGAGAATTACTTGTTACTAATCTTTAGATTAATATTCCACATATTCAACTTTGCCAGATATCAGTTAATATATTTACAATAGACAGTAGTAAGTAGATAATAGCAAGGCAATTTTGACATGATCATGCATATGAAAGTTTGGACTTAGCATCTGGGGCTTTGGCTGTGTTCAAGGACCAGTAGAATAAACCTGAAGTGTAGGAGTCCATAGACTCCTTCAAGGTTCTATCCAGTTACCTTCGGGTTCAAACAGGTAGATCTCCCTGGTATTCTGGTATACTGTGCAGAGGGTCTTTTTAGTTATGGATGTGCAGTTTATAAATCAAGGGGAGAGAAAAAAAGAAGTGAGTTCTGCCACCACGATACTGACATTCAACTATAGCGATTTTACTAATTTTGTCCTTTAATTTTTCTATTAGACTTAGTTAACTGCTACCACGTTACAATATTAGGGTATTCTGAATATGACTATGTGCTTACTTTTACCACTGTGTTGTAGGTTTTAATGTATTTTATAGTACTAGTTAATGTCTTTTGGTTCAACATCTCTTTTTAGTTAGGTTTACTGTTGAATTTCTTCAGCTTTGTTAGGGAAAGTATTTCACCTTCTTTTGTGAAGGATAAGTTTGCTGGGTAAAGTATTCTTGCTTGTTAGTTTCCTTTTTTCATTACTTTGAATATGTAATCCCTTTCCCCTGGACTATAAGGCATTTGAAGCACCAGTCATCTCTTCCAAATTTTTTGGACTGACTTGCTATGGAAAGACTTTAGTCATGGGAATAGGTATCCTGAGCATGCTAGGACTGCTGGTCTAGTGGTGCAGGGCTTCAAGTATGGGTTGTGTGTGGTGGCATTAGATTCAGTGGTCTGTGAACTCATTTCAGCTCAATCCTCTAAGATTCACAGCATCAACAACTGTGTGTTCCTTGGTGAGTACTATGGTGGGGGTCACAGTGGATATAAGGGCTAATGTTCTCAGTGATACCTTCCAGTTTAACAGCTAAGGAGGAGGTCAGGAAATGGTGGTGAATAAATCAGTGAGTTGCAAATGCTCAGCTATGAAGAGTAGCTGAAGGTGCCCATATAGTGGTGAGGTCCAGGACATACAGTAAATACTGAGGCCAAATATGGGATTCTGGCAGCATCAGTGGTCTTGGCTATTTGAATGCTCTCTGATGGCTAGAATGTTTTTCCTCCTGGACAGGCACACACAGTAGTCACCAGTGATAGGTTGGTGGTGTACAAGTACACAGCTAGGGGGATTTGTCTCAAGCTCTTGTCCAATGGTGGGGATCATTAGTAGGGTTCTAATCTGGTGTCTTATACTCATATACCCACAGAAGCCTGGGAAAGCCACTGTAATGAGAAAATATAAATGTCTATGGGGCCAAATCTGTGATGGCTGTGGCAGCCATTAGTATATAGTTTCAGTGGTGAAATCTGCTGGGTTTGTCTTTAGAGCAGGTCACTGTGATCCACCGTTGCTCCAGCTGCATGGCTGCTGCTGTTAGCCACTGATTTTTCTTCTTGTTCCTATTCACCTCTATAAGTCTCAGCTTTGATAGTCTGGGTGGAATGAACCTGATGTAAAACCTTCATGTGGTGTCCCTGGGGAAACTAGTTGTTCACCCTACTCTTTCTTACCTGGTGCAATGAACTCATTCTAGCTTGATAGTTTCCTCTTTATGCTGAGAAGTGCTGGCATGAGGAAGAGGTTATACAGGCAAAATGGTTTTCTTTATGGTTTTTATTCCACTGTGTTGTTAAAGTTCTAAAGTGGACTACAGAGTGCCGCTAAGGTGTCTGTCTTTGTGGATAGCTATTTTATTGTTAACTCTTGTTAGGTAGGGGACAGAGACTAGATTCTCCTACATCTCCATTTTGGACTTTAGTCCTGTGATTTATTCTTGAGAAAGAAAAAGATAAAAACAGTATTTTCCAATCAAAAGAAATGGCATGAAAATAGGATAAGAAGTATGAAACTGGTTGATATTTTTGAACTACAAATACAATAGATTAACAACTTTATATCTACATTAATATCTACAGATATATTGAGAAAATTTGCTTTTTATATTTACTCATCAATGAAAAACTTTGCTTTTATTTTCATTTTAAGCATCATATAATTTCTTTCATTTGAGCAACCATCGTCTTTTTACAGGTTTTATAATGTTCTTTTACCTGGTCTTCTAATCTCTTTTCACATCCCTCTAATGCATTATCTATATAACATTCAGACTATTCTTTGAAAAATACAAGTCCTATATTGTCTCATGTCTGCTTCAAATCTTCTGGGCCTTCCTAATAAACTTTATACCGAAGAAAAAAATCTTAAACATAGCCCATAGGACCATGAATTATCTCATCCTTTCCTACTTCCTCAGTGTCTTTCTAAGTCACTTGTCCCCCCCACCTTTTTTTATAAATTTTTATTAATTTTAATGGGGTGATATCAATAAATCAGGGTACATATGTTCAAAGAAAACATCTCCAGGTTATCTTGTCATTCAATTATGTTGCATACCCATCACCCAAAGTCAGATTGTCCAGATAGAAGGTGACAGAGGACAAAACTTTGCTTTTTGCAAAGATTTAGATATTCATTTGAAATAGTGTCACAAATTACCTTTTTATATTTGTAAACATTTGTATAATTAAATGGTAGATTTATTTTTTTGTTTTTTGTTTTGTTTTAAGCAAGAGAGATAAGAATCATAAACTTGTAGTTGTGGTACTTTAAGTTGATCTCATGCTCAAGCCAGTGACCTCAGGATTTCAAACTGGAGACCTCAGTATCCCAGGTCAACGTTCTATCCACAGCACCACTGTGGATAGGGTCTGGCTAAATGGTGGATTTCTTAATATTCTTTATACCTGATCTGATATTTTCTTTTAGAAATATTGCTTTTATTTAATATTGCCCTGGCCGGTTGGCTCAGCGGTAGAGCGTCGGCCTAGCGTGCGGAGGACCCAGGTTCGATTCCCGGCCAGGGCACACAGGAGAAGCGCCCATTTGCTTCTCCACCCCTCCGCCCGCTTTCCTCTCTGTCTCTCTCTTCCCCTCCCGCAGCCATGGCTCCATTGGAGCAAAGATAGCCCGGGTGCTGGGGATGGCTCTGTGGCCTCTGCCTCAGGCACTAGAGTGGCTCTGGTCGCAACATGGTGATGCCCAGGATGGGCAGAGCATCACCCCCTGGTGGGCAGAGCATCGCCCCTGGTGGGCGTGCCGGGTGGATCCCGGTCTGGCGCATGTGGGAGTCTGTCTGTCTCTCCCTGTTTCCAGCTTCAGAAAAATGAAAAAAAAAAAAGAGGTTAATATTAATGCCAACATTTTCAGTTAAATTTAATTTGAAGGCTCTATAGGAAACAAAAAAAATTTTATTCATTTTGAGTGTTACTGAATTTGTACCAGTCACTACATTCAGAACACTATTTTTTGGGGGGCTATTGCCCTGGCTATTTTTATGCATTAAACATTTTACCCTAGAATTTTGTAGTTCTAACTCTTTCACATTCAGTTTTCAGCTTATCTATTTCAGATCACTTTTGTCACTATCCAATCATATGCAGCTCTAAAATCTCTCTGGAAACTTCTATCACTTATGCTTATTTGACTATTTTTGTAGCTAATTTCAGATAGTACTATTTTATATTTTTACATGTGACTTTACTTTTTTCTTTCTCCCAATTATAATATAGGCATTTTAAGAGTAGGGACTATGGATTTCTCATTTACTGTTGTGACTCCAGCAACCAAAATAGAGACTAGACCAAATGTAGTGCTCTTCCCTACCTCTCTTAATTTACCTTCTCTGAGCAAAATTACTGCTTGGGCTCACTGCCTTGGCTCTGAAAGAGACACAACAGAAGACCTTGGGTCTGGTTGTTGTCACTATATTTTGTTGCAGTACCAGAAAAATAAGATAGAGTGCCAGGGCATAAGAAATGGAGTAATTCTATATAGAAATGACCTTCAATTATCGGGGAACCTGCAAGGGAAAGTCTTTATCATTTTTATGTAATGTGTCTGATGTCCCTGACCCCATATAATGAAGACACTGACATTGTAGCCTGCGTCCTCTTTTTCCTGAGGCTGAAAGGCTATTATAAGGCCTAAGTGTCAGGAGGCCTTTTTCAGGTTTCTCTGTAGGGGCTGCCTATTTCTACCTAATAGTCAGCTGGGGAACAACTGCACTGTCTCATATCAAGCACACTGTGCTTCAATAACTATTTCAGACTTTGAGCTAAGCTACCTTGGTTGGCTAATAAAAGCATAGTATAGCCATTAAAATTTCTCCATTAGCTAGAGAAGTCAGGCAGAACAACCTAAGCACTCTCCAAAGAACTAGAGTTGATGGAGGAAAATATTGATAATAATAATAACAAGAGTAATTTAGAGATGTAACTCAAATAAGACAGTCAAAGGATGGGAAAACATGATGCCACAAAAGTGAAAGTAGGTAAACTAAAAGAGCCAAGCAGTCTTCACAGTTGTATGTATAGATCTTTCAGATCAATTAAAAAATATCTCAAAGCAATGGAGGAAAAAGTAGACAAATTTGGAAGTTTCAAGGAATGGAAAAAAAAAATTGGAGGATATCTGCATAGAATGTAATACTCAGAAGCTACAGAAGAAAGTAAATCAAGTTAAAGACATGCAAAGAATAAATAAGTGACAGAATAATCTATTCTTGATGTGAAGACAGTCTCAAATCTATATATCAAAGGCCTTTAAGGGAAAACCAGGTAAATAGATGAGTAAAACAGAGCTTGCATGAAAAAAAATACATTTAATTAAATGTTTTCTATTATTTGGAAATGTATTAGTAATTATCTCACAGAAAAGGAATATTTCAGTAGACACACAGTAATGATAAGGAAGACCTGCATAATAATAATAAAGAAAGTATATTATTTACATGTGTGTGTCTATTTGTGTAGAGAGAACATAAAATGTCAAAATTAGAAATATCACAGCCATTTTTATCTAATCATAATACATAATAAAAATTAATACTCTAAAATCTATACATACAGGTAATTAAGAAACAGTGAGCTAAAATTTGAATAGAAATTGCAAAATAATATGAAAGAAAAAGTATTTTGATAGAAAACATTTGCTAGTCAGACAAGTGACCCCTTTAACAAACAGGTGTTTCACTTATAGCATAAGCCATAACAAATGTTTTTATGTCTTGTGTCTTTGCAATTATGAATAGTGTCAACGCCAAAACTGATAACTCCTCAATGCCAAAGATTTAATGGATGCCAACATATTTTCACCTAAGTATGTGACTGAAGAGAGGAGCTGATTATGACCTGTGGTACCCTAATTCCATAGTTGCCCCTCATCTTTGCTTTCTAAATTGTGTTCTATAATGTATCTTTGATAGGAGACAAATTATGCAAGATATCAACATTTATTCCATGGACCTCTGCTCATTGTTGTTGGTTAGTATGTGCTAATATATAAATGGATTAATATGTTAATTTCAACTCAATATATTTGTACTTTAATAAGACCCTTAATAAAATGTGAATTAAATTCCAAAAATTTAGACAACACTGGAGAAAGCCATCTATTTTTTAAGCATATTTTTATATAACTTCAAATTAGTGTTAGGCCCTGGCCAGTTGGTTCAGTGGTAGATCATCGGCCTGGCATATGGAAGTCCCGGGTATAATTCCCGGTCAGGGCACACAGGTGAAGTGATCATCTACTTCTCTATCCTCCCCCCCCCCATTTTGCTCTCTTCCCCTCCTGTAACCATGGCTTAATTGGAACGAGTTGGCTCCAGGTGCTGAGGATGGCACCACGGCCTCTACCTCAGGTGCTAAAAAATTTTCAGTTGATGTGTAATAGAGTGATGCCCCAGATCAGCAGAGCATTGACCCCTAGTGGGCTTGCTGGGTGGATACTGGTCAGACTGCATGCAGGAGTCTGTCTCTACCTCCCCTCTTTTGCTGAATAAAAAAAAATAGTGGTCAGAGGCTTAGTCTGCCTATTCTCAGTAGTTCCCTAAAATCAGTTTCATCAGAGCACTAGAAAAGCTAAATGGTTGAAGGAGCAGAAAGATCCTCTGGCGAATGCTGTTAAAGTATGCAGTCATTCTGTCATGTAAATTATGTGCTACATATTAGAAATTGAGCAAAATATTAGTAGTTAAAATTAATATTTAATCTTTGTTCTGAAACTAGTGTTTTTAGTGAGTTTCCCAAATACTTTCTTAATAATAGTCTGTTAGGCTTTGGTTACTCCATATTGCCTCAGAGGTAGAGAATGGAAAATAGTGGAGGACAAAAAAGAAAATGAGTCACTAAGGAAATTGACACCTCATTAGCTTTAAAAAATTCAGTCTGCTTTTCCATGAATACCATTAAAGCCCTGGGATGACTAAAAGGTTCTATAAAATTCCAGGCAGTGAAACCAAATGAAATAGTCCAACTAGTTCAAAAATGCTTGCACTTATCAAAGCTGAATCAAGATTAACTTAAGAACCAAGTAAGGAACTGTAGAATACCTGCCATTTTAAAAAAGAAATTGTTATTCTTTACATATATTTGTGCTTAGACCTCCTTAATTCATGCAAACTTTTCAAGAAAAACTGTTTCTACACATAAAACTGACCAAGTAAGCATAGCAACCTCATCAGACATTACCCTGAAAAGCCTCTTGTAGGTGTACTAAACCTCTACTGTGTACTAAACCAAGAAATATACACATATGTAGAAACATGAAATTAACCCTATTACAAGATACTAAATGTTAATTGAGGAAGGAAAATTGTATTTATATTAGAGAAGGTAAGCAAATACAAGAACAGGTGAAAATATGCAAACATACACCAGAAAAATAAAACAAATGGTACAGTAGTATGAGGACTAGTTTTGAACTTAACAAAACAGTATTCAGTGTACCATCTACCTACTCAGTGGATGACCTTGGTCAAGTCAAACTTCTTTTAATTCCAGTCATTCACAAAGAATAACTAATAAAATCTACATGAAAGATTTGATGTAGAGATTTAATGAGAAGTGAATATAATTGTGCTTTAACAATTATAAAGTTTTTTCAGTAACAGTCATTTTACTCTGGAATGCATATTGCTGTTCTGTTCACATATATAGTTCCAGAAGATAACTGGTAGGGAATTTTTATGTCATCTCCTCTTACATCTTCACTTTTTAAAGATATTTAAACTATTGCTCATAAAAGTTGAAATTTTATGTCCTAATTTTTTTTAAAAAGTAGGTTCCTGGAACATAGGATAAATACAAACATGTAGCTGTTTTTATTTTTCACTTAGAACTTTTCAAAATCAATATTTTATTTATTCTTTCTGAAAGAGAAAAGGAGATGAAAATGAATGACCCTATGCCTCAAGAAGCTCCAAAATAAGATGGAAGGCAACTGTTAGTGTTCCCAACAAGAAAATGTTTAATAATTAGTGTATTTTAATGGTTGTGGTGGTAGAAATAAAAGATCACTTAATTTAGAAATATATGGCACAATGTTTAAACACACTTTAATTCTGGATCACATTCCTATACTTTTCAATTAAATAAAAATTTTCCCTTTATGTATAAGCTAGAAATTATTTTTGCCACAGAAATCAGCCTTCTATTTTATCTTTAATTGCCTATTCATGGACAGAAAAATTACTTAAACAGCATTGTGAGAAAATAATGTTCATAATTTTAGTTTAGTTTTCTGATCATATTTTCTTAAAAGATTACACCTGTTCAGTGTTATTAATAGTAACCAGGTTCTAAGTTATAAATTAGATTTCTTATAATTATGTGACTTGGAAATCTTGCAAAGGCTATTTGAAAGGATTTTCATATCCAGTTATCAATATAAGTCCTGTTAATTTTATCCACAATGCCAGGAATTCTTTAAAGAGTATAAATGGGGAGATCCAAGATGGAGGCAGAGTAGATGGATGTTATATGTACTTTGTCCCAGGATCAAACCTGAGTTATAACTAAATTTGAGAACAATCATCCTGAAAACCAACTCAAGACTAAATGAAGAGAAGCCTAAGCAGATATATCTAATACATAGAAACAAACACAAAGAGGCAGCCAAAATGGGGAGACAAAGAAATAAGCTCAGAATGAATAAAAAAGAAACTTCTCTATAAAAAGAACTTACTGAAATGGAGATAAGCAATTTATCAGGGTTAGAGTTCAAAGTAATGGTTATACAGGTATTCAAGGAACAAAGTGAGGACTTCAACTAAAAGATACAAATCATAAAAAAGGTAATAAAAAGCACAAAATGCAATGAGTTATAAATTAAGAATACAACGTCTGATATCTTGAAGACACTGGAAGGAATAAACAGTAGTTTGAATAAAGGAGAAAATCGAATCAATAATTTGGAAGCCAAGGTAGAAAAACCCCATCAGAGCAGCAAAAAGAAAAAGAAAAATTAAACAGAATGAGGACAATTCAAGGGACCTTTGGGAAGACATAGAGTGTAACAACATCTGTATTATAGGGGTACCAGTGGAGAAGAAAATGAGTAAGGAATTGAGAATCTATTTGATAAAATACTCACCAAGAACTTTCCAAACCTTATAGAGGAAAAAAACACACATGTCCAGAAAGTTGCAAACAAGATGAACCCAAAGAAGCCCACATAAGACACATCATAATTAAAATGTCAAAGTTTAAAGATAAAGAGAAAATCTTAAAAACAGCAAGAGAAAGCATTTGGTTATTTAAAAAGATGCTCCCTTAAGGCTGTCAGTTGCTTTCTCAACAGAAACACCTCAGGCCGGAACGAATTGGTATGAAATATTCAAAGTGATGAAAAGCAAGAACCTTCAACCAAGACTACTTTACCGCCTGACCAGGCGGTGGCGCAGTGGATAGAGCATTGGACTGGGATGAAGAGGACCCAGGTTCAAGACCCTGAGGTAGCCAGCTTGAGCGCAGGCTCATCTGGTTTGAGCAAAGCTCACCAGCTTGGACCCAAGGTTGTTGGCTTGAGCAAGGGGTTATTCGGTCTGCTGAAGGCCCACAGTCAAGGCACATATGAGAAAGCAATCAATGAACAACTAAGGTGTTGCAACGAAAAACTAATGATTGGTGCTTCTCATCTCTCTCCGTTCCCGTCTATCCCTGTCTATCTCTCTCTGACTCTCTCTCTGTCTCTGTAAAAAAAAGAAAAAAAAAAAAAAGAAAAAGACTACTTTACCAAGCAAGGGTATTCAAAACGGAAGAAATAAAGAACTTCCCGACAAGAAAAAAAACTAAAGAAACTTGTTACCACCAAACCAGCATTAAAAACATGTTAAAAGGTCTTCTTTGAGATGAAAGAAGAAATAGAAGAACATAGCTAACAGGTTAAAATGGTAATAAATATGTACCTATCATAATGACTTTAAATGTAAATAAATGGCTTAAATGCTGCAATAAAGAGACATAGAGTAGTTAATGGATAAGAAAGAAAAACCTATTTGCTATCTATAATACAAGAAAAACCATTTGAGAATGAAAGAAACAGACTAAAAGTAAAGGGATGGAAAGATATAGCTCATGCAAATGAAAATTAAAACAAAAGGCTGATGTAGCAGTACAGGGAGTCCTCGGATTATGATGCAATTCTGTTCTTACAACAGTGATATAACCCAAATTTTGGTGTAAATTGAAATGCACCCTAGACTAAGTCACCTATTCTAACACAGTTGTAAAATTATAATCTAGAACATAAAAACAGAACTAAGCCACAGAAAAAGGAAAAGAACATAAATATACTATACTGTACACTGTACTGCATAGAATAGTCCCTTGTCTGTCACAGGGGTTAGGTTCCAGAATGCCCCATCATAGGCAAAATCCACGAATTAGTTACCTTATATTTATATTATTATTTATATTTATTTTAAAGCTTAATAAACCCTTCCCACACTCTTATAAACCTCTCCCACACTGTTAACATTTCTCACACTTATTCTGCTTATTTTACTGCAAAAATAATTAAAATAATAGATACATAAAAACACCAATATACCACAAAGTCCCATGATATAGCAAAAAAACAGCAATATAAATTAGATATATACAATTTAAAAATCCCCGATAGAGTGAGACCATGAAAAATAAACTGCAGTATGGCAAGGAACAACTGTATTCTTCTGCCACATGCAACCAAACTAGTTTGCCCATGTAGTCCAAAGTACGATGCTAAAAGGCATAAGCCAAAACACGTCTCAATTTTTTTTTAATTATAATTTTATTTTTTTAATGGGGCGACATCAATAAATCAGGTTACATATATTCAAAGATCAACAAGTCCAGGTTATCTTGTCTTTCAATTATGTTGCATACCCATCACCCAAAGTCAGATTGTCCTCTGTCACCTTCTATCTAGTTTTCTTTGTGCCCCTCCCCCTCCCCTTTCCCTCTCCCTTTCCCCCCTCCCCCCGTAACCACCACACTCTTATCAATGTCTCTTAGTTTCACTTTTATGTCCCACCTACATATGGAATAATGCAGTATATACGTCTCAATTTTTTAAAGGTTTTATGGAAATGAGAGTTGTAAACTTAAAACATCGTATGTTGAGACTGTCATAACCCAAGGACCTCCTGTACTTATTATATCTGACAAAATAAACTTTAAAACAAAGGCTATAAAAGGAGATTAAGAAGGACACTACATAATGATAAAGGGAGTAATCCAACAAGAGGATATTACTCTTGTAAACACATATGCAATGTAGAAACACTTAAATATGTAAAGTAAATCTTAATGAACATAAAGGGAGGTATGGACAGCAATGTAGTCATAGTAGGGAATTTTACACCCTACTGACATCAATGGGTAGATCTTTCAGACAGAAAATCAACAAGGTAATGGCAGCCCTAAATGACCCATTAGATTACCTGGATTTAACTGAAATATTCAGAGCATTTTACCCCAAAGCAGCAGAATATACATTCCTTTCATGTGCTCATGGAACATTTTCTAGGACATATGTTAGAACACAAAACAAGTCTCAATGAATTTAAGAAGATTGATATCATATCAAGCACCTTTTCTGACCATTATGGTGTGAAACTAGAAATCAATCACAAGAAAACAACTGAAAAGCACATAAAAACATAAAAGCTAAATATCACGTTTCTAAACAGGGAATGGGTCAAAAAATGAGAACACAGAACCAATCAAAAGACACCTTGAACAAATAAAAATGAGAACACAACAATTCAAAATCTATGAGACACAGCAAAATTCATCCTAACAGAAAAAAATTATAGGATTTACAGGACTACATAAAAACAAAAAAAATTCTCAAAATGAACAATCTTAAATTACACTTGAAGAAACTTAAAAAAGAACAACAAATAAAGCTTAGAGTGAGTTTCTATTCGGAAAATAATAAAGATCAGAGTAGAAATAAATTACATAGAGTCCAAAAAAATCAATACAAATGATCAATGAAACCAAGAGCTGGTTCTTTGAAAAAATAACCATGATTGACAAACCTTTAGACTCATCAAAAAAAAAGTGAAAGGACCCAAATAAGTAAAGTCAGAGATGAAAGAGAAGTAACAACAGACACCAAAGAAATACAAAACATTGTAAGAAAATATTACTAACAGTTATATGCCAATAAATTGGACAATCTAGATAAAATGGATAAATTACTAGAAACATATAATACAAACTTCCAAAACTGAATCAGGAAGAATCAGAGAATCAAAATAGACAGATTACAACTAGTGAAATTGAATAAGCAATTGGAAAAAAAAAAAAACATTAAAAATCTCCAAACAAACAAAAAGTCTTGGACCAGATAGTTTCACAGGTAAATTTTACCAAACATTGAAAGAAGAATTAACACCTTTCCTTCTAAAACTGTCCCAAAAATTCAAGAGGAGGGAGGAGTTCCAAGCTTTTTTATGAGACCAGTATTATCTTAATTCCAAAACTAGATAAAGACACTACAAAGAAAAATATTATAGAACAGTATGTGTGATGAACGTAGATGCTAAAATCCTCAACAAAATACTAGCAAATCAGATCCAGCAATATATATTAAGATGGCCATATGCCATGTCAACTGGGATTTATTCTGAGGATGCAAGGTTGTTTCAACATTCGCAAATCAGTAATATTATACACCATATAAACAAAATGAAAGATAAAAAATGACACGATTATATCAACAGATGCAGGAAAAATATTTGATAATATCCAGCTTTTATTTATGTTAAAAACTCTCAGCAAAATGTGAATAGAGGGAACATACTTTAAGTAATGAAGGCCATATATGACAAATGCACAGCAACATCATACTCAATGGACAGAAACTACAAGTGTTTCCCTAAAATCAGGAACAAGATAGGGATGTCTGCTATCAACACTCTTATGTAATATAGTACTGGAAGTCCTAGCCACAGCAATCATATACGAAAAAGAAAGAAGACATCCAAATTGGAAAGGAAGAAGTAAAACTGTCATTTGCAGATAACACCCTCCATTTTTTGTGGGAATGCAGATTGGTATAGCCACTCTGGAAAGCAACATGAAGTTATATCAAAAATTAAAAATGAAAGTGCCTTTTGACCTAGCAATACCACTTCTGGCTGATTAGAAGCTGAATTTTCAACAGCTGCTGGAAAAGAATGCAGCTAAGCCGCCTTCCTGGGAAAAACTGGGATGTGAGCATCTTTGCCTGCTCTCCCTCTGCAGGGCTCAGGTGTAGAGCTATGTAAGTGGTGCTCCTGTACCCATTATAACTGCTTGGTTTGCTATAGTCCTGTGGGACTTGTGCATGCAAACCTCACTGATTGTCAGAGACAGTGATTAGGGAGCTACCCCTTAGGTGGCAGCCACAATAGCTTTAGCAGTAGACATATGTACAAGCTCCTTAAAAGAGGTACTGGCAACCTGGTTTTATTGTTGGTGCTAACTGGAGGAAGAAGGCTGGAGTTGTGTTCTCCAGCTTCCCTGGTTGCTGGAGAGAATCATAGCCAGCTCTAGATATGTGCTAAATTAGAAGACTCTCCCTCAGTCAGCAGTTTTTAAAGTATGAAGAAAAACACCTTTCTGGGAAGTACTAAGAGATGGAAGTTTTTGCCTGTTCCTTCTATGCTAATGCCTGGGGGGGGGGGTAACCAATTAAAAACTGCCTCTTTGTTTGCTACTGATGTTTGTGTGTGTGTGTATGTGTGTGTGTGTGCGCGTGCGTGTGTGCGTGTATAAGTGCATGTGTATAAAACATATATAAAATATATAAAACATTATACAAAAAATACTATATATATAATTTTCAGATGAGATGATACATAGAAAATCTCTTACAGTTAATATATAAATTTAGTAAAGTTATAAGATACAAAATCATTAAAAATCAGTTGTGTTTTTCTATACACTAATAAAAGATCCTCAGAAAGAAAAGTTAAGAAAAAATTACCCATTTACAATTGTATTAAAAAGAATAAAATACCTAGAAATAAATGTTTATAATGATGAATGAAACCTATAAGACACTAATAGAAGAAAGCACATAAACACACACAAAAAGGAAAGATATTACATGCTCTTGAATTTGGAAATTAATTTACAATTGTACATACTACCCAAAACAATTTACAGATTCAATGTAATCTTTACCAAAGTTTCAATGACATTTCCCACAGACCTAGCCAAAACAATCTAAACTTCTCTATAGAACTGCAAAAGACCCCAAATAGCCAAAACAAACTTGAAGAAAAAGATCAAAGCTAGAAACATCATAATTCTTGGTATCAAATTTTACTACAGAGCTATAGTAATAAAAATAGTATGATGCTGACACAAAAACAGACACATAGAACAATACATCAGAATAAAGAGTTCGGAATTAAACCACTGCATATATACAGTCAAATAATATTCAAAAAGAGAGCCAAGAACACTCATAGTGAATGGATAGACTCTTCAGCACACAGTGCTGGGAATACCGGACATAAACAGGCAGAACAATGAAATTAGAGACCTGTCTTACACCACTCAAAAAAATTAACTCAAATGGAGTAAAAACTTGAATTTAAGACCTGAGATGGCCCTGGCCAGTTGGCTCAGTGGTAAAGCATCGGCCCAACATGTGGAAGTCCTGGGTTTAATTCCCTGTCAGGGCACACAGGAGAAGAGACCATCTTCTTCTCCACCTCTCACCATTTTCCTTCTCTCTCTCTCTCTTTGTCTCCCTCCTGTAGCCATGGCTCCAATGATTCTAGAAAGCTAGCCACAACCCTGAGGATGGCTCCATGGCCTTGCCTCAGGAGCTAAAATAGCTCAGTTGCTGAGTAATAAGAGCATGGGTAGAACATCACCTGGTAGAGGGCTTGCCAGGTGGATTGCAATCAGGGCACATGTGAGAGTCTGGCTCTCTGCCTCCTACTTCTCAATAATAATAATAATTATAAAGACTAGAAACTATATAACTCCTAGAAGAAAACATAAGCAGTAAGCTCTTTGACATGGGCTTGGCGATAATGTTTTGGATTTGACACTAAAAGCAGAGGCATCAAAATAAAAAATAACCAATGGGGCTACATCAAACCAAAATCTCTGTGTAGCAAAGGAAACCATCAGCAAATGAAACGGCAAATTATGGAATAGAAAATATTTGTAATTCATATTGCTGATATAGAGTAAATATCCAAAATATATGGAAACTCATACAACTCAATAACAGCAAAAATCTGATTTGAACATGGACATGTTGTGCTGCTTTTTCTTTCCTTTTTTAAAAATAAGCAACATGTGGGAGTTTAAGAATTCTAGCAATCTCAAAGAGCACAAACAGTGTATGTTATAGGTACAGGGCTTCAAAAGAGGGATAATTTTTCTGAGCTGGAGAACTATCTCTCAATTGTACTTTGCAGTTTGTGGGCTGATAATGATTAAAGAACCTCCAGAGATTTATGGTTGTCATGTAGATTAACTGGGTCAGCATTCTGTAAAGAACTTGAATCTGTCTATGCTCTATTTTTTTTTTTTTTAATGAGAGGGAGACAGAGAGAGGGACAAGTAGAGACAGGCAGAAAGGGAGAGAGATGAGAAGCATCAATTCCTTGTTGCAGCTCCTTAGCTGTTCCTTGATTGCTTTCTCTTAAGTGCCTTGACCTGGGGTTCCAGCAGAATGAGTAACCCCTTGTTCAAGTCAGCAACTTTGGCTCAAGCCAGTGACTTTGGGCTTTAAGCCAGCTACCTTTGGGCTCAAGCCAGTGATCATGGAATCATGTCTATGATCCCACATACAAGCCAGTGACCCCATGCTCCACTGGTGAGCTTGCACTCAAGCCGGCAACCTCAGGGTTTGAACCTCGGTCCTCTGCTTCCCAGTCTGGTGCTCTATCCACTGCGCCACCATCTAGTCAGGGTGTCTGTGCTCTTAATGTTAAGTTCATTATGTCTTGCTGAATGAACAAGAATATAGGGAAAAAGGTAATTTTGATGAAACTATTCCATTTGCTACTGCAATTAATGGTATAGCACTTAGCTCATTTAATTCAATTATTCAATAAACTTAAATTCCATTATTTCCTCTAGTTACTGTTAGAAATATCATTTATGTTTATTCATATAAGTAAGATAATTACTCAGACTACCTCTCTCATACATAAGCATATTATTTATATTACTTATTTATAAATTCAAAAAGGGTAATTGAGAGACTATTGCAGCAAAACTAATCAAGAACTTTAACCACATATGAAATAAAGATATCCCCTTTTTAGTTACAAGACAAGGTTCAGGTTCTGAGTGCAGTTGCCACATGTCAACGTCAGTGTCTCATTGGTGTCTTCATTGTTGAAATGTTGAAAATAATGCTTCTCCTGAAACAGCAAAGCAATGTTTTAGAAATTAAAGTACTAAATAGATTTAAACTTCCATTAAATATATTTTAATGTATATTTAATGTAAATATATTTTCATATAAGCTTAAGTGGCAAAGTTCATAAAATGGGAAATGAATCTTGATTAGAATAAATCTTCTTGAAGTAGTTGTTTTATACACATGTTTTAGCATATACATGATTGCCTTCCTTTAGCATTTTATTTTCTTAAATTCCAGTTCAATGATATTTTTATCTTTTGACAAAATTATGGAAAAACTTTGTTTTTCTTGCCCACAATAGCTGTTTGAAAAGAAAAATTTTATCACTATTTAATCATGAATCATACAACAGTAGGTTCTAAATCATAAACATCTCATGTGAAGCAAGTTATTTTCTGGTTATTGGAATTTCCTTTCAAAGTACAATTTTTGTGACAAATTCAAAATCCAATCTACTGGAAAAACAGCCATCACCAACAAACAAAATAAGACATTTCTATAAAACCATACTTTAATTTTACACTGAATTTGAAGTTATATAACCTCTAGGTAACATTTCCACAACACTAGCTGTCTAAACGTATCAGATTTTACAATTAGGCAATTATATATATATAATTGGGACCAGAAAAGGTGTACCATAGAATCATGACTGTATTAACTATAGTTTTAATAACTAATAGAGACAGTATTGCAACTAAATTTAATAATTAATATTTTATAGAATCCCTATCACATGATATATCAATAAAGATGATTTCAATAAATTAACAAAAGTCACACTCTTAACTGTTATTTTCCCTAATCAGATGTAATGTATTGATAGCATTTTGAAAGCATCAAGAATACAGCATTTTATCCTTAATTAATTGTTTCTGAGTCCTTCTTAAAAAATATTTTACCTATTTATTTTAGAAAGAGGAGAGAGAGAAAGAGAGGGAGAGAGAAGTGGGGAGGAGAGGGAAACATCAACTCGTAATAGTTGCTTCTGGCAACTACTTGCGCCTTGACTTGGCAAGCCCTGGATCTCAAACTGGTGACCTCAGCACTCCAGGTCAACATTTTACCCACTGTGACACCACAGATCAGTCTATGAGTTTTATTTAAATTAAAATCTTTTGTTTAGATTTTTAAAAATGTTTCTTTAATGTAAGACATTCCGAAATTATTAGAAATACATGAAAACTAATTTTATAACTCCTATAAACTAAAAGTAATCAATACTACATTTACATATTCTCAAACCCATTTAAACAAATTTGACATATAACTGAATAAACCATTTTATCTAGCATTTAATTTTATGTTTTTCTATACTTAAAGATTTGTATAAAAATTTTGAAACGGGCCTGACCAGGTGATAGTGCAGTAGATGGAGTGTGGGCCTGGGATGCATATACCTACTAAACTCAAAACTTAGAAATATATCTATAAGAACAGTAAAGTTACTCTTCAGAAGAGATTGATCACAAAGGCACTGGGGACTGACACTCAGGGAAGCAACATTTATTATTATTGTTTTGAAACAATAAGGAATTAAAAAAATAAATTTAAAGTCTTACTGTTGTAACTTCACGATGACCAACTGATAATATTTGTAGGGCGGAGTGGACCCAAGTGACTGCATCTGATATAATCTACTATGCTCAATATGTCATACCTAAAAAGCCTTGTGTTTTGTTGTTGTTGTTTGTTTTTTAAGTGAGAGGAGAAGAGATAGAGACTCCCGAATATGCCCTGTTCAGGATCCACCTGGCAAGCCTTGTCTGGGGCCAATGCTCGAATCAACTGTGCCATCCTCAGTGCTTGAGGGTGATGCTTGGACCAACTGAGCTATCCTCAGGGCCCAGGGCACACACTCTTTCCACTGAGCCAACTGGCAAGGGCCACAAAGCCTAATTTTTTTTTATAAATAAATTTTTATTAATTTAATGGGGTGACATCAATAAATCAGGGTACATATATTCAAAGAAAACATGTCCAGGTTATCTTGTCATTCAATTATGTTGCATACCCATCACCCAAAGTCAGATTGTCCTCCATCACCTTCTATCTAGTTTTCTTTGTGCCCCTCCTCCTCCCCCTCCCCCTCTCCCTCACAAAGCCTAATTTTTAATTATGGCATCAATTTTTATTTTAATTCTTAAATATATAACAGTAATATGCTGTTGTTTTCCAGGTTTTTTGAAATTTTCTTTTAGAATCCAGTCCCTTTTTCTACATTATATATATATATATATATATATATATATATATATATATATATATAGTATTTTTCTGAAGCTAGAAACGGGGAGAGACAGTCAGACAGACTCCCGCATGCACCCGGGGGCGACGCTCTGCCGCAACCAGAGCCACTCTAGCACCTGGGGCAGAGCCGAGGAGCCATCCCCAGCACCCGGGCCATCTTTGCTCCAATGGAGCCTCAGCTGCGGGAGCGGAAGAGAGAGACAGAGAGGAAGGAGAGGGGGAGGAGTGGAGAAGCAGATGGGCGCTTCTCCTGTGTGCCCTGGCCGGGAATCGAACCCAGGACCTCTGCACGCCAGGCCGACGCTCTACCACTGAACCAACCGGCCAGGGCCTCTACATACTATATTTTTGAAGGAATTGTAGTAAAGCATGTGAGATCCATAATGTCTGCAATTTCCTTTATTATAAATGAACTTACTCCTGCTGTGATGTGAGGACTCTTCAGCACTTTTGCTTTCCATGAGAGAGCAATAATTGCTTATTTTAAACTTTAGCACTGCCACTCAGGACAAAATGACAGCCTCTAGTCTAGATATACCTGCAATGCTTTTGCCAAGATGAGCTTTTGAAAAAATGTGGATGTCACAAATACAGTGTTGTAGTTTGCATTTAGAAGCAGAAACCTCACTCAAATGACTGAAAAGGGAATAATTTTAACCTCAAGCAGAAAGCAATTGTTATCTCTATACAAGATTCCAATTAAAGAATATCCAAGAGAAAACAATTTTAGTGAAGATAGTAATGAACAGTTCAGGCTAGCTTTTAAGAGCTGCATTTTAAAAGTGTAAAAATAATGAACCTGAGCCACATCCTATAAATTCCATAAGGAGACTGAAACTATAAGACTGAACTATTATACCAAAATACTTTGTCCTTAAATGCATGGTAACAGTGTATAGCTCTGCATTTTGTATTACTGAAATAGAGGTATAGGAAGTAAAGCGTGAGATGGTGAACATTGCCTAGATTTTGTCAATTTGCTTAGGAACATATGACTGAAGCAACCTTATTAGCCAATTATCAAATATTAAGCATATAAACTAAGGTACAGTTGAGAATGTTTATGGGTGGTAATGATGCCAGCAACTGTAATTACAAACTATAACAATAATGCCTGTTTATTAAAAAGTAGATCTTTCTTTATTAAATACTAACCATCTCATTTAACCCTCTCAATAATCCAGCAAGGAAATATAACTAACCACATTATACAAATAAAGTCAATAGGTTCAGTTGCTCATATTGATGTGACCAGTAAGTGACTGGATTGTTGATTGACAATGGGCCAGTTTTATAATAACTTACTTTTAATCCAAGTATATCAAGCTGATAAAAAAACAAGAATAGCATTTGTATCAAAGCATATGATATATTTTCCTAATTAAGTTCATGATTACAATATCCTATGAGGTGAACAATAATTATTATTCCTTTTTAGAAGGTGCTGAACAGATTTCCAAAGCCACAAAACAGACAATGGCTGAGAGAGGGTTTATACTCAAGCTTTTCAGTTCTGAATATAATGTTGTTTCAGATATCCCACTATGGTTAATGCTTCAGAACTGTGGTTCTTAATTTTCTTTAACACAACTATTCTTTCAAAGAGCTGAAACCCACCATGACAGAATAAAAAGATAAAAGTTTTCCAAAATTATTATTTATATACTTGCTGCTATTTGAATAATATATTTAGTATGTAAGATAGGATTTTATGCCACAAAAATTACATGTTGATAATGCAGTGATTGTGTAACTTATACCCTATTACTTATTATTTATATTTTATAGTATAAGCAAATATATGGTTTAGCAATTGCATAACTATGTAATGCTGTGGAGTATGCATTTTACTATTAAGTATAAATAACAAAAAGAAAAGATACTGGAAATTCTACTTATATTTATTATAGTAATATATATAGTTTTCAATAATTGTATGTTACTATAGCTAGTCACTACAGTACACACTTTATAAACTTATTCTTGTTTGAGCCTATAAGTAACAGCATGATTTTATATATATTTCCATCTCCACATTTTTACAAGAGGAAACTGCTAATAAAAGAAATTATTTATGTTACTAAATGTCATGAGACAAGTAAGTGCCATAACCAATTTGAAATGTCAAGGCCAAAATAGAAACAAGCTCTATGTAGATAATAACACTGTACTAGGATAAATTTGGGAAAGGTCATACCTGAAACAAAGAATGTAAATTTCAAAGGAAAAGTGAATAGCTATATTTCCAGAGTAGCATTTTTAGCTCTGCTTCATAGAGACAAGCAGAATAAGTGGTAGAGAATTATGTAGCATGACAGTACATTTATAAAAGTTACTAATTTACAACTTGGTCTATGCTTCTTGCAGAATGTGACTCTTAGCATCAGACTCCCAAACCCAGCTACCCCGAATCTCTTCAGTCTCAGACAGCCATCACCCTTCTCCCCAAGGGTCATATCCCCAGCCACCTGCTAAAAGTAACTAATTTTCCTAATGTGATTTTTTTTTAGCACAATGTGTTTAGCTGCTATTTTTAAAGAACATATATTTTCATCACATAGATATTTTGGACTACAGAAATATTTTTCTAGCATTTTATATTCTTATGATGGTAAGGGACTTAATAGTAAGTATGATTAAACTAATAAAAATTTGCTATAAAGTCATTATTTAAAAGAAATGTATGAGACTCTATTTTCCAAATCATCACACAGGTAAAGGGGGTAATTATTTAAAGTACTAGAGTCTAATACAAATCTATAAGTAGATTTATGCTGAAAATGGCATAACCTGATTTGTAGATTCAAAAGATAATTATACCTGCTTTGAACAAAATGAAGTATATTGCCTCAAGAGTCTATACCCAGAGATTAGGATTTCTAATTAAAAATATATATATTTTAGTTCTAGATATTTAGTAAAACTCTTCCAAAACACTATTAGTCAAATAAGCTATTGAAACAGATGTCAGTGGCTACATACAAAAAGAACACAGGAATTGTAGTAGCAATTTAGAAAAAAGTCACTAAACAAATAACCACCAACAAATGTTCAGTTTTCAACAAAAATTTTTAGACATACTAGAAGAAGAAGATAGGGCTCATACACGAGGAAGAGAAATAGAAATTGTTCCTAGGGAAACACAAGTTTTGGATCTAATTGATAGGGCTTTAAATCAACTAAAATATACTCTAATTAGTAAAGTAAGCCATAGACAGAGAGCTGATGGAAACAAGGAAATAATGTCAGTATAGAATATTAACAAGGAGAAGGAATTATAAAAAGGAATGAATTAAAAATTCTGGAGCTGAAAAATACAATAACTAAATAGGGGAAATCACTAGAGGTAATGATCAGCAGATCTGAAGAAGCAGAAGGAAAAATCAGCAAACTTGATGATAGGTCTATTGAGATTGTACAGTCTAAGGAACAGAAAGAGAAAAAAATGAGTAAAATCAACAATCTCAGAGCTCTTTGGACACTATCAATTATACCAACATTCACAAAGTGGGAGTCCAGATGCAGAGAAGAAAACTGATAGAATATTTGTAGAAATAATGACCCAAACTTCCCATATCTGATGTAATGCATGAATCTATAAATATAATAATCTCAATAAACTTCAAAAATGATAAATGTAAAAAGATTTATATCTGAAAGAGAAAGGAAAAAAGAGAAACTTGAAAGCAGTAAGGAAGACGTGACATTACAGGCAAATTACCCTCAATGATATTAACAGCAAAGTTCTCTTCAGAAAACATGGAGGAACAGCCTGAAGGTACTAAGATGATATATTAAAAATGCTGAAATAGTGACGTCAGAGAAATGGTACCATAAGGAGTGCTCCCAATACCTCTCTCTGAAACTTTAACAAATTTAACAACTAAAGACAGAAAAACAATCTCAGGAGCATCTGAAATACACATACATCAAACAAAGGTACAATTGGACGAAAAGGTGGCTGAATATATAATCCACTCTGAAGAAAATAAGACAGAGAATGGAGTATTCTGCTTTCCTTACAGACCTGAACAAGGGCTGCTTTCACTTGGAACTGAGAGAAAATGAGGGCTGGGGGCACAGAAAAAGCTGGCTAGGACAGAGATGTTCAAGCCAAGGACAAAGTGTGCCTGCGGCTCAGCCCATGAGGAGATAACACCAGGGGCAGACCCCAGCAGAGGTGGGTGAGCAGTTGCCTTGTTTAGTCCCAGTATTCTGGTCGGCAAGTGTGAGCAGTGTATGAATGGATCCACTTGGTGCTTTGGGCGTGGGTGCCCTTGTTCCCGGATGGAGGAGATGAATTGGAGACTGTCAGTAGTGACCCTCTGTGTGGGCTGTGAGCAGAGTTTCTGAATAATCCCGGCTTCCCAAACAACAGTGCACAGGAAGTGATGAAAGCCGGCTTCCCTACACCCGGACCTGTCTGGTTGCGGCACCTCCGCCAGCCATACAGGCTAACAAAGCACATCTTGGGAAAGAGAACTGCAGAAGTGGTGGGGGGAAGGGCGCACAGGCAGCTTGCCTCTGGGGAGCAGACTTGCAGAGTGCTGAGGCATACCAGACATGCCTGGAGGCTCATAGAAAGACACCTGAAAGGCAATCGGCTCCCAGCCCTGCCTGGTTATGCTAGTGGCTCTGGCTGGCAAAGTCTTAACCCAGAACCCTGTGCTGAGTGAGGATAGAGGGGGGATTTGGCAGCTCTTAGAGCCTCTTGCTCTCCAGACAGTGGCTTGAGCAACTTTACAGCTGGGTCCCAGGCTGCTGGTTCAGGAAGGAGAGATTTGGGGAGAAGCTCTGGGAAAACGGACTCTCCCATTGTCAGAGCCTTCAAATGCTAACAAGCCCCGCCTACTCATGGGACTGAGGCCTAGTTTATGTCATCACCATAGCAACACAACAGCAAATCTCTGCTTAAGAGTGCCACAGGGGCAGAACCTGGGACACAGCACCACCAGCAAAAAGAGAGAGAAGAAAGAAAAAGGAAGATGGTAACTTCTCAAAACCAGGGAAAATCCACAGTCTTTATAACTTTTTTCAATTTTTCATGTATTTTTTATCTTTTTTTTTTCTTTCCACCTTGGTCATTTTATCCTCTTTCTGTTTTATCCTTTTCTTTTCATTTTGCATGTTATTAATCGTAGGTGTTACATTTTCCATTTTTTTTTCCTATGAGTGTTACATTCCAGAAAACTTAACTCAATTTTTTTCTCTTTCTCTTTTTGTTTCTTCTTTTCTCTTTCACTTTTTCTCTCATTTGAATCTCACCCACAAACAAATAATTTTATTCTGGGTTCAAATTTTTTCTTTGTGACATTTTTGTGTGCTTTTTACTTCACTTTTTATCTCTTTAGCATTTCCCCAAACTCCGGCTCTCCATTCTATAGTTTTTGTGCCACTTAATACAATAGAATTTTCCTTTTTCACTGTATTTTTTTCTTTTTTCTCTTTTTCTCTTACACTATTTCTCTCATTCGACCATCATTTACAAACAAATTATTTTATTCTTGATCCAAATATTTTTCTTGTGGCATTTTGTGGGTTCTTGCCTTGTTTTTTGTCTCTTTGTCACTCCACCCCAACGCAGGCCCTCCATTCTACATATCTTTGTTCCACTTACCACAACAGAATTTTCAGTTTTTCACTGCATTTTCTCAAAAAAATGTTTATCAACTTTTATTAGTGTTATTAACAATACCACTCTCAAATGCCATTAAAGAAAAAGAAATTGAATATCATGGATACAAAAACCAGTGATATAGCTCAGATAGATTAAGAAAAATCTATAGAAAAAAATTTCAACAGCTTAGATACTTTGGAGTTGAATGACAAAGAATTTAAAATTGAATTCCTAAAAATACTCAGGGATATAAAAGAAAGCACACAAAGCAATCTATTGAGCTCAAAAAAACAATTCAATGAACAGAAATAATACTTCACCAAGGAAATTGAAACTATGAAAACGAATCAAATAGAGATGAAAAACTCAATTCATGAACTGAAAAATGAGGTAACAAGCTTAGCCAATAGAACAGGCCAGATAGAGGAGAGAATTAGTGGCATAGAAGACAGGCAACTAGAGGTACTTCAGAGAGAAGAGAAGAGAGATTCTCAAATTTAAAAAAAAATGAGATATCCCTACAGGGATTATTTGACTCCATCAGAAAGAGCAACATAAGAATAATGGGTATATCAGAAAGAGAAGAGAGAGAAAATGGAATAAAGAACATATTAAAACAAATAATAGATGAGAATTTCCCAAGCCTGTGGAAAGAACTAAAGCCTCGAATTCAAGAAGCAAACAGAACATCGAGTTATCTTAACCCTAACAAACCTACTCCAAAGCACATCATAATGAAATTGGCATAAGCCAATGACAAAAATAAATAAATAAATAAATAAATAAATAAATAAATAAATAAATTCTCCAGGCAGCCAGGAAAAAGAAGAATACAACATATAAAGGAAGGCCCATTAAATTATCAACAGATTTCTCAGCAGAAAATCTATAAGCTAAAAGAGAGTGGACCCCAATAATTAAAGTTCTGCAAGAGAGGAACTTCCAGCCAAGAATACTATAAATTTTTTTCTATAGATTTTTCTTAATCTATCTGAGCTATATCACTGGTTTTTGTATCCATGATATTCAATTTCTATCAAAGCTATCCTTCAAATATGAAGGAGAAATAAAAATATTCACAGATAAGAAAAGATGAGGGAATTTATCATCAGAAAACCCCCACTTCAGGAAATACTAAAGAGGGTTTTCTGATAAGAAACAAAGAACAAAACAAAACAAAACTAAAAGTAAAAGCTCCATCAAGATCACAATAAAAACAAGATTAATCTGTGACAAAGACACAAAAAAGGGGAGAGGACAAAGATTATCAGTAGGAAAGGAGGATGGAGTGCAGGAGCACTCATGAGATAATGTACTACAATGAACATGATATGTATGCTTTCATTACTTAATGGTAACCACTCCTGAAAAACCAACAAAGAAGTACAAGGCTTGAAAAAAGAAGTAACAGAGAAAAGAAGTATAAATTACAACCAAACAAAAACAAATGATAGAAAAATAAAAGAGAAGAACCAAACAAGATACAAAACTATCAGAAAGCAATATATAAAATGGCAATAGGAAACCCTCAAATGTCAATAATTACACTACACATAAATGGATTGAACTCACCAATAAAAAGACACAGAGTAGAAGGATGGATTAAAAAAGAAAATCCAACTGTATGCTACCTACAAGAAACACATCTAAGCTACAAGGATAAAAACAAATTCAAAGTAAAAGGTTGGAAAACAATACTCCAAGCAAATAACATCCCCAAAAAAAGCAGGTGTAGCAATACTCATATCTAACATTGCTGACTACAAGACAGTAAAGGTAATCGGAGACAAAAATGGTCATTTAATAATGATAAAGAGGACATTGAATCAAGAAGACATAACACGTCTTAATATATATGCACCCAAAGTGTTTTAAAATTTATAATATTTTCATGAGTGGTATCTAATTTAACCTATACAATATATCCTAACCCCCATATGAAATATAGGGAAACTGTGGTTTTCTGACTGGTTGTTACTCATCAAAGATCACATGACCAGTAATTAACAGTGAAAAATCAAACCCTGTGATTATGACCAATATTGGTCTAAGGAAATTACTATAAGAATTATTAGCAGAAGGAGTAGTCTGGTGACCTAACAGAAAATGTTAGGCTCCTTGCCCTTTCAAGGGTTGAAAAATTAGCTGGAGCTATAGAAAGGTAGACTGCATAGCAATATATGCTGAGAGGCTTGTGATTTTGAAGTCAACAAAATTATTACAGGAGTAAGTATAAAAGTTCAAACAATATGTAAGTATTTATAGATATACCGGAGAATGCACAGTGGCACCAGCTTTGCTCCCAGATTAGGAAATCAGCCTTAACTCACTCAGTTTAACCTGTCTGACCAGCTGAGTTCGAGCCATTCCCAGTCTATACAGGTGAGGGGAAGAACTCCAAAAGATGCCTTTTGAAATATTATTTTAACCTGGTTATTTAAAAAAAAAATGAAAGACTTAGAAAGACTCTTTGGCCCTCCCCCTGCAGCCTAAAGGAATTCAGATAGGAGCTATCACCTCAGTACCGTACAATCCAAGTGTGGCAAAGAGGAGCCTGCCAAGTCTGGGGACTCCCCATTAGTTCTGGGTGGCATGGCAAGAATTTCTTTCTTTCTTTTTTATTTTATTTTATTTATTCATTTTTAGAGAGGAGAGAGAGAGGGAGAGAGAGAGGAGGGGGGAGGAGCTGGAAGCATCAACTCCCATATGTGCCTTGACCAGGCAAGCCCAGGGTTTCGAACCAGCGACCTCAGCATTTCCAGGTCGACACTTTATCCACTGCACCACCACAGGTCAGGCCGGCAAGAATTTCTTTATTCCATATTTGCTCTTTCTCATTTACCTGTGAATTGCGTACTTTCCCTTTGAAGTCCCAGACCCCTTTGCTCCCTCTCCTCATTGACTGAATCTTTAAGGGGGGGGGGGAGAGGGAGGGGAGGGAGAGGGAGAAAGGAGGGGGTGAAGTGGGAAGCATTACCTTATAAACTTAGAGCAGTTGCTTCCCATATGTGCCTTGACCAGGCAAGCCCAGGGTTTCGAACCGGCGACCTCAGTGTTCCAGGTCAGTGCTTTATCGATTGCATCACCACAGGGCAGCCCCTTCCTCTCCTTAGTCCAAAATGGCATATAACCCTCAACTACCTGATTAATCCTGGGGTCCCATATTCTTACAGAGTCCCCAAATGTACACACAGTGTGGGGCAAAAGTAGGGTTACAGTTGTGAGCACACACAATACTTACTCTTATGTTATTAATTATTGTATTACTTTCCATGTGAACAACTGTAAACCTACTTTTTCCAGCCCTGTATGTAATAAATCTGGTTATTTTCTCTTGTTAATGTCGCATGTAAATTTGATTATTAAACCAGCCAGAGAACTTAGAAGTGTAGGAGGAAATTATTTTTCCCCCTACACAGGTAAATCTCACTTTCACCATGACCCAGATCCTTGAAAACACATTATAAAAGCAGATCAGGTTAAGTGAATCACATGCATCCTTAACAAAGGCTGGGTACCAATCATACAAAAATCAAATTCCAGAATGTATCAAACAGCAGAGCTACAACTATAATGCTGTTAAAAATAATAAAAGTCCATGCCAAGTCCTACAAAATGGACATAAATAGGCTTTTATCACACAAAGGACAACCTGCTACTAAGTTATACACAGAGCAGATAAAACATGTAACTTTTCAAAACTTTTATTTATTGATTTTAGAGAAAGGGGAGAGAGAGAGAGAGAGAGAAAGGTGGGGGGCAGGAGCAGGAAGCATCAACCTGTAGTAGTTGCTTCTCACATGTGCCTTGACAGGGCAAGCCAGGGGTTTTGATCCAGCGACCTCAGTGTTTCAGGTCCAGGATTTATCCACTGCGCCACCACAGGCCAGGCAAACATGGAAGTCTGGCCTCATATTCTTATGATAGATACAATAAATAATCAACAACTGTTTTGCTTAATTTCTCAGAACGTAGAAATTATCTGGAGGGTCTGGTAAGTTGATTTTCTTTTCCTTTCATCAAATACATTTCTTTGTAATAAGCAGGAGTACTCAGTCAACAATTTTTTTCTTAAAGAGGCACCTACTTACTACCTGTCAATCTGTCAGTACATTGATATTCAAGTTCAGCTCCAAACAGAAGGTACTTCAGGTGTGTTAGTTGGGTTCTCTCAGCCTGAAAACTATTTTCCTAAAGTGCTATCTCAACATTTTTCACTTTCGCTCCTAAATTTATTAAAAAATACCAACTTGGTTAATTTTGATCAAAGCAATACCATCCAGAAGTATGTTTAAGAGATCTTCATCGTTTGAAATACAGCATGCAATGGAAGGAAAGCATGAGCAATGCAATCAGAGAAATCTGGATTCAAACCCTACCTTTGCAATTTTATAGCTATTTGGACTTTGGGCAAGTTATTAAACACTTCCAAGTTTCCACAGATTTTTTCTCCTTTGTACTATGATAATCCCAAAGTATCAAACTCAGAAGCCCAGCTTCTCCCTCTACAACCTATTATACACCCACCCCTAAAAAATGAAACTAAATAGGTCAGCATTTAACACATTAATGATACGTGTATTAGTACACTTCCAACAAATTAAAGTATTTAGTATGAGAAATTTTAAAATACATGAGAATGCAAACCATAAATTATTAAGAACTGCATCTCCACCTTGTTCTTTATTTGAGATATTTATTTCAAATAGTTTTGGGATTGTTAATGGGTTTTTCTCCTTGATAAAATCTGATATAATCAGTTTTTTTAAAAAAACTCTCATAATGGGTTTTGAATCTTTGAATCAACTAGTTCAAACCTGTAACTCTACAGATGAAGGAAATGGGGCATAGAATATGCTGATTGAATAAAAACTATATTTTGAAAGACTTCATGACAGAAAATATTCAATGGAATGTTGAGAGAAAAAGGATTAAAATAATCTATATACCAGGGGTCCCCAAACTATGGCCCACGGGCCGCATGCGGCCTCCTGAGGCCATTTATCCGGCTCCCGCCGCACTTCTGGAAGGGGCACCTCTTTCATTGGTGGTCAGTTAGAGGAGCACATTGACCATCTCATTAGCCAAAAGCAGGCACATATTTCCCATTGAAATACTGGTCAGTTTGTTGATTTAAATTTACTTGTTATTTATTTTAAATATTGTATTTGTTCCCATTTTGGTTTTTTTTTTACTTTAAAATAAGATATGTGCAGTGTGCATAGGGATTTGTTCATAGTTTTTTTTATAGTCTGGCCCTCCAAGGGTCTGAGGGACAGTGAACTGGCCCCCTGTGTAAAAAGTTGGGGGACCCCTGCTATATACAATATAATCCTAAATAAAAAAGAGCATGTAAATATAAAAGAATATTATACTTAATTATTCTCTATATATTATCCTGAATCTCATAAATTTTCTATAATAAACATATATCTTTTATAATAGATAATATTCCAAATACTTCTTATAGTTGTAATTAGTTGGAATAAACATATGAAAAAAGAATTACCGAGTACTAAGGTTCAGCGATTTGCTCACAATTGCACAGATAGATGGAAACAAATCCAAGAATCCAGGTACCCAAGTCAGGGTTCTTTCCACCTACCACATGGCCTCTAGGATACAAATCGAGCATTTGTTCAATTCACTAGCAACTCTTTATTTTACCACTGTTTTTGTCTCCTCAAGTCTATTCACACAATGACCTTAAACAGCGTTACAGATAACATTCTTAATACTATTACGAGATTAGACCAGAGATTAAGTTTGAAAATTGACAGCTTATGAATAATCTTCCAACCTCAAAATAACAAAGAACCCTGCATACAGTACAATGACTGGCATAGAGTAGGTGCTCAACAAATGTTTTTGTTACATGAAAGCAGTTTTTTCCTGTTAGCATTAGCTGCCAAACTTGAATATGAGACCAAACAAAAACAGTGAAATGTATCATTTCATATTTGGGGGTCTCTAAGCATTTATAATATCAACAAAGGACTCACTAAACAAATTAATGTTTACAACAAATGTAAGGGGAATATTTCTGTTAACTAAAATATTTCAAGCACTACACAAATTAATGGTGCGTTAATTTCAGTAATTCTTATCTACTGAAAAGGGTCTGACTAACCTTTAGTCACTCACCATTATTTTGCCTAGTTGGAGTCATCAAATGCACTAAAAAGCAATAAAATTGCAGGCACATTACAAGGGGCACTGGACTGGCACTTAGATCATAGTCCACAATCTGCTAATAAGCAGATATATAACCTTGGGCAATTCAAATTTTCTTGAGTCTTTACTAACCTATTCATAAAAACAAAAGAGCTGAACTACTAATCACCAGGGAACTTTCCAGTCTTAATTTTTAAATGATTCTTATCCACGGATTCTACATTCATATTTTTTTCATTGTTATCAAATTTGATATACTGAATGTTAATTTGTTACATTATTTGATAATCAAACACTTAGCACATTTTCAGGTAAGTTTATTAACCAATGTCACCCCAATAAATTCAACAGAAAAGTTTTTTTTAAAATTTAGCATATTTTTAAAAAATATTTGAAGACTAGTAAAATATATATTTTTTTTAGCATCTCGCATTAGGAACAATAGGAGAGAACCAAGGAAGAAACGTGAGCATGCTTTGCCAGCTGGGCTAACACGAACCACACTGGGTTTTACAATACAACCACTGACACATAAGAAACAAAAAACCCGAACCACTGATACATAAATACATGTATGTATATAAATATCTATATATACCATTGATATATACTTATTTATATTTATATACATATATGTGTGTAAACTTTAAAACTTGTTTTTAAATTATAAAATCAATATTATTGTAGAAATTCAAACTGTATATTAGACCACATGCGAAGTACAAAGTAAAAAGCCTCCCCCTTCTCTATAACTAACATTTTTGTGTATTTTTCAAGAAGTTACCTGAGCATATTCAAGTATACATATGTGCCTGTGTGCATGTATAAATCTTTTAAACCTAATTTTTTGCCACTTCTTGTATGATGAGAAAACGTCGTAAGCACCGGCTTCATGAGCATGTTAAAACACTAAGCAGAAGCAGAGTTGTATGTCACAAAAGTGGTGTGTGCTTCAGAAATGTGCACTGAATTGAATACATCTTCTTGCTTGGAGGCTACGTGCAGTTGCGCAGAAAGAGCGGTTAGCAGGAAGCCAGACAACCTGGGTTCTAATTTAAGTAGTTGAGTAGACTCAGGCGAGCCATGAAATCTTCCTGTGGCTTAGTTACTGCTTTTGTAAACGGTTGGGTCAAGATCCCTTCAAACTCTAAAATGTAATAATTCTAAGATGGCCGTCTGCAACAGTGTTCTCTTGAACTGGTTGCAACAAATGTTAAAGTATTAAGAGGATACTATAGCGACCTCGTCTTACCAAAGTAAATGTCGACCTGTTGTTAACAATCAGGGTATAGTTGTGACAGAACTAGTAATATAACTATATTGGAAAGCAAAGTAGCAGATATCATATAGGTTTTTACAAAGCTTTGATTGATGGCTTCCTCTTTTTTGGGGGGGACAGGGGGGGCCTGGCTTAGTTTCAGTAACAATTAGTCCTTCTGCCCGAAAAAAAAAATTAAAATATTTCGGAGTTAAAGTAATGAAACTGAAAATTAGACTAAATTTTGTTTTACTTACAGAATATGCTGGGGAAGTGACTGGGGCAGCAAAGGTTGGAAAGAATTACTAGCTAATTTCCTCTTCCGGAAGCTCTTGGCTCCCATTCTCTCTGCTTCACATGCCCCCGCCCCACATACTCCACCCAGCTCCATACTTGCCAGTCATCAGCTGGGAGTTGGGGGGGAGGGGGTCCCTTTCATCACCAAAAAAAAAAAGTTCTTTGACTCTATTTACCTTAAAGGTCATGAGGTTCAGGCTGGCACCCACCCGCCACGCTTTACTGCCGGGTCTGGAAACCTGGCCCAGGAGCCCCGGGAGGCCTCTGCCGCCAGACAGGGGCGGCCTTCCCGCCTCCCCGCTCCACGCAGGTCCAGCGGGGGGAGGGGAGCAGAGAGAAGAAAAGGGGAGGAGGAGGAGGAGGAAGTCCGTGCGGGCAGTACTCACCACGCCAGGAGAGCCTGCCCCGATCACCCGGGTCGGGGAGGGGCGGCCAGGCCCCAATCTGGAAACGCCAGCTCCGCTCGTGGCCAGGCCTGAAAGGAAACGGAAGTCTTTCCGTCTCCCTCCCTCGCACCCACCAGGCCATCCGGCCCCCAGAGGAACTCCGAGGGCCTCAAAGACTCAACGGCCAAAGTCCGCCCATCTCCCTGCCGTGGCTGGGCCCCCCCACCCGCGGCCTCCTCCCCACCACCCCCACTGGAGGCCCCATATTTTCTGATCATAAAGCCTTGAAACTAGAATTCAATTGCAAAAAAGAGGTAAACAAAACCACAATAATGTAAAAACTAAACAACATACTTTTAAAAAATGAGTGAGTCAAAGAAGAAATAAGCGCAGAAACCAAAAGATACATACAGGCAAATGAAAATAACAATACGACATATCAGAATCTCTTAAGAAATTAGATAAGAAGAACAAAGACAACCCAAAATCAGCAGAAGAAAGGAAATAATAAAAATCAGAGCAGAAATAAACAAAATAGAGAACAGAAAAACTATAGAAAAAATTAACAAAACAAGAAGCTGGTTCTTTGAAAAGATCAACAAAATTGACAAACCCTTGGCAAGACTCACCAAGGAAAAAAGAGAAAGGACTCATATAAACAAAATCCAAAATGAAAGAGGAGAAACCACCACAGATATCATAGATATACAAAGAATTATAATAGAATACTATGAGAAACTATATGCCACCAAATTTACAATATGAAAGAAATGGATAAATTTCTAGAACAATACAATCTTTCTAGACTGAGTCATAAAAAAGCAGAAAGCCTAAACAGGTCCCTTAGCAGGGAGGAAATAGAAACAACTATTAAAACCTCCCCAAAAATAAAAGTTTAGGGCCAGACGGCTATACTAGTGAATTGTGTCAAACATTCAAAGAAGACTTGGTTCTCATTCTACTCAAAGTCTTCCAAAACATTGCAGAAGAAACAATACTTCCAAACACATTTTATGAGGCCAACATAACCCTCATACCAAAACCTGGCAAGGACAACACAAAAAAAGAAAACTATAGACCAATATCTCTAATGAATACAGATGCTAAAATCCTAAACAAAATAGTAGCAAATGGAATACAACAACACATTAAAAAAATAATCATCATAATCAAGTGGGATTCTTCCCAGAATCACAAGGATGGTTCAACATATGTAAAACGGTTAATGAAATACACCATATCAACAAAACAAAGAACAAAAACCATATGAACTTATCAATAGATGCAGAAAATGCATTCAATAAAATACATCATTTTATGTTTAAAACACTTAACAAAATGGGTATAGAAGGAAAATATCTCAACATAATAAAGGCCATCTATGATAAACCATCAGCTAACATCATATTAAATGGCATAAAACTGAGGACTTTTCCCCTAAAATCAGGAACAAGACAAGGTTGTCCACTCTCTCCACTGTTATTTAACATAGTGCTGGAAGTTCTAGCCAGAGCAATCAGACAAGAGAAAGAAATAAAAGGCATTCATACTGGGAAAGAAGATTAAAGGTTTTTCTTTTTGCAGATAATATGATCCTGTACATCAAAAACCCCAAAGACTCCACAAAGACTAATAGAAACAATAAACCAATACAATAAGGTAGCAGTATACAAAATTAATACACAAAAGTCCATTGCCTTCCTATATGCCAACAATGAAACATCAGAAAATGAGCTCAGAAAAACAATCCCCTTTAAGGAAGCAACAAAAAAATAAAACACTTAGGAATATACATAACAAAGCATTTAAAGGACCTATATAATGAAAACTACAAAGCATTGTTAAGGGAAATTGAAAAAGATATAATGAAATGGAAAAATAGCAAAGTATAGAATTGTGACAACAATTCCAGTGCCATGCAGACTTTTCCTGGATGTGGACTTTTCCTGGATTCCTACTCCTTATGACAGCTCATAACAGACTGAACTGGGGTTGGGTTGCATTTTTCAG
Organism: Saccopteryx bilineata; assembly: GCF_036850765.1. Classification (NCBI taxonomy): domain Eukaryota; kingdom Metazoa; phylum Chordata; class Mammalia; order Chiroptera; family Emballonuridae; genus Saccopteryx; species Saccopteryx bilineata. The sequence goes on along the minus strand of NC_089491.1, from coordinate 73,046,166 downwards.
GGATTTGGTGTTGGTTGAATTTTTCTTCAACTTGGACTTGGTGAACATGTTAAGGACACTACTCTTTTATGGATTCTGTCTGTATTGGCCAAGAGTTTGCTTAAAGGCTTTAACCACTGTAAAAAAAAAAAAAATAGAAGACTGGATAAAGAAGATGTGGCACATATACACCATGGTATACTATTCAGCCATAAGAAATGATGATATCGGATCACTTACAACAAAATGGTGGGATCTTGATAACATTATATGGAGTGAAATAAGTAAATCAGAAAAAAAACTAGAACTGCAGGATTCCATACATTGGTGGGACATAAAAATGGGACTAAGAGACATGGACAAGAGTGTGGTGGTTACGGGGGGCGGGGGCGGGGGAGGGAAGGAGGGAGAGGGGGAGGGGGTGGGGTGGGGGAGGGGCACAAAGAAAACTAGATAGAAGGTGACGGAGGACAATCTGACTTTGGGTGATGGGTATGCAACAGAATTGAATGACAAGATAACCTGGACATGTTTTCTTTGAATATATGTACCCTGATTTATTGATGTCACCCCATTAAAATAAAAATTTATTTATAAAAAAAGGAAGTGAAAAAATATTCCTTGTTCTTAGATAGGAAGAATAAATATAGTCAAAATGACCATATCACCCAAAGCGATATACAAATTTAATGCAATTCTCATCAAAATTTCAATGTCCTTTTTTAAAAAGGTAGAACAAAAAATCATCAGGTTTATATGGAACTATAAAAAACCCTGAATAGCCAGAGCAATGCTAAGGAAAAAGAACAAAGCTAGGGGTATTAAAATACCTAACTTCAAATTATATTATAGAGCCACGATAATCAAAACAGCATGGTATTGGCAGAAAAACAGACACACAGACCAATAGAACAGAATAGAATGCCCAGAAATAAAACCACATGTATTTGGTCAAATAATTTTTGATAAAGAGACCAACAACACACAATGAAGAAAAAAAAAGCCTCTTCAACAAATGCTGCTGGGAAAACAAGATAACCACATGCAAAAGAATGAAATTTGACTACAGTTTGTCCCCTTTTACTAAAATTAATTCAAAATGGATCAAAGACCTAAATATAAGACCTGAAACAATAAATTACATAGAAGAAAACATAGGTACTAAACTCATGGACCTTGGTTACAAAGAGCACTTTATGAATTTGATTCCAAAGGCATGGGAAGTGAAGGCAAAGATAAATGAATGGGACCACATCAGACTAAGAAGTTTTTGCACAGCAAAAGAAACGGACAACAAAACAGACAGACAGCTAAATGGGAGATGATATTTTCTAACAACAGCACAGATAAGGGCCTAATATCCAAAATATACAAAAAACTCATAAAACTCAACAACAAACAAGCAAACAAACCAATAAAAAAATGGGAAGAGGACATGAACAGACACTTCTCCCAGGAAGAAATACAAATGGCCAACAGATATATGAAAAGATGCTCATCTTCATTAGCTATTAGAGAAATGCAAATCAAAACTACAATGAGATACCACCTCACACCTGTTAGATTAGCTATTATCAACAAGATAGGTAATAACAAGTGTTGGAGAGGCTGTGGAGAAAAAGGAACCCTCATCCACTGTTGGTGGGAATGTAAAGTAGTACAACCACTATGGAAGAAAGTATGATAGTTCCTTAAAAAATTAAGAATAGAACTACCATATGATCCAGCAGTCCCTCTACTGGGAATATACCCCCATAACTCAAAAACACTGGTACTTAAAGACACATGCAGCCCCATGTTCATTGCAGCTTTGTTCACAGTGGCCAAGACATGGAAACAATCAAAAAGCCCTTCAATAGATGATTGGATAAAGAAGATATGATACATATATACAACGTAATACTACTCAGCCATAAAAAATGATGACATCGGATCATTTACAACATCATGGATAGACTTTGATAACATTATACTGAGTGAAATAAGTAAATCAGAAAAAACTAAGAACTATATGATTCCATACATAGGTGGGACATAGAAATGAGACTCAGGGACATGGAGAAGGGTGTGGTGGTTATTGGGGGTGGGGAGGGGAAAGGAGGGGTGGGGGGATGGGAGGGGCACAGAGAAAACCAGATAGAAGGTGACAGAAGAATATATGACTTTGGATGAGGGGTATGCAACATAATCAAATGTCAAAATAACCTGGAGATGTCTTCTCTGAACCTATGTACCCTGATTGGTTAATGTCACCCCATTAAAATTAATAAAAAATGCTGAAATAAAATACTGATAATCAATATGTCCATATATGGATATTTTTTCTTCAATGATGAAAAAATATTATGACACTGTTATATTTAAAAAAATATTCACTTAGTTACTAGTGGGCCTACCCTACAAGAAAAGTTAAAAGGAGTACTCTGGGCTGAAATGAAAGAACAATATATGATAACTGGATTCCATATAAAAAATAAACAGAAAATGGTAGCTACATATGTAAAAATAAAAGCTAATTGCACTGAACTTTGATTTTCTAATTTGTTTTATCCTATGATCTATAAAGATAATTATAAATACCCTGGTTAAGGGGCACCAAATAGACTATGATGTAATTTTCAACAAGAAAATAAAGGAAACAGAGATATATAAAAGTATAGTTTCTGTATATTATTGCAACTAATGTTTTATTAATTCAAACTTGATAGCTATAAAATTAAGCTTTTAATTGTAATCTTCCGAGTCGCTACTTAGAATATATATATCAATAGAAGAGAATAAAATTATATATTAGAAAACAATGACCCCAGGTGACAGAGCTGCTTATAGTGTGTAGTGCTGCAGCCCTCCAAAACAGAAGTCATTATTGCATATTGGTGCCTTCTAACTTTACTGCCAACAGGGGTCTCTTAAAAACAATGCTATCATATTAAAAAAAAAAAAAAAAGATAACACAGAGACTCCAGCATCCCTCACCTGCAAAGCACCTAGAAGCACTACCACCAAATACCTTTTTCCTTGGTAACCAAGGACGCTTGAAACCATTGACACTGACCTCAGGTTACAGAACTGTTGAGAGTCAAGCCGCTATACTTCTCTGATGTTGGAGTTAATTTTGCAACCCTTGGGCCATAGGTACTTTATAACAAACAGCTGACAACCTTGCACCAACCCTAAGTCAGTCCATAAAGTCCATTAGATCAAATGAACAGACATCCATTAAAGCAGTGGTCCCCAACCGCTGGGCCACAGACCAGTACTGGTCCGTGAGCCATTTGGTACCAGTTTGCAGAGAAAGAATAAATAACTTACATTATTTCTGTTTTATTTATATTTAAGTCTGAACGATGTTTTATTCATAAAAATGACCAGATTCCCTCTGTTACATCCGTCTAAGACTCACTCTTGTTGCTTGTCTCGGTCATGTGATACATTTATCCATCCCAATCTAAAGGCTGGTCCGTGAAAATATTTTCTGACAATAAACCAGTCCGTGGCCCAAAATGGTTGGGGACCACTGCATTAAAGGATATAAATAACAGAAAATAAGAAAGCATGATACCATCAGGAGAACATAATAGATTTCTAGTAATTGACACCATCAATAGTAAATGAATGAAAATCTAAAATTGTCTGACAAAGAATTTAAAATAATGTTTTTAAACAAAGCTTGGCAAGCTACAAGGAAACAGATAAGTCAATAAAATTAGAAAAGCAATGCATAAACAAAAAAATTTAACAAATAAGTAGAAATAAAAAATTCTAGAGATGAAGAATAAAATAAATTAAATGAGCAATGCAATATATCTTTAGCAGCAATGATTAATCAGAAGAGCCTGTGAAATTGAAGAAAGATTATTTGAAATAATCCATTAGAGTCAAAAGCAAAACAGAATGAAAATAAGTGAAGAAAGCCTACATGAATAATAGGACACCATCAAATAAAGCAATATCCACATCATAGATATCGCCAAAGGAAAGAATGGAGCAAATGGAGCAGAAAGCTTATTTAATGATTTGACGGTTGAATAATTACCAAATCTTGGGAAGAAAATGGACTTCACATTCATGTATTTCATGGAACTTCAAATAGCATCAGTAAAAAAATGACTACTCCCAGACATTATTACAATTGTCAAAAGACAAGGACACAGAGAATTTTGAAGCTTTCATGAGAAAGATGATTTGTCACATGCAAGAAAACCCCCCAAAAAGTTTATGATCAGATTTCTTAGGAGAAATTATACAGCCAGTAAAAATTTCAATTATATATTCAAAGTAATAAATATTTAAAAATTTCAAGCCAGTAATATACCTGGCAAAATTATCCTTCAGAATGAAGAGATATCCCAGACAATCAAAAATTGAGTGTTTTTTATCGGTATACCTACCTTACAAGAAATATGTAAGTACATTCTTAAATTTAAAAAAAAACAAAAAAAAAAAACACAACATAGTAAACAGCTATACCAAAGCATCTGAAAGCATACATTACTCTCCTAAGATAAATATAGACATAATTACAGAATAACAAAAACACTGTAATGGAAGTACACAAATTATTTCTAATCTTAATATAAAAGTTAAACAAAAAAATTTGTTAATGAATACACAATATAACAAAGCCACACTAGCTACAAAAGAACAAAATGGGGAAAGAGAATAGAAATGCAGAGTTTTTTTATGCCATTCTGAGATCATATTTCTTTTATTAGTGGGTGGTGTCAACATTGTGGCACAAATCTTTATTTCCTATTCCCTTTGATAAACAATGACTTGGACATTTATGACTGAACAAAAGTGCCTCTACAAAATCAAGCAGGGTACCAGGGATATTTTTAACTCCCTGTGCATCCAAAAATGGGCAGATAGGACCTTGGTGGGTCTGTGGGTCTATGGGAGTCAGTGAGCTTACCCCATCTGCAACAGTTAGGAAAAAGAAACTGGGGAGAAAAAAGCTGTGTGGGAACCAATGGGAGAGATTTGGGGGACGTACAGCATGCCTGAGGGAAGAATCTAACATACAATCTGAGCAGGATAGATATTAACTTGATAGCAGAAAAATATGGAGGAACTTGCTAAGGTGACCCAGTTACCCAGGGCAATATTGCAAGGGGTTTGGCTTTTGATATTGGCAGCAATGACCTTCTTAAAGAAGAAGATGGAAAGCAATAGTGGTGAGTGACTGCCTAGCTACCCCAGTTGTGTGGGCTGCAGTTGAAAAGACCAGTTTCTCAGCAATAGCACCCACATTTCTGAGGAGGGAAATCCATGACTGGGAAGAGGGGAGAAGAAAAAGAAGGAGTCAGTTAAAAATACTAGATACTTAAGGAATGTGTTTCCTGTTCTCTTCCTTGGACTTCAGCGGAGGACTACCTGTGGACTCCTAGGAATGCCCCACTCAAAGACCCTCATGCTGGATCTGTGGACGCCCACATCTTCCCCCACTCTGCTGCTGGCTACTTATGCTTGCTTATTAGTGCAACTCTGAGAGCAAGCTCTGGGAGGAGAAACCACACACTTGAGCTATACTGCCACATTTAGGAACATAAAAGAAAGGCTTATAACAGCCAGCCCATTAAATTGTAAGAGCCAAAGCTGGCACACACTTTAGCTAAGTAGGTTAAATGCTACTTTACATGTAAAGGTAGAGGCAAATACCTTCAAATACTATGAAAAATCAAGGAAATATATGTTCACAAAGATAAAATAAGTCTTCAACAACTGAACACAAATTCAAGAAATCTTATGATCTAACTTTCAAAATATTCAAACGCAGTTTTATAATGAAATTTGAGGAGCTATAAGTAAACTCAAAAGGTAATTCAGTGAACTCAGGAATAACATTAATGAACAGGAAAAGTTCTTTACCAAAGAGATTAGAAATATGAAAAAGAATGAGACAGCCTGACCAGGCGGAGGCACAGTGGATAGAGCCTAGACTGGGATGCAGAGGACCCAGGTTTGAGACCTCGAGTTTGCCAGCTTTAGTGCAGGTTCATCTGGTTTGAGCACAGCTTATCAGTTTGAACCCAAGGCTGCTGGCTTGAGCAAGGGGTCACTTGGTCAGCTGTAGCCCTCAGGTCAAAGCACATATGTGAAAGCAATCAATGAACAAGTAAAGTGCCACAAAGAAAAATTGATGCTTCTCATCTCTCTCCCTTCCTGTCTGTCTCTGTCCCTATCTATCCCTCTCTCTAACTCTCTCTGTCTCTATAAAAAACAACAACAACAACAACAACAAAAACAAAACAAATTCTAAAGCTGAATAATTCAACAATAAGATAAAATATACAATACAGAGTATCAACAACAGGACAAACTAGATGGGAGAAAGAATATGTGTTTGGTGGGCAGGAATTCAGTTATAAGAGGAGAGAGAACTAAGATTTTTAAAAATGAAGAAACTCCATGAGAGTTACAGAATTTTGTCAGACAGACAAATATAAGAATACTTGGTATACCAAGATTATAGGGGGAAAGGGGCTAGAAATTTTATTTAAAGAAATAATAGGCTTGACCAGGCAGTGGCACAGTGTATAGAGCATCTGACTGGGATGCAAAGGACTCAGGTTTGAAACCCCATGTCACCGGCTTGTGCGCAGGATTATCCAGCTTGAGCATGGGCTCACCAGCTTGAGCAAGGGGTCGCTAGTTTGAGCGTGGGATCATAGACATGACGCCATAGTAGCTGGCTCGAACCCAAAGGTTGCTGGCTTGAAGCCCAAGGTCGCTGGCTTGAGCAAGGGGTCACTTGCTCTGCTATAGCGCTCTTCCCCTTTCAAGGCACATATGACAAAGCAATCATTGAACTAAGGAGCTGCAATGAAGAATTGATGCTTCTCATCTCTTTCCATTCCTGTCTGTCTGTCCCTCTCTCTGACTCTCTCTGTCTCTGTCAAAAAAAAATAATAATAGCTAAGAACTTCCCAATTCTCCAGAAAGAATTGGATATACAAGTCCTCAAAGCTAATAAAATACCTTACCTCAATGCAAAAAGACATCCTCTAAGGCATATTATACTGATACTATAAAAATCAATGATAAAGAAAAAATCTTAAAGGCAGTAGGGTGCAGAAATGAAGGCAAGGTAACCTATAAAGGAACACCACTAGGCTACTTATTTTCCAAATTGGGGGGGGGATAGGGAGACAGATTACCACATGTGCCCAGACTGGGATCCACCCAGAAACTCCTATCTAAGGCCAATGCTCTGCCCATCTGGGGCCATGCTTGCACCCAAGCTATTTTTAGCATTTAAGGTGGAGGCTCCACAGACTCATCCTCAGTGTCTGGGGCTGATGTGCTCAAACTAATCAAGCCATGGCTGCAGGAGGGGAAGATGGGGGAAGTGAGAAGGGGAGTAGCAGATGGTCACTTCTCCTGTGTGGTCTGACCGGGAATTGAACCCAGGACATCCACACTCTGGACCAATGCTCTACTACTGAGCCAACCAACCAGGGCTACTTGGGGAATTCTCAGCAGAAACTCTATACACGAGAAGAAAGTGGAATGACATATTTTGAGTATTGAAGGATAAATATTTCCAGCCAAGAATAACTTATCTGGAAAGTTATCTATTATATATGGTGGAAATATAAAGGTGTCCCATACAAACCAAAAAGTAAAAGAGTTTACCATCACAAGACCTTCATTGGAAAAAATGCAAAAAGTTCTGCAGCTAAAATGAAAAGATGCAACATTTTAACTTATAAATTACAAAATACTGGTAAAGCTGAAAAACTATTAGATAGTTGTGACTAATTAAAATAATATGTTAGCCACTTTATAGCATAAAGATAAAAAAAGAGTATTACCAATACCAATAGCAACTACAACTTATTAATTAAATTATATCATGAAAGAGGAAAATTATGACATCAAAGTATAATAGGGGTAGAATAAAAGAGAAGAGCCATTATGGGCAAAAGAATATATAGCTATCAGCATAAATTTAACTAATTTTATCTATGAGATGGTTTATGTAATCCTCATGGTAACCACAAAGCTGGGGCCTAAGTAAATTCACAACATATGAGAAACTGAACCTGACCAGGTGGTGGTGCAGTGGATAGAGCATCAGCTTCGGATGCAGAGAACCCACGTTCAAAACCCCGAGGTTGCCAGCTTTAGCATGGGCTGACTGGCTTGAGCACAGTGTCACTGGCCTCATGATCGCTGAGGGCCCAAAGGTGGCTGACTTGAAACCCAAAGTTGCTGGCTTGAGCAAGGGGTCACTTGCTCTGCTGTAGCCCCTGGTCAAGGCATATATGAGAAAACAATCAGTGAACAACTAAAGAGACTAAGGAGCCACAATGAAAGATTGATGCTTTTCATCTTTCTTCCTTCCTGTCTGTCTATCCCTATTTGTCCCTCTCTTTGTCTCTCTTACTTAAAAAAAAATAAAAAAGTGAGCTACAAAGCATACCACCATAAAAAACCAACAATTTACAAAGGTAGGCAGAAACACAAAGTAAAAGGAAACATGGAGACACTAAACAAACAGATGGTAATAAGAAGGCAGTAGTAATTCCTTACATATCAATAATCACTGTAAATTTAAATAGATTTAGTTCAACGAAAATGTATACAGTGGTTGAATGGATAAAATTCAAGACCCAACATATGCTGGCAATAGTAGACTCATTTCAGACTTAAAGACACATACAGGATCAAAGTATAGTGAAGGAAGAAGATACTTCATTCAGGTGGAAACCAAAATATAGGCAGGAATGCCACACTTATATCAGACAAAATAATCTTTAAGGCAAAAATGATAATAAGAGAAAAAGACAATAATCTCTATCTCTCTTTGTATATCTACACACGCACACATTTGGATGCGTGTGGGATGTTGGATGCATGTATACATACACAGGAGTGAGCAAAAGTAGATATATAGTATGTGAAACAGTTAAAGCTTTTGTAATAATCATAACCTGCATGTCTTTTTCCATATGAATAACTATTAATATACTTTTGCCTTCCCATCTGTGTGTGTATACATGCATCCAACATCCAGAGATATATATGTACCAAATACCTAAACACATATTGAGCAATTACTAACATCTGGAGGGAGAAATAAAAATACAATCATAGTAGAAAAATGCTGTTCCCTATTGTCAGCAAAGATAGATATTCAGACAAAAAAAATAGCAACAAAGAAACATTGGAATTAAGTCATATTTTAGGCCAAATGTTTTAACAGACATATAGAGAACATTGCATACAAAATAAGCAGAATACACATTATTTTTAAGTGCACATAGAATATTCACCAGATTCAATCATAGAATAGGACAGAAAACTCTTTGAAAATTTAAAAAGATTAAAAGCATAGCAACTATCTTTTCTGAACACAGTATTAACCTAGATATCAACAAAAAAGAATAAAGCTGGAAAATCTATGGGTATGTTAAAACTAAACACATTTCTGAACAACCAATGAATCAAAGGAAAATAAAATTATGTAGTAACAAATAAAAACAAACACAAAATATCAAATTTTATAAAATGTCATAGAAGTTCTGAGAGGAAAGTTTATAATGATAAATGTATATGTTAAGAATTAGAAAGATCTCAATGAACAAACCTTTTACATCAAGGAACTAGAAAAAGGGAACAAACTAAATCCAATGTTTCAGAATGAAGGAAGTAATAAAAATCAGAATGGAAATAAAAGAGATAACAGAAAAACACTAGAAAGAACCAAGGAAACTAAGAGCTGATTCTTCAAGAAGTTAAAACTGGCAAACTTTTAGCTAGACTTACCAAGTTGTATATCTAAAAACTATAGAATTTTATAAACTAATGATACCCCAATTAATTTAATACAAAATAAGTATTGAAATTAAATAAAATGTAAAAAAGAGACAAGACTCAAATAAAAATAATAAAAGAAAGAGGAGATATTACAACTGATACTACAGAAATACATAGAATCAAAAAGGTTACTACAAATTATTACTTATCAAATTATATAACTTAGAAGAAATGGATACATTTCTTGAAACACATAATTCCCTAGATGAATTAAAAATAAAAGAAAATCTGAAGAAAACAAAATGAGTAAAGAGATTGAGTCAGAAATAAAAAAAAAGAACTCCCAATATAGAAAATCCCAGGATAAGATAGTTTCATTGTTGAATTCTACCAAACATTTAAATAAGAATTAGGAGCAGTCCTCAAACTTTTACTGAAAATCAAAGAGGCAGGAACACTTACAAACTCATTTAACAAGGCCTTAACTACCTGACACCAAAATGATATATGGACAATGCAAACAATGAAAACATAGACTAATATCTTTGATGAATACATATCTAAAACTTCTCACCAAACTAATTGCAAGCCAAATTCAACTGCATATTAAAAAGATCACTCATCATGATCAAATGGGATTTATCCCTGACATGAAAGGATGATTCAATTTACACAAATCAATAAATATATTAATTGAATGGAAGATAAAAATTAAATGTTTATATAAATAGGTACAGGAAAAGCATTTGACAAAAAATGCATCATCCTTTTATAATAAAAATCCTCAGTAGTTTGGGTATAGAAGGAACATACCTTAATACAATATATAAGTCATGCAGAACAAACCAACAGCAACATTAAACTCAATGAAGAACAATTTAAAGCTTTTTCTCTATGATAAGAACAAGACAAAGATGTCCACTCTTACCACTCTTATTCAATACAGTATGCAAGTTCTAGCTAAAACAACAAGAGAAGATCAAGAAATAAAATGCATCCAAATCAGAAAGGGAGAAGTAAAAAATTTATTATTTGAAGATAATATGATTTTGTATGTAAAAAATCCCAGGAATGCAACTGATAAACGGTTGAAACAAATCAATGACTTCAATGACTTGCAGAATATTAAATTAACATAGAAATTAGCTGCATTTTTATATACTAATAATGAAACTTCTGAAAAAGAAATAAAACTATTTTATTGATAATACCATAAAAACATTAAAATACTTAGAAATAAGTATAATCAAGGAAGTGAAAGATATACAATAAAAGTATTAGTTACTAGTGAAAGAAATGAAGATAAAATACATAGAAAGATATTCTGTGCTTGTCAATTTGAAGACTTAGTACTGTTAAAATGTTTATACTACTCAAAGCCATACATACTTCATTGCAATTTTATATCAAATTTCTAATGCTATCTTCATAGAAGTAGGAAAAAATCCTAAAATTTATATGGAACCACAAGAAACCCCAATAACTAAAGCAGTCCTGAGAAAGAAAAACAAAGCCCGACGTATCACATTTCCTGATTTCAAACTATACTACAAAGCTATAGTAATAAAAAGAGTGTGGTACTGGCATAAAAATAGACACATAGAACAATGGAACAGAATTGAGAGCCCATAATTAATATAAGGTCAATAAATACTTGACAAGGAAGCCAAGAACATCTGATAGGAAAAGGATAGTCTTTTCAACAAGTGGTGCTGGGATCATGGGTTTTGGAAATACCTTTTTTTTTTTTTTTTTTTTGATGTAACACAAAAAGCACAAAATACAATAGCAAAAATAAAATGAGAAAAATTAAACTTAAAAGCTTCTGTAAATCAAAAGAAACAATTTAAAAAATGAAAAGACCATCTACAGAAAGGGAGAGAATTTTTATAAACCATATGTCAAAGAGGAATTACTATCCAAAATATTATATATATATATATATATTTTAAATTGTCTCAATGGTAGAGCATCTGCCAGCATGTGGATGTCTGAGTCCAATTCCTGGTCAAGGCACAGAGGGGAAATGACCATCTTCTACTCCACCTCTCCCCCTCCCATTTCTCTCTCTCTCTCTCTCTCTCTCTCTCTCCTCCCACAACCATGGCTTGTTTTCAGTGAGTTGGCCATAGGTGCTAAGGATGACTCCTGTGGTTTCAGACTCAGTCACGAAGAATAGCTGTTTCCCAATAACAGAGCAATGCCCAGATAGGCAGAAAATCCCATCACCTGGTAGGGGGCTTGCTGGGTGGATCCCAGTGAGGGTGCATGTGAGGCTCTGTATCTACCTCCCCTCCTCTCACTTAGTACTTAAAAAATATATAATTCAAAAGCCAAAAATAGCCTGACCTGTGGTGGTGCAGTGAATAAAGTGTCGACCTGGAAAAAATGCTGAGGTCGCCGGTTTGAAACCCTGGGTTTGCCTGGTAAAGGCACATATGGGAGTTGATGCTTCCAGCTCCTCCCCCCTTCTCTCTTTCTCTCTCTCCTCTCTCTCTCTCTCTCTCTTTCCGTCTCCTCTCTAAAATGAATAAATAAAAAAAAGCCAAAAACAAAAACAAAAAAATAGAAGAGAAGACTTCAAAACAACAAAACAAAAAATGCCAACAATATGATTTACAAAATGGGCAGAGGAACTAAAATATTTTTTTAAAGAACTAAAATATTTTTTTAAAGAAGATATTCAGAGGGCCAACAGGCACAGAAAAAGATGTTCAATATCATTAAATATCAGGAAAATATGAATAAAAACCATAATGAGATACTAGCTCACATTCATTACAGAGTGGCTATCATCAAGAAGGTGAATCAATAGATGTTAGTAAAGTTGTGCAGAAAAAAATAACCTTTGTACATTGTTGGTGAGACTATAAATTGTTTAAGCCACTAAAGAAAATAATGGAATTTTTTTAAAAATAAAAAATAGATATTACATATAATATAGCAATTCCTCCTCTGGGTATATATACAAAGAAAATGAAAATAGGATATTAAAGAAATATATGCATTTTCCTTTTTTACTGCCATTACCTCCACAATAATTAATACACAAAACAACCTGAGTGTCTATCAAGGAATGAATCAAATAAGAGGTGAGGTATATATAAAATAGAATATTATTTAGCCATGAGGAAAAGGATATCCTGCCATTTGTGAGAACATAGATAGAACTTGAGCATTTTATAATAAATGAGATATTTTGGGTAGAAAAAGATAGGTACTGTATAATATCAATATATGTGGAATCTAAAAAAGCTAAAATTGTAAAAATAGAACCAACATACCTGGTGGCAGGCTTCAGACCACATTTGGGCACCACTCAAATCACTCCACAAGGTGCAAATAACAAAGGGAGATATTGGCAGGCACAAAAATTTACTGGGGTGAATTTTGCCTCATGAGGTCAGCCCCAGCACTGTACCTTATACAGTCTTCCCAGTCAGCCAGTCATTTATAGATTGGCCAACAGCAATTAAGGCTTAACTACAATGGGAAGGCTCACATAATCCAGACAAGGGGCATTCCTGAAGCACCTAACTCAGGATTTTAGGGATATTGCACCACTGAGCCTCACAGGATATCTACTACATAAGGTCCCAACTCCAAGACTAGGAGACATACAGATCTACCTAGTACATAGAAACAAATCACAGAAAGGCAACAATTTCTATAAAAATAAAAATGGCATTTTTAATAGAAGTAGAACAAATAATAACAAAAAACTATAGAACCACAAAAGACTCAGCATTCTTGGGAAATAAGAGCAAACATCAAAGTATTATGCTAACTGACTTCAAACTATATAAGAAGAATATAGTAATCAAAATAGCATGGTATTAGCATAAATACAGGCCATAGATCAATGGAACAGAATAGAGAGCCTAATTAAACCCACACCTATATCATAAATTAATATCTGACAAAGGAGACAAGAATAAACAATGGGGTAAAGACATTTTTCAATAAATGGTGCTAGGAAAACTAGACAGATAAATGCAAAAGAATGAAACTAAATTATTTTCTTACAACCAGATACTAGAATAAACTTAAAATGAATTAAAGACTTAACTATAAGGACCAAAACCATACAACTCCTAGAGAAAAACATAGGTGGTAACTTTTTTTTACCTTTATCTTAGCAATATTTTTTTTTCTGATATATCTCCCTGGGCAAGGGAAACAAAAGAAAAAAAATAAATGAGACTTCATCAAAGTATAAAGTTTTTGTGCAGCAAGGGAAACCAACATAATGAAAAGTTAACCTACTTAATGAAGAAGATATTCACCGAAGATACATCTGAAAAGAGGTTAATATCCAAAATTTATAAAGAACTTAGACAACTCAACATCAAAAAACCACCACCACCAACAACAAAAAAATGACAGCCCAATTAAAATGTAGGCAGAAGACCTGAGTAGAGACTTGTTCAAAAATGACAAACAGATGGCCAAAAGGCATATAAAAAAATGAGATACTACCCCCCACTCTCAGAAAAGCTATCATTAATTAATTAACAAGTCCTGGCCAGCTAGTTCAGTGGTAGAGTGTCAGCCTGGCATGTAAAAGTCCCGGGTTTGATTCCCAGTCAGAGCACACAGAAGAAGTGCCCATCTGCTTCTCCACCCCCCACTCCTTTCTCTGTATCTCTCTCTTCCCCTCGCACAGCCAAGGCTTTATTGGAGCAAAGTTGGCTCGAGCACTGAGGATGGCTCCATAGCCTCCACCTCAGGCACTAGAATGGCTCTAGTTGCAATGGAGCAACGCCCCAGATGGGCAGAGCATTGCCCCCTAGTGGGCTTGCTGGGTGGAATCCTGTCAGGCACATGCAGGAGTCTGTCTCTCTGACTCCCCTTTCTTGCTTAAGAAAAATACAAACAAACAAACAAAAAAATAAATAAATCAACAAAGAACAAGTGTTGGTGAGAATAAAGATAAAAAGGAACCTTAGTGCACCAAAGATGGATTGTAGATTGGTGCTACCACTATGAAAAACAGTGTGGATGTTTCTCAATAAATTAAAAACAGAACTGCCAAGTGACTCAATGATTTCACTTCTAGATATACAACTAAAGAAACTCGTAATACTAATTTGAAAGAATATATTTACCCGTATATGACTACTACAGGTCAGGCCAAAACTTTCTTAACTTTATAAAGAATATTTTTACAAAACTCTATAGCTAACTGCATACTTAATTGTGAGAAATTAGAAACTTTCACCCAAGATTGGGTACAAACAAGCTTGTCTCCTCTCCCCATTCTTTTTCAAAATTGTTCTGGAGGTTCTAGCTAAAACAAGAAGACAGAAAATATAAACAAAAGTTATGTTGACTGGTAATGAATTAATAGAATTTTTTGTTTGTAGATGATATGATTGTCTGTGTAGTAATTCCATAAAAAGTGACCCCCCCAAATTCTGTAACTCAAAAGTAACTATAGTAAAGTATTAGGATACTAAAGCCAAAATGTTTTTCATATATCATGAATAAACAGGTAGAATTAAAGTTAAGAACACAATGCAACTTACAATAGCAGCCTAAAAAATGGAAATACTTAGTATAAATCTAATAAAATATATACAAGATCCATGTGAATAAAACTGTGATACTCTGATGCAAGAACTCATCAGAGGAAATAAGTATATGGAAAGTTATTTCATGCTTACGTGAAAGGATTGCTCACTATTGTCAGGATCTTAGTTCTTTCCAATTTGATTTACAGATTCAATATAATCTCAACCAAAATCCCAGTAAGTTATTTTGTGAATTTAAACTAACTAATTCCAAAGTTTCCATGGAGAGACAAAAGACCCAGAATAGCCAACAAAATATTGAAGCAGAAGTAGAAAGGAAGAGGACTGATACAACCTGGCTTCCAGAATTATTATAAAGCTACAGTAATCAAGACATTGAGCTATGGGCACAAAAATAAAATGTAAAAATAGATTAAAAAGGCACAATAGAGAGCCCAGAAATCTACCTCATAAAAATGCTCAACTTATCTTTGACAAAAAAGTAGACAATGCAATGGGAAAATTTTTTCAACAAATAATGTTAGAACAACTGGACCTCCACATGCAAAGAAATGGATCCATATTGTAACCTACACTCATCAAAAATTGTAATTCAAAATGAATCAAAAACCACAATGTAATACATAAAATTATAGAACTGCAAGAAGAGAAAATCAGAAAATCTATATGATTTTGAGCCCATTTTAAACACAACACCAAAGAATGATATATGAGACATAATTGCTAAGTTGGGCCTTATTAAACTGAAATGGTTTGCTCTGCAACAATGTCATGAAAAGAAGAAGACAAGCCATAGACTTGGAGAAAATATTTTAAAAAGGCATCTAATAAGTGAATATTATCCAAAATATTTTTTAAAATGCCTAAAACTCAACAATAAGAAAGCAAATAACTCTATTAAAATGGGCCAAATCTTTTAACAGACATCTCACCAAAGAGGATATGTTGAGGGTATATAAGCCTATAAAATAATGTTCCATGTCCTATGCTATCAGGAAATGTAAATTAAAATACCACTACAAACCTATTAGAAAAGCCAAAATCTGGAACACTGACACCACCAAAAGTTGATGAAGATGTGGAGCAAAAGAAGCTCTCCTTCATTGCTGGTGGGAATGCAAAGTGGTACAGCCACTTTGGGGGACAATTTACCTATTTTTTTTTTTCAAAAGTAAACATACTCATAACATATAATCGAGTAATCACACTACTTAGTATTTACCCAAAGGAGTTGAAAACTTACGTCTGCACAAAAACCTACCCATGAATGTTTTTTGCATCTTTATTGATAATTGCTCAAATGTGGAAGCCAAAAAAATGACCTTTAGTAGGGAGTGGATTATATAAATTTGGTACATTTACATAATAGAATATATCAGCAATGAAAATAAATGAGCTATCAAGCCATGAAAAGATAGAGGAAGAATGCATATTACTAAGTGAAAGAAGCACTATAAAAAGTCTTCATACTGTATGATTCCATCTACATGACATTTTGAAAAAAGCAAAAATATGGAGACAGTAAAAAGATCAGTGGTTTTCAGTAGATAATGGGGAGAATGAGATTAATAGGAAGAACACAGAGGACTTTTATGTTATTGGAAATACTCTGTATAAAATTTTAATGGTGGATACATGTCAGTAACTTTGTCCAAATCTTTAGAAACTACAACACCAAGAATGAATGGTAATGTAAACCAAGGGTCCCCAAACTACGGCCCGCGGGCCACATGCAGCCCCCTGAGGCCATTTATCCGGCCCCCACCGCACTTCTGGAAGGGGCACCTGTTTCATTGGTGGTCAGTGAGAGGAGCATAGTTCCCATTGAAATACTGGTCAGTTTGTTGATTTAAATTTACTTGTTCTTTATTTTAAATATTGTATTTGTTCCCGTTTTGTTTTTTTTACTTAAAAATAAGGTATGTGCAGTGTGCATAGGGATTTGTTCATAGTTTTTTTTTTATACTCTGGCCCTCCAACGGTCTGAGGGACAGAGAACTGGCCCCCTATGTAAAAAGTTTGGGGACCCCTGATGTAAACTAAGGACACTGGATAATAATGATGTGTCAATGTAGTTTCACGAGTTGTAACAAATACACCAACCTGGTAGGGGAATATTGATACTAGTAAGATTATGCCTGTGTGAGGTCAAAGAGTACATCTAAAATCTCTGTACCTTCTACTCAATTTTACTGAAACCTAAACTTCTCTTAACAAGCAAAAGTATTTTTAAAATAAGAATATTCAAATAAAAATTGTTAAAATACTGACAAAGGAAACAGTATCCTATATGTTAAAATGTCAGAATAAAAGTAAACACTAATCCATATCTGAAAAAAAATTATAATGACCCTTATAGAATAATTCATATGTGTGGCACTCTCAGTATTCATAATAAAAAAGATATATATTATAATACCCATAATATGAAGTTTTAAAATTGTATGTTTTATTTACATGGTAATATTTTGAACTCAATATTTAAAATTGTTATTGATAATATAAATTCAGCAGTTATTAACTATTAATTTAATAATGGTACTCTGTTTTTTTGACATAAGAAAAGAATTAGTCTAAATATATTAGAATATTTATACCTTTATATAACAAATTTTAGAAGAGGGAGCATCCTTTCCTTCCCTGTTAAATTCTAAATCTGTGAAAGATATTGTATCAAATATCAATACATTCTTAAAAATAAAGCACCATGTGATTTAATCTGTACTCATTTCCTCACAAATTTGTGGATTCATAATCTGGGCAGTTATATATACACAAATATAATGTATAATATATTTTTTACATATACATTGTTAAACTTTTTTTTTAATAAATCTATGGTCAAAAAGAGTCATTGCTAACAAGTGTAGTTCATTATCATACAAAACCCGAAACAAAATTATACACACATACATACACAGACGCAGACACACACACACACCTGTATAGGGTCCAAGGACTAAAAACCCCTTCTGAAACAAAGTAAAGTCCTTCATCTTAGGTCTTAGCTTAAGCACAGATGAATTTGTCAGTTATAGAGTTCAACTTTAACTTTTAATGTACTCTTCATTTTCTCTTTTCTCTATAAAAATTATTTTTTTCCTCTCTGTGGTTTGGGGTGTTTTATAATATCTTTGATACTTTCTCTTCACTTTAAAGAAAGGCTCGTTAGCATAGGAATAAACTGGAGGCAATATGTTCAATGATCAAGGTATCAGGTACTGTACCTTCTCCCTCAGTGAATGGCTCCTTCAGGCAATGGTTCATATCCACAGGAGACTGAAACTGTTTCTTCACTGCCCTATTTATGTCAAGCATCACAAAATTAATGGGAAATTCTTTGCTAGCCTATTTGTTTTCCTGATGATTGCTATTTTTTCCCTTTTAGTGACTCAAACTCTTTATTCGTATTTCAGGTAAGACTGTTACTCAAGTATGTTTCTCATTATTTAAAACTCATTATATGGCCATGTATATGCACTTATATCTTTTGGGTTGCCTACACTTTGAACTCTGAGGCAAATGTTGTAATGTAAGGAATTATGTACAATGTTAATGTAATAATAAAACATAATACAAAGATATTAACAAAAATCAAAAGCTAGGACACTATTCAAGTTATATTTCTATAAAAATACATATTGCTTGATGTGAAAAAAATTTTAATTTGTATTTGAATTTTGGGAGCTAAGAAGGGAGAGAAACAGAGAGAGAGAAAGAGAGAGAAACATTGATTTGTTGTTTTGTTTATTCATGCTGTCATTGGTTGATTCTTGTATGTATCCCTACAAGGAATTGAACTTGCAACCTGGGCATATTAGGACAATGTTCTAAACAACTGAGCTACCCAGCCAGGGCCAAATATTTTTAATGCAGTTATTATTTAAAATAAAATTTATGCATCACAAAATCAGAACTATGTAAAAATTTTTTGATTGATAAATTTCCAATATTTATTCTATAGGAGATACGAACATTTGTACTTAACTTCAGCTGACCCAAACAAGTTTTAATCCACAGAGAAATATGTGAATAGTTTAGGAGTCTAAAAAATAAGCTGGGATAACAGAGATGTTGTGGTATTGCTTTCTTTTCAACATATTTCTGCCTTTTTGGTACATAGACAAACTGGACACTTTTAGGTCTGTGAGAATCCTTTTCATTTTCTCAGTTTAATGGAAAAAAAACAAACAGTGTGCTTACATAATTAATCTTAGCTTTTATAAAGCATGCCACTATTACATTCCAAATCTAAAATCCAAAACATTTCTTTCTAATTTTACTCTTAGAAGGAGTGGCATAGTTACCTCCCTGATTACCTTGGCATATATAATCCAGAGAGTATTATTAGAAAAACAAACATTTGTGTCAAGGCTTTTATGAGTGTCATGGGCCTTTAAAAATCTGATTGGAACTATGGTCACTAGACCCAGAAAAATATAAGTACATAATTTTACATATACCATATACTATGAAAAACCTCATAAATCATAATCATAGCATTTCTGGGGCCCATGAGCCAAAAAAATTCATTATGATAGTTTAATCAATATATATGCCTTTCTTTTGGTATAAATTTGTTACTAGTGCATAGCTGGTGTACAGATCAGCAATAAGCTTTTGAGTGTACAAAACATTTTATTGGCAGTTGTTTTAATAAAAATATATTTATTGCCTTCTTACATCAAATCTACATACCACTGGAAAAAATACAATATGTACAAAACAATAAATACATGTAATAAATCAACAACAGAGCCACAAACACTTTAGCACAATTTATTTTGATATATTAAATTTATATTTTACTCTCAGTTATTTTCTTATTATACTGTAATGTCAGGGAACGAAAAATCAACAAGGTTTTTAGTTATTTCTGGGGGACAGAGGTGTGGGGAACTGGCTGCTGCCCAACCCCTCACCTCACTTGTGAAAAGCTAAACCCTTCCCCATGCCTCCATGTTAGCTGTGGAGCTCATCATTCCCCCATGTTCCCTGGAAGGAAAGACTGGCTTCTCTGTGTATGTTTATGTATTAGTGGGGGGTTTTTGCACTTGGTAGAATTCTTGGGTTGCCTTGGAAACTGAAATCAGAAAAGTCATTGATTTGCTAATGGCCCACTTTGCCCTATAACTAAAGGAGGATGCGGTTTCTGGGGGCAGCCATGTTTTCTCCACTAGGGTGGTGTTTCTGCCAGCAGTAATTGCAAAACCCTGCCGAACCCATCTTTATATTCTTTAATTCTTTAAGTTTATTTTCTTTAATTCTGCACCATTCTTGCTCGGGACCTGAATATATCAATATATACTCATCACGTGGGTCCGTGACACTATAAGTAAAACTTTTTGATTATTTATCTTTTGGATTGGGTGGGGTTGGGATGAGTCCTAAGAAGAGAGCATGGGATGCAAAAATTATCTGAAAGAGCAGATTTTTTGTGAAAAGTTTGAACTAAGTGAAAGTGATATATTGGGTACTATAAAAAGAAATTTCATTTGAGAAACAAGGAAGCTGGAGAGATTTCCAAGGATTACAATGGATCAGAATGGTGTAGGTGTTAAGCCTAATCCAGAGGGACTCGAAACATTGAAGACACGAACAAAATCCGTCGATTCCACACCAAAGCTTTATTGTCTAGATTGGCCAAGTGGCGGCAGCTCCGACAGAAATCTGAGGGAGAGTGCGCCGGCCCTTTGTTTTACCTAGTTTTTATAGTTTTGCAAGAGGGAAGTACAGAAGTAAAAATTGCAATTAGGTGTCCTTTACCACTATTGGTTATAGTCATATGTCCTTTAACATGATAGGACCATGTTCAATTTGCAAGCCATACATCATTTTGGAGAAAACAAAATTTACAAGTCAACACAATGGTAGAAAGATGTCTCTTTACATATTAAAAGGCATTCCTATATTTTCTAATGTTTATCCACCATCTCTTCCTGCACTTGGCCAGCCATTCACCCCTTTCCCCACAGGCGTGGTGGAATGTCAGGGAATTCATGTTTTCCTCCCCTTTGCATTTACAATACAATGCCAAGGGCCATCCTGGTTTTATGCCAATCACACAGTACAGAGATTACTTACAAAATTTCTCTGCACACCTTAACCCAAATTAATAAAATGTTCTTTAAGCCTCTTAAAATATTAATATCGATTCTGTAGCTTTTGGTACTTTACAACACCTGCGGGTGAGGTGGCGCGGTGGCTCCTCAGGGCTCCTCAGTAGGTATTTATAATGCCTAGCATTCAAGCTCTGCTTCGAAGCATAATTCTGAGGTATGCTAGACCTCATAATAAATGACTGATCATGTCACTAGAGGCGGACATGAAAAAACTTGACTTGTAGTTTCTTGATTTCATGCAGGAAAGAATTTAAGAGTGAGTCCCAGTGAAAGCAAAAGCAAGTTTTCTTTAGGTAGAGAAAAATAGAGGACAAGATATGAATCTCTGGAGACAGGATCAGAGGGTAATACAAGGACTTGCTGACAACACCTGATGCTCCCCTAGTTGCAAACGTGAAAGGACATCACTGTATAAAAAGCAAAAGTCCCATCCAAGAGGATGCGGGAAGTCTCAAAGTGAGTGTCAGACCATGGTCAGTCAGTCCTTGAGATTTTATGTGTTTCCAATGGTAGATTGTTTCTAAAATTTATGGCACCAAACTCAGCCTCTGCCTTCTGGTTGACAGGGGCTCTTCTCCCTACTAAGGTCTATTTTGGAAGTATCATGGCATTTGTCCCCCCTTGGCCCCATTCTATTTCTGGTGTTAATTTTCATTATAATGATGGTATAATGGGTTTTGGGGTTGTTCCTGGTCAAGTTCTCCTCCATCTTGGATTGATCTGTTTTTAGCCAGTCCTTGTTATTGTGGACTCTGTGACCCCCACAGGGGTTTCCTGCCTTATACTGTTTCCCTTTGATTATGCTCAGATTTTGTGGTTCTGATAAGAGGATCTGGCAGCTTATCAAACTGTGTATCTTCTCTTACTTTCTATTTTTCCCTTTTTTTTTCTTTTACAGAGACAGAGAGAGAATCAGAGAGAGGTAGGATAGGGACAGTCAGACAGAAATAGAGAGAGATGAGAAGCATCAATCATCAGTTTTTGATGCGACACTTTAATTGTTCATTGATTGCTTTCTCATATGTGCCTTGACCATGTGCCTTCAGCAGATCAAGTAACCCCTTGCTCAAGTCAGTGATGTTTGGGTCCAAGCTGGTGAGCTATTTGCTCAAACCAGATGAGCCCGCGTCAAGCTAGCAACTTCGGGGTCTGGAACCTGGGTCCTTCTGCATCCCAGTTCGACATTCTATCCACTGCACCACTGTCTGGTCAGGATGCTCTTACTTCCTTATTTCACTTCTCTGGAGCCTTCCCTAACTTATTTCTATCCTACCTGAATCATTGCATATAGGATGGCCAAATCCAGGATTCTGCCATGAGAACTGGGCAAAGTTTACCTTGTCCATGCCTGGCACAAAATTGGCAGGGCTTCCAAGAAACATTGCAGGGATGAGCAAAGATAAAGTAGAGGGTGGGTTAAAATTGATGCCATTCTTTGATGGTGCTATTAACTGTGATGAGGAACACAGAAGCAAAAAGGTTTTTGGAATATGGAAATAATATGGTGACTTTAAATAAAATTATTATTTTACTTAAAATAATTTAGCCAAAACTGTTCAGCCAAGAAGAGATGTCTAGGGCACAGGTATATGTGTGGAACAAATATCACAGACAACTCTGAAAATACCATTTGGGAATCCATCTTGCATTATATCCAAATATAGTACTAATGCAAATTTGATTTAGAAAAATTCTAATTACAACACTAATCACATTATGAAAATTAATTTAAAAATAACACAGTATAGGGTTTGAGTGTGTAAACATCTCTTCTCCATACTATGATTTTTAAAGAAATACTGATTATAAATCTTCAATACCAATACTGTCAGTTAGATTTCTTTAAATACTTAATTTTGGTGTTTTTCACAAAAGAAAAAAATCTAATTTCAATAAAATAATTAAAATTTTCATTTTGTTGGTCAAATAAGTTTATAAAATATGATTTTTATGTTTTCTTGCTTATAGTTTGCATTGTGAGCTGTGCAGCTCCAGGTATATGTGGTCTGTGAAATTGCAAATTACCTTCCTGCTTGGGCAGGGTCATTGTTTTGCTAATATTTGCTGGAGAAAGGGTCTTTGTGGGCCCAAGCAGTTTTTGCAGAGGGAGAAAGAAGACGTGTTTGCTTGGTGAGAGCAGAGAGATGCAGAGTGCTAAAGAAGAAGCCAGTTTCTGCATAGAGGAGAAGGTGTGCAGATGGGGAACCAGAGATAATGGGCTTTTGTTTTGCTGAGACTGGCGGGGCCTTTAATTCTAGTAGAAACTGGAGAAAATTCTCCTGGTTATGGAACCAGAGAATATGTCAGGGCTTTGGGAGCTCTGAATGAGTGAAAGAGAAGTGTTTTCTCTGTGTGGTGCTCGTCAGCTGGTGAGAGACTTTAATAAAAGAATGGCCCACCACTTTTAAGCTCCACTGTTTCTTTACCTTCTGTCCAAATTCAATGAGAACCTGAATGTGCATAGTCATGATGGTCATGGCCCCTGGCCTTACACATTTATAACTATTTCTCCAGAGAGGAAAACATACGCATATATCTACACTCACACTCACACACACACATGAAAGAATAGAATAGAAATTATCAATGTAATAGATTCATTTATCCCTTGCTTTTTATTTTTCAATATCATCATAGTTATTAATGAAGCCAAGATAAAAATATAGAGTTCAAATAGTGTAAGAAAAGTTAGTTCTATACTTGAAAATAAAAATCTTACAAGTTTTCTAAGAGTAGATTTTCTTCAGAGAAAGAAAAGTGTGCATTATGCCCTGATGTATAAAATAGATAGGATATTATGTTTGTCTAATCCAGATATAAAGATTTTAAAATGACCTCTTTAACCAAGACATTTAAAGTTCAGGTGCACTACACTAGATACTGATGTTTAAAAGTCATGTACATATTGTAAGTGCACAAAAGTGGAAGCGAAATGACAAGTGTGGTGTCTTCTTATCTGTAAAATGTCGGTCTTTATTAAAACAACATTCAGCTGCCAATACTTTAGCATTTATCTTCCTTAATGTAAAATCAATATTTCACTGGAAGCTAATTACACTGGGCATTAACTAACAAAAACAAGTAGTCTTTTCAAGCGACTTGGAAATAAAAGTATGTTCAAGAACAATTCAATGATGAGTAAATGCTAATTGACTTGCTGACAATTTTTAAAATTGTTACATCAGAAAAGTGACTTGTTTCATGGTACAGTTTTAATACTTTGCTGCTAAATGGGCAGAAGCATCCTTTCCTTCAGGTACTATAACTGGTGAGTGGAGGATTTAGTTTTGAATGAGGATCCACATTCTTCTTTAAGGAAGGAGAAGGTAGTGTCTATCAGAAATGACAGAACCCTCTTGCCTCAAGTGCATAGGCCAAAAGCAAAGAAAGACAGTTCGTTGGTTCCCCCTGATTCTTTCTTTATGACCCTTCCCTACTCACTCCCTCTCACCCATCCGTGTAATGTGGCACATTGAGAGAAGTAGGAAGATTTTATATATATATGATGCCAAATAGCAGAATATCCTCTAAAATAAGAACACAGGGTCTAATTTGTACACAAAGTGAATATTTTAACAATAATATGCAATTCTGAAAAAAAATTGATACTGGCTTGTTTTCATCCAGGTTGAGAGAAATTACCTCTAAGGTTTCCTATTGCTGCTCTAACAAATTGACACATATTCAATGGCTTAAAAATATAAATTTGTTGTTTTACAGTTCTGGATGTCAGATATCCAAAGCAGCTCACACCAGACGTCAGTGTCAGCAAGGCTGCCGTCCTTTCTGGAGACTCTAGGGTGAAATCTGTTTCTTTGCCTTTTACAGCCTCTGAACGCTGCCTGCAGACAAGGGCTTCAGATCTCCTGCTGCACTATATTTCATACTCTTCTTTCACGTTCACATGTTTCTCTGACCATAGCATAAAGGTTTCTCAGATTTTAAGAGCTAGTGTAGTTAGAGATTATCTTCTATCTTAATTTCCTAAATCTTAATCACAGCTGCAGAGTCCCTTTTGTCATGTGGTTTAACATGTTCATGGGTTCTGAGAACTAGGGCTTGGAGATTTTTTGTGTGTGTTTCTTTTTCTTTGTGGGGAGTAGTCATTATTTTAACTATCACAATTACATTTCTTCAGGAAGTTTCTATTGCTCATAAATCAGAAACTTTCAGGAAACTGCTGCATATTTCATTGACTGCATATTTCACTTCTAAAGTGAATGCATGAGAAAGGGACAAAGGACACTGCAAAGCTTGACCCTTGAAAACCCACATATCTGCCATCACTGCTGATGGAGATAAAAATGGTTCTGAATTCTTTCCAAATCTCAAACTATTGCTTCTCAAGGACACAGCAGAAATCACATAGAGCACTCTAAATGAACTTGACTCTGGGAAATGTAGTTTCTATGCTTCCAAACTATGTTAAGTAAGAAAGAATAGAAAGATATAAAGTTAAATACTCGTACTAAAAGAAAACTTATCGATTGGCATTTGAATTAAATTTCAATACTGTAGGCATAAATTATGCCTAAGAATACTAAAGTTTTATAGATTTTTTCAGTTATTTATGCAATTAAATAATGCTTCCAGTGTTAAGTAGTTAATGCTCCTCAAATTATTAAAATACCAATCTATATAACTTCATGTGTGTGTTTGCCAATTTGTTTCAAATATCATCTGTGAAATTTACTTTTGAGAATTGTAATTTTCAGAAGAACTACAATATAAACAGTGCTATGAGTTTACCAAATGAATTCACTTTTCTAGGCATTAGAGCAAAGCTTTCTATTTGAACCACCTTGCATTTCAGTGATCACATGTGTATTTCTTCAATTTTCAAGTTGGAAGGTAAATATGACCTCATTTCCCCATTACATTTAGTAAATTAAAGTGAAACACCATATATTTTTTCACCTTTAGACATGTTACTGATCCATATGTTCAAAACAAGCTAGTTTAACAAGAGAAAAGGGCAGGTTAGCAAGCCTTTGACTTACATGAAGAAACAATAAAATCTTATATTGTTAACCTATAAAGATTTAGGGGACTTACTTGATACCACAATGCAGCTGTAATTACCATGACTTCTATAGAAACGATCTCTGATTTCTTGTAAGTATTTATGAGTACAGAAGCTATTGATTGATAATAGTAAATGTGTATACCACTTGTTATTTCACATGGATCCTACTTTAAATATTATTTTCTGTGTATATCATTGTGCTAAACACAGATATGCCACATTGGAAACTGACCTTAATGTGAAATTATACATTTTTTAACTATCTAAAATTTTTTCCTGATATAGTGACATTATATGAAATATATCTACATCTATTATTCCCTATTAATGTATGCATTACACATGAAATAAGGCATTATTAGTTAAGATGTTCATTGTGAAAAACTCAACTTCAGAGGAAATAGCTCAATTTCATTGGTACAAATATGGGTGTGGCATGAACATAATATCCGTTTTATAGATAGTTATAAAGGAACACATAAAGATGAAAACACTAGCCCAACAATAATAATGGAAGAGATCCTAGGTCCCTTTTTCTGATCCTCACACACTTTATATTTTCAACTTGTAAAAATTCATTTTCTTGTATACATTTGGCATTTTGGAAATGTTTTTGAAAGAAATTCAGCTCTCTTAGGAACAAAATAGCATTGATAAATTTGACAGAGATTTGACTGCCATTTGGGGAAATTTTGAAGGACTTCTGACACAGACAATGCAGTAGTTAAAAATGGAGGGAAAACTGTATTTAAAACAAGAATTAGTTTTATATTAAAAAGCATAAAGAATCACAAGGAACATAACATCATCAAAATTACTCAGAAAAAAACAAAATATTCTTTTCTTTTTTTTTTATAAACAAACACTTGTCTTTAAAGATGTAATTAACTGAGTTAAGAAAGGAAACACTACTGAACTACAAGTAGGTCAGCTCATTTGAGGTTCTCGGCTGCATGGGCTCTGACAGTTGGCTGAATATTTCTATATATATCTGTACAGAAGATATACAGATTCTAGTGATTTATTGGTCTTTCTTTCCCTAATGCCTGTTATATTAAAACATGGAAAAAGAAACCTATAGTGTTTTTTTTTGTTTGTTTGTTTGTTTTGTGTGTGTGTGTAGTAAAAACCTACACTGGGGACTTGAGCATAATTATGAAATGGAATTAGCTGTACCCAAGTGCATGAAACAGAGTGCTAATTAGATTTGAACACAGAGGAACAATGATTGATGAAAAAAGTGTTGGTATGGTACTTCTGGCTTTGTAGATATTTTTCTAAGTTATATTTCATATTCATATATCAATTAATTTTCAATATTTTAATATTAATTATAGTTCTCCTCATCACTAAACATCCATAGATAATTTAAACATCAAAACATTGCCATTCCTCTCCTTTCAAAACTCCTTAAATTTTGCAAGTAATGAAATTATAGAGGAGGCAAGTGACCTGTTTTCAAACTCGAGCAAATCCCACCATGCTTGATTCATGATACTCATTTGTACCATTTCAAGGACATCTAGAGCAATTAATCACATGTGCCTCTCTAAGTAACTCATTATTTGTAATATTCTATTGGGAAAATAATGTTTAATTTTAAACTATTTTGGAAAACTAAATCCTATAACCTTAACGTATCTGAAATATTTCATCTCTGAAGCTTGGCTTCTAAGATTTTAGTATTTTACACTATGCCTATTATTCTGTTCTTGTCACTCCTACTAACCAGCTTATCTCTTTTTCTCATGTTATTATAAGTCTGCAGAAACAGCTCATGTGAAATGACTGTAGTCTCCTTTCTACCTCAAACTTCTGCCAGTGGCCTTCTGTTCCTATCACCCCACCAATATTATACATGATTTTATTGCAAAGGCTAGTAGAAAATATGGCCCATGTGTTACCTAAGATAGGCCAGAGGTGAGAATGCTATACTGTCCTTTATTTGTCTTTTTTGCATGTATGATTTCCAAGAAATTATATTTTGGCCTCGTTATTTTCTTTGAGTTATTATTCCCAAGTCAGTTTATCCAGAAAAGCTGCTAATAATTTTCTCTCCACATTTTCTTACTGTTTCTGAAATATGTTATAAATGATATATATATATATATATATATATATATATATATATATATATATTATATAAACTACCAGCTGGCAACTGTGAAATTTACACATTCAAAACAATAAACATATACACACTTCTGTTAGTACTTAATCATTGTCTCCTATGGACAAGAGTGTGGTGGTTACCAGGGGTGGGGGGAGGGAGGACGCAGGAGGGAGGGAGGGAGAGAGTTAGGGGGAGGGGGAGGGGCACAGAGAAAACTAGATAGAGGGTGACGGAGGACAATCTGACTCTGGGCAAGGGGTATGCAACATAATTTAATGACAAGATAACCTAGACATGTTTTCTTTGAATATATGTACCCTGAATTATTAATGTCATCCCATTAACATTAATAAAAATTTATAAAAAAAAATCATTGTCTCCTGTGTGTATAAACCTCAATACATTTGAAATTGAGTTAAAATTCAAAAAACACTTAGAACAGACCCTGGCCCATCATAACAGGTATTTATTAAATATAAATGAATTTTGCATAGTAAAGTGTTTAAAAGAATGAACTTTATATTCAACCACACCAGATTTAAATACTAGTTTTAATGAGTATCATATCATAATACTTGCTTCATAATGTCATAATTTTTTCAAAAATTAAATAAAATACTTGTTATATGGAGTAGCATAAAAATGATATATATATCTTATTATAGTTAATTACAACAATATGTTATTATTTATTTTAAAACACACTGTATTTCATTTAATTATTTTATTTTATTTTTTATATAATTATTTTATTTTTATTTATTTATTATTATTATTATTTTCTGAGGTGAGAAGCTGGGAGGCAGACAGACAGACTCCCACATGCGCCCAACCGATTTCCACCAGGCATGCCCACCAGGGGGTGATGCTCTGCCCATCTGGGGCATTACTCCATTGCAACTGGAGCCATTCTAGTGCCTGAGGTGGAGGCCATGGATCCATCCTCAGCACCTGGGCTAACTTTTGCTCCAATGGAGCCTTGGCTGCAGGAGAGGAAGAGAGAGAGAGAGAGAGTGAGAGAGAGAGAAAGGGAAGGGGGAATGGTGGAGAAGCAGATGGGCACTTCTCCTGTGTGTCCTGGACAGTAATTGAACCCGGGACTTCCACACACCAGGCCAGTGCTCTACTGCTGAGTCAACTGGCAATTAATTATTTTCTTAGATGATCTTGAACTCTATCTTCATTTTAACATTTCACTAACTTTACTTTAGTTCAAGGCCTTATAATTTCTTGCTGGTATTGCTGAAATGTCCTAATAAGATTCTCACCTTTCAAGTTCAGTGCTCAAAAAACCCATAAAAAATATCAGTCATAGCACTTACTTCTCTAATTAAATTCATTCATGGTTTTGCATTTCTTACTGAATTCTTTTAAACTTAGTAACAAATTCAAGTACTGTTTTTCTACATCTCCAGGCTTACTTCTCATCACTACCACACTTAACATGCCCTATTACAACCATATTCAATTGCTTTCAATACCCCTGATGGATCATGTTCACTGACATGTTCAGTCATTTTGAATGAAGTACTTTCTATCCTGATTCAAATTTATGTTGATTTGCATAGCATATTATTTTCTTTCAAAAGTCAGACAAAACAACCCCTCAATCTTTTTCTGATGCTTCAATTTGATTTTTTAACCCCTTTTTTATGCTTCTATAGCATTTTGAGTATTTCTTTATTTTAGCACATAATAGTTTATTTGTTTATCATCAGTTCACCTATAAGAAATACAAGAATATGACTGTCTTTGTATTCATACCCAACCCAGTTTCTGGGCATCATATGGTGGCAAAAGTTCTGACAGAATATGAGTAAAGTAATATGGAATACAAGCTTCATCAATTTTAATCTAAGACTCCAAGGGCAAGAATTATATATAGACTTTTTTATACATTGAATATATCATATATATATGATTCTTTATATTAATAAAAATAATTGATTAATATGTGCATGTTTTCTTTGCCATTTTTAAATCATTTACTATTCCTTTGTCTTGGTATGAGGTCTAGCAGTTTTCAACATTACTATAGACCTGTGATGACATCACAGGTTTAGGAAATGGATTCAGGGTAAAAGGTTAATCCATTTCTCTCAAGAATCCAGTAACAAAGCCTTCCAGTGTCTGTCTTATTATCATTGATTCTCCTAACCACAAACAGCACCACAATGGACAGATCCAAAGCAAAGCTGCTGAAAGAAATAGTTGCTACTTGGGAACTAAGGAAATAGATCAATAACATTATTCACTATTTAAATACCACATAAATTTTATTGGGTTTATTCAAAAGCTTGTTCTGATAGCCTATCTTATTGATACATGTAATTTTTTTTTGTATTTATTTTTAATGGGGTGACATCAGTAAATCAAGATACATATATTCAAAGATAACATGTCCAGGTTATCTTATCGTTCAATTATGTTGCATACCCATCACCCAAAGTCAGATTGTCCTGTCACCCTCTATCTAGTTCTCTTTGTGCCCCTCCCCCTCCCCCTTCCTTCTCCCTCTCCACCCTCCCCCCATAACCACCACACTCTTATCAATTTCTCTTGGTCTCACTTTTATGTCCCATCTACGTATGGAATAAAGCAGTTCCTGGTTTTTTCTGATTTACTTATTTCACTCCGTATAATGTGATACATGTAATTTTTTAATTCCAACTCTAATAAGACAGAGGTATTAAAGAAAATATCTGAGATATTATAAGTAATTTCAATAAATTATATGTGGGCTTACCCATAACAAATTACTTGTCAGCAATCACCTAAACCTTTCTCTCTATGACAAGACAATACAGTTGAACGAGAACAAATATGGAAAGAAACAGATAGTTTTTAGCAGTAGCATCACACAGGATTTGTTTGAAAGAGCAAGAAATTGCTGAAAAAACTAATTTAAAATTGTCAAGTGGCCTTTGTTCTTTCAGGAAAGCAATTCCCTTATAATTGTTCAAAGGTCTCAGATTCTCAATATTGCTTCAAGTATGACTCTTTTCTGCCCTCACTACAGAAATGGAATTATTTTGAAGGACATTTTAAGAAAACATGTTTCTATATAAGTTTAAAGTTCCAAAATATTTACTATCTAAGGAACCCATGAAACTTATTTTGTCCACTGTAAATATTCAAGACATTTACTAATGAAGGTGTCAGTAAGCTATCACCTACAAGCCAAAATATGGTTCATTGTTTGTTTTTATAAATACTGTATAAAAGACTTTATAAAAACAGCCATACCCATTTCTTTGCGTTATCTATGGCTGCTTTCTCACTTTTGATGGACGAGTTGAGTAGCATCAGAGTGTATATAACCCTCAAAGTCTGAAATATTTACTATCTGGCACTTAAATAAAAAAGTTTGCAGACCCTTGCTGAAACTCCTATGATAATTTATATTTGATCAAATCATAAGAAAGTCTTTCTAAATCAAATTCTCAGCTAATATAGATGGCCACATATTTTGACATCAATTCATGTGCATTCATGCATACACATATTTATACACATACATGTATATAAAGTATTTTTTAAAAGAAATTTATCCACATCCAATAATTGTTAGCATCACAAAAGAAATTTTCAGTGTTTTTTTTTTTTAACAATACTAAAGAAGAAAGCCATGTAAGATATTGAGGGACTGACCCATCTTTGGATAGGTGTTATTGCAGGCCTTTTATAGGTTACAAAATTATGAAGTTCATATGTGGTCAGCGCAAGATGAGAATTAGATAATTAAGCCTAGTAGTCTGTTTTCAAAACAGATAGAGATAGGTCAATTTATTAGGGTAGGTAAAGGAAAATTAAATTATTGGAAAATTGAAATGGGGCAGGAGGCAGGGAGGGTATCAGACCCAGATGGATTAACAGAGGCTGAAACCTGAACAGCAACAGCCCCCTTTAGTCTGAAAAACTTTTAAAATTGGACAAGATAATGAAATAACTAGTTTCAAAAAACTGTATATCTGCCAACAAAAGATTGTAATACTTAAGAGGTAAAAGACAAAGGAGGTGAGTCTAACAATATTCTCAGCTTGCCTGCAAAGAGTTGCTGATTACTGCACAGGAAGAGCAAACACAGGCAAGCTCTGAGGTTTGCATGATGTGAAAGGGGGTTGATGAAGGTTAAGATGGCCAGGATTCCCCAAGTTAGAGTATAAGCAGGGAGAGAACAGCAACACAGAGAGAACGCTAGAGAGCTTTGAAGGTTCTCCTAGAATTTAGCTGAACACTTGATCAACTCATGCATACTATATAAGGGAACTATTACCTAACACTGGGGGAGACGGAGGCGAGGGGCGGACAAACAGGAAAATAAACCCAGAGGATTAAAGGAAATCTTTAAGTTCACCAAAGTTAGTGACTGAAAGCCATTCCTACTAACCAGATTAGAAACTCTCATAATTGGCTAATAAAAATAATATACTAAAAGATAGTTTATTATTTCATGCATTTTGTCAGGAAATATTTAATATTTTTTCATTAATATTTTAATGAAAAATGATGCACCTCCTTTATTTTTCTTATTTAAATATTAAATACATTCAATAATAAACTATCTTTCAGTATATCATTTTTATTACTTAAAACAATGATTAGGGCAGAGTACTGATTCTTGAATTATCTGTATTCCACCACTGTGTCTGATCCTCTTAATGTAAAGTTGAATTTGATTTTTATTGAGAATTTTCACATCTATGTTTATTAGGATTATTGGATGTAACTCTCTTTTGGAGGGGAATCCTTGTCTGGTTTTGTTATCAGGGTAATGTTGGTCTCATAAAAATCAATTTAGAAGTATTTCCTCTTCTATTTTTGGAAGAGTTTTAGAAGGATGAAAATTCTTTGAATGTTTGGTTGAATTCACTAGTCAAACTGTCTGGTTCTAAACTTTTGTTTGTTGGCAGGTTTTTTTTGTTAGTTTGTATTTTTTATTAATTTATTTATTACTGATTAAATCTCCTTATAACTGATCTGTTCACATTTTTTGTTTCTTCATGGTTCAGTGTTGGACAGTTGTGTGTTTTTAGGAATTTATACTCTTTTTTTCTATATTGTTCAATTTGTTAGCATGTTGTTGTTTGTAAAAGTGTCCTATGATCCTTTGTATTTTTGTGTAGCAGATGTAATATTTCCCCTTATGTTTCTGAATTTATTTCCTTGAGTCTTTTCTTTTTTGGTTAGTCTAGCTAAAGATTTGTCAATTTTATCTTTTTAAATAACCATCTCTGGTTTTATTCATCTTTTTTATTGTCTTCTTACCCTCTATTTTACTTTTTTCCACTCTGGTCCTTGTTATTTCCTAACTTACACTAACTTTACGAGTTATTATTTTTCTTCTTCTAGTTCTTTGAAGTGTAAAGTTAGGTTGTTCATTTTAGACTTTCTTGTTTTGTTATTTGTTTAAAGATTTTATTTATTGATTTTAGTAAGAGGAGGAATGGGGAGAAGCAGGAAGCATCAACTCCTAGTAGTTGCTTTCTGTATGTGCCCTGAGCAAGGAAGCCCAAGGTTTTGAATTGGCAACCTCAGCATTCTAGGTTGATGCTTTATCCACTGCACCACCACAGGTCAGACTACTATCTTGTTTCTTAAGATAGATATTTATCAATATGAACTTCCTTCTTAGAACTGTTTATGCTGTATCATATGATTGGTGTGTCATATATTAAGACTATAAGGCATTGATGAAATAAACTTAAAAAAACACAAATAAAGGGAAGGATATTCTGTGCTTGTGGATTGAAAAATTAATATGGTTAAGGCATCTATATACATAAACAATCTACAGATTCAATTTAATCTCTACCAAAATTCTAATGGCAGTTTTTAAAAACAGAAGCAAAACAAATTATGCAAACATTTGAATGTAATCACAAAAGATCCCAAGTAGTCAAAGTAATGTTGGATAAGAATGAAGATGGAGTCATCATCCTTCCTAATTTCAAACTGTCTTCCAAAACTATAATAATCAAAACTGTATGGCATTGTCATGAAAACAGACACATAAATATGTGAAATAAAATAGAGACCCCAGAAATAAAGCCACACAATATGGTCAATTAATTTATGACAAAGAGACAAGAAAAGTTTCTTAAATAAAAAGGGCTGGGAAGCTAGACATTCACATACAAAAGAGTGAAACTGAATTACTATTTGACATCACACACAAAATTAACTAAAAAAAAACACCTAAAAACTTGACTGTAAGAACTGAAACTATAAAACTTCTCGAGGATAATTTAGTTAATGTATGGATAGTAATGTACTAAAAAATCTATTTGCTGATTATGATAAATGCATAATGATTGCATTAGTTGTCATTGTTCGTGCAGTTTTGTTAAAGGATAAATAGGATCTCTGTATTATTTTTAGCTTCTTGTGAGTCTCAAATTATTTTAAGATATTAACTGGACTGGAGATATGTACTTAATATTTCTCTCACTATAAGATATAAGATTCCATTTATTTATAATATAACACAACTATTATATATATTTTTATTTTATTGCAAGAGAGAGAGAGAGAAACAGGGACAGACGGACAAAAAGGGAGATGAGAAGCTTCTACTCAATTGTTGTTGCACCTTAGTTCATTAATTGCTTTCTCATATGTGCCTTGAATGGGGTTGGGGTGATCAGTGACCCCTTGCTCAAGCCAGGGACCTTGGGCTTCAAGCCAGTGTCCTTTGGTCTTAAGCCAGTGACCCTGCACTTAAGCCGGTGAGCCTGCACTGAGACTGATAATATCAAGTTTGCAAACCTGGGTCCTCAGCCTTCCAGGCCTACGCTCTATCAACTGCACCACCACCTGGTCAGACACAACTATGTTATTTTAAATCAGAAGCCCTAATGTTGATATTTCAATTGTTTTACAAGTCATCCTTCCAAACATAAGGCAAAGCATAAAATTACACACACACATACACCTATTCAAAAAAAGGTTTATTTTAGCATATTGCATTATTTATTTATTTATTTATTTTTTGCACAGTACTGTTAGATTTCCCTGAGTTGTTACTACAAACACATTTTCATCATTCATCGTCAAGTGTGAACATTCCTGACATTTCTACCCTTTTAAAGTCATATTGATTTAAACTCTGAGGCACATAACCATAGGACTGTATGACATTTCTAGAGTTTAAGGCTTATCATTCTTTATTTACTCTGACTCACTACAGTTTAGTAGAATCCCTTGCTGGCAGTCTGAGTCTAAGATGTCTTTGGCAGTAATTGATTTCAGAATCAAAAGCCAGATTTATATTGATTATTACCATGAAACCACTCATGATCATAGTGACTCGATAACATGTTGGTTAATTTTGTATGGCATATCATGCTAACCAAGAATGATGAACAGTGACAGCTCATCTGGCTCAAAGTGATTGTTTTACCTCACAATAAAGTGAAAAATAACAGTTATCACCACTGTAGCAAATTAGGTGATATGTCAGAACCAAGGAGTTTGGATTAAACCATGGCTATAGGTCAAAATTAGAAATGGCTGAGAAAATGGTGTATCATATGTTATGACTTACTAAATTAAATTGCAGATAGAAATTATTAGCAAATAACTGGTTATTATTAATTTCAAAGAAAGCATGTGCTTATTTATATTTTCTCAGTGTTGTCTCATGACTGTATACAATGTTCCTCAGGTGGCTGAAATGATGATCATACTAGGTTTTGCATTTATTATGTCCAACAAGGATAATGTTCTAATCAGTAAGTGTAAGATGATTGTTTTTTAATAATGATAAGTACCATTAGGCATAAAGTAGAGCAATGACCAATACCCAAACAAATGTATCTTGTAGTTTGGAAATTGATTATAGTATGAATTAAAAAATTCAAAGTCCTGAATGCTAACCCCTGGAAAATGCTATGTAACTGAGCACAAGCAGAATTTCTTCTATGTAGGGCTCCCTTATATTCTACAGCAAAAATAGGAGTCCTTATTTTTTGCTTCCCTGCCATTCTTTTAGCATATTATATTGTTTTGAAACTGTTTAATTGTCTATCTCCTATACTTATTTGAGTTTATCTTGAAGGAAAGGATTTTGTGCTGATTTATTAAATATTCACAGCATTTAACACAATTAATGGGACAAAGCAAAACACTCAATCTTTTTTCTCTGAAATAAATAAATATATAATTAGAAACTGCTTATTGGGAAAAAAAGTAAATATTTCTGAAAGGACTAGAAAATGTCACTCTAAAATAATCATTCTATTAGTAATCTCGTACTGCTAGAAAATATATGCTGAGGGTATTTTCTAATTAGTACATGTAGTCAAGCTAGTCATATTAATTGTGTATGTTGATATAATACATTGTCTTTGGAAATGATTATGTCAGAAACAAAGAAAATAAAAATAAACAAGTTAAAACATGGAAAAATTGATTACTTAAGTATAAAGTCAGGAATACCTGTTATCTCAGGTGTAAAATGCTTCATAAAGATATCTTCTAGTAATGAGAACAAACAAGCTACATAGATAATCTACAAAATCACAGGTGTTAAGCCCCACTGACATCTGAGTTCACAAGATAAACGTGAAGTCCAAAGGTTGATAAACTGAACCATGAAGACTGGGCCTATTCTGATTGACCTGTGTCAGAGCGTAGGGAGAAGATAGCATCATCAGGGAAGATGGTAAGAAGAAAACAACTAATTTTTGTTCTTTAATCAGAGAGTGAAGAAGTATGACATTTTAGAATCACTGGAAGCCCTGATTATAAAGTTAGTGTACACCTTCTCATCATTTGTTTTAAGAACTCCAAAAATAGCTCAAGAGAAACAACGGTTGTAGGGCTGGAGACTTGATAGATACCTGCTTCCCCCACCCCCTATGGTACAAGTAGGCAGGGCCTGACAATATTTAAATGGTAACAGGGAAATCTGATAATCCCTAGAAGTACTTTACACCCATTAGTATAATATAAGGCACTGTTGAGTACTGGGCAGGAAAGTCACAAATACTCGGACATTTGCTGCTACAAAGCAAAGAGCAGCTGCTGGTGGCACAAGGGAAGGAAAGCTGCCTGGCTCTTTGAACCTTTACTGATCGCAGGCAGATGGAGTCTGCCACTGTGGGAGGGGCAGGAAATATGCCAGCGGTAGAAATAATAAGAGTAGGGGAGCAGCGGTTATATGTCACTGTGGGAAAACAGGAATGATGAAAAAGTACCATCCCTGAAGTACAAGTGCACAAGGCCTAAGACTAAGAAGAAAGCAGGAGATAAGATAACAAGAAATTGTTATATATATTTCAAGGGGAAGGACATGAATACAGAGTGATCACACCTGTGATTTAGGCATGCTGGTATTGGAGGAACAGGAATATTGATATAAACTCTAGCACTCCAGTCCTCACATTAAGCATAAGGTAGTGGCTACACATTCCTTTAGAAATCTGAGGCCAATGCTGCACTAAAGGTAACTATAGCAACAAGAATACTAATACAGAGCTCAACTACATTATAGATGGACTTAAACCCACAGTAATTGTCTAACAAATAAACAAGAGTATCCATTTCTGGGCAGGGCATATATGTTTTTTTGGTCATATTACATTGTTCTTTTACACACAATGATTGGTTTTTAATAAAAAGAAAGGAAATAGAAAAGGCTTCCAGTTTTAGCAGTAGCAACACATCATGAGCTTGAAATTGTCACTCCTGGCCTTAAACAAGAAGAATCTAAACAAACTGAAACTAAAGGGCTTTTCTTTCACCCATCAGAGAACTGAGGTCACAAGGCAATCCCAAATCTGCAAACTGGAAGAGACAGGTGCATAAAAAATCTTAACCAATATTTGCTTATCTGGAGCAAAAAGTGCTCATAGTAACACTTAAGTGGTAATTCTCAGGAACTGCTATAAGATAAAAGAGAAATCGCGTGAGAAAAACTCATGGTGGTTTTAGGATAAAGGAATTCTGCGCATTTTCATGGGTTTTATACCTCCAGGAATCCCAATAGATTTTCATGATAAAAATTCAAAAAATATTCCCTTGTGGATCTTGTACAAGAAGGGAAAGAAGGATATTTGTGAAATACCCTTAAGTGCCTTCTTCAAAACAAAAACATATGGAAAAAGAGCTTATTCCACTCAAGTAAATAACAGTTCTCCCAGTCTAGTTCAATGTAGCCTTGTAGTTGAGAAACTAAGAAGCACTGTGAAGGTCACAGTCAGGAAATAAAGACCCATTAAAACAATGAGATTTAATGAAACTATAGAATGTTTCCCTGCTCCCACACCTTACCACCAAACCAACAGGACTTCAGTATAACAACAGTGGTTTATATATAAAAGAGTTATAAAATTCAGACTCATTAAGCATATCCCAGTTAAATCAAAAAAATCAGAGAGGTGAAAACCCACCC
The DNA here is from genome assembly GCF_036850765.1 of Saccopteryx bilineata. Taxonomy (NCBI): domain Eukaryota; kingdom Metazoa; phylum Chordata; class Mammalia; order Chiroptera; family Emballonuridae; genus Saccopteryx; species Saccopteryx bilineata. Next base: position 73,007,231 of record NC_089491.1, on the reverse strand, counting down.
TACCTATATAGTGAAATAGGTATGACTCATAGTCTTCAATCTCAAGAATCATAGATATGGAAAACAGACTGATGGTTCTCAGAGGAGAGGGTGTTGAAGAGCTGGGTGAAAAAGGTGAAGGGATTAAGCTAGGGAAAAAAACCTCACAAAAACAACAATATGGGGATTACAGGAAAGAAAAGACACAGGGGAAAATAGAAGAGGGTAAAGGGGAAAAAAAGTGATGGAAGGAGACTTGACTTTAGACCAGGGGTCCCCAAACTTTTTACACAGGAGGCCAGTTCACTGTCCCTCAGACTGTCGGAGGGCCGGACCATAAAAAAAACTATGAACAAATCCCTATGCACACTGCACATATCTTATTTTAAAGTAAAAAAACAAAACAGGAACAAATCCAATATTTAAAATAAAGAACAAGTAAATTTAAATCAACAAACTGACCAGTATTTCAATGAGAACTATGCTCCTCTCACCACCAATGAAAGAGTTGCCCCTTCTGGAAGTGCGGCGGGGCTGGATAAATGACCTCAGGGGGCTGCATGCGGCCCGCGGGCCGTAGTTTGGGGACCCCTGCTTTAGACAATACACATATAATACAATACAAAGATGATGTTAAAAGTATAGAATGTACACCTGAAATATATAATTTTGATTATATGCCAGTCCCCAAAATTAAATAAATAATTTTTAAAAAGAATCACTCAAGCAAGAAGAGTGTAGAGGGAAATATTTAAAGTGTAGAAAGAAGAACAATTCATCAAATTAAAATTCTATACCAGAATTAATACTTTTCTAAACTAAAGCATAAATAAAGACTTTTTTAGGGCAAAAAATCCTGAATATTTAAGGCTAGCCAACTTTCCCAGAAATAAATATCTTTTTAAAAAATTTCCATGAAGCCTGACCAGATGGTGGCACAGTCGATAGAGGGTTTGCCTGGGAGGTTGAGGACAAAGGTTCCAAATACCGAGGTCACCGGCTTGAGTGTGGGCTCATCTGGCTTGAGTGCAGGCTGATGAGCTTCAGTGCGGGGTTGCTGGCTTGAGCCCAAAGGTCACTGGCTTGAAGCCCAAGGTGGCTGGCTTGAGCAAGGGGTCAAGGCACATTTGAGAAAGCAATCAGTGAACAACTAAGGTGCCGTAACTATGAGTTGATGATTCTCATTTCTCTTTCTTCCTGTCTGTCCCTCTCTTTCTCTCTCAAAAAATAAAATAGAATAAAATAAATTCCCATGAAGAAGGAAAATGATACAGATCAGAAATTAGTAACTATAGGTAATTCCCAAGTTATGAATAGGTTCTGTAAGTTCGAAAATGTCTAAGTATCTATATGCACAGAAAGGTAAAAATAATACTATGTTAAGACAAACACCTAAGTTTCATTTAATAGGTAAATGTACCTGCTCCAATTTACATACAAATTCAACTTAAGAACAAAACTATAGAACCTATCTTGTTCATAACCTGGGGACTACTTGTACATAAAAAATATAAAAAAGAGTATTGAAGAATGAATAAATGAAGAGATAAATTTTTTTCTCTTATTTCTAATTGACCTGAAATAATTATTTTCTTAAGTAATTATAATAAAATATACTGGGTGTTTACGGCATATGAATAAATAAAGTGAATGACAGCACTGTCAGAAACATAAGGGTGAAATTGAGAATATTCTGTTATAGAACACTTTCATTACCTATGAGTAGTAATATGTAATTTTAAGCTATATTTAGTGTTTAAAAATATATGTTACAAAATCTAGTATGACAGCTAAAAGTAATAAAATAAATATATAATTATTATACTCAAAGAAGAGTTAATAAAATGATAAAATACTAAAAAAAATAAAAGAAAGTAAAAAAAGAGTAGAAATAAAAAAATAAAACAGGAGCAAATCAGAAATGAGAAAGCAGTAACAAACATATTAGACATTAATTCAACAGAAATGATTATCATGTTACATGTGTCTGATCTAGATACATTGATTAAATGCAGACATTTTCAAAGGATAAAAATCAAGACCTGTTTATTTCTGTTATAAAGAAACCCATTTAATTATAAAGACTCAGATATATTAAAAGACTCATAAATAGAGAGTAGGTCAAGAGCTGTTGGGGAGGGGATTAGGGGGGCAGGGATTGAGCACAAAAGAAAAAAGAGAAATCACTCATGGACACAGTCGACAGTGTGGTGACTGAGGGAAAGGGAGGTGCAGTACGGTGCAGGAGGGTATAGGAGGATAAATGACAATGGATGGAGACTTGACTTGGGTGGTGAATACACAATACAGTGTACAGCGATATGTTGTAGAGCTGTGCACCTGAAACCTGTATAATCTTATTAACCAGTGTCATACCAATAAATTCAATAAAATGATGAAAAAAAAGAAATAGGGTGGTGTTGGGCAAGTAAGTTTGTAAAATTTGTGTTGTTTGGTTTTGCTCACTTTTATTGTTAAAAATGGCACTGCCCACATGAATGGCCGTGGCCCAGGTCATATGTTAATTACCTTCCTGCTTGAGAAGGGGCTTGGTTATGCTAATGTGTGCTGGAGGAGGAGTTTTCAAGCCAAAAAGTATTAAACGGAGGAGCTAGGAGGCCATTTTGAAGGAGACCATATTGCTGCAGGAAGAGAGGCCACGTGGTTGTAAAGAGAGGCAGGCAGACAGATGGAGGCGTACTGAAGGGGAACAGAGGTGAGGGGCTTTGTAAGCTCTGCTGCTGAACTGGTGAGGGCCTTTGATTCTAGGAAAACTCAGAAAAAATTCTCCTGGTTCTGGTACCAGAGAATGTGTAAATGGTGCTTGTGTATTTGTTCTTACTCACCGGCCAAGTGTGAGACTAGAAATAAAGAAAATAGCCCACCATCCTGGCTCCGATGTTTCTCTGTGATCTATTTGAATTTAATGCGAACCTGCACGGGCCTGGTGGTGGCTGTGATGGCCACACTACTGGTCCTACAGGTGGAGAAAGGTATATAATATTAACAGTAATCAAAGAAAAGTTGAAATAACTATGTTAATTTCAGACAAAACCAACTTCAAAAAAATTAATTATGGCAATTAACAGTAGAATGACATAATGATGAAGGAGTCAATTTTCCAAGAGAGCACAAATATCCTCTTTGGGATGAACCTAACAACAGAACTTGAAAATTCATGAGGCAAAACTGATAGAACTATAAGGCGAAGCAGACAAATTTGCTATTATAGTTGGAAATTTTAATACTTCAATTTTAATAATTGAAATCAAGCAGTCAGAAATTTATTTAAGCTATCGCTGACTTGAATAGCAATATCAGTCAAATTAATCTAATATATTAACAGAATACTGCAAACAAAAGCAGAATACACACACATCTAAAGCTCATATGTAACATTTAACAAGATAGACCTTACAGGGTCGGGCAAAAGTAGGTTTATAGTTGCTTGTATGAAAAATACTATAATTAATAAATTAAAATACAAGAATGAACTGTATTTCATGTACTTTCAACTGTAGACTTATATTTGCCCCACCCTGTACTTTTGGGCCATATGGTATACATTAATAATGTTAAAAGAATGAAAGTCTTACAAAATCTTTTCCCAGGTCACAACTGAATTAAACTAGAATAAAGAATAGGTGGCTGAAAAATCCTCAAGTATTAGAAATTTAAAAATATAATTGTAATGACTGATTTTTGTTCTGTAGGCAGTTAGATAATAATAGAAAGAGAAGAGAGCTAGACATCTGATTAATCCAGATTAACTAGAGAAGGGCAGTTTCAGTCACTCCAGGCATCCAAGTAGGGAGGAAAAGCACTTTTTAGTCACTGGAGAAAGCACACAGCATCTGCCAGATTAAAGATGGAGGTGGGGTGGGGGAAGGGAAGAAAAACCAAATGGAAATTTCTTTCACTGAACGCATGCACAGTACAGGCCAAAAATATGACCATAGATGGGGAAGGGATTAGCCTTCTGGGGAAAAGATTGGATAGGATAAGGGCACAAAACCTCAAAAGATCCAGGAAAGGGATTGGATAGGAAGAGGACACAAGCACAGCCCCGGGAAAAGCCAAAACCTAAGAAAAAAAAATTTAAATTCAACAAAGGCCTATCTCTATGGCAGCCCTATGGTCAGAATGAGGCACAAAGAAGTTAAGCAATTTGCCCAAGGTCACATAGGTAAGATATTTGATGTCAGCTGGGAGCAGAGACTAAACTAGATTACTAGAGCTTTGGGTACTGGGATTGATGGCACTGCAGCTTTAGTCCCTGACCCTCCAGGGCCTGGTGGGCACAAGTGTGGCCTTGTGGCCCTGGAAGCTGGACTTTTTCATAGCAAGACAGAGCTGAACCACCTTGTTGTGGATAAGGAATCAGGTATGGTATACCTATGGGCAGTGAATGCACTCTACCAGGTGAGTGCCAGGGAAGGGCCTCATCCAGTGCTACAGCCTCTTCAATGGCAGCTGTTTCCTGTATGCCCTCCTTGGAGCATGCAGTGCCCTTATCCTGAGATATATACTCTTTGTTTTCTCCTAAAGTATAAGGGTCTCCACAGACTTGCAATTGGGAGCAGCTATCAGCAGCAGAGAACTGTTCTTTGCCTCTGTTACTTTCTTTCCTGAGTCCACGGCAGCAGCCACTACTATAGCCTCTCCGCCTCTCTTAGGGCAAGGGTGAAATATCTCATTTCAATCTAATAAATCTTACTACTGTCACTTACTGTCCTACTACAGGTATTTCCCTGAAATTCCTTTCCTGCGACAGTGCAGAAGAATTGTGTTTGTATTTCCAGACCATGCAGGGGATGACCTGCCTGGGACCCTTGTCCTCTGATAACTGTTTAAAGACGTAATCTTAAAAAAATTACACTTATTTTAAAGTATATTAAAATGAATACAAAGCTTATAAAATATGAGGGATACAGTGAACACAATGTTTAAAGAGAAACTGATAGCACTGAATAAATGCATTTAAAAATAGAAATATCTAAAATCAACAATCAAGATTCTAGTTTACAAAAACTAGAGAACAAACAGCAATTTAATTCTAAGCAAGTAGAATAAAGGAAATAATGAAAATTAGAGCAGAAATGAATAAAATTAAAAATAAACACATAATGAAATAAAAGCTCTTGAAAAGCTCTAAAATTATTAAATAGGCTATTTTAGAAAAATAAAATAGGCTATTTAGGAGACAATCATGATCAGAAACAAAAGAAGGGTAGTCAATAGTGACGTCCTGGTCACTAAAAGAAAAACTTATGTCAAACAAAGAATAACTTCAGTTCCGTAAATTTGATAACCTACTAATTCAATCTATTCTTCAAATGACATCAAATACCAATATATGAATTAGAAAAAATAAATGCTCAGAGTAGGACTTTATTAAATAAATCAAGTCAGACCTGACCAGGCGGTGGCACAGTGGCTAGAACATTGGACTAGGAATGTAGGACCCAGGTTCAAAACCCTGAGGTCACCAGCTTAAGCGCAAACTCATCTAACTTGAGCACAAGCTTACCAGCTTGAACACAGAGTTGCTGGCTTAAAAGTGGGATCATAGATATGACCCCATGGTTGCTGACTTGAGACCAAAAGTTCTTGACTTGAGCAAGGGGTCACTGGTTTGGCTGGAGCCCCCTAGCCAAGGCACATATGAGAAAGAAATAGATGAACAACTAAGGTGCCACAACAAAGAATTAATGCTTCTCACCTCTCTTGCTTTCTGTCTGTCCCTATCTGTATCTCTCTCTCTCTAAAAAAATAAAGTCGCCTGACCTGTGGTGGCACAGTGGATAAAGCGTCAACCTGGAAACGCTGAGGTTGCTGGTTCAAAACCCTGGCTTCCCGGGTCAAGGCACATATGGGAGTTGATGCTTCCTGCTTCTCTCTCTCTCTCTCTGTCTTCCCTCTCTATAATAAATAAATAAAATCTTTAAAAAAATAAAGTCAGTTATTAATAATCTTAACAAAATGAAGCCATAATTCTCTTTGTGAACACAGAAGCACAGATCAAAGTTCTTACTTTCAAATCCATTATATGAGTTTAGCATAATTTAAATACCAAAATCTGATAAAGATATTGCAAGAAAAATACAGACCAATATCTCTTATAAACAAATGTGCAAAGGTCCTCACAAATTACTAACAAATGAAACCCAACAATGTATAAAAGATTACATATCTAAATCAAATAAGATTTACTCCAGGTATGTGGAGCAGTTCAACATTTAAAAATTAGTATAATTGAGCACATTATCAGCTAAAGAAGAAAATTATTTGTTCATATAAATTCAGGCAGAAAAAGCATTTGACAAAATTCAATTCCCATTCATCATAAAAACTGTCAGCAAACTAAGAATAGAAAATAATTTCATCAACTTGATAAAAATACATCAACAGAAACCTATACTTAACAGTAAACTTAATGGTAAAAAACTATACACTTTCCTCCCAAAGTCAGAAAAGAGGCAAGAAAATAACCTATTTCAAATTCTATATGACATCACACTGTATGTCTTAGTTGTGTGATAAAACAAGAAAAATATATATAGTATCTAGCAATTGGAAAAGAAGAAATAAAACTGTCTTTATTTGCACAGGACATGATTGTCTATGTAGAAAATTATAATAACATTGTGGTACTGGTAAAAGAATAGACCCATAGGTCAATAGAAATTAATAGTGAGGTCAGAAAAAAACCCACAGAATTATAGTCTACAGATATTTGACAACAGAACAAAGACAGTTCAATGTAAAAGTAACAGACTTTATATTTTCTTTCTGTTTTAAAATACAGAGAGATGAATGGTGTGGGGAAAGAAGGATGGGAAAAAAGAGAGAAAAAGGGGGAGTAAGGGGAGGAGAGAAGAACCAATTCATTGTACCACTTACAATAGTTATTTCATTTAGTTGTGCACTCACTCATTAGTTACTTCTCATATGTGTTCTGACTGGGAGTCAAACCCATGACTTTTGCACATCTCAATCCACCTTTGCAGTGGCTAAATCCTACTTTTCACATTAAAAAAATGGTGCTGAAAAAAGATGTCCATATGCATAAGAGAGACAGAGAGAGACAGAGAGAGAAAGAGAGAGAAAGAGAGGAGAGGAAGAAATAAAAATACTACAAAAGAACAAAATGAAAAAATAATTATCTAAATACTGAAAACATTCAGAAAAATTAACTCAAAATAAATTACAGAACTAAATATACAACATAAAACAAAAACATTTCAGAACAAAACATAGGAGAAAATATATGCGACTTTGAGTTTAGTAATGCATTTTAGATACAATATAAAACCTTCTTTCACACACATATACAAAAAGGATAACTTAAGCTTGAATAAAATTAAAAACTTCTGCCCTGTAAAGTATTAAGAGGCTCCAAAGAGAAGATACTTATATGAAATATAGTATTTCTAAAATACATAAAAATATACAAAGGTATCTTAAAACTCAACATTAAAAAAACAATTCAATTAAAATAGATGAAGTATCTGAGCAGACACCTCAGCAAAGAACATATACAATATATATGTACAGTGTATGCAAGTTAGTATATAAAAGTGCTCAATGTCATATGGTATTAGGAAACTTCAAATTAAAAGAACAATGATATGACAATACACACTTTTTTAGAATGGGTAAAATTCAAAACAATGATAGATTTATAACTGGTGTGAATGAGAAACAACAGAAATTATAATTAATTTCTTCCAAGAATGTAAATGCTACAGAATTTTAGAAGAAAGTTTGACAGTTTTTAATAGCTAGATGTAGAATTACCATATTATAAAGCAATGGCACTCCTATGTATTTACCCAACATACTTGGAATTTATACTCATACACTAATCTATACACAAATGTTTATAGTAATGTTGTAATCACCAAAATATTGGAAGCAACTAAATATATCTTAAATAGGTGAATGGATAAACTGACATTGGCATATCTAATTAATAGAATACTATTTAAAAATAAAAAGGAATGTGCTATTAAGCCATGCAAAGACATGGATGAATCTTAATTGCATACTGATAAACAAAATAAGCCACTTCAAAAAACTACCTACAATATGATCCCAATAATTCTGGTATTCTGAGAAAAGCACAGCTGTAGAGACTAATTGGATCAATGGTTTCCAGTTGTTTTGGAAGTAAGAGGGATTGGGTTGAACAGGTAAAATATAGGGTAATTTTTTAGGGTGGTGAAACTATTTTGCATGATACTGTAATGGTAGATACATTGCACTATGAACTTATCAAAATCCACAGAACATAAATTTTATGTGTGCAAACTACAACAACAAAAACAAATCATTGCCCTCCCCAGCTGGCTCAGTGGTAGAGCATCCACCCAGTGTGTGGAAGTCCTGGGTTAAGTTCCTGGCCAGGACACACAGGAGAGGTGCCCACCTGCTTCTCCACCCTTCTCCCTCTACTTTCTCTCTGTCTCTCTCTTCCCCTCCTGCATCCAGGGCTCCATTGGAGCAAGGTTGGTCTGAATGCTGAGGATGGCTCCATGGCTTTCACCTTAGGTGCTAGAATGGTTTCGGTAGCAATGGAGCAATACACCGTATGGGTAAAGCATCGTTCCCTAGTGGCCATGCCTGGTGGATCCTAGTTGGGCACATACAGGAGTCTGTCTCTCTGCCTTCCTGCTTCTCACTTCAGAAGAAAAAATACAAAACAAACAAACAAACAGAAATCAAATCCTTAAGAATGTTGGAAAATCCCATAAAGGCATATGAACTATTACAAAGCCATTTAATGATATACAAATATATGAAACAATCTCACTGGTGTGGGAGGGCAAGAAAGATGCTGACCTAAGTATTTTTTTAATACAAATGGAAAATGTACATAGCATGAAATTCTAGTTGATAAGTTTTCTCCCCTATGGGGGCATAGGTGAAACTTTTTAATACCACTATTTCACTACAGTAAGTCCGTAAAGTCATGGTGCACTCTTGACTGGTCACAGGAAAGCAACAAAAGACGATAGAAATGTGAAATCTGCACCAAATAAAAGGAAACCCTCCCAGTTTCTGTAGGATGATGTGGCAGCATGTGCGCATGCGCAGATGATGATGTAACACTGTGTATACAGCAGAGCAGCCCATGGCCATGCCAGTAGAGATGTGTATGGCACAGAGGAAAGTTCAGTGTATTCTGTAGCTTGCTAAATTCAAATCCATGACCAAAGTGCAATGTGAATATCATCACGTTTATAATGAAGTGCCACCACATAGGAATAACATTACTCGGTGGGATAAGAAGTTGAAGGAAACCAGAAGTTTGGTGGAGAAACCCCGTTCTGGTAGGCCATCAGTCAGTGACGATTCTGTAGAGGCTATATGGGATAGCTACCTAAGAAGTCCTAAAAAATCTGTGCATGAGCCCACATCGAACTGCACTAAATAGATATGAAACTCAGAGAGATTTCCTTTTATTTGGTGCAGATTTCACATTTCTATCATCTTTTGTTGCTTTCCTGTGACAGGTCAAAAGTGCACCATGACTTTACGGACACACTGTATAGAAGTGGGAGTTTACAGACAAGCAAGGGGAAAAAGCTAGAATTATCCATTTAATAGTGAATTGGAGTTGGAAATATCAGTATGAATTTATGTCCAGCTTAATATAGATATAAATGATTTGATATAGACATATTTATAGATATAGACATATTTATAGATATATAGATAATATATATATGTATTTCTTAGCTCTGCCAGCTGATATTCCCTGGATATAATAATACCTCAAAAGTGGCAAGGACACCTAATACTCAGATTTTGGTTTATAATAATATTCTCCAATTAATTAAAACTGAGCTCCAGAAGTAATGGCTGATTCTATGACCAAGCAAGATGTCTAATAAGTTATTTTAGAGCATCCTGTAGAGCCAAAAAGTAGAAGAGTGGTAAACAAAAATAAAACAAAACAAAAAAAAACCCCACCCACAATGATAAGGGGTAAATAAAATGGGATATAAGAACCAACTGAAAGAAGTTCTAATGGGCAAATCTGACACACTGCAACATTTTCGAACCATGACATCAATAACATACTTTGAACTCTAACCCAAAATATAAAATACATATTCATATGTCCATTCAGATAGTTATATGATTGAATGAGTAAATGGAGAAATGGGTGACAGACTAATTTCCCATGCAGAAAGATTCTAAATAATGTATGTAGATACTCCATATCAAGGAAGCAGAGGATAACTCCAAACCATTTTGTTTTGACCTGTAGATAGTGAATACTATAGTATGGAAAATGGGGTTAAAGAACAATGTGTAGTAGAGAGATGTGATACACACTGCCTTAGGCAGATGATCAAAGTTAGCATCAACAATGATCAGTTATGTTGGCAGTGTGTACTTTTGATGGGCTGAAAATGGACTTTAGCTTTTTGTTTGTTTGTTTTCTGGCCTAACCCCAGGTTCATCATGAGAAAAATATTCAATTAAAATTGAGGACCATCTACAAAATACTTAACCTCAAGACGTTAAAATTTATTGAATAAAAAGAATGTTTGGGAAATGGTCACAGCCTGGAGTAGCCTAAGAGTACACAGTGAGAAAATGCAATATGGTAATTTGGATGGGATCCTGGAACAGAAAAAGAATACTCAATAAATGTCAATAAAATCTGAATATGATACAAATTTTAGTTAATAATTAATATTAGTCTTTAATTATAAGAAGTGTATCATACTAATGTAAGATTTGAAGTATAAAAAAAACTGGGTGCAGAGTTTATGAAAACTGACCTTACTCTTTCTGCAATATTTCTGTAAATTTAATTTTGTAGCAAAAATTATTAAACAAGTTGAAGTATACATTTTTCATATATAATCAGAAATAATTTGTTTCTAGTAGACCTGCACTATATGAGATTTTAAGAGAATTTGTAAAGGTTTATAACAGGTATACTTTTAAAATATTTGACATCATGAGAAAAAGAGGTTTTATAAATTGAAAAATGTTGTTGTAAGAGTCTTACATTGTAAATGAAACAGTAACTATTAATTCAAATTAAAGAATGATAAGGCTATATTTTGTTTTATAAAACATCTAAAAATAATAAAAACAATACAGTTGAAATGTCAATAGAAGAGGTAGAATGGTGTAGCACAATATCTCTGATTATAAAGAAGACAGAAAGGGGGGAAGAGAGCAAAGTTGGAAGCATGTAGTTTAAAGGCAAAAAAACAACTGACTTTACCAGGAAATATGTTAATTGTAAATGGAATAAAACTTTCAGTTAAAAGAAGGGATATTCTAAGAGAATTAAAAAAGTAGGATGGGCCCTGGCTGGTTGGCTAAGTGATAGAACGTCAGCCTGGTGTGCAGAGGTCCTGGGTTCGATTCCTGGCCAGGGCACACAGGAAAGGTGCCCATCTGCTTCTCCACCCCTCCCCCTCTCCTTCCTCTCTGTCTCTCTCTTCCCCTCCCACAACCGAGGCTCCATTGGAGCAAGGTTGGCCCAGGCACTGGGGATGGCTCTGTGGCCTCTGCCCCAGGTGCTAGAGTGGCTCTGGTCATGACAGAGCGACGCCCCAGATGGGCAGAGCATCGCCCCCTGGTGGGCGTACTGGGTGGATCCCGGTCAGGTGTATGCGGGAGTCTATCTGACTGCCTCCCCGTTTCCAGCTTCAGAAAAATACAAAAAAAAAAAAAAAGTAAGATGAGGCTATAAGCTGTTTGGAAGAGATGCATTTTAAGTCTAAAGACACTATCAAGTTGAAAGTAAATGTTTGGGGAAGAGTGTAACATCTCTCTATATACCAACACAAGAAAGCTAGTATGGCTTTATTAATTACAGACATATTAGAATTCAATACAAGAAGTATTAATGACATAAAGAAGGTCATTTTATAATGATAAAAGGGTCACTTGTTCAATAATATACTAATATTTTTAAATATAAATCTTTTAATTAAATTAATTGAAAATATTTGTAATAAATCCCCTCACTATTTATGCCTAAAATTAAGTCATAAACAGTATGCAGCTATCCTATATAACAAATAACTATCCAATGTAATTTATCAAATTAATGTGATGAAATTACTCTTATTAAGATATAATTTACATTTAATTTAACAATTTGAAATATGTAAACTAATGAATTTTAGTGAATGCATACAGTCTACATGCTCACCACAATAAATGATAACCATAAACATAATATTGTTCTTAAATTATTTGTCATATGCAATTAACATTTGTAATTAAGGTATGCATATTTACATTTAATTTAGAACTTCTTTTATAAATTTAAAGGTATAGAAGTATAAAAGATGAAATATAAAGAAATCAGTTTAATTTTTATATATCAATAAGAACCATTAGAAAGAGAAACTAAGAACATAATCCCATTAACAATGGCTTCAAAAAGAATAAATACCTAGAAATAAATTTAACCAATGATGTAAAATACCTGTACTTGAAAGATTATAAGAAATTGAAAAAAGAAATTGAAGAATATATAAATAAATGGAAGCATATACCATATTCATGGATAGAAATAATTAACAGCATTAATATGTCCATACTACCCAAAGCAATCTATAGATTCAACACAAGTCCAAGCAAGATACCAAATGTGTGTTTTACAAAACTAGAGTAAATATTTCAAAAATTTACATGGAACTACAAAAGACCCTGAAGAGCAACAACAATGTTGAGAAATGAGAATAAAGTTAAAGGAATCACACCAATATCAAACTATGATGTAAGGCTATAGTAATAAAAAACAGATGATGTTAGCATAAAAACAAACATATAGATTAATGGAAGAGAACAGAGAGCCCAGAAATAAAAATATGCCTTTGTAGTCAATTAATATTTGAAAAAAAGAGGCAAGTTCATACAATAGGGTAAAGATAGTTTATGAAATAAATGCTGTTGGAAAAATTGGACAGATATAAGCAAAAATAAAAAAAAATAGACCACCACTTTATACAAGAATAAACTCAAAATGGATTAAAGACATAAATAATAAACTCAAATACATAAAAATCTTGAAAGAATATGGGTAGTAAATCTCAAACATTTCTTATAGCATTATTATTTCTGATATATCATCTTGAGTAAGAGAAACAGAAGAAAATATAAAACAGGACTACATCAAACTAAAAAGTTTTTGCATAGCCAAGGAAATCATCAACAAAATGAAAATACAATCCACTGAATGTGAGAATGTATTTGCCAATATATCTGGTAAGAGGTTAATAACAAAATTATAAAGAATTTATAAAACTCAATATCAAAAAATTAAGCAAGCCAGTTTTAAAAATGGGCAATTGACCTGAATAAACACTTTCCAAAGAGGACATACCGATGGCCAACAGACTATAAAAGGATGCTTAACATTACTAATCATCAGAGAAATGCAAATTAAAACTACAATCATCTTACACCTGTTCCAATGGCTATCATCTATAAATCAATTGACAAGAGTTGGTGAGGAAACCTCATGCACTGTTGGTGTCAATACAGATTATTGTAGATACTGTGGAAAGCAGTATGGAGTTACCTCAAAAAATTAAAAATGAAACTGTGATTCTACTTCTGGAGATTTATTCAAAGAAATCTAAAACACTAAATGTTCACTGCAGTGTTATTTACAATAGCCAAGACTTGGAAGCAGTCCAAGTGCCCATCAGTAGTGAGTGAATAAAAATGTTGTGGACATTTACACAATGGAATACTTTTCAGCTATAATAAAAGAAGGACATATTATCCTTTGAAACAGCATGGAAGGACTTGAAGAGCATTATAATAAATGGAATAAGCCAGTGAGAGAAAGACAATTACCATATGATTTTACTTATACTGTATGTGGAATCTAATGAACAGTATGAACTAACAAGCAAAATATATAGACCCATACACAGAGAGCAGGCTGACAGCTGTTGGGAGTGGGTCTGGGACAGGTGGGTAGAGGGATTGAGCAAAAAGAAAAAAGGAAAAAAAAAGGTTCTGGCTGGTTGGCTCGATGGTAGAGTGTTGACCCAGCATGTGGATGTCCTGGATTTGGTTCCCTGTCAGGGCACACAAGAGAAGTGACCATTTTCTTCTCCTCCCCTCCTCTACCCCCTTCTCTTTTTTCTTCTCTTTCTCTCTTCACCACCTGCAGCCATGGCTTGATTGTTTCAAGTGCAACAGCCTGGGCACTGAGGATGGCTCTCTGGAACCTCTGCATCAGGCAGTAAAAATAGCTCGGTTGCAAGCATGACCCCAGATGGGAAGAGTTTTGGTTCCAGAGATATGTTGCTGGGTGAATCTCAGTTAGGCTGCATGTGTGATTCTGTCTATCTCTCCTCTTCTCACTTAAAAAAAAGAAAAGAAGAACATTGTAGACACAGAGAGTAGTATGGTGATTTCCAGTGGAAGAGGAATGTGAAGAGTTGGAGGAGGAGATGGGTGGAATTCATAGGTGGCATAAATGACGATGGATGGAGACTTTACTTGGGAAAGTAAATATACAATATAGTGCACATAGGCTGTGTTTTAGAATTGTATATCAGAAACCTGTATAATTTTGTTAATTAGTGTCACCCCAATAAACTCAATAAAAAGGAAAAACAACTAAAATACAATAAAAATAAAATAAAAAGTTATCTCCATAGCAAAATAAATAAATAAAATAGCTTATTCCTCTCTTGTTCTGCTCTCCAGTGTTATTTTTTAAAAACAACTGGCAACTCTCAAGTAGATACTTTTCATTGTGTAAAGATAAGTGGCATTAAATTTTATAAAACTTTTTAGAAACTTGAGTATATCAACTATATATTATGCATACATACACATACACATAGATAGATATCTAATGTGCTCTATGAACACTGAATATATGCACTTTCCTGAAGGTCAACACAGAATCAGTGAATTATGTTTTTTACTATGGTCTCATAGAATGGGAACTCATGTTCTCCTATCTTTGTCTAAAGAAAAATTTAATCTGAATTAGTTTTAATTTCTATATGCCCAGGAAGCTCACAGTCCTTAACTACATAAAAATATTTAATGATTTTTTGTATTTGCCTCTTGACTTTGTATATTATTCTAATTTCTTTAATCCTTTTTTGGGGAGTACTGTATTATGCCTTATATTTCCCGAACCTAGAACTGTTGGCAAAGTGAACACTTTTAAATGAAGGTTATATAATGTATAGGAAAATGTTCTGGCTGTTTATTTGCTATAAAAAGAGATGGAACTTATAGTGGAGAGTTTCTAACAATATGATAGATTTAGCATTCGGTGATTTCTAAAAATAATTTATACAGAGATGCTATAAACTCTTAGTAAATTAAGGAATTTCATATAAATTAATTTACATTTCAATTCAGCAAATGTATTTATGAAGTGCCCTCACTTTATAAAACAGGAGAAAATTACAGAAGACATACAGTGCCATAAAAAAGGCTAATTTTGGTGGTTAGGAACTATAAACACATCATAAAATAGACAATATCTTCTAGAGAAGCAAAATTGAAATTGAAGATAGATTAATGTAGGTGTCAGGAAGTATTTGAATGAAAAAATGCACCAGAAGAAGAAAGTTGGGTAGGGTATAAAAGAAATAAATGAAATGACACATATATTTTAACAATGCAGAGTGGATAGGGAGAAAGATTATTTGTAAAGGTAGCTACATTTGGTAATGTGTTAATAAGATCATAGTTTATATAAAAATTATTAATAATGAGAAAATAAAGCCCATATAAAGATTAAAAACTGGTTCTTGTAACTGACACCGAGTAATTTAAATTATACTACAAAATCTTTGTTTTTTGTTTTGAAAAGTGATTTCACTAGAGTAAAACAAAAGAAATGCTGAACATTGAAGAAATTAATTCTTTGACACTAAATTCAAATACTGTACATTTACTTATATTGAAATTACTCTGTTTTAGAAAAAGGACCATTTATGTAGATATTCACAAAATTTAGTTCTCTGTATTGAAGCTTTGATAAAGAAAAAGTTTAATACATAGGTCGAACAGGCTTACTGTTAATTCATGCAGTTGCAATTGGGTGAAAAAAAATGACCCATCTGTAGTGAGAGAAACAAAAATTAAACTTGCAAACAATCTAGAGTTAAGCATCAAATAGAAATGAAAAGTAATAAATTTCAAACATTATTTTTCTCTATCTGCAGAAATTTAAATCTAGTATATAATAAATGCTTTATATATACTGACAAAGCAAAGTATGAGATCAGAAGATATATTTGATATAAAAAATCTGTTAAAAGCACAGATTTCTTTTCACCATGCAGTTGTACAGTCCATTAAGTTAAATATTGAACAAATACTAGATTTTAATATAAATATCTGGCACATATGTTTTTAAGTTATATTACTTTATTATATGTTTTATATTATATATTTATATTATATATAATAATTATATATTATATATATTATATTATAATATATACTATATTATATGTTTTTAAGCATATATTACTTCTAAAATGCTTTCAATTTGGTTGCAATTGGTGCAACCAATTTGTTTACTTAAAAATAGCTGTTTACTTAAATGTAAGACTAATATTTTTTTCTGAATTAATTGATGAAGCTTCTGTTTCCATTTCTTTGTATTATACGGCAGGGTTGTTATTTGACTTAAATTTTAAACTTACATGTACAAGACATAACTTTTTTTCTTCATTTCCAAGTGAGAAGAGGGGAGATAAGGAGACAGACTTCCACATACGTACCAACCAGAATCTATCCGGAAACCCCTATCTTGGGCCCCTGTTCGCAACTGAGCTATTTTTAGTCCCTGAGGCAGAAGGTCCGTGGAGCCTTCCTTCCTCAGTGCCCAGGATGATGTGCTCAAACTAATGGAGCCATGGTGTAGGAGAAGAAGAGAAAGAAAGAGAGATAAGGGGAAGGGGGAAAGGTGGAAAAGCAGATGGTCGCTTTTCCTGTGTTACCTGACAAGAAATCGAATCCAGGGCATCCACAGGCCAGGTTGACGCTCTACCACTGAGCCAACCAGCCAAACCTACATGACATAATTACAATATGAATGAGAGAAATTTACTGTAATTATATCAATTTAACCAGTTGCTAAGGTTTTCTTAAAAGTCAGTATTAGAAATATTTAAAAGAATGTTCATCTTGGTGGAAAAATATTAGTATATAAATATATTGTACGGAAACACAGCTCCCTTTGGACTCCATGTCAAAGTAAATTTTAAGTGTAAATTTATTTTGTAAGAGGATGCTGAATAGGTTCTCTGGGATTTGATTCACAGATTTTAGAAATAAGAATGAGCTCTCTTTCAAACTTTTTTTTGTTTGTTTGTTTTTGTTTTTGTATTTTTCTGAAGCTGGAAATGGGGAGAGACAGCCAGATAGACTCCCGCATGCGCCCCACCGGGATCCACCCGGCACGCCCACCAGGGGCGACGCTCTGCCCGACCCGGGCGTCGCTCTGTCGCGACCAGAACCACTCTAGCACCTGGGGCAGAGGCCAAGGAGCCATCCCCAGCGCCCGGGCCATCTTTGCTCCAATGGAGCCTCTGCTGCAGGAGGGGAAGAGAGAGACAGAGAGGAAGGAGAGGGGGAGGGGTGGAGAAGCAGATGGGCGCCTCTCCTGTGTGCCATGGCCGGGAATTGAACCCAGGACCCCTGCACGCCAGGCCGACCGGCCAGGGCCTCTTCCAAACTTTTTATTTTCCTAAAAGTAAAAATTAGTTCACTGTCTAAAGGAAATCTCAATTAAGAAGTTGTGTGTGGGAACCCCCTGAATGGGAGAACATATTTGCCAACATTATATCTGATAAAGGGTTAATTTCCAAAATACATAAAGAACTTACGTAATTCAACACCTGGAAGACAAACAATCCATTTAAAAAATGGTCAAAGGTCCTGAATTGACACATCTCCTAAAAGGACATTCTAATGGCCAGTAGACATATGTCAAAATCTTCAAGATCACTAATCATCAGAAAGATGCAAATTAAAACCACAATGAAATGTCACCTTACACCTGTCAGAATGACTTCCAACAATAAATCAACAAAGAACAAGTACTTGCCAGAAAGTGGAGAGAAGGGAACTTTTGTGCTTTGTTGGTGGAAATGCAGCTGATACAGCCACTATGGAAAACTGTGTGCAATTTCCTTAAAAAATAAAAAAAATTAAACTGCCTTTTGATTCAATAATTCCACTTCTGGGAATATATACTAAGAATCTCGAAAAAATATTTGCACTCCTATGTTCATCACAGTGTTATCTGCAATAAGCAATATCTAAAAACAGCCCAAGTCCCCATCAGTAGAAAAAGCTGTGGTACATTTAACACAACGGAATACTGTGCTGCAGTAAAAAAAAAAAAAAAAAAAAAAGAAATCTTATCTTTAGCAACAGCATGATGATTATTAGGCTAAGTGAAATAAGCCAATCATAGAAACATAAATACCATACGATCTTACTTATATGTGGAATCTATTGAATAAATTAAAGTGATGAACAAAATAGAAACAGACACATGGGTACATGGAACAGAGTGACAGCCATCAGAAGAGAGGGAGTAAGGAAACAGGATTATAGAAGGTGAAAGGATTAAGAAACAAAAAACCCACATATATATTGTTGAAGCAATGGGTGCACGATGTAGTGTGCAGGTGATGTTTTTTTGAGTTTCACACCTGAACCTGTATGCCAATAAATTCAATGAAAACTAAATATTAATAAAGAATTGTTTATAAAAATAAGAGCAAAGCCGTGGCTGAATAGCTCATTCCAGAGAACAGGTTGCTGGTTTGATTTTCTGGTCAGGACACATACATGAGCAGCTTGAAATTTCTCTCTCTCTCCCTGCCTCTCTCTCAAAAACAAAAACAAACAAACAAAAAAACCCCCATAAAACAACAAAAAAAGAGCAGCTGTGTCTTTCCAATACTTACTACCTACTTAGAAGATACTGTTAAAAATATTAGTAAGAAGTTTATCATTCCCAAAATAAATATCTTATATTATAAAACAATAACATAAAATGGTAAAATAAAAATTATTACTTGTGTTTTAAAATACAATAAGTACTTGAAAATACTTATTTCATGAAGATAAATGAAAAGATAAACTAAAATTTTTGTTCCTAATTATGCACTCTAAGACACATTATTATAGTATATGGTCATTGCTTTTATCCATTTTTCATAATTTTTTGTTAGTTCATTAATGTTTTAGTGAGTCTGTTAATTGTATTTGTTCAAAAAATTATTTCAAAAATTAAAGTTACCTTTTGCCAGATGAGAAAATGAACAGATTATTTACATTCTTACAGATATTTGGAAAACACAAAGCTTTCAGAGTGCCAGAATGGTCTGTGCTTATTTCTGAGTTTACTTCTTTCATGTGTTTAAGTCAATACCAATTATAGTGATATAAATGTATCACTCCCTTCTCAGTTCATCTGCTTCAACAAAGTGACTTCATTACCATTTTCCC
The DNA here is from genome assembly GCF_036850765.1 of Saccopteryx bilineata. Classification (NCBI taxonomy): domain Eukaryota; kingdom Metazoa; phylum Chordata; class Mammalia; order Chiroptera; family Emballonuridae; genus Saccopteryx; species Saccopteryx bilineata. The sequence continues at coordinate 72,987,746 of NC_089491.1, read as the reverse complement.
CATCACAGAAAACTATGCATTAGTGACTCAAACCATTTCTTGATGAGGCTTTAACTTCTTTCTATTTGGTAATTTTATCCTTGGTTGCAAAAGAAAAAGCAATCTTAAGATGTTGCTTTAGAAGTGAGCTAAAGCAATTATAAACTTATTTTATTAAAATTATAATTCTGGAAATGAGTGTCCTGATATTCCATTTCTATCATCTGGATCACTGATGTCTTAAATTCTTTGCTAAATGAATATTTCCCACCTATATTAATTACCATAATTTTGCTCACCAGAATGTCAATTTATTAAATTTCAGAAATTCAAAATAATTTGAATGCACATTTAAACATGAATGCACACGTTTGCTAGCCTGTGACAAATGTTCAGCATTGTATAGCAGCTTGCAATTTAATGGTAGAGCTTGTATCCAAGGTGAACCGCTGTCATAACTTCTTTGACCTTGCTCTCCTAATGGAAAACCAAGACCTCAGATGTCCATTTTGTTTTATATTTATATTAAGATGAGATACTGAAATTTGGAGTGAACCATTTTTACACACTTGTGTTCATATTCTATCAGATTTATAAATTTTAAGTCTCAGGATAGAAATAGCAAAGTAAAATACTGTTTGATACTTTTGCATAACCTAGGATATGTGATTGGCTTGCTACTTTCTTTTTTTAAATTTATTCATTTTAGAAAGGAGAGAAAGAGGGAGAGAGAGAGAGAGGAGAAAGAGAGAAGGGGGGGCGGAGCAGGAAGCATCAACTCCCATATGTGCCTTGACCAGGCAAGCCCGGAGTTTTGAACCGGCGACCTCAGCGTTCCAGGTTGACGCTTTATCCACTGTGCCACCACAGGTCAGGCGGCTTGCTACTTTCTTAAATTATAATCAAATAATATTTATTTTTATTACAAAATAGTCTCAAAATCATAATAAAGGATTAGAAAAAAATAAAATATGATTCTCATCATGGCAGATTATTTTTGTTGCTGGAAATGTGTGATAAAAATTTTAAAGTAAACTTGTAATGAAAATAACAATTTTACAGTGAACTCAAAACATAATGATTAATTCATACAGTATAATAAACTTTTTGTTAAAAGTATGAGGTGAATATAATAATTTTGATATGAAAATAATATTAAGTAACAATATTATGAACATTAGGTATTTTTAAAAATTGAATACAAAATATTTGAACTTACATTTAAGGAGAAGTTTTTGGGATAGGATTTTTTTTTCTTTATTTTATACATGGTTATACAGTTTAGAATTTATTTTTTTTAAGTGAGAAACAAAGAGAGGGACACATAGGGACAGAAAGACAGGGAGAGAGATAAGAAGCATCAACTTGTAGTTGCAATGCCTTAGTTGTTCATTCATTGCTTCCTCATATGTGCCTGGATTGGAGGCAGGCTCCAGCTGAGCCAGTGAACCCTTACTCAAGCCAGTGACCTTGGGCTTCAAGCCAGAGACTATGGGGTCATGTCTATAATCCCATGCTCAAGCCAGATGAGCCCACTCTCAAGCTGGTGACCTCGAGTTTTGAACCTGGATCCTCAGCATCCCACACTGACTCTATCCACTGCATAACTGCCTGATGAGGTTATTCTTTTTAGAATTTGAAAAGGTAGGAGTAAGGCCAGTAGCCGCAGCCACCATCAGAGTCGCCTAGCCTCTGTAGGTTTGCGGACAGATCGTAAAGAAACAGTGGAGCCAAAAACTGGTGAGCCATTTTCTTTTATTCCTGCTCACAACTGGCAGGTGAGAAAATACACACAGCAAGAAAACACTTCCCTTTCCATTCAGGGCTTCCAAAACCACTGGATTTTTCTGTATTTTTCTAGAATCAAAGGCCCTCACCAGTCTTATTCACCTCTGTTCCCTCTCTCCTTCTCCTACACAAACTGGATTCTCCTTCAGCATTCCACCATTTTGTCTGGCTCCTCTCCTCCACATGGCCTCTCCGCCCTACTACAACATGGGCTCCTCCTTTCTCTCTCTCCCCAAAATGGCCTCCTAGCTTGTACTTTTAAAACCTTTTGGGCTGAAATCCCTTCCCCAACATACATTAGCATAACCAAGCCCCTTCCCAAGTATGAAAGTAATCAGCCACCCCATGTGAGCAGCGGCCATCTTTAACAGAGTGAGCATAAAACAACTTATCTGCCTGACAATAAGTACAGGGTATATATTACTTCAGGATAATACATGTGGGAAAATGGCTGGGAATTAGACTGGGGTTCTAAGACAATTGGCTTGTGTGGACTTTGGAACGCCAAGTCCCATGGGGGCAGAATGCTGCCCTTGCAAGCACTGGTAAGATTGTTTAAAGGAAAACAGTTGATCCCTATGGCATTTTCCTTACATACCTGAAAGACATTAGTTAATTACCCTTCTCTGTACCTGAACCCCGACTCTGCTAATTTGCTTAATGAGCAAAGAGACCAATAAATATGATAAAGTGATCTGGGCTCTCAGTCCTAGAGTTTGGGAGTCCCCTGTACCCATATTTTTTTGTATGTTGTGTCTTGTGTATGTTTTTTCTTAAGTCCTGCAGCACCTTCCTTTTGTGCATGCCCATGGCTGAGCTGGTCTTGGCAAATAGGATTATTTTTATCTTTAAATTTTTCTAAATTAAGTATCAGTACATGCCCTATAATATATAGTAAACTCTAAATTCAAAAATGTCATGCCTATTTCTTTTCATTTTATTACAAGAAAAGCAAAAATTTTATACTGTAACAATGCCACCAGCAATATTCCATCGGTTTACTGGTGTTTTTCTTTATTTTTTATTATTTTATTTTTATAGAATTTATTGGGTTGACATTGATTAATAAAATTATGAACGTTTCAGGTGTACAATTCTGTAATACATCATATGTATATTATATTATCTGTTCACCAGCCCAAGTCAAGTCTCCTTTCATCATCATTTATTTTTTATTTTTCCTACTCTACCCCCAACCATATTTTCTTCTTTTAATCATATACTATTGTCTATGTCTATGAGGTTATTTTCTTTCTTTAATCCTTTCACCATCCTTTGTTTTTAAATATGATGTGCTCCAACAGAGCTATCCTCAGTGTCCAGGGCCATGCTCTAACCAATCAGGCTTACTGGTTGTGGGAGGGGAAGAGAAAAAGAAGAGGGAGACAGAGGGGTGGAGAAGCAGATGGTTATTTCTCCTGTGTGACCTGACTGTGAATTGAACCCAGGATTTCCATATGCACAGCTGACATTCTATCCACTGAGCCACCAGCTAAGGCAGATCTTGTCTATAAAAATTATATTAGAAAATAATTATAAGTATTATGATAAAAAAGGAGGTTTTTAAATATAAAAGTTATTTTAGAGTACTGACTTTACTAGGGACACATTTTAAAATAGAATATTGAAAACAAAGCTTTTTAATATCTACAATAAGAATTTTAATTATGCCTGACCAGGCGGTGGCGCAGTAGATAGAGCGTCGAACTGGGAAGCGGAGGACCTGGGTTTGAGACCCCGAGGTCACCAGCTTAAGTGCAAGCTCATCTGGTTTGAGCAAAAAGCTCACCAGCTTGGACCCAAGGTCGCTGGCTCGAGCAAGGGGTTACTTGGTCTGCTGAAGGCCCGAGGTCAAGGCACATATGAGAAAGCAATCAATGAACAACTAAGGCATCACAACAAAAAACTGAGGATTGATGCTTCTCATCTCTCTCTGTTCCTGTCTGTCTCTCTCTCTCTCTCTGACTCTCTCTCTGTCCCTGTTAAAAAAAATTGTAAAGTTTTGGGTACTGGGACAATAATATGCTCAAAAGCCCTCATCTCAAAGCAAGTAGATGTTCTCCTGTGAGACTGTTCTTGGCTTCTTGTTGCAAATTTCCAGTGACCCTGATCATTGTGTATTAATTTCAACCCAATATTTTTTTTCTATAAATCAATAGACTTTGTTGATTATCCATCAGATAAAACTAAGTTTTTAGAACACATGCAACTATGACATTCTATGCCTCAGCAATTGGACATTTCATGGATATTTTGATTTATGACTAACTAGACATATTTATTGTAATAAATACTAGCCTGAAAAATTCACATCAAGAATACAGTATAAAGACTGGACAGATGGTATTGCAGTGGATAGAGCTTCATTCTGGGATGCTGAGGACCCAGGATCAAAACCCTGAAGTCTCCAGCTTTAATGTGTGCTCATCTGGATTGAACATGGGCTCATCAGTTTGAGAGAGGGGTTGCCGGCTTAAGCATGGGATCATAGACATGACCCTATGGTCGCTGTCATGAAGCCAAGGTCACTGGCTTGAGCAAGGGGTTAGTGGCTCAGCTGTAGCCCCCCTCCTCATTAAGGCATGAATGAGAAGCAATCAATGAACAACTAAAAAGTGCCACAACTACAAGTTGATGTTTCTCATCTCTCTTACTTCTTTTATCTCTCTCTTCTTTGCTAAAAAAATAAAAAAATATATATAGAGATGACATATTGTAGAATTGTTTACCTGACACTTATATAACCAATATTACCCAATCAATTCAATTACAAATCAATTAAAAAATTTTAAAATTATATACATAAATAAGTTTTTGCTCTCAGAATGTGTTCTATGAAAAGTTGCTTTATATTATATATAGATTAATGTATATGGGGTGTCCTTCATATGCATTTACTTTGCATAGGTTTTAAAATTGCCACATGATATTCTACATACCAAGTTACCATGAAAAATAAATAACATTTTAAACAAAAAATGTGTTTGAGAATTTACCTCTAGTGTTTTAGGATTTTTATAAATATTATGCCTTTGAAAATTATAAAAGAAAATAAGTGGTAAATTTATGAAGCACAAGAATTTTTAAATAACATTGCCAATAGTTATAAGCTAGTAAGATAGTAAAAATGCAGGAATGTTTTCTATCTGTTAAATTACTTCAATTTCTAAGCAAAATAAACAATTCAGTTCTATTAAGTATGCTTATAAAGACCTTGAGGAATCAATAAAGAACAGGTCTATGTCTGATTATAAAATCAATGACAAGAAAATTAGACTAAGAAGCTATGGCTTGCAGTCTGTTAGTTTAAATGCTATAGTATTTAGATCTTGGACTTTGGAGCAAATAGCAATCAGACAGGAAGCACATCATCTCCAATCTCATCCAACTCAAGAGAGAATCCCTGGGTATTGAGTATTGAGTGTCTACTGTTGTGGAGAAAATTAAGGGTAAGGATGAGTTGTAACATTACTCACTTTATTTGCACAATGCACCAAAACTGATGTTTAGTCTTTATTATTTTTTTAATATAAGCTTAAGATAGGTGTTCAATTTGATTGGCATTATTGGTAATTGAGGTAAGATGTTTATATATTGCTCTTTCCTGACATTAATTTTTTTACTGGTAGGATAAGTAGAGAAAATAAAAATATTTATTAAAATTTAATAATAATGTTAAATGTTATTTAATACTAAGTGCTTTAACACAAAGTTGAACTGCAATTTTATGCAAAAGTTTTCTCAGGTCACCGGCTATTTTTCATAATTGAGTATGAAAGTGAAACAATTTAAATAAACTTCAGTATACTTTATTTATACATAATGAATTTATATGAAACTTTGTACATATCTACTACATATTAAATTTTATACATATTATATATTTTGGTAATTTTTTTTGGTGTGGTATACTGTATAGCAATCACTACTGTATAGCAATCACCAACATTTTTGCAAATATATTTGGCTTTGCTGCTCTTTCCTTTTGAAACACAAACTTTACACATTCTAGTTGGAGTGAACACAACAAAGAAAGATTTTATGGTATCATTGATATTTATGTTCAAACTGTGAGTGGTTAGAACAGGGGTCCCCAAACTTTATACACAGGGTGCCAGTTCACTGTCCCTCAGAACGTTGGAGGGCCGGACTATAAAAAAAACTATGAACAAATCCCTATGCACACTGCACATATCTTATTTTAAAGTAAAAGAACAAAACGGGAACAAATACAATATTTAAAATAAAGAACAAGTAAATTTAAATCAACAAACTGACCAGTATTTCAATGGGAACTATGCTCCTCTCACTGACCATCAATGAAAGAGGTGCCCCTTCCAGAAGTGCGGTGGGGGCCGGATAAATGGCCTCAGGGGGCCGCATGCGGCCCACGGGCCATAGTTTGGGGACCCCTGGGTTAGAAGATAGTCCAAGTTTAGAAGGCTCGACACTGTGATTGTCTTTGTTTACCATACCTTCGATTTTGCGGTCTCACTCCTGGAGGAGTGGGAAGAAAAAGAGTCCTCAAGAGAATATAGAACGGTGTGCTGTTTTTTGAACTTTGACCCTCGGGGCAAAGAGTCACAAATACAATAATTCTATATTACCTTGAGTTTCAAAATTTGAAATAGCTAATGCAAGTACAAACATGAGTTAACTCATGACCGGTCAACATGATCAATATGCCAATGGTTTATTCTAAGTGTAGTGCATGTATTCATCAAACGTCACAAATTCAAGGTAATTCTAAAAGTTGGATAATACTTTTTTATCACCCAACTTGTAAGATTAATTTTTTTATCGAATCTTTTTAGCAGATAAAGAAAGGATGCCCAGTAAGTTGAAACAATATATAATTATATATATATTAAAATAAATATTTTAATTAAATTTATTTGGGTGAGATTGGTTTATAAAACCAGAGAGGTTTCAAGTGCACAACTCAACAAAATATCATCTGCACACTCACTTTACATCAATCGCCCAAAGTTTTCCGTCCCTATTCATCCCCTGCATTGTTTGCGTCCAGCTATCTGCACTTCTTTTCCCTTTGGCTATTACCAAACAACATAAATAATGGTGCTTTTGAAAAACAGAATCTATAAAGTCAGACTGATATGTGGTATATTTTATTTCTGAATTCCGTTTCCTTCTCTCCTGTTTCTGTATTATTCTCATTTATATTGAGTATAATCTATATTAAATAAAGATAACACAATAATTGCTTTCTTCCTGCAATTAATAGCATTACTGTGCTATTTTCAATTTATAATATCGGCATTTAAACAGTTTACTTCATTCCTAGGGTAAAGGCATTCTTTTCAGCTCAAGTTTGTCTAGGGAAAGGAATAAGAACACAGTAAACCAGGATAAACTGGGGTTTATGTGATGGTGGCATTACTGAATGGCTTTAGACCTATAAAGTAATGGCTGGGAAGACATGTACCTAATTTTAAAAAACATGTTCATATAGAGAGTAGAATGGGTATTTAAATTTTGGTGAAATTTCCTTTACCTTTGGAGTATGTATATTCCTATTTATAGATCACCTTTTTAAATTGTATGCTTCATAAAGAAAAGGCATGGTAATTGATGTGCAGCTCTAGGAAATAAAGACATACTATTATTGTGTCAAAACAAAACAAAAACTTGAGTTCTTGTTTCAGCTCTACCACTGAGCCAACTGGCCTGGGTCAATTTAATGATTTTAACTCCAAATAGTGGAAACCTCTGACCAATTACTTTTAAGGCAACAAATTAAGGGGTAAAATAATCTTTATATCTTTGTACATCCACATACACACTATATTCTCAACTTTATATCACAAATTGATTTTAAATTTGTCTTAAATCTCAAAAATGAACTCTGCATATTCATTTTTCTAGATCTCAATTATTAGGACAAAAGAGGGAAGGGAGATCATGAATAAGCTGCTGTGGTAACAGAGGTGAAAGTGACATGGTCTACGTTAGTCCTGTTATAGCATAGGAAACATAATTGTAAATGACACGGATGACTGAATTTGGTGTTATTCATGGAGTCAGATACAGGTGATAAGGCTACAGGTAGATGATGAGTGTTATTTTGCGTATTTTATTGGAACATCCATAAACTGGTGACCACTCTGGAAGTAAATAAGAGGAAGTTCAAGAGTGAGATTATGGATAGCCTTAGGATTCATAAGTAAATGGGTTACAAGTGAAGATATAAAGCAAATTCTACTGGCAAGAAAATGGACTCAAGAAAAAAAAATGGCTTTAGAAAAATATGTGAGTGACAGAAATAGTTAAAGAGTAGGTGGGGGGAGATATCCTAACTAGAGATGCAACACAGAAAGAAAAATACAGAATAAAATGGTCGAACTAAATGTAAGAAAGGTATTTTTATCTCCAAGGTGAGATAAGTAAACACCATCAAATATTGATGCAAAATTAGAATACGGTTAGAATAAGAAATGTTGTAAGATATTCTATGTACTTAAAGAATATGTAAATGATTTTATAAATAATGTTAAATTCTATCATATCATAACTAAAACACTGTAACTGTTTATTGTCATTAATGTATCATGAAAAGATAAATGGAATAATTTTCACTAAATTGGAAAATTATTTTGAATGGATTCACTTCAAATAAAGAGTATATAATTTTAGAAAAGTAATTGACTTAAGCAGGTTTTAAATTGCTATGAAATCATATTTCAGAACAGCCAATGTTAAAATATGGGAGACAAGTGACTTTAATGAACAAATGTAAACAGAATGAGGTATCTAATATAAATGAAAAGAAGGCACAAAGATAGACATATAAAAATGTGTATTGAGCTGCATTTTCAGTAAGTAATCCTATATAAGTGATGTTACAAGACAAGTGTTAAAAATACCTCCAAGGGATAGTTGAATACTGTCCTAACTACATGATTATATAAATTATATAAAAAGTCTAATCTTTCCATTAAAATATTATGTATTATTATAATAAATAGATCTATCTATATATTAATATAATATCTATAATAAACAGATATATTATTAGAGCTTTTCTTTCTATTAAACTATAGATCAAGGATGTATAAACTCAGCCCTGGCTAGCTCCGTTGGTTGAAGTATCAGCTTGAAGCACAGAGGTTGCCAGTTTGATCTCCGTCAGACACATACAGGAACAGATCGATGTTCCTGTCTCTCTCTCTCCCCTCCCCTCTGGCTAAAATCAATAAATAAAATTTTAAAGAAAGGATGTATAAACTAAAATATTAAGCAAAGCTTTTATATCTTGATTGGTGCGTCCATCGTGAGAATTCTAGTTGAAGCATTCATAAATACAATTTGTCTATCAAGGATCTATATCAGTGTAAGTCTGTTGCAAAAATTGTAAGTCATTATAAAGTTTTAGCAATCAGTTAGTTATATTTTAGGCTGAACAACTTGTAAACTGCTAATATCTGCTCTGCAGAATCGCTTGTGATAGACTTATTTAGAAATATTATATGAAGCTATGTAATACATTGTACAAGTGCAATAGCATAATTTTCTTTTAAAATAAATACTATTATAAATTATTAAAATTTTTGTTAAGTAAAATAATGTTTTAAATATTTTAAAAATGAAAATAAACTTTTAAAAGTTTATATCATTTATTTAAAATAAAGATAAAAGAAAAGCAATATAAAATAAGATCAAAAGAAATAATTTAAATGTTTTAATTTAATATATAACTTTTTAATATTAACTTTTTAAAATTAATGTTTTCATTTAGTTATTTATTATATTCAGTAAGAGGAGGAGAGGCAGATAGACAGATTCCTGCATAGGCCTTGACTGGGATCCACCTGACAAGCCCAGTAGGGAATAATGCCCTGCCATCTGGGGCATTGCTCCATTTGCTCGAGCTCATTTGCTGAGCTCAAGCTCCATTGCTCAGTAACTGAGCTCTTCTTAGTGCCTGGAGTGAAGGCCAGATCCATTCTTAGCTCCCGGGGCCAATTCACTTCAATCGAGCCTTGGCTGTAGGAGAGGAAGAGAGATAGAGAAGGGGGAGTAGGAGAAGTTGAGAAGAATATGGGGTTTTTTTCTTGTGAGCCCTAACTGGGAATCTAATCTGGGACATCCACATGCTGGCCAATGCTCTACCACTGAGCCAACTGGCCTGGACCAATTTAATGTTTTTAACTTCAAGTAGTGAAGCCTCTGAACAATTACTTATATAGCAACAAATTAAGAAGTAAAATAATCTTTATATCTTTGTAATCCATATATGCACTATCTTAATTCTCAACTTTATATCACAAATTGATTTTAAATTTGTCTTAAATCTCAAAAATGAACTCTGTATATTCATTTTTTCTAGATCTCAATTACTATAGAATTTGACTATATACAATTATTTGCTTAGCATATTCAATATGTAAGAGAGCCCATTTTTAACCTTACTTATTTTTTTAACATTTGCTTTGTTAAAAAAAAATAATTACCCTATCTTTTTCGATAATTCTTATACTCCTTTTAACCCCAAACCTATAATACCCATTTACAATGTCAGTAGCCATAATGTTCTCTGGTTTTCATATATACATGTGGCTGAAATAATAATTTAAAATACTTTTTTGCAAATTTTGTGTTAAAGATCTCTTCTTAAGAGGAGGAATGTAATAGCCTATATCTCATAGGTAAGGGAAACATATATATAGTTCACATTTCGTGTGTCCAACCCATAACCCCTGTTAAGTTGTTATAACAAATTTCAGATGATAGCTTCTACACGATTTTTATATTTTTTGGTCAGATGTTTCCCTGGCTGCCAAAGTATAGCTCGCATGCCTGCAAGATAAGCTCAGAATTAATGATGTTTACTCCACAATGACTAATAGAAACTAAAGAATTAATAAATCAGTTCCTATACCAGTTCAGTGCTATAACTTTGAACCATGTTATTCCTGAATACCCCCATAGGATTATGCTTAGTTACCCATAAGATAACTTGCTCTATTGTCATTTTTTCTTCCTTTGTTTTCTCACTGATCCACTGCCTCACCACTGTTTCTTGGAATAACCTCTCTAATAATTACTGTGGCCCATCTCAGGGTATGTTGCTGGGTAAAACCAAAAAGAATGTAAACCAAGCGACAGTCAGAAGAGTTGAGAGAAAAAATGATCTCTAGACCAAAATGACATTTTCCATGTGGATAGGATAAAAGAGAATAAACTGACTCTCAAAGAAAAAATAAATAAATCAGGACAAAGTTCAGTCATTTATTTAAGTAATGAATGAAAAATATGACTCTAAAAAGAATCATTAAAAAGTATTAAAAGAGCTCTGGCTGGTTGGCTCAGTGGTAGAGTATCGGCCTGGTGTGCAGGAGCCCTGGGTTCAATTCCCAGCCAGGGCACAGAGGGGAAGCGCCCTCCCCCTCTCCGTCTCTCTCTTCCCCTCCTGCAGCCAAGGCTCCATTGGAGCAAAGTTGGCCCAGGCACTGAGGATGGCTCTGTGGCCTCTGCCTCAGGCACTAGAATGGCTCTAGTTGCAACAGAGCAACGCCCCAGATGGGCAGAGCATCACCCCCTGGTGGGCATGCTGGGTGGATCCGGGTCGGGCGCATGGGGGAGTCTGTCTGACTGCTTCCCTGTTTCCAACTTCAGAAAAATACAAAAAAAAAGTATTAAAGGAAGACGGAAAATGTAAGATGGATTATCTCAAGTGTGAAATCAAATGGTGAGCAACATATTATAAATATGAAGAACTGGCTGACATTGGGTATGTCCTTAAATGTCAACCACTTAAGTCCAGTAAAATATTTGGACAATACATGTATTTTACCAGCTTGTCATATCAAATATCTTTCTCCTGTCTCACTATTGGCTACCCAGATTTTCTCCAAAGTTTCAGGCCATTTCTTCCAACTCAGTCACAACCTAGATGGAATTTGGAGTTAATACTGCTGGGTATTTCATTAATTAAAGTATCAGATTTTAGTGGATTTTGCTTCAATCCCCTAACTAGTAGTGAGAAAACTCTAGAGGGTTCATCACTTAATTACCAACGGGATTTTGAGTCTACATTTTCCACAGTATTAGTAAATTAATCTTTTTCTTCCTTTCTTAAATTTAACATTTCCTTACGTATGCTTACTAGAATCACATCTTAATAAAGCACCTGATTTAAGTCCTTATTCTGCCTCAATTTAGGGGAAAGGTTAAGACAATAGAGAAATATTTGAAAAGTCATTGAATAAATACAGTGATATTAAAAGTCTAATATAGAGTAAAAATGGGCTAGATAAATACTAAAAATCAATAGCATGTAAGTTGGAAGTGAGTAATGATACATTTTTAAATTAATTTTAATGGGGTGACATTGATAAATCAGGGTACATATATTCAGAGAAAACATCTCCAGATTATTCATACGTTTGATTGTGTTACATACCCCTCACCCAAAGTCAAATTGTCTTTCATCACCTTCTATCTGGTTTTCTTTGTGCCCCTCCCCTCCCCAACCCCTCCTTCTCCTTCCTCCCGCCCCCCACCATTACCATCACATTCTTGTCCATGTCTCTGAGTCTCATTTTTATGTCCCATCTATGTATGGAATCATATAGTTCTTAGTTTTTTCTGATTTACTTTTTTCACTCAGTATAATGTTATCAAGCTCCATTCATGTTATTGCAAATGATCCAATGTCATCATTTCTTATGACTGAGTAGTATTCCATAGTATATATGTACCAAAGCTTTGTAATCCACACATCCACTGACGAACACTTGGGCTGTTTCCAGATCTTCACTATTTTGAACAATGCTGCCATAAACATGGGGGTGCATTTCTCCTTTTGGAACAGTGCTATGGTGTTCTTAGGGTATATTCCTAAAAGTGGGATAGATGGGTCAAAAGGCAGTTCGATTTTTAATTTTTTGAGGAATCTCCATACTGTTTTCCACAGTGGCTGTACCAGTCTGCATTCCCTCCAGCAGTGCAGGAGGGTTCCCTTTTCTCCACATCCTCGCCAGCACTTATTCTGTGTTGTTTTGTTGATGAGCGCCATTCTGGCTGGTGTGAGGTGATATCTCATTGTGGTTTTAATTTGCATTTCTCTAATGATTAGTGATGTTGAGCATTTTTTCATATGCCTATTGGCCATCTGTATGTCCTCTTTGGAGAAATGTCTATTCATTTTTTTTGCCCATTTTTGGATTTGATTGTTTGTCTTCCTGGTGTTGAGTTTTACAAGTTCTTTATAAATTTTTGAATAATGATATATTTTAAAGTCTATGTATTATCCAGAAGTAACATAAATCTAAAAATAATAATAATAGTGCCATCAGTTGGCTTAGATTAATAATAAGTTAATTAGTAGAAATAAAAAGTATAATTTCAAAGTGTAGGGATAATGTGAACTGAGAAGGAATAAAAGAACAAAAAACCAAAAACCTTAAATTCTCACTTAAAAATGTAAAAGAAATTATTTTTCAAAAGTAAAAGAAAAATAAATACTTTTGGTGACAAAGAAAGATCTAGGTAATGTGTTGCCTACACATAGTATAGGTCAGAAATTGGATATACATAAAAAAGGAAAAGTATCAAAGGAGAAATAAGTTAACCTTAAACAAAACTGTGTTTTTCTTAATTGCTCTAACACATAATATCTTGTTCAAAATAATTAAAAAAATAAATTTGATTATGTGTGTTTATTATATACCAGGGTAAACAAAAGTAGGTTTACAGTTATGAGTATGTAAAACACAGAATTTGGCTTGTAATTAATTATTGTATTATTTTCCATATGAACTGTGAACCTACTTTTGCCAACCTCTGTATATATTTATGTATGCTTATATATAAGTGAAACAAATGACAGCAGTTATATAAGGAATAGGAGGGAAAAGTTAGAAATACTGTTATAAGGTATTGGTACTACTTGTGCAGGGTATAGTGATATTTGAAAGTGGCTTTGGATTAGTTGAAAATGTAATGTATCTCACAACCTAGGAAAACCAGTAAAACTAAGTATTTAAAAAATATATTTGAAATTCTAAGAAAGGAGAAAAAAATGGAATAATATAAAATGCTCAATTAAAACCATAAAAGGCAGAAAAAAAGTAGAAGGCAAAATAGGAAGAACAAGGGCAACAAAAAAAAACTAACAAATATGATAGATATTATTTCAAATATATCAACTTTCTTTGTTGAATATCAATGGTGTAAGTGTACCAATTAAAATATATCATAGAGTAAATAAAAATAATGACTGAACTGTATATTGTCTACAAGAAACCCATTTAAAGTAAATGGATGGAGGAAAATATACCATTTATACACTAATCAAAAGAAACCAATAGTACTTGCATTAATTTAAGTTAGAGCAAACAGCCTCAGCCAGTTGGCTCAGTGGTAGAGCAGTGACAATCAGGCATGTGGATGTCTCAGGTTTGATTCCTGGTTAGGGCACACAGGATAAAAAGCCCATCTACTTTTCCACCCCTTTGCCTCTTGCTTCTCTCTCTCTCTTTCTCTCTTTCACTTCTGCATACATGGTTCAATTGGAGCAAGTTGGCCCCAGTTACTGAGGATAGCTTCATAGGACTTCAGGCACTAAGAAGAGCTCTGTTGCTGAGCAATAGAGCAACACTCCATATAGGTAGAGAACTTCTCTTTAGTGGACTTGTTGGGTGGATCCCAGTCAGGGCTCATGAGGGAGTCTGTCTCTGCCTCCCCTCTTCTCACTGAATTAAAAATAAATAAATAAAAAGATAATTCAGACTTCAAAAAAAGGAAAGTTATCAAGAAAAAGGGGGATACTACATAATGACAAAGGGGTCAAATTGATATTTACACCAGACAAAATAGATTTTAAAATAGAAGCTATAACAAGAGGCAAAGAAGGACCAAGCAATTCTGTTTCTGGGTATTTACCTGAAAATATTAAAAATACTAAATCAAAAAATATATACATCTATATATTCTTTGTAGCATTATTTACAATAGCCAAGATAAGGAAGCATCCTAAGTATTGTTACTAGATAAATGGATAAAGAAGTGGTGCACTTATACAATGGACTATGACTCAGCCATGTAAGAAAAATGAAGTCTTACCAACTGCAGCAAAGTGATGGATCTAGAGCAGGGGTCAGGAGCTTTTCTGGTTGTGAGACATGAATGCCACATATTTTAAAATGTAATATCATAAGAGCCATACAACAACCTGGTTAAATTATGCATTATCCAATAAAAATTTGGTGTTGTTCCAGAGGACAGCTGTGATTGGCTCCAGCCACCCGCAAGTATGAACATGAGCGGTAGGAAATGAATAGATTGTAATACATGCGAATGTTTTATGTTTTAACATTATTATATTTTTATTAAAGATTTGTCTGCGAGCCAGATGTAGTCATCAAAAGAGCCACATCTGGCTCGTGAGCCATAGGTTCCCAACCCCTGATCTAGAGGAGAGGTTATTGAGATGAGTGAAATAAGTCAAAGAAAGACAAATGCCAGATGATTTCACTTATATATGTAATCTAAAAACAATTAAACCAAAACCAACAAGCAAAACAGAAACAGATTCACAAATACAGAGAACATTTTGATGGTTCCAGATGGGAGGTTATTGGGAGTCCAGTGAAAAAAAGTGAAGGGTTAACAGTACAAATTGGTAGTTACAGCACAGTAATAAGAATACAGAGTATAGCATAAGGAATATAGTCAATAACATTTTAATTCCTATATGGCATTACATGGGTACTGGATTTATTGATCAGAGTGATCACTTTATAAGTTACATAAATGTCTAATTATGGGGTTATATACCTGAAACTAATACAATATTGAGTATCAACTATAATTGAAGAAAAATACTGGAAAAGAAAAACTGAAAGATAGATAAATGTTAAAATAAAGACTTATTAGAAATGGTACATCCAGCAGGTAGAATATCAGTAAGGGCATAGACAAATTTAACAACACCATTAGTCAACTGGATAACTGGACATCTATAGACAACTTTATTCAGTGACAGAAGAATACGTATTATGCTTATGTTCATATGAAACAGCCAAGATTGAACACATTCAGGCCATAAAACACACCTCAACAAATTTAAAGGATAGAAGTCATACAATGTCTGCTGTTAAACAAGCATATAAATTAGATTAATAACAAAAGGAAACTTTCAAAATCTCAAAATACTTGAAGAATAAACAACATGCTTCTAAGTAATACATGGGTCAAAGAAGAAATATTATGACAGATTATTTTTTTGAATTAAATAAAAATAATTTATCCAAATTTGTGGGATACAGTGAAAGCTGTATTAGAGGGACATTTTTAACTTTGAATACACACATAAGATAAGAGGACATACTTAAAATCACTCATCTAAGCTTCTATCTTAGAACTAAATGAAAAGCAAATTAAATAAAAAGTAAATAGAATATGAATAATAATTAGCAGTGATATCAGAAACAAAAAAAATCAATAGAGAGAATCAATGAATCAAAAGTCATTTAAGATCACAAGAATTGACAGCCATATAGTTAGATTAACATGAAAAAGAGTACAAAAACTACTAAGATCAGAAACAAAGGGGTACATGACTACACATCCCATGGAAATGAAAAGGAAAAACAAAAAATACTATGAGCAACTCTCTACCTAAAAATTTGATATCTGGTTTAAATGGACCAGTTCTTTCAAACATGTAATCTGCCAAAACATGCGTGAATATATAGGCAACTTGAATTGGCCTACATCTACTAAATAAATAAATAAATAAATTAATTAAAAAAATAAATCAGCAATTAATACCATACCAAAACAAAAAAATGCCAGAATAAGATAGATTCACTGGTGAATTCTGCCAAACATTTAAGGAAGAAATTATACCAATTTTCTACAACCTCTTTTATAGGATAGAAGCAGAGGAACTAGTTCCTAGTTCATTATATGAAGTCAATATTTCCCTAATAACAAAACCAGACAAAGAAATAATAAAAACGCCTTACTATTGTGAGGAATCATAAATGAGAATACTAAAAGGAAATGCTTAAGTTGGTCCTACATTCAAAGGTTTATCTGCATAGGAAAATGATCATTTTTCTTACACTTAAAGCAGTATAATACTGTAAGATAATATTGTTACCTTTCAAATAAAAGTGAGGCTAGTAAAACATATGAAAATTAGTAAGATAATTTATCAGACCATGACCAGAAAAAATGAGAATTAGAGTTTGTCTTACACTCTAAATTCATTTTCTTTTTTTGCATTTATATAGAAAATGGGATTAAAAAGAACTATGAGAATAGATTGTTTAATTTTCTTGTTAGAATGTATGTATCTATTCCAAGAAGTCCATTGATTTATAACTAAAAACAAATGAGTGTTCATTTCATTGCAAAGCCTAGTATCCAATTACCTTAGATATATCATTTAATCACTATGTTGCAATTCTCTTTGTTTCTAATTTTAAAATATAACCTATTTACTGCCAAGAGTTGCTGAATACATCAAATGAGATGATTATGGAAGTACTTTTTAAAGTAATATATACTTTTTTAAAGTATATATATATATATATACACACACACACACACACACACACACACACACACACACACATACATATACAAAGATGCAGGATTACATGTATATTGTCAATTAGTTATTTTTATGGTAGCTTCAAGTCTATAATTTGGTTTGCTCAAGTTCATAGCATTGATGAGATACCAAAAAAAAATCCTCAAGAAGATACTATAAAAAAAGAGAAATGTCTTACCATATAATGAGTTTTAACCTTGCGCCAGGCCATTTCTAATTGATTTAACTATTTAGGAAAATTTCCTTTCTTAATGATCCCTTCAAGCATCATGAGAAAATTTATTTCATGTAGCCTTTTTACGTGTGAACACTATGCCATCTTTTTTTGTTTTCTTTTAATAAATTTTTATTAATGGTAATGGGATGACATTAATAAATCAGGGTACATATATTCAAAGAAAACATGTCTAGGTTATTTTGTCATCAAATTATGTTGCAAACCCCTCGCCCAAAGTCAGATTGTCCTCCGTCACCCTCTATCTATTTCTCTGTGCCCCTCCCCCTCCCCCTAACTCTCTCTCTCCCTCCCTCCCTCCCATGTCCTCCCTCCCCCCCCACCCTTGGTAACCACCACACTCTTGTCCATGTCTCTTAGTCTCATTTTTATGTTCCACCAATGTATGGAATCATGTAGTTCTTGTTTTTTTCTGATTTACTTATTTCACTTCTTATAATGTTATCAAGATCCCACCATTTTGCTGTAAATGATCTGATGTCATCATTTCTTATGGCTGAGTAGTATTCCATAGTGTATATGTGCCACATCTTCTTTATCCAGTCTTCTATTGAAGGGCTTTTTGGTTGTTTCCATGTCTTGGCCACTGTGAACAGTGCTGCAATGAACATGGGGCTACATGTGTCTTCACGTCTCAATGTTTCTGAGGTTTTGGGGTATATACCCAGTAGAGGGATTGCTGGGTCATAAGGTAGTTCTATTTGCAGTTTTTTGAGGAACCACCATACTTTCCTCCATAATGGTTGTACTACTTTACATTCCCACCAACAGTGAATGAGGGTTCCTTTTTCTCCACAGCCTCTCCAACATTTGCTATTACCCGTCTTGTTGATAATAGCTAATCTAACAGGAGTGAGGTGGTATCTCATTGTAGTTTTGATTTGCATTTCTCTAATAACTAATGAAGCTGAGCATCTTTTCATATATCTGTTGGCCATTTGTATCTCTTCCTGGGAGAAGTGTCTGTTCATGTCCCCTTCCCATTTTTTTATTGGATTGTTTGTTTGTTTGTTGTTGAGTTTTATGAGTTCTTTGTAAATTTTGGATATTAGTCCCTTATCTGAGCTGTCGTTTGAAAATATCAGTTCCCATATAGTTGGCTGTCTGTTTATTTTGATATCAGTTTCTCTTGCTGAGCAAAAACTTTTAATTCTGATGTAGTCCCATTCATTTATCTTTGCCTTCACTTCTCTTGCCATTGGAGTCAAGTTCATAAAATGTTCTTTAAAACCCAGGTCCATGATTTTAGTACCTATGTCTTCTTCTATGTACTTTATTGTTTCAGGTCTTATATTTAGGTCTTTGATCCATTTTGAATTAATTTTAGTACACAGGGACAGGCTGTAGTCGAGTTTCATTCTTTTGCATGTGGCTTTCCAGTTTTCCCAACACCATTTGTTGAAGAGGCTTTCTTTTCTCCATTGTGTGTTGTTGGCCCCTTTATCAAAGATTATTTGACCATATATATGTGGTTTTATTTCTGGGCTTTCTATTCTGTTCCATTGGTCTGAGTGTCTATTTTTCTGCCAATACCATGCTGTTTTGATTATCGTGGCCCTATAATATAGTTTAAAGTCAGGTATTGTAATGCCCCCAGCTTCATTCTTTTTCCTTAGGATTGTTTTGGCTATTCGGGGTTTTTTATAGTTCCATATAAATCTGATGATTTTTTGTTCCATTTCTTTAAAAAATGTCATAGGGATTTTGATGGGAATTGCATTAAATTTGTATATTGCTTTGGGTAATATGGCCATTTTGATTATATTTATTCTTCCTATCCAAGAACAAGGAATATTTTTCCATCTCATTGTATCTTTTTCGATTTCCCTTAACAATGCTTTGTAATTTTCATTATATAGGTCCTTTACGTTCTTTGTTATGTTTATTCCTAGGTATTTTATTTTTTTTGTTGCAATCGTGAAGGGGATTATTTTTTTGAGTTTTCTAATATTTCATTGTTGGCATATAGAAAGGCTATGGACTTTTGTATGTTAATTTTGTATCCTGCGACCTTACTGTATTGGTTTATTGTTTCTAATAATCTTTTTGTGGAGTCCTTTGGGTTTTCGATGTATAGGATCATATCATCAGCAAAAAGTGATAGCTTTACTTCTTCTTTTCCGATATGGATGCCTTTTATTTCTTTGTCTTGTCTGATTGCTCTGGCCAGAACTTCTAGCACCACATTGAATAAGAGTGGAGAGAGTGGACAACCCTGTCTTGTTCCTGATTTAAGGTAGAAAGTCCTCAGTTTTATGCCGTTTAATAGGATGTTGGCTGATGGTTTATCATATATGGTCTTTATCATGTTGAGATATTTTCCTTCTATACCCATTTTGTTGAGAGTCTTAAACATAAAATTGTGTTGTATTTTATCAAAAGCCTTTTCTGCATCTATTGATAAGATCATGTGGTTTTTGTTCTTTGTTTTGTTGAGATGGTGTATTACGTTAACCGTTTTGTGTATGTTGAACCATCCTTGAGATTCTGGGATGAATCCCACTTGATCATGATGTATTATTTTTTTAATATGTTGTTGTATTCGGTTTGCCAGTATTTTGTTTAGTATTTTAGCATCTGTATTCATTAGAGATATTGGTCTGTAGTTTTCTTTCTTTGTGCCATCCTTGCCTGGTTTTGGTATGAGGGTTATGTTGGCCTCATAAAATGTGTTTGGAAGTATTGCTTCTTCTTCAATTTTTTGGAAGACTTTGAGTAGAATAGGAACCAAGTCTTCTTTGAATGTTTGATAGAATTCACTAGTATAACCGTCTGGGCCTGGACTTTTATTTTTGGGGAGATTTTTAATAGTTTTTTCTATTTCCTCCCTGCTGATTGGTCTGTTTAGGCTTTCTGCTTCTTCATGACTCAGTCTAGGAAGGTTGTATTGTTCTAGGAATTTATCCATTTCTTCTAGATTGTTGTATTTGGTGGCATATAATTTTTCATAGTATTCTACAATAATTCTTTGTATATCTATGATGTCTGTGGTGATCTCTCCTCTTTCATTTTGGATTTTATTTATTTGAGTCCTGTGTCTTTTTTCCTTGGTGAGTCTTGCCAAGGGTTTGTCAATTTTTTTGATCTTTTCAAAGAACCAGCTCCTTGTTTTATTGATTTTTTCTATAGTTTTTCTGTTCTCTATTTCATTTATTTCTGCTCTGATTTTTATTATCTCCTTTCTTCGACTGGTTTTGGGTTGTCTTTGTTCTTCTTTTTCTAGTTCCTTAAGGTGTGAAGTTAAGTGGTTTACTTCGGCTCTCTCTTGTTTGTTCATATAGGCCTGAAGTGATATGAACTTTCCTCTTATTACTGCTTTTTCTGCATCCCAGAGATTCTGATATGTCGTATTTTCATTTTCATTTGTCTGTATATATCTTTTGATTTCTGCACTTATTTCTTCTTTGACCCATTCATTTTTTAGAAGTATGTTGTTTAGTTTCCACATTTTTGTGGGTTTTTCCCCCTCTTTTTTGCAGTTGAATTCTAGTTTCAAGGCTTTATGATCAGAAAATATGCTTGGTACAATTTCGATTTTTCTAAATTTGCTGATATTGTCTTTGTGGCCCAACATATGGTCAATTCTTGAGAATGATCCATGTACACTAGAGAAAAATGTATACTCTGTCGCTTTGGGATGAAGTGTCCTGTAGATGTCTATCATATCCAGGTGTTCTAGTATTTCGTTTAAGGCCACTATATCTTTATTGATTCTCTGTTTGGATGACTGATCTAGAGCCGTCAGCGGTGTATTGAGGTCTCCAAGTATGATTGTATTTTTGTTAGTTTTTGTTTTAAGGTCAATAAGTAGCTGTCTTATATATTTTGGTGCTCCTTGGTTTGGTGCATATATATTCAGGATTGTTATGTCTTCTTGATTCAACTTCCCCTTAATCATTATGAAATGACCATTTTTGTCTCTGAGTACTTTTTCTGTCTTGTAGTCAGCATTATTAGATATGAGTATTGCTACCCCTGCTTTTTTTGGGTGTTGTTTGCTTGGAGTATTGTTTTCCAGCCTTTCACTTTGAATTTGTTTTTATCCTTGTTGCTTAGATGTGTTTCTTGTAGGCAGCATATAGTTGGATTTTCTTTTTTAATCCATTCTGCTACTCTGTGTCTTTTTATTGGTAAGTTTAATCCATTTACATTTAGTGTAATTATTGACACTTTTGGGTTCCCTACTGCCATTTTATAAATTGCTTTCTGTTAGTTTTGTATCTAGTTTGATTCTTCTCTTTTGTTTTTCTATCATTTGTTTTTGTTTGTTTATGTTCCATACTTCTTTCCTCTGTTGCTACCTTTTTTAAGTCAAGTGTTTTTGTGGTGGTTTTTTTAAGGGTGGTTACCAATAAGTAATGAAAAGGGTACCTACCATATTCATTGTAGTACCCTATTTTATAAGTATTTCTGCACTTCATCATCCTTTGCTACTGTTAATCTCCATCCTCTCCCCCCTTTTTTTCCTTTGTTGTCACAGTTTAAGTTTGGTTTTATTGTGTTCTTCTTGGAGCTGTTACTTGTGGTGTTGTTTTCTTTTGTTCTTTGAATCTGGTTGGAAAACCCCCTTTAGTATTTCCTGGAGTGGGGGCTTTCTGTTGATAAATTCTCTCATCTTTTCTGTATTTGTGAATGTTTTTATATCTCCTTCATACTTGAAGGATAGCTTTGATGGGTATAGTATTCTTGGCTGAAAGTTCCTCTCTTTCAGGGCTTTAAATATTGGGGTCCACTCTCTTCTAGCTTGTAGAGTTTCTGCTGAGAAATCTGATGATAATCTAATAGGCCTTCCTTTATATGTTGTACTCTTCTTTTCCCTGGCTGCCTTGTGAATTTTTTCTTTGTCATTGGTTTGTGTCATCTTTATTATGATGTGCCTTGGAGTGGGTTTGTTGGGGTTAAGAAAACTTGGTGTTCTGTTTGCTTCTTGAATTTGAGGCTTTAGTTCCTTCCACAGGCTTGGGAAGTTCTCGTCTGTTATTTGTTTGAGTATATTCTCCATTCCATTTTCTTTCTCTTCTCCCTCTGATATACCTATTATTCTTATGTTATTCTTTCTGATGGAGTCAGACAATTCCTGTAGGGCTTTCTCGTTTTTTATTATTTTTGAGTCTCTTTCTTCTTCTCTCTGTTGTGCCTCAAGTTGTTTGTCTTCTATTTCACTAATCCTATCTTCAATCTGGGCTGTTCTGTTAGCTAAGCTTGTTACCTCGTTTTTCAGCTCGTGAATTGAGTTTTTCATTTCTGTTTGATTTGTTTTTATAGTTTCAATTTCCTTGGTAATATATTCTTTGTGTTCATTGAGTTGTTTTCTGATCTCCCTATATTGCCTTTCTGTGTTTTCTTGTATCTCTCTGAGTATTTTTAAGATTTCTATTTTAAATTCTCTGTCATTTAGCTCCAAGGCTTCCAATATGTTAAGTCTTTTCTCCATAGGTTTTTCCACATCTATTTGTGTTACCTCTCTTTCTTTTGTATCCATAATATTCGATTTCCTCTTTCTTATCGGCATCTGAGGGTGGTCTTATTGATAGCACTAATTAGAATTAATAAAGAGTAAAAAGTAAAAAAAAAAAAAATGTAAAACACCCCACAAAAAAAAAACCAGTAATAATTTATTATTTCCCCCTTTTTTTCTCTCTTCTCTTTCCCTCCTCTCCCCTCCTCAGGGAAATATTGTGCCTACAATGGAGGGCCTGATTTGGGGTGAAGAGTTCAAGGGGCAAAAAAAAGGAAGTAGGGGCCTACTAAATGCAAAAAAAAAAAAAAAAAAAAAAAAAAAAAGGAAGAAAATCTTAGACAAGCATAAGATGATTTGCTTGTAAGTGATAGTCAACTAAGAGATATAATGAGAGGGATAAGAGGGAACCAGAAAAAAGGACCAAAAAAGAATAATAAAGAAGAAAAAATAAAAATAATAAGTAAAAATCTGTTGTATTAAGTGGAGCGAAGACTAAATACAATGGAGACCTTGGGTTGGGAGGACCCAAAATGCCACAAAAATAAACAAACAAGAAAAAAGAAAAAAAAATAAAAACGAAAGCAAAAAAGAGAAATAAAGCCAAAAAAAAGCCTTGAGTCCCAAATTAACTTATTTGTTCGTGATTGAGGATTATATGGGATGAAAGTAAAATGAGAAAAGAAAAAACGAATAGAAAGGAAAAAATAAGAAAAAGAGAACAATGAAGGAAGAAATAAAATAGGAAGAGAAAAAAAAACAAAATAAAGCAAGACAAAAAAAAAAAACAAAAGAGGAGAGAGTGAGAGTTAAGTGTTTTGGAGTATAACCTTAAAGGAGGGTGAGGATGAAGAAGAAAAATAAAATGCAACACTCATGGGTAGTGTAGTTCAAGAAAGGGGAAGCATGAGATGGGCAGAGAATAGAAGGACCGAGGTGGAGGATATAAAGGCAAAAAGATAGAAGAAACAAACAACAACAACAAAAAAATTAGTGGATCAAGTTGTAAAGTCTGTGGGTTTTTCTTGATTTTGAGAGGTTAACTTCTTCCTTTTTCTTTTCTCTCCCTCTTCCTGGTCGGTGACTCTGTACCCCAGGCTCTGCCCCTGTGTCACTCTTAGGTAGGGATTTGCAGTTGATGGGATTCTATGGCAATGTCATATAATTGGCTTTAGTCTTGCTGGAAGTAAAGGCTTGTTGGCGTTTGCAGGATCCAACGATGAGAGAGTTTGCTTTCCTGGATTCTCTCTCCTAGTCCCCCCTTTCTGAATTAGCAGCCTGGTGATCCAGCTATAAGGCTGCAACTGCTTCTGCCTGGGAAGTAAGAGGCTCAAAGAGCTGGGAAATCCCCACTCTATCCCCACTCAGTGCAAGGCTTTGGGAAAGGCTCTGACAGTCAGGGCCTCCAGTGTAATCAGGCGGGGGTGGGAGTCAATTGTTGTCAAGGTGACTGTTCAGCGCCTATCATTTAGTTGGACCTCTCAACCCAGGCTTTCCACACTTTGTAGCCTGTTTTTGCAGGGAAGAAGAGGCACTAGTCTCTGCTTACGACTAGTGTAGTATAGACCTTATTATCTGCCAAGTCCTTCTTGTTAGCATTTATCCCTGAATATGGAGGCTCTATCAATCAGAAGTTGCCCCCGCCCCTTTAGCGAGAGGCACTAAAAAATATCACGCCTCTTGTCTTGGATCGCTGAACTGAGAGAGATCTTATCAAATAGAACTGAGGGTGCGCAGATTTCATGGGTTAAGCTAATTTCAGTGATTGGGACGCAGCTGTGCTTCCGAAGGTATTTTAGGCTGCCTGCGCGCGCCCCTCCCCCAATGCTTGATTGTTAGCTTGAATGGCTGGGTGAGGTGCCCCGCCCACGGAGAGAATCTCCCAAGCC
This sequence comes from Saccopteryx bilineata, assembly GCF_036850765.1. NCBI lineage: Eukaryota > Metazoa > Chordata > Mammalia > Chiroptera > Emballonuridae > Saccopteryx > Saccopteryx bilineata. The sequence goes on along the minus strand of NC_089491.1, from coordinate 72,962,811 downwards.
TCTCCCGCTCGCCCTGCCGCTGGTGGCTGGACCGCACCAGGCGCAGGATAATGGAGCCCCCTGTGTGTGCGGGCCAGCAGGGCACCCTGGGCGTGTGGAATGCCCAAGGCACGCGAGCGAATGGGGCGCTCCGGGCACCGGTGGCCGGCGACCCCCACTCGCAGTGTGCGGGCCGCTGGGAACGTCAGCGGTGCTCAACCGGACCGGGCGCGTGCGCGTTGCTCGCGGGGGCTCGCGGCGGCTCGCGGTGGCGGCTCGCGGTTCCCAAGTATATGGGCTGACTCACCACAGGCGCACTTCCTTGCGGTTTGAAAGAACGTCCCTGTGGTAGATTTCTCCACACCCTCGTCTCTCAGATTCAAGTGATAACAGTCCTTTCGCTATCAGTTTGTGTGGAACTCCGGAATGCTCCGAGGATAAATTTTTCTGTTTCTAGTTGATAAATTTGTTGTGATTTAGGGGAGAGCTGTCGGACGTGCTGCTCACGGCGCCATTTCCGTGACGTCACTACTATGCCATCTTAATGAGCAACTTTCTTCTATGTTTCCCTTTGATTTTCCTAGAGACTTAACCTTCCTCTAAAGATATCAAGATGTCTCACAACATGTAACCTGCTGTTTTGTTTCTCGTCATTTAATTGGTAGCTTTCCTATATTGCTGATCTATTCATGAGCACATTCAACTTAATATAGCCATTCCAGTTTGTACAAAAGTTCTGTAAAAGATTCTCATAGGGAACAACAAATATAATTATACCAATGTTCTATTTTTCTCTTATTGGTTAGGATTTGGATCTCTTAAAAAACACGCATGCACACAGAGGTAAAAAATTGCTTTAATCCACCTACTTTTGCTATAAGGAGGTAAATAATAAAATGCATAGACTCATGTCTTAAAGCTACTGAATAAAGAATAAAAGCAAAAACACCTAAATCATAAACAGGGGCGTTAGAAGGTAGAATGCAGATTATTAGGACTACTCACAAATTTAGAATTTGAATGCAATGTTTAAATGTTCAATTTTGTGCCAACTTCAGCTTTTCTTATACTACTTGGGTCTTGGAGTGTAACCTTTATTTGTTGTAAAATGATTTTAAGGGAACTTTAAATAACCATAAAATTTAGATCTGGTTGCCCAGATAGGCAAGGAAAATGGAAACAATTAATGTGTGTTTTTACATGACAGAAGAAAAAAAAATATTTTTTTTATTTCATATAAAGTGGACTGATTATTAAAGAAGCCAATATTGTCTTACTTTGTGTTTATGGAAATACATAGGCACAATATCACTGAGTTTTGTGGGGTTTTTTTAATCTTTTTTTGTCTCCTAGGGCAACTGACTAAATTTCTCTTGTACTTAAAGTAACTAGATCAAGAAGATAATGGTTTGACTATTTTACCTGAATACATATTGAGTTAATGTGTGTCTGAATACACTCAATGATGTTGAGACAGAGATTATCTGATTAAGTGACTGGATGGTGAGGAATATTATAAATTTTCACCATCATTTTCATTGATGTTTCCCAAAAGAAAAAGAAAAGTCTCTTAAAAAATGAGATTTGTCCTACAGCGATTCTGCTTCCTAATTTGAACTTTTTTCTTAACTTCATATTAATTGGTCATTGCAAGCTCTGATGATTTGTGCATAATGTAGAAAGATACATTTCCACTTCATTAAGTTCCTATCTGGAGGTAAACTAATTTAACCTAACATAATTCATGCACTTGCTGGACCTAATTACCTTACCAATGCAATCTGTAGATATAAACACCTGCAGTGCTATAATTAGAAAAATAATATTGTTAACTAATTCAATAAAAAAATTTTCCCTTTTTACATAATAACTGTTTTTGTTAACTAATCACAGTGTGGCTTAAAGCACTTCTAAAAATATTAATATTATTAAATTTTACTACTCCTATGATTTGACCATAGAATATCAGGGCCCTGAGTCTTATGTTATGAGTGTAAATTGTCTATGTTTACTGAGGAATTAATGGAAGTAGCAGGTAAACACTTTGCACCCTTTAACTTTTATAATTGCTGAAACCATTTAAAAGGAGAGCATGTGAATAGGCAGCAAAGTGAGGTATTAGGAAAATCCACCTAATTTTAAAAAGTGGTAAAACCGGCTACAGGGACAGTGGCTGCCACTAACTCCCTCTGCCTGCTGGCTAGAGAATAACTTAGCTTGTGTATAGAATAAATAGCTATGCCAGACTTCTAACTTAAAAATTGCAAAGTCAGGAAAGTGGCTACAAAGCATAATGACAGGAAAATATTACTATATGTAACAAGTAGTCTTCCGGAGGAGTAATTTTCATATCATTTTACAGAGATATATTATATATATATATTTTTATATTATTTTACACATAATGCAATTTTATATAATATTTCAGTTTGTCTTCATAACAGTAATCTAACACAAATATGGTTCAATAGTGAATTTGGTACTTGCTAGTTATATCATTGATAAATTATAAAAATATAACTTTTAAATTTAAGCAATCTAATTGCAAAATCTAGGTGTTTTCCTTTACATCTTGCTGTTTCATATTATGTATTTGCCAAAATTTGGTAAGATCTTATATTATGTGCACATATTTATTTCCTTATATACACTATACATGTTTACACTTACAGGTAAAAAAATACATTTATATAGATTCCCAAACAAGTGCTCATATAGATTTCTTTCTAAATTTTAAACAATTAAGATATGAAGATTTTTGGTTGTTTGGTGTTTCTTTTTTTTTGTGACAGAGACAGAGAGAGGGATAGATAGGGACAGACAGACAGGAAGGAAGAGAGATGAGAAGAATCAATTCTTTCTTGCGGCACCTTAGTTGTTCATTGATTGCTTTCTCATCTGTGTCTTGACCAGGGGGCTACAGCAGACCAAGTGACCCCTTGCTCAAGCTAGTGACCTTGGACTTCAAGCCAGCAACCTTTGGGCTCAAGCAAGCAACTATGTTGTCATGTCTTTGATCCCACATTCAAGCCAGCAACCTCGGGGTTGTGAACCTTGGTCTTCCATATCCCAGTTCAATGCACTATTCACTGTTCCACTGCCTGGTAAAGTGAGATATAAAGATTTTAAAGATAATCAGTTTATATGAATAAATATGTTTTTTAATAGAAAAATATTAATTTTTAATGCTAGTTGATAAGTCGGTAACAATTATTCATAGTACTAAAAACTGTATTTTAAGTTAGTGGAAACTAATGCTAATTTTTCTTTTTTATTAGTTATTATAGCACAGTTGCATACATCAAATCTACTTTTAAACCTAGTGTGCTAAGATTTTCTGGCAAACTACTCTATTATCTGTAATTACATATATTTTTTAATTAGAAAATTAAATTTAATGAGATGAGATTGATCAGTAAGAGTACAGTACTTAAGGGTTTTTAAAAAATTTTTTTAAACTTTATTCATTTTAGGGAGAGAACGAGAGTGAGCAAGAGAGAGAGAAAAAAAGGAGAAAAGAGCAGGAAGCATCAATTCCTATATGTGCCTTGACCAGGGAGGCCCAGGATTTTGAACCAGCAATCTAAGAGTTCCAAGTTAACGCTTTATCCACTGTGCTACCAGAAGTCAGGCCATAAAAGACCTGTATTTAAAAATTTTTAACACAATGAAAAAAGAAATTGAAAATACAGATAGTGGAAAGTTCATACTACCCAAAGCAATTTATAGATTCATACAGTTCCTATCAAGATTCTAATGGTATATCCATAGAACTAGAACAGATATTCCAAAAATTTATATGGAACCACAAGAGACCCTGAATTACCACAGCAATCCTAAGAAAACAAAGTTGGAGGCATCACACTATCTGATATCATGCTATACTACTTGTTCATAGTAATCAAAATAGCATGGTTTTGTCATAAAAAATACATATAGATCAATGGAAAAGAATGAAGAACTCATAAATAAATCTATATCATTGTGGTAAATAATATTTGACAAAATAAGCAAGAATATATGATAGTCTAAATATAAACTATCCAATTAATGGTGTAAAGAGACTAGAACAGATACATGCAAAATAAAAAAATAGACAACCTCTTACAGTATACACAAGAATAAACTCAAAATAGACCAAAGACTTAAATGTTAAACTCAACACCAAAAAATTCTAGAAGAAAATATTGGCAGTAAAGTTTCAGACATCTCTCATAGCAATATTTTTATGATATATCTTCTATGGCAAGTGAACAAACAAACAAACAAATCCCCAAAACCAAACAAACAAAACAAACGGGACTATGTTAAAGTCTTTGAACAGCAAAGGAAACCATCAAGAAAATGAAAACACAACTTAATGAATGGAAGAACTTATTTGCCAGTGATACATCTGATAAAAAAATAATATTCAAAATTTATGAAGAACTTATAAAATTCAACAACAAACAAACAAACAAAAAATAAGAAACAATCCAATTTTTCCAAAATGGGCAGAAGACCTGAATAGACACTTCTCGAAGAGGACATACTGATTGCCAATAGACATATGAAAAGATACTAAATGTTTCTGTTTATCAGTGAAATGCAAATTAAAACCACAGAGAGATCACCTTACAACTCTTAAAATAGCTATCATCAATAAATCAACAAACAGCAAGTATTGGCAAAGATATGGAGAAAAGGAAACATTTATGCACTATTGGAGGGATTGTAGATTGCTGCAACCACTGTGGAAAACAATATGGAGTTTTCTTTTTATTTATTTATTTATTTATTTTTTTCTGAAGCTGGAAACGAGGAGAGACAGTCAGACAGACTCCTGCATGCGCCCGACCGGGATCCACTCAGCACGCCCACAAGGGGCTATGCTCTGCCCACCAGGGGGCGACGCTCTGCCCCTCCGGGGCGTTGCTCTGCCCCTCCAGGGCGCTGCTCCAGCGCGTGGGGCAGAGGCCAAGGAGCCATCCCCAGCGCCGGGGCCATCCCTGCTCCAATGGAGCCTCGGCTGTGGGAGGGGAAAAGAGAGACAGAGAAGAAGGAAGTGGGAGTAGAGAAGCAAATGGGTGCTTCTCCTATGTGCCCTGGCCGGGAATCGAACCCGGGTCCTCCGCACGCCAGGCCGACGCTCTACCGCTGAGCCAACCGGCCAGGGCCAATATGGAGTTTTCTTAAAAACTAAAAATGGAACAGCCTTATGACCCAGCAGTCCCACTTCCAGAAATTTAACTGAAGAAACTCTAATCCCAGTTGGATATCTCAGTGGGTTAGAGCAGTAGTCCCCAACCCCCAGGCCGCGGGCCAGTACTGGTCCGTGGGCCATTTGGTACTGGTCTGCAGAGAAAGAATAAATAACTTACATTATTTCCATTTTATTTATATTTAAGTCTGAACCATGTTTTATTTAAAAAAATGACCAGATTCCTTCTGTTACAACCGTCTAAGACTCACTCTTGTCGTTTGTCTCAGTTACGTGATACATTTATCCATCCCACCCTAAAGGCCGGTCCATGAAAATATTTTCTGACATTAAACTGGTCCGTGGCCCAAAAAAGTTTGGGGACTACTGGGTTAGAGCGTCTTCCTGATATGCCATGGTTGCAGTCTCAATTCTTGGTCAAGCATACTCAAAAATCAACCAATGAATGTGTAGACATGTGGAACAACAAATTGATTTCTTTCTCTCTCCTCCTTTCTTCTATCTCTAAAATCAACAAAAAACTTTTAAAAAGTATAAAGAAACTCAAAAAACTAATCCAAAAAACTATATGCACCTCTATGTTCATTGCAATGTTATTTACAATAACCAAAATTTAGATATTGCCTAGGTGTCCATTAGTAGATGAGTGGATAAAATGCTTTGGTATATTTACACATGAAATACCACTTAGACATCAAAAAGAAGGAAGTCTTACTCTTTTCTACAGCGTGGATGGACATAGAACCCATTATGCTAAGTGAAATAAGCCAGACAGAGAAAGACCAATACCATGTGATTTTACTTATTTGTGAATTCTAATAAACAAAAGAAACCAACAGAATAGAAGCAAACTCATAGATGTGGAGGACAGACTGAGAGCTGTCAGAGGGGAGGGTGGTTGGGGAACTGGGTGAAAATGGTGAAGAGATTAAGCGAAAAAAATAAATAAAACGTCATAGACACAGACATTGGTATGGTGATTACCAGAGGGAAAGAGGGGTGAGGAGGTAGAAGAGTGTAAAAGGGAGGTAGGAGAGTAAAAAGGGGAGATAAATGGTGATGGAAGAAGATTTTACTTGGGGTGGTGAATACACAATAAACAGATGATTTATTATAAAATTGTACATCTGAGACCCATATCGTTTTGTTAACCAATGTCACCCCAATAAATGCACTATATAAGTTAAAAAAAAAAAAGGTTGTAACTCTAAATCTAGGGGTAAAAAATATTATATTTTAGCCCTGGCTGTTGGCTTGGTGGATAGAGTGTCAACTTGGCATATGCACATTCTGGGTTCAATTCCCAGTTAGGGCACACAGAAGAAGCAACCATCTGCTTCTTTCTGCCCCTCCTTCCTTCTCCTTCTTCTCTCCCTCTTCCCCTCCAACAGCCAGTTGCTCAATTTGTTTGAGCATGGTGCCAGGCACTGAGGATAGCTCAGTTGGTTTGAGTGCATCAGCCTCAGGCACTAAAATTAGCTTGGTTGATTTGAGCATCAATCCAAGACAGGGGTGCTGGGTAGATCTTGGCCAGGGCACATTCAGAAGTCTGCTCCTTATCACCCCTTTCTCTCACCTAAAAAAATATTTACTATATTTTATTGCTTATGGATTAAGAAGTTATATTTTTCTGATCTTGGTGTGGCTTGTCGTGGATTAGTAAATTCATTCAGTTTAATTTACAAATATTAATTAACCATTTACTATAAAGCAGGATATTGATTTAGGCATTTTTTTTTTGCATGTGAGTATATAATGTGTTTAACAGGAAAAAATACTGTTAATATATTGAAAGAAGGAAAGATTTTTGGAGTAGGACAAACCTGACTTGCATTACAAACTCTACTACTTATTTGCTATTTGTCACAGGACAAGCTAAATAACATATATTAGAAAAAGTAATTTTAAAGGTTAAATCATGTCACTCTATCAAGTGAGTTTACTAGACTAGCCACAAATAATTTACAAAGTTAGTTATTTTCTAAGTAACCTACGCATGCACATAAAAATACACATATCATTTAAGCCTTTTCCAATTGCACATATATTGATAGTTATATTTAATAAGATGAAGAACTATTGCTTGCAGAACTTCTAGGAAACTAGATGGAAATCATCACTTACTTATCATAGTTTTCTACATTCATTTTTTGAGATTATAAAAATAACTATTTTTTTTCTTTTTTTTTTTTTTTTTGTATTTTTCTGAAGCTGGAAACGGGGAGAGACAGTCAGACAGACTCCTGCATGCGCCCAACCGGGATCCACCCGGCACGCCCACCAGGGGCGACGCTCTGCCCACCAGGGGGCGATGCTCTGCCCCTCCGGGGTGTCGCTCTGTAGCTACCAGAGCCACTCTAGCGCCTGGAGCAGAGGCCAAGGAGCCATCCCCAGCACCCGGGCCATCTTTGCTCCAATGGAGCCTTGGCTGCGGGAGGGGAAGAAAGAGACAGAGAGGAAGGAGGGGAGGGGGGTGGAGAAGCAAATGGGCGCTTCTCCTATGTGCCCTGTCTGGGAATCGAACCCGGGTCCCCCTCACGTCAGGCCGACGCTGTACCGCTGAGCCAACCGGCCAGGGCCAAAAATAACTATTTTTATACATTTAATATTTTGATGAAAAGACACTTCATCTTTCCTAATCACCTTATTTTACTTGCCCAAAGTAAAGGAATCTTACATTTCATTTTGTTCTTTATGTAACTTTATAATGAAAGGGAATATGAGTATTCTGAGGTGATATATAGAATAATTTATTTTTAAAATATCTACTATTTATATTAATAATATTGATTTTACTAATATTGGCTTAAAACATCTGTTTATCTGATTCTTTCTACTATCTCTAATCCAGTGTGATGTTTTTTATTTCCAGGTACTAAAAACAAATGTATAAATATATCACCTTTATTTTAATGAATAAATCAGCAAATCTTTGAATTGCTACATAAAGAACATCATATGAAACCAGCCATCTAATGTTGGACTGTTTTCTATATTATCAACTGGTAATTAAAATGGTTATGGTTGAACAATTACAAGCATAGGATAAAGTAATCTCCAAGGTCAGATTCTTTTTAATAAAGAAGCCACCCAAAATATCTTTAATTATTGGATAGAATTGGGATGAATCTATGTGAAGAATTTTAATTTTTCTTGATAGATTGGTTCTTATAATACAACTATTATTTTTCAAGCTTAATTCAAACATATTTTTGCCTTGTCCTAAAACATTTCTTGTCATATTGACATGTCCAGTACTTTGCAATTTTCAAAACACTTTTTTTTTTTTAATGGGGCGACATCAATAAATCAGGATACATATATTCAAAGATAACAAGTCCAGGTTATATTGTTGTTCAATTATGTTGCATACCCATCACTCAAAGTAAGATTGTCCTCTGTCACCTTCTATCTAGTTTTCTTTGTGCCCCTCCCCCTCCCCCTTTCCCTCTCCTTTCCCCCCTCCCCCCGTAACCACCACACTCTTATCAGTGTCTCTTAGTTTCACTTTTATGTCCCACCTACGTATGGAATAATGCAGTTCCTGGTTTTTTCTGATTTACTTATTTCACTTCCTATCATGTTATCGTGATCCCACCATTTTGCTGTAAATGATCCGATGTCATCATTTCTTATGGCTGAGTAGTATTCCATAGTGTATATGGGCCACATCTTCTTTATCCAGTCATCTATTGACAGGCTTTTTGGTTGTTTCCATGTCCTGGCCACTGTGAACAATGCTGCAATGAACATGGGGCTGCATGTGTCTTTATGTATCAATGTTTCTGAGTTTTGGGAGTATATACCCAGTAGAGGGATTGCTGGGTCATAAGGTAGTTCTATTTTCAGTTTTTTGAGGAACCACCATACTTTCTTCCATAATGGTTGTACTACTTTACATTCCCACTAACAGTGTATGAGGGTTCCTTTTTCTCCACAGCCTCTCCAACATTTACTATTACCTGTCTTGTTAATAATAGCTAATCTAACAGGTGTGAGGTGGTATCTCATTGCAGTTTTGATTTGCATTTCTCTAATAACTGAAGAAGATGAGCATCTTTTCATATATCTGTTGGCCATTTGTACTTCCTCCTGGGAGAAGTGTCTGTTCATGTCCTCTTCCCATTTTTTTATTGGATTGTTTGTTTGTTTGTTGTTGAGTTTTATGAGTTCTTTGTATATTTTGGATATTAGGCCCTTATCTGAGCTGTTGTTTGAAAATATCATTTCCCATTTAGTTGGCTGTCTGTTTATTTTGTTATCAGTTTCTCTTGCTGAGCAAAAACTTCTTAGTCTGATGTAGTCCCATTCATTAATTTTTGCCTTCACTTCTCTTGCTTTTGGAGTCAAATTCATAAAATGCTCTTTAAAACCCAGGTCCATGAGTTGAGTATCTATGTCTTCTACTATGTACTTAATTGTTTCAGGTCTTATGTTTAGATCTTTGATCTATTTTGAGTTAATTTTAGTACAGGGGAAAAACTGTAGTCCAATTTCATTCTTGCATGTGGCTTTCCAGTTTTCCCAGCACCATTTATTGAAGAGGCTTTTTTTTTCTCCATTGTGTGTTGTTGGCCCCTTTATCAAAAATTATTTGACTATATATATGTGGTTTTATTTCTGGACTTTCTATTCTGTTCCATTGGTCTGAGTGTCTATTTTTCTGCCAATACCATGCTGTTTTGATTGTTGTGGCCCTATAATAGAGTTTGAAGTCAGGTATTGTAATGCCCCCAGGTTCATTCTTTTTCTTTAGGATTGCTTTGGTTATTCGGGGTTTTTTATAGTTCCATAAAAATCTGATGATTTTTTGCTCTATTTCTTTAAAAAATGTCATTGGCATTTTGATAGGAATTGCATTAAATTTGTATATTGCTTTGGGTAATATGGCCATCTTGATTATATTTATTCTTCCTAACCAAGAACAAGGTATATTCTTCCATCTCATTATATCTTTTTTGATTTCCCTTAACAATGGTTTATAGTTTTCATTATATAAGTCCTTTACATTCTTTGTTATGTTTATTCCTAAGTATTTTATATTTTTTTGTTGCAATCGTGAAGGAGATTGTTCTTTTGAGTTCGTTCTCAATTGTTTCATTGTTGTCATACAGAAAGGCTATTGACTTCTGTATGTTAATTTTGTATCCTGTGACTTTACTGTATTGGCTTATTGTTTCTAGTAGTCTTTTTGTGGATTCTTTGGGGTTTTCGATGTATAGGATCATATCATCTGCAAAAAGTGATACTTTTGTTTCTTTTTTTCTGATATGGATGCCTTTTATTTCTTTGTCTTGTCTGATTGCTCTGGCTAGAACCTCTAGTACTAATTAAATAAGAGTGGAGAGAGTGGACAACCCTGTCTTGTTCCTGATTTAAGGGGGAAAGCCTTCAGTTTAGAGCCATTTAATATGATGTTAGCTGATGGTTTATCATATATGGCCTTTATCATGTTGAGATATTTTCCTTCTATACCCATTTTGTTGAGAGTTTTAACATAAAATTGTGTTGTATTTTATCGAAAGCCTTTTCTGTGTCTATTGATAAGATCATGTGGTTTTTGTTCTTTGTTTTGTTGATATGGTGTATTACGTTAACCGTTTTACATATGTTGAACCATCCTTGAGATTCTGGGATGAATCCCACTTGATCATGATGTATTATCTTTTTAATATATTGTTGTATTCGATTTGCTAGTATTTTGTTTAGTATTTTAGCATCTGTATTTATTAGAGATATTGGTCTATAGTTTTCTTTTTTTGTGCATCCTTGCCTGGTTTTGGTATGAGGGTTATGTTGGCCTCATAAAATGTGTTTGGAAGTATTGCTTCTTCTTCAATTTTTTGGAAGACTTTCAGTAGAATAGGAACCAAGTCTTCTTTGAATGTTTGATAAAATTCGCTGGTATAGCCATCAGGGCCTGGACTTTTATTTTGGGGGAGGTTTTTAATGTTTTTTTTCTATTTCTTCTCTACTAATAGGTCTGTTTAGGCTTTCTGCTTCTTCTTGACTCAGTCTAGGAAGGTTGTATTGTTCTAGGAATTTATCCATTTCTTCTAGGTTGTTGAATTTAGTGGCATAAAGTTTTTCATAGTATTCTACAATAATTCTTTGTATATCTACGGTGTCTGTGGTGATTTCTCCTCTTTTATTTTGGATTTTGTTTATATGAGTTCTTTCTCTTTTTTCCTTGGTAAGTCTTGCCAAGGGTTTGTCAATTTTGTTGATCTTTTCAAAGAACCAGCTCCTTGTTCTATTAATTTTTTTTATAGTTTTTCTGTTCTCTAATTCATTTATTTCTGCTCTGATTTTTATTATCTCCTTTCTTCGGCTGCTTTTGGGTTGTCTTCGTTCTTCTTTTTCTCGTTCCTTAAGGTGTGAAGTTAAGTGGTTCACTTGGGCTCTCTCTTGTTTGTTCATATATGCCTGAAGTGATATGAACTTCTCTCTTATCACTGCTTTTGCTGCATCTCATAGATTCTAATATGCCGTATTATCATTTTCATTAGTCTGTATATATCTTTTGATCTCTGCACTTATTTCTTCTTTGACCCATTCATTTTTTAAAAGTATGTTGTTTAGTTTCCACATTTTTGTGAGATTTTTTCTCTCTTTTTTGCAGTTGAATTCTAGTTTCAAGGTTTTATGATCAGAAAATATGCTCAGTACAACTTTGATTTTTCTGAATTTGCTAATGTTGTTTTTGTGGCCCAACATATTGTCAATTCTTGAGAATGATCCATGTACACTGGAGAAGAAAGTATACTCAGTCCCTTTGGAATGAAATGTCCTGTAGATGTCTATCATATCCAGGTACTCTAGTGTTTTGTTTAAGGCCACTATATCTTTGTTGATTCTCTGTTTGGATGACCGATCTAGAGCCGTCAGCGGTGTATTGAGGTCTCCAAGTATTATTGTATTTTTGTCAGTTTTTTTTTAAGGTCAATAAGTAGCTGTCTTATATATTTTGGTGCTCCTTGGTTTGGTGCATGTATATTAAGAATTGTTATGTCTTCTTGATTCAATGTCCCCTTAGCCATTATGAAATGCCCATTTTTGTCTCTGAGTACTTTTGCTGTCTTTTAGTCAGCATTATCAGATATGAGTATTGCTATGCCTGCTTTTTTTGGATGTTATTTGCTTGGAGTATGGTTTTCCAGCCTTTCACTTTGAATTTGTTTTTATCCTTGTTACTTAGATGAGTTTCCTGTAGGCAGCATACAGTTGGATTTTCTTTTTTAATCCATTCTGTTACTCTGTGCCTTTTTATTGGTTACTTTAATCTGTTTACATTTAGTGTAATTATTGACACTTGTGAGTTTCCTACTGCCATTTTATATATTGCTTTCTGTTAGTTTTGTGTCTTGTTTGATCCTTCTCTTTCGTTTTTCTATCTTTTGTTTTTGTTTGTTTGTATTCCATACATCTTTCCTCTGTTGCTATCTTTTTTATCTTATGTGCTTCTGTGGTGGTTTTTTCAATGGTGGTTACCTTTAAGTAATGAAAAGGGTTCCTACCCTGTTCATTGTAGCACACTATTTTGTGAGTACTTTTGCACTTCATCGTCCTTTGCTACTGTTAATCTCCATCCTCTCCCTCCTTTTCTTTTTATTGTTGTCACAGTTTAAATTTGGTTTTATTGTGTTCTTTTTGGAGCTTTTACTTGTGGCTTTGTATTTTTTTTTTTCTTTGTATCTGATTAGAGAACACTTTTTATTAATTCCTGGAGTGGGGGTTTTCTGATGATAAATTCCCTCATCTTTTCTGTATCTGTGAATGTTTTTATTTCTCCTTCATATTTGAAGGATAGCTTTGATGGGTATAGTATTCGTGGCTGAAAGTTCCTCTCTTTCAGGACTTTAAATATTGGGGTCCACTCTCTTCTAGCTTGTAGAGTTTCTGCTGAGAAATCTGATGATACTCTAATGGGCCCTCCTTTATATGTTGTATTTTTCTTTTCCCTGGCTGCCTTGAGAATTTTTTCTTTGCCGTTGGTTTGTGCCAATTTCATTATGATGTGCCTTGAAGTAGGTTTGTTGCAGTTAAGAAAACTCGAAGTTCTGTTTGCTACTTGAATTTGAGGCTTTAGTTCTTTCCACAGGCTTGGGAAGTTCTCATCTATTATTTGTTTGGGTATGTTCTCCATTCCATTTTCTCTCTCTTCTCCCTCTGATATACCTATTATTCTTATGTTATTCTTTTTGATGGAGTCAGATAATTCTTGTTGGGCTATCTCATTTTTTTAATTTTTGAGTCTCTTTCTTCTTCTCTCTGTTGTGCCTCAAGTTGCTTGTTTTCTATTTCACTAATCCTCTCTTCTATCTGGCCTGTTGTATTAGCTAAGTTTGTTATGTCGTTTTTCAGCTCGTGAATTGAGGTTTTCATCTGTTTGATTTGTTTTTATAGTTTCAATTTCCTTGGAAATATATTCTTTGTGTCCATTGAGTTGTTTTCTGAGCTCCCTAAATTGCCTTTCTGTGTTTTCTTGTATATCTCGGAGGATTTTTAGGATTTCTACCTTGAATTCTCTGTCATTTAGCTCCAAGGTTTCCAATATATTAAATTTTTTCCTCCATAGATTTTTCTTCATCTAACTGTGTTACCTCTCTTTCTTTTGTATCCCTGATATTCGATTTTCTCTTCCTTAATGGCATCTGAGGGTGGTTTTGTTGATAGTATTAATAAGATTTAATAAAGAATAAAAAGTTAAAAAAATCAAAAATCAAAAAGATGTGTTTTTTTAAAAAAAATTAATAATGAAATAAAGAAAAATAAAATAAAATAAAAATTAAAAAAAAGGAAATTATTCCCCCCCTCCTTTTTTCCTCTCCTCTTCTCTCCCCTCTTTCTTGAGAAAGTCTTGTGGTGAACTGTGAATTATATTGTATTAAATAGAACAAACAATGCCTGTAATGGAGGGCCTGAATTGGTGAAACGTAATAAAGGGGCAAAAAAAAAAAAAAAAGAAAAAATAAGGGGGTATGGATCCACAAAAATCAAATAAGGAAAAAATTTGAGTCAAGAATAAAATGATTTTCTTTTAGGTGTTGGTTGACTAAGAGTTATAATGAGAGGAATAAGAGGAAAACAGGAAAATGGGGGGACAAATTAAAAAATTACTATTGTATTTAATGGAACAAGAACTAGATAAAATGGAGAGCCAGGGATGGGAGCACTGCTAGTGAGTTAAAAAGTTGAAGTAAACCCCCCCCCAAAAGCCACAAACATAAGTTTGAGTCCCAGATAAGATAATTTGTTCATTATTGAGGTTTGAATGAGAGGAGACGTAAATGAGAAAGAAAGAAACTAATATAGAGGGAGAAAAGAAACAGAGAGAGAGAGAGAAAAAGAGGGAACCACTAAAAGAAGAAAAAAGAAAAAAGAGGAGAGAGAGAGAGAGTGTGTGTTAAGGGTTTTGGAGTGCAACCCTCATAGAGAGAAAGGAAGAGGAAAGAAAAGATAATGGCAGATGTAACACTTATGGGTAGTGTAGTTCAAGGAGAGGAGAGAGTAAGACCGGCAGAGAGTTAATCAATCAAATTGGAGGAGGAAAAAAATATATCAAGAATGAAGATAAGAGAAACAAATGAACAAATATAATAAAATGGGATAGGTTATAAAGTCTGCGGATTATTCTTGATTTTGAAAGGTTATCTTCTTGCTTTTTCTTTTCTCTCCCTCTTCCTGGTCGGTGACTCTGTACCCCGGGTTTTTTCCCTTTGGCATGCTCAGGTAGAGGTTTCCAGTTGATAAGTCTCTATGGCGATGTCATGTATTGTGCTTCAGTCTCGTTGGCAGTCGAGGCTCATTAGCATTTATAGTCAACTCTCTCCGACAGTGAGAGAGTCTGTGTTCCTGGAGCCTTTCTCCTAGTCTTTCCTTCCTCAATTAGTAGCCTGATAGTCCAGCTATGGGGTTGCTGTTGCCTCTGCCTGGATAGTAAGAGGCTCAAAGAGCTGGCAATTCCCCACTCTATTCCCACTCAGCACAGGGCTCTGGGTAAGGCTCAGTCAGTCAGAGCTGCTAGCATAATTAGGCGGGGCTTCCGCTCACACAAAGACCTCTGGCTCTGCCACTCTGTCCGGTAACATGGGCGGTTGCCCAATCCCAGGGCACTTGGAGGAATCTCTCGCTCACTATCTGCGTGCGCAGACCAGGATATCTGGCCAGCCGCCTCACCCTCTGTGTGAAACCCCCACCCGCCCGGAAAAGTTCCAGCATTGGAATTGGCTCTCGCTCCCTCCCCCTGCATGGCTTTTTCAGGGCGCTGGGCCGGTCCAGAGATTCTGCTTTCAGCCCACACAAAGGCCTCTGACTCTGCCTCTCTGTGGGATAACACGGGTGCCCACTCCCGTGGCTTTGGAAGGAATCTTTCGCCCACTATCTGCATGCGCCGACCAGGGGATCGGGTAAAATGGCTGCCCCACTTGTCTTTCTTTGTCTGGGTTTGGCGTGAGTGTTAGCTTGTATTGCCTGGGTTGCCACAGGAACAGTTTTTCCTCAGCTTGGATCTCCGTGCCACAGCCTGGTTCGGCTGTTTGTGCCGTGGCCTGGATCTATTCACCCCCTTTGCCCACCTTAGTTTCTATATTCTCAGTTCCCAGTGAAAGCTGCCCTGTTTAGGTTAATGAGGAAAGCGGAACATTTTTTACTCCCTATTTCCTTCATGGTTTGGTTATATATTTAGCCAATTTTTTGCTCGACCATACCTTCAGGTGTATTGTGAAACATCTGGAGGCTCCAAGGATAGGTTTTTCTGTTTCTGGTTGAAGATCTTGTTGAGTTTTGGGGAAGATTTATCAGTATCGCTTTCTACTCTGCCATTACTCTGACCCAAAACACTTCTTTTTAAATACTTTACATTCCATCATTTTTGGGGAGTTTAATTGTTTTGTCTAATTTTGTGGGACATTAATACAATAAATTGTGGAGTTTATTGTAAAATTCAAGTTCCAATCATGGTGTTGTTTTACTTTTGAATTAATCTTTCTGATTAAAACAAAAATGAAATTGGAAAAATGTAAAGAGTAATATTTGAAGGCACTGGGGAGCAAATACAGCAGACAAAAAATGAAGGATATATAATTCTTGAAACAATGAATGCCATTGTTTAGAGACATCATTTAGTCAGTTCAAAGGAACATTAGATAATAAAGGTCAAAGGAGGTATGGGAATTGTATAAAAGAAGGTGAATGGATTAGCCAGAAAACATATATACATAACACATAGGTACAGACAACAGAGTGGTAATAGCCAGAGGTAAAGAGGGGTTGAAAGTAGGGTATACATGTTAAGGACACTACTCTTTTATGGATTCTTGCTGTATTGGCCAAGAGTTTGCTTAAAGGCTTTAATCACTGTAAAAAAAAAATGGAGGACTGGATAAAGAAGATGTGGCACATATACACCATGATATACTATTCAGCCATAAGAAATGATGATATTGGATCACTTACAACAAAGTGGTGGGATCTTGATAACATTGTAGGGAGTGGAATGGGTAAATCGGAAAAAACAAGAACTGTGAGATTCCATACATTGGTGGGACATAAAAATGAGACTAAGAGACATGGATAAGAGTGTGGTGGTTATGGGGGGTGAGGGGAGGGATGGAGGGAGAGGGGGAGTGGGTGAGGGAGGGGCACAGAGAGGGCTAGATGGAGGGTGATAGAGGACAATCTGACTTTGGGTTAAATGTATGCAACAGAATTGAATGACAAGATGACCTGGACATGATTTCTTTGAATATATGTACTATATGTACCCTGATTTATTGATGTCACCCCATTAAAATAAAAATTTATTTATAAAAAAAAGAAAGTAGGGGATATAAAGGCAAAGGGGGGAATATAAGGGCAGAGGGTGTTGCATCATGTGGGGTGTAGATGGTATTATATTGAGTTGTACACTTGAAACTTGTATGAGCAAACTATATTTTCCCAATAAATTAAAAAGAAAGAAGAAAAGAAAGAAAGAAAGAAGGAAAGAAAGAAAAAGGGAGCTTGACCAGGTGGTGGTGCAGTGGATAGAGCATTGGACTGGGATGCTGAGGACACAGGTTTGAGACCCTGAGGTCACCAGCTTGAGTGTGGGCTCATCTGGTTTGAGCAAAGTTCACCAGCTTGGACCCAAGGTTGCTGGCTTGAGCAAGGGGTTACTCAGTCTGCTATAGCTCCAGGGTCAAGGCACATATGGGAAAGCAATCAATGAACAACTTAGATATCGCAACAGAAAACTAATGATTGATGCTTCTCATCTCTCTCCATTTCTGTCTGTCCCTATCTATTCCTCTCTCTGACTCTCTCTCTGTCTCTGTAGAAAAAAAAGAAAAGAAAAAGGGAAACAAAGCTCGGGTCCACTGAAATGAGAAAAAGAGGAGAAAGTTGATATAAATTGAGAGGAAGAAACTTTGAAGGGAGAGAAACATTGGGGGGGCGTGTGCCTCAAAATATGCATTGAAGTCATTTGCTATATCTGAAAATCCCCAAATTTCTAAATATGTTCAGAAGGAGATTCCAAAGAGCCTTATGTGGAAAGGAAGTAGGTGTCTAAAATGCCAAGCAGATATTGAAGGATTTGTCTGGGCCTAGAGTGATAGAGTTTATAATTTAAGTCCCATAAACTTATACAAGGTAATTAAAAATAAGGGTTTTATATGTTTTTCTAAAAATAAGGGGGAAAATTCATAAATAATAACAAAGATAAAGTCCATTTTTCAAATAAGCAAAGAGTGATCTAGTATTACTTTATCAGCCAGCCGGGGGGGTAGGGAAAAGAGTCTCACAAAAAAAAAATGGCTTCAAAACATCTAAATTTACTTATTCACAAAGTCAGAAATACAATTAAAATTAGATGGCATGCTAATTATCAGAGTTGAACAAATCAATGGAAATAACAGAAGAAGTAGAACGATAAGTCATTCAGGTGTTATATTTAGTAGAATAATTTAAAACTATTACAAATGTAAAAAAAATTAATTTTTAAAGGTAAAGCATTTTAAAAGAGAATTAGAACAAAAATATTTAATTTGGTATTCTTGAATTGAAAAATAATATCTGAAGTTATAATCTTACTGAATGGGTTTAATTAATTATGAGATAATGCAAAGAACAAGATTAAAAGCAAGTTAATAAAAATATTAAAATTTAAGCACAAAAAAATTTTAAAAATGCCACAGCCAAAATTAAAAGGCTTATGGTATACTGTCAAAGTACATAATATATGTGTAATTTGTGTTCTGGAAAGAAAGAGTACAGAATGAGGCAAAACAATTGTTTGAAAAAAGAATGAGAATTTTACCAATTTATAAAAAACAGAGACCAACAGATTTTAGTGATTCAGTGAATTCTGAGCAAATTAATTATATGCACAAATCCATGCTCTAACTCAGGGATAGTCAACCTTTTTATACCTATCGCCCACTTTTGTATCTCTGTTAATAGTAAAATTTTCTAACCACCCACCGGTTCCACAGTAATGGTGATTTATAAAGTAGGGAAGTAACTTTATTTTATAAAATTTATAAAGCAGAGATATAGCAAGTTAAAGCATATAATAATAATTATTTACCAAGTACTTTATGTCAGATTTTCGCTAAATTTGGCAGAATAAATCTTTATAAACCAACTTACTATAGTTAAATCTATCTTTTTATTTATACTTGGTTGCTCTGCTTCTGCCCACTATGAAAGCTGGAACACCCACTAGTGGGCAGTAGGGATCAGATTGACTACCACTGCTCTAACTGAAAAAAAAACAGAAGTGTTAAAAACATAGATACATAATTTGAATATAATATCAAGTATTCTATAGAAAGTAACTATAGAAAGTAATACATTATGTACATATAAAGAAATGCACATTAATATCTGGTATAATAAAATAGGATATGCTGCAGTGTTTATAATATCAACATGGGGGCATTGTATTAGATTATCTACAGTAAGTGTTTTAAAGAGAATTCCATAATTAATCAGGGAGTATGGGGTATAAAGACATTCCCCCCCATTACAGGAACAATGATAAAACTAATGGATGAGATTTCAACAAAAATATAAAAGCATAAAAAACCAGAATGACATTTTAAGTGTCACATTTTTAAAAATGCAAATAATTTTGTATAAAATATTATTTCAGAAATTAAAGCATTCACCAATAAAGCCACCAGTAGAAATATTTTAAGTATAACTTCAATTTATTTTATATCAACAAATAAAATTACTAAACATCTACAAACCTACAAAGAAAAATAAGTAAAAAGGGGATATTTCAGACATTAAAAAGCAAGACATGAAAACTTCAAGACCATAAATTTGATAACCTAGATTTTTGAAACAACTGAAAATAAAACAAATCAGAAATAGAATATTTGAGGAGTCCTATGTTAGTTTAAGTAGTTGTAAATATAATTTTCAATTATTTTCTTCATAAAAACTACAGACCCAAATGGCTGGCTTAAATTATTAATTCTTCTGATACATTAAGGCAGAAATCATGACACCTTTACACAAACTGTTTCAGAAATGGAGATATGTGGATGAACTTTGATTCTTGGGTCTGTTTTTATGTAAATGATTTTAAGGCAGATTCAGAAAAAAAGCTTATGTAAGCTTAATTACTATGTTTCATCACTGTATCAATGGATTATTGTAGATGTTATGATATTTCTTGGACTCTAATAATTTTATTTAACATACTTCTTTTCCTTCCCATTTATATAACTTTTATGTATTCAATGAGATGTGTGTTTCTTTGTCTACATAATTTATTTTATAAACTTGATAATGGCAAGACTGAAGACAAAATTTCTTGTAGATTTACTGCAAAATGATGACCATTATTTATTAGTCAGTATCGTTTAATTACATTCATTCAACTGATTGTCAGAGCATGCAACTGTTCTTAAGAAGATTTATTTCAGTTCTACTTTACTCAAAATTGTGTTGAGAGTCCATATAAGTCTATTAAATTTACATCACTTTGTATTCTTTGCAAAGAATATGTAGCTAGTCTAATGTGACTTCTGTTAGAAATCTTATACTAAATTCCAGAGAACAGTGTTCCCTGTTGTGATTCTCAAAGCGTTAACTCTTGAGTAATTAAGAAATCTGCCTTCCACATGAAGCTCATTGTTTTATCTTTTTATTAGTTCAACTAAACTTATCTATCTCTAGACGATGATGATGATATGATGGTAGTAATTTAACCTCATTCTTTATTTAAATTCAAAAATATTACTTTTTTAGCAATGAGTACATTTTCAACCTATTGATTCTTGCTTTTAGTTAAGTCTTTATCAGACTTTATTGTAAATTTCAACCTAATGCTGAATTTTATTAAATAAAGCTTTTCATAGGTGCTTAAGTCTATTCTAATTTAGTATAATTTATCTTTGACAACTTCTTTCCGCATATAGTAAGTATTCACTAAATTTGTTTTGTTAAATCAGTTTTATCATGTATTAGTAGCCTTACTATGTTTTGCAGGGATTTAATGAAATCATACTACTAAGTAAATAACAACAACAAAAAACCTATTATACATTAAGATACAAATAAACATAATTTTTTTCTCTATGGACCAAAAATTAAATATATAAAAAATAAACAGCCTGACCTGTGGTGGCGCAGTGGATAAAGTGTTGACCTGGAAATGCTGAGGTCGCTGGTTCAAAACCCTGGGCTTGCCTGGTCAAGGCACATATGGGAGTTGATGCTTCCAGCTCCTCCCCCCCTTCTCTCTCTCTGTCTCTCCTCTCTCTCTGTCTCTCCTTCTCCTCTCTAAAATGAATGAATAAATAAAAAAATAACACCAGCCTTTAAAAAAAATAAACAAAAATAATTATATTCTCAGAAATAAAAGTATAATCATACTATAATTTATCAACAAATAATATTCAGTAAAATGTACCTCTCAAACTAATTTTATTATTATTTTTTGTTAATTTAATGTAATAAAACAGGTTCCCATGTCAACATTTAGAGAAAATATGTCACAAGGAAATTGTAGTTGTATAAATTTACATCAATGGTAAAGTATATTTAGGTTGTTGCTTTTTTACCTGTTAATAGGGAGTTAGGAAGACAGGTTGGAGAACATAAATGTAAATGAAAACTTATTTTAAAAAATTTAAAAACGTTTATTTTTTCATATTATTTTATTTAGAAAAATAAATTTATTAGGGTGACATAGATCAATTAGAGTACATAGGTTTCAGGTAAATATTTCTATAGTATTTGAACTGTAGATTGTGTTGCATAATCATCACCCAAAGTCAAATCACTTTCTGTTGCTACATACTTATCCCCCTTTCCTCCCCTCCTTTCTCCCACAACCCCCTCCTCCTGGTAACCACTTCACTTTTATCTATGTCCCTGGGTCTCAATTTTCTTTCCCACTATATGTGAAATCATACAGTTCTTAGCTTTTTCTGATTTACTTATTTCACTCAGTAAAATGTTGTCAAGGTCCATCCATGTTGATGTAAATGGCACTATGCCATCATTTCTTGTGACTGGGCAGTATTCCATTGTATAGAAGTATCACATCTTCTTGAACCAATCCTCTATCAAGGGACACTTGGGTTCATTCCTTGTTTTGGCCACTGTGAATAGTACTATGATGAACAAGAAGGTGCACGTGTTCTTACATACCAATATTTTTGAGATTTTTTGGAAGATATTGAGTAGAGGGATTGCTGGGTCAAATGGTAGTTCTATTCTTAGATTTTTGAGGAAACACCATACTTTCTTTAATAGCTTTACCAGTTTACATTCTCACCAGCAATAAATGAGGGTTTCTTTTCCTCTACACTCTCTCTAGTACTTGTTATTACCTGTCTTTTTGATAATAGCCAATCTCACAGGTCTAACGTGGTAGTTCATTGTAGTTTTGATTTGCATTTTTTAATAGCTAGTAAATATGAACATTTTTTCATATATCTGTACGCTGTTTCTATGTTTTCTTGGGAGAAGTGTCAGTTCAAGTCCTTTCTACATTTTTTAGTTGAATTGTTTGCTTTCTTGTTGCTGAGCTTTGTAAATTCTTTGTATATTTCAGATATTAACACCTATGGGAGCTGTTGTTTGCAAATATCATTTTCCATTTACTGTAGTTGGCTATTTGTTTTGTTGTCAGTTTCTTTTTCTCTGTACAGTTTTTTAGTTTGATATAGTTCCATTCATTTATTGTTGCCTTTGGGGTCAAATTTATGAATTGTTTTCTAAGTCCAAGGTCCATGCTTAGAACTATGTTTTCTTCTATGTAGTTTATTTTTTCAGATCTTATATTTAGGTTTTTGATACTTTTTAAATTAATTTTTGTGTAGGGGAACAAGGTGTAACCCAGTTTTATTTTTTTGCATGTAGCTTTCCAATTTCCCCAGCACCATTTATTGAAGAGGTTTCTTTTCTCCATTGTGTATTTTTGGTTTCTTTGTCAAAGATGATTTGTCCATATATATGTGATTTTATTTCTGGGCTCTCGATTCTGTTTTATTGGTTTATGTGTTTGTATTTCTTCCCATACCGTGCTGTTTTGATTATCATGGCTCTACAGTATAATTTGAAGTCAAGATGTTCTCTGGCTTTATCCTTTTTCTCAGGATTGCTTTGGCTTTTCGGGTTTTTTTACGGTTCCATACAAACCTGGTTATTTTTTGTTATACTTCTTTAAGTAATGACATTTGGATTTTAATGGACATTGAATTAAATTTGTACATTGCTTTGGATAATATGGCCATTTTAACTATGTTGATTCTTCCAATCTATAAACATGAAATATTTTTTTTATTTTATTGTATCTTTTTCCATTTCTTTTAGTAATGCTGTGTGGTTTTTGGTATAGAGGTCTTTTATATAGTTTGTTAAGTTAATTCCCTGGTATTTTATTTTTTGTTGTTGCAATTGTAAAAGAAATTGTTTTTTGAGTTTATTTTTTAAAGTTTCCTTGTTGACATATAGGAAAGCAGTAGACTTTTGTATATTGATTTTGTATCCTGTGACTTTACTGTATTGATTTATTGTTTCAAATAGTTTTCAGTGGAGTCTTTGCTGTTTGCTAAACCTTAAGTTCAAGCAAAATGTCAATCTTCAAGCTATCATAATTTAACAGAAAATTCTTTATCCAAGATGTTCAGTAATTAGCACCCCTCTCCCAAATAAAACACCATAAATTGGTCCACATATAACAAGAGATTGAGAATTTGGTTATCAAGAAGATGTTAATTTTATTTTGCATAGAATCTTTAACCAGAAAGATTTTCCATTAAAATAAAGGACTTTTTCTTGTAATTCATTTACCAGCATTATTTAATAAAGCTTATGAAATACAAATAAATGCCACTTTAAAATACACATAATACGTGATTTATTCAATAAATATTACCTTTAATGCAATTCTGTTTGGGAATTATATAATTAAAAGGTACTTGCCCTAGCCATCAAGAAACTGGCATTCCAGCACTAGAATTTCACTGACTAACAGTCTAACAAAGGAAGGCCATACTTTTTTTTTGAGTCTCAGTTCACTGAATTATCTTTTTCTTCTTCTTTTTTTTTTAGTGATAAGAGAGGAGATGTGCCCCAACTGGGATCCACCTGGCAGCCCCTGTCTGGGTCCAATGCTTAAATCAACCAAGCTATTCTTAGTGCCTGAGGCTGACATTCAAAACAATCCAGCCACTGGCTATGGGAGAGAAAGAAGGAGCTAAGGGGAGAGAGAGAAAAGGGGGAGAGGGAGAAAAAGGGGAGAGGGAAAGAAGAAGGAGAGGAAGAGAGGGGGGAAGGAGGGAAAACAGAGAGGAAGAGAAGGGGTAGAAGGAGGAAAAGAGAAGCATATAGTTGCTTCTCATGTGTGCCTTGATGGGAGTTTGACTCCAGAACATCTGCATCAGGTGCTGATGCCCCATCTACTGAACCAACTGAACAGGACCTCAGCTTACTAATTTTAATGTATAGTGATTTAACTCGATTGCTTTCACACTTATTTATAGATATTTTAGTTTACCAAGGTGCCTGAGTAACTGTAAAATGGTTTGAACATCTGTGTTCGAACACAATGTACTATAATAGAGTTAAATATAAAAGGATTAATTTTATATAAAACATATTCATGAACTTTAACAACCCACCTGTCATGATCCAAATATGCATATATTTTTAGATGATTTAGTGATTCAGGTTGCTACATATACATGAAAGGTAATAAAATTAAGCAAAACATCTACAAGAACATATTTATTACCCATTGACTGCTCATATAAAAATACATATTTTATTAAATATATTGCACTATCTTAAATAGTGTAAAAGTGTTTTTTAAAAAATTAGTTAAGTGCATGAGCTCATAGGTTAATTTTGGTGGTTATATATGTTACAGGTTAAATGAGAGAATTTATCTTGCTTATGGAATTAGTTCTGCCTCATTACATCAGGCTAACTTTCCTTAGAAAAGCTAAAAAACAGAGACACAAGATCATCTTAGGGCACAGATGCATTATATATTTATTTCTACATGCATCCCAATTAATTTTAGAATCTGTGCTTCAGATATTGAAAACACATTTTTAAAAATCAGTTTATTTATATATGCATAAAATAATTTTGATTTTCTAACTTTAAAATGACACCGTGTTTTCCCAAAATTTGAAGAATTATAAACTCAACAAAGTGTTTATATTTACCAATCTAATATATAAAAGATTGCCTATAGTGACTCTCATATACCATATTTCTTCCCTTAAGAGCACTTGTTTCAGTTTTAACACAGAAAAAGCTGGTAGGTTGAACTGGTTAAATTGACAGTACTACTTAAACTACTTGCACTTGCTTTCTTTCTCTCCTAATTCTTTTGTATAATATGCATAGCTTTGTTGATTACGTTCTGATTTACATCCTTAATGTCTTTGTAGATTTGAAACAAAGGTCCTAGAAGATGGATTTAGTCCTAACATTAGATTTTACATAGAACTTTTTCAACAGTTGTGGAGAGATATTTGCAATGGTAACAGTGGCATCACTTAATTAAAATATAAAGAGTAGAATTCCCCAAACATGAATGTGCAAGCATAAAATGTGCTCAATATTTTGGTATAACATCCAATAATAAATTTATACTTATATTTTCTGCAATAAAATATAAGTAGAAAATAACAAGTACAATCAAAAAAATGCAAAAAAGTACAGTGTTTTTAGATGTTTTTTAATAATGCAAATAATCATTAACATTATATAAAATAAAATGTTGTATATCAAATTTTATAAAATATTTGTTTAAAATTAATAATTCATTCAAATTATATTTTGTCTTTCTATCCCTTTCCAATGAATTTTGGAATTTTTAAAGAAATATGCTTCCAAAACTAATTTGATTAACTGGGACAAGTAAATTAAGTAAATTTTAGGCTTGGAGTGTTAAAGTAGATAAATGTCAGTGAAGGCTTGTGGATTAATACATTTATTAAGACTGGATTTGGTGACATTTATATGTGACCACACCTGGACAATGTTCCATGCATGACTGAAAATGATATGTATTATTCTGTTGTTGACTGGCAAGTTCTACTTATGTCTGTTAGGTCCATTTGGTCTGTAGTGCTGTTCAAGTCTGGTATTTCATTATGGATTTTCTGTCTGGATGTTCTATCCATTATTGAAAGTTGGGTATTTAGTCTCTTACTACTGTTGTATCGCTGCCAGTTTCTTACTTCAGATTTATTATTTGCTTTATATTTAGGTGATCTGATGTTGGGTGCATATATATTTAATTATGAGTAAACATTAGTTTTTACTTTTTTATTTACTTAAAATTTACATAATCAGTGTAAGTGATGTGTTCTTCAGCTAAAGATATCTTTTTTTTGTCTTGTTTGCAGATGAACAAACTATTATTTTAAGTTCAAAAGCAAATAGCAAATTTATATGTACCAATGTAATATAAAAATGAAAGGGTTATGCATTGGTTTTTCTGGCTCCCTGTGTGAAAAATGGCATACATTCACAATATAAGACTAGAAAAAAGTAAAATTTAATTTTTTAATACAAAGTCCACTGAAAATGAGATCAAATTCATGCCTACATATCAAAGCAATTTTTATTGCTAACCAATTGTCATTGATGGTTGCACTATTTCATTTTTATTACCCACCAAAATGTAAGCAAATAAAGAAGAATCAAAACAATTTATAAATTACTCCAAAAGAGAAGAGTTTGAGTAATTGGGAGACAAGAGAGGAAAAACTCTCAAGACTTAAACAGAAACTGATATTTATTTTTTAGGATTTAGATATGTGACAATTCATTTTATGGTTTGGTAGAGGCTTGTTGCAAAATTATAATCAAAAGTTAGAGAGGGATAAACAATATTTTTGTGTTTCTGGTTTTTTAGGTTATAAGTTTTTCCAGGAAACAAATAACAG
The DNA here is from genome assembly GCF_036850765.1 of Saccopteryx bilineata. Classification (NCBI taxonomy): domain Eukaryota; kingdom Metazoa; phylum Chordata; class Mammalia; order Chiroptera; family Emballonuridae; genus Saccopteryx; species Saccopteryx bilineata. Next base: position 72,936,216 of record NC_089491.1, on the reverse strand, counting down.
ATGCAAGATATCTAAATAAGGTACAGATGCACAAAATATTTGTTTCCATACATAAATCAATTGATTTTAAAATAGATGCTTGAGATATGAATCATATAGCAAATATTTCTTGAACGTACTAAATATTATTTTGCTTTTCTAGTTTTAAAACTATTGCATATTTTTTGAAATTTTAAAGATTATAAACTTAGCAACAATGGCATGGAAACCTGTGTAAGCTCCAGAGGTTTTGTAATTCCTAGCATAGGCTAAAACAGCAATAGTTTTAGGAAGTAAATGATCTGTGTGAATTTATAAGGTGAGAAATATCTTTGGTTTTATATACCCCTGTTCCCACTTTTAGATTTTTTGAGTGGTCCCCTTTAAGAAATGAACTTTGCTATTTTCATGTTTTGAAGAGTATTTAAATGTAATGAAATAAAACTTAAAAGGGAGTAAAGCACAAACTACATCTTAGTAACACTATTAAAAACTTCAGCACCAGCACCTTTCACTAACACAAACTCAGACTATGCTGATGTGAAACGACAGAAATTAGTATATGAGAAGCACCAGTTTATTTTTAGGTGTAAACAATTTATTCCTATAGCAAATGGTGTTAAAGTGGGCAACTTTTTATTTACAGTATGGTACCACATCACAATATGACAATTTCTATTGAAGTATGACTAAATACCTATTTTTAAATAATTCCAAAGTCTTCAAATCACTATTTTCTCTAATCTCCAAGTTTTTCATAAATACACTACACTTACCATTTACATTTTAGACATATCTCAAATATAATACACTGACAGTAATTTGATAAGCAAAGAAAATTCTCAAGCTATTAAATAAAAACATCCTTTATGTTCTTTGTTATCATTACATCAATTGTAGGTAAATGTTTATCCCACTCAGTCTCTTTTCTTTTTGTCTCCATCATTATCAAAATACAACAATTGCATATTATAATATTCCCACTAAAACATTTTAAAACATGGAAGCAGCAAGACATAAATATTGAATCATAATTTTTATATTTTCTTCCCAACTTTATCTATAGATTCAATGTAATCCTGATCAAAATCCAAGAAAATTTCTTAATAAATATTGACAAACTTATTCTAAACTTTGAACATAAAGGCAAAAGTCCCAGCATATCCATGGCCAACAGACTATTGAAGAAGAACAAAGTTGGATGACTGACACTACCTTCAAGGCTTATTATAAAGCTACTATAGTAACTAAGACAGTCTGATACTGGTGAAAGGATAGAGAAATAGATCAGTGGAATGGAATAGGTATTCCAGAAATGGACCCACATAAAAAAATCTACTGAATTTTTGACAAAAGAGAAAAAGAAATACAATGAAGCAAAAGTAGTGTTTTTAACAAATACCTGTAATGCTGAAACAATTGGACATCCACAGGGGGGAAAAAATGGAACTATACATATACCTTATACCTTCTACAAAACTAAACTCAAAATGGATCATAGATTTACATATAAAATGCAAAACTATTATATAAACTCTTAGACAATAACATAGGAGAAAACATACATGACATTGTGTATGATGATGCCATTTCTTACATATAACAGTAAAGACACAATCCATGAAAAATGATAAGCTGGACTTAATTAAAAATAAAAGCTTCTGGTATACAAAAGACAATATCAGTATTATGAGAGGATAAAGCCACAGGCTGGGTGAAATATTTGCAAACGATAGCTGATAAAAGATTGTCCAAATTATATAAAGATCCTTTAAAACTCAACAATCAGTAAAGAGAACAATCTCATTAAAAAATGGGCCAGCCTGACCAGGCAGTGGTGCAGTGGATAGACTGTCAGACTGAGACATTGAGGACCCAGGTTCAAAACCTCGGGGTCACCAGCTTGAGCGTGGGCTCATCTGGTTTGAGCAAATCTCACCAGCTTGAGCCCAAGGTTGCTGGTTTGAGCAACAAGTCACTCAGTCTGCTATAGCCCGTGGTCAAGGCACATATGCGAAAGCCATCAATGAAAAATTAAGGTGCCACAACAAAGAATTGATACTTCTCATCTGTCTCCCTCCCAGTCTGTCTGTCCCTATCTGTCCCTTTCTCTGTATCTTCCTCTCTCTGAAACAAAAAATAAGTAAATAAGTAAGTAAATAAATAAAAAAATAAACTGGGCCAAAGATCTTAACAGTCATCTCATCAAAGAAGATAGAAAGCAAATGTTCATATGAAAATAAACCTTATATTATCAAGTTATGCAAATTAAAACAAAAATAAGATACAACTGCGTGATTATTACAATGGCTAATATCCAAAACACAGACAATACCAAATGCTGGTGAGCATGTGACACAAAAGGAACTCTTATTGATTGCTGGTATAGTACAGAAATGCAGAATAGTACAATTACTTTTTAAGACAGTTTGGCAGTTTCTTACAAAGCTAAATATATCATTACCATATGATTCAGCAAACACAAGTTGAAAACTTGTGTTCACATAAAAGCCTGCACATTGACATTTATAACAACTTTATTCATAATTGCCCATACTCTGAAGCAACCAAGCTATCCTTCATGAGGTGAATTGATAAATATACTGTAATAAACTCATAAAGTGGACTATTATTCAGTACTAAAAAGAAATGAGTTATGAAGCCATGAAAAAACAAAAGGACTCTAAAGCACATTGGTAAGTGAAAGAAATCAATCTGAAAATACTACATATTTTATGAGTTCAACTGTATGACATTCTGGAAAAGGTAAAAATATGAAGACAATAAAAAGATCAATGTTATCCAGAGTTAAAGGTAGGGAGAGATGAATAGAGAGAAAACTATATTTAGGGCAGTGAAAATACTCTGAGGATAGTATAATTATGGATATATTTCATTATACATTTGTCTAACTTCTTAGATTATGCAACAACTAAAGTAAACTCTAAAGTAAACTTTTGACTTTGGGTGATTTTGATGCATCAATGCAGGTTCATCTTTGGCCTGACCAGGCGGTGGCTCAATGAAGAGCATTGAACTGGGATGTAAAAGACTCAGGTTCGAAAGCCCAAGGTCACTGGGTTGAGCAAGGGGTCACTCGCTCTGCTGTAGCTCCCCAATCAAGGTTCATATGAGAAAGCAATCAATGAACCACTTAAGCGGTGCAATGAAGAATTTATGTTTCTCATCTTTCTTCCTTCCTGTCTGTCTGTCCCTATCTGTTCCTCTCTCTGTTTCTCTCTGTCTCTATGACACACACACACACAAAATGTAGGCTCATCTTTGGTTAAAAAAGATACCATTTTGGTAAGTGATGTTGATAATAACGAAGGCTCAGCATATGTGGAAACGGTATAAATAGAAAAAATTCTGTACCACCCTCTCAATTTTTTTGTAAACCTTAACTTGATTAGCCCTGGCCAGTTGGCTCAGTGGTAGAGTGTCAGCCTGGCGTGCACCCATCTGCTTCTCCACCCCTCTCCCTCTCCTTCCTCTGTGTCTCTCTCTTCCACTCCCGCAGCCAAGGCTCCATTGGAGCAAAGTTGGCCCAGGTGCTGAGGATGGCTCCATGGCCTCTGCCTCAGGCACTAGAATGGCTCTGGTTGCAACAGAGCAATGCCCCAGATGGGCAGAGCATCGCCCCCTGGTGGGCATGCCCGGTGGATCCCGGTTGGGAGCATGCGGAAGTCTGTCTGACTGTTTTTCCATTTCCAACTTCAGAAAAATACAAAAAAAAACCAAACCCAAAACAAAACAAAACAAAAAAACCTTAACCTGATGTACAAAAAATATCTTAAAAATAAATAAATAAACAAACAGAGCCAAAAAGACAAACAAAAAACCTCATGGATACAGATAACAGTGAAGTGATTGCCAGGAAGAGGAGAGGTGAAGGGGAGTATAGGGGAATAAATAGCAGTGAACGAAGACTTGATTTGGGGGGGTGAACACACAATACAGAGTACAGAGATGTGTTATGCAATTGGGACCCTGAAACCTGTATAATTATGTTAACTAGTGTCACCCAAATAAATTCAATTAAAAATAAATAGGTAAATAAAATTCAAGCTTACTTTTGTGTTTTTCAAAATAAAAATTTATCATTTTGTTTTTTAAGTTTTAGAATTTATATAGTACCAACAAAAAACTATTAAAATGTAATGCAAGGGATTCCTCCTATTGTGTTTATTTTCTTATCATGGTTCACGAGCTCTCATACATGTAGTTCTTGCAATTTTAAATTAAATGCCATATTTTTCTTTCTTGTTTTAGTTTTATAATAATACAGTTATTCTCTTCATACTCTTCATTCTTCTCCCATCTTCTTCCTTCCTCTCTTGCCTGAAACTCTTTTACTCACTAAGTAAAATATAATACCTATTTGTTTTTCAGATCTTAGGTTGAGTATCACTTCTAATAGAGATCTAATCTGGTTTTAAAAAGTAATTTACCTCACTATATTATAAATTTCTATATCTGTATTTAAATACCTCTTACTAACTCTTTAATATGTGCTTTTATTTTTTTCAAGACATTTGCCCATATACTTAGTAATGACAGGGTTTTTTTCTTACTACCAAGTATTCTGCCAAGACTTGTACGGTGCCTGGCACAGAATGAATACTAATCAATATGGTTAAATAAACTAATAAATTATTATGTGTGTTGTCATTTGCAAAACATTTATATACTCATTTTCATGTATTAAACTTCCAAATGCATCTATTTTTTTTGCCTAGAAGCAGTAGCAATGAGCTTTTCTATGAACCTCAAAAATATTGTAAAGATAATTATAGCCCTTATAACTATATTTTGATTACAAATACTCTTTAGTATAAAGAAGTATTTCTTGAATTAAAAAATAACAAAAATTGTATTAAGGCAGTTTGAAAACTATTGTTTTTAATGTCTACCATTATAATCATAATTCTTAACTGAGTTTAAATAAATAAAATTATCTTGTAGGTTTGTATATTTTTCTAAAGAAAATATGAAGATCTACACAATATAATTGAAAAGAGTAGCTGGTACAGTAATTTAAAGCAAGCTGTTGAATATAGTCTACATAATTTTTTTTTTTTATTTTACAATATATGTTTTAATACATTTTCTACACCCTTGAGTGTATTTTTAAATGAAATATAACAATTGATATATAACATTATATTAGTTTAGGTATATAAAATAATAATTCAATATTGGGTTAAATTGCAAAATGATTACCATAATAAGTGTATTCATCACTATAGTTACCAAGTTTTTTTCTCATGATTAGAACTTTTAAGATCTACTCCCTTAGAAATTTTTAAATGTTCATACAGTATAATTAACTTTAGTCATCATGTTAAATATTGCATTCCTGTGAATTACATATTTTATAACTGGAAATTTATACCTTTGAGCCCTTCCACCCATTTTGTTTACCCCTTACCCCAAGCACTTACAACCACCAATGTGTTCTCTTTATCTCTGAGCTTTTTGTTTGTTTGTTTTTACATATAAATGATATCATAACTGTTACTTGATTATAACTTTGATCTTTATTTGCTCTCTCAAATTAAAGACTATTTGAAATGTATACATTTCCATACTTTGGGCTTTTTTTAACCAACAAAAAACACTGTGTAGATAAATCTCACACATGCATACAAGGACATAAATGAGTAGTTTAGGTGAAACCAACACTCTATTTTTTTTTCTTATTTTGAGAGGGGACAGGAAGAGAGAGGCAGAAACATGGAGCTACTCCTGTATGTGCCTTGACTGGGGAATCAAACCCTCAATCTCTGCACCCAACCGAGCTATCCAACCAGGGCTTAATTTTATTTATTTTTTTATTTATTGAGACAGAGACAGAAATGGAGAGAGAGAGAGGAGGGGGAAGGGAAACATTTCTTTTGTTGTCCTACTTAGTTGTGTATTTATTAGCTACATTGGGTGTTTCCCATGTGTGTCCTGACCAGAGATTGAACCCACAACTGTGTTGTTTATGGATGATTCTCTTAACTGACTGAGTTAACCATCCATGGCCAAATATCTATTAAAGTTGACCAAACATGGAAGAATTAAAAAAAAAAAGAGACACATATAAAATGCTTTCTAAATGACTAGAAGGAAAAATTTAAAGAATATAGTGAATTTAGAAATTTTAAATACAAATAGCCCAAATTTCACTTTTGGTTTTATATAAGATTCTAAAAGACTGTTTTAAAATACAAATTTGTTCACTGATAGCTTCTTAGACACGCCTCAATTGGGCAGTTCCAGCTGAGCAAGTGACCTTGCTCAAGCAACAATCATGGAATCATGTCCTTAAGCTGGTGACCCCACAATAAGTCTGGTGAGCCTGCTCTCAAACTGGAGGAGCCTGCACTCAGGTATATGCTCTATCCACTGTGCCACCACCTGTCAGTCAACTAATTGTATTTCTTACATGAATTGAAATGTGTACCTTTGGAGTGATTTCCAATTTCAATCATGGTATCAAACCTACTCTCCTGTGATTAAAAAAATACATAAAAGTGGAATGTAGCCCTACTAGATGGTGGCACAGTGGATAGAGTGTTGGACTGGGACACTGAGGACCTAGATTCGAAGCCCCAGGTTCGCTCGTTTGCTCGCTTGAGGACACACTCACCAGCTTGAGCAAGGGGTTGCTGTCTTGAGCATGGGATCATAGACACGACCCCATGGTTGCTGGTTTGAGCCCAAAGGTCACTGGCTTGAAGCCCAAGGTCACTGGCCTGAGCCCATGGTTGCTGGCTTGAGCAAGGGGTCACTTGCTCTGCTGTAGGCTCCCCCCCCCTAGTCAGGGCATATATGAGAAAGCAATCACTGATCAACGAGGGAGCTGCAGTGAAGAATTGATGCTTCTAATCTCTCTCTCTCCCTTCCTGTCTGTTTGTACCTATCTGTTCTTCTTCTGACTCTCTCTGTCTCTGTCAAAAAAAAAAAATAGTGGAATGTATAAAGTAACTCGTTTCAGATATAGGGATCAGAAACTAGAGCTATTATTCTTCAGAGAAGATAAACATAAACTTCAGATTTAACTGCTTTCACGTCATGCCAGGGGGTGATATATAAATTACAGCATCAAAAAATGCATCATAAGCACAGAATGGTAACATAACTGCACACAGAAAGTGGTGACTGGGATTCAAGGCTGCTGCTACTGAAATAGCTATAATTTTGAAGGCTTATGAATTTAATTGCCAAAATTATTATTTGTATGTTTATAGGGCATGACTCCAGTAATTAGAAGTCACTGGGGAAAAGACAGATGGAGTAAAGTTTTTTTAGACATAGAATACTTGGAAGAGAATTAAGCATTGTTAAGCCAGAAAGAAACTAATCCAGAGCAGAAGAGAGACCAGCATGTTAAGCAGAGACCTGGAAGATATAAAACACTCCAACCCTAATGCCTAAAGCAGTGGTTCTCATCTGGGAATGATTTTATCTTCATCTCCCCATCAGTGTTTGGTAATGTCTAGAGATATTTTTGGTTATGACAACCTAGAAAATACTTTCAGCAACTAGTAAATAGAGGCCAAAGATGTCGCCAAATATAATGTATAGAAATATGTCACACAACAAAGAATTAACTGACCCCAAAATTGAATAATGTTGAAGAAACCTAATATAGAAGAAAACAAAACAAAAAACGACAAAACAAACCTAAATAACCTGAGAAAAGTTACATAGGATGTACTATTTAGATGATACTGTAGCAGGAATTAATAGGGACAAAGTCACCCAGACAATTTGATGAAGGTAGTAGGATTTATTAACCAGTGAAACAGCTTGACCCCAAAAGAGGCAACAAATCATGAGCTCTCCGAAGTTAGAGCTCTTCCATCTTGTATGTCTTTTACAGAATACATGTGTTCGTGCAAGGGGCTTGAAGTATACATTATCTTTATGATTCCAGGAGGGGAGGGCAAGTTTCAGTGCGGCAAGCAAGGGGGAAGGGTTTTCAGGACCAGTGGTCTCAGCTATGTACAAGTACTGTTTTTTTTTTTTTTGCTTTGTTTTGCAACCAGCTCTAGGCCATAGATTGATAGGGAAAGTGGATGTGCCCGGGATGTCTCCATGGGCACACATACACTCAGACGGAAAGAGGTCCCTGATGTAGCTACAGTTTCGGACAGGGAGTCTTGGCAGAAAGAAATGAGGGGAAGGCTGGAGGCAGAGGGGTTACCTCACCATGTGCTGAAGTGGGTGGAAGGTTGGAGATCCTGGTTTTTTTCTTGGAGGGGAAGGGAAGAGGGGCGGTCCTTGTGGACTTCAACTCCTCCCAGGTTATCGGCACCAAAATGTAAGGTATTTTTCCCTGCTGAGAAGAAAGAAAGAGGCCATAGCCACAAAGTGTGGAATAGCAAGGCTTTATTTATTACAGCACATCCCACCCGATGAGGTCCTCTGGTCCCAGGGGACAGAGGCCAGAGGAGTTGTGCAGATAAAACCGTGGGAGGTGTTTAAAGGGTTTGTAGGATGGGCGAGCTAATATGACATGGTGAAATCTCACTGGCTAATGGACAGTCACTCTTCTCCCAAGGACTCCTGGGAAGTTTCTTTTGGCGTGCTTGGTTGTGGGCGGCCCTAGCCAAAGGTCCCGGGTCTGAGTTCCTCCGTGACCTTTCCCCCTTATCCACCAACCTTACATCAATAACTGTACGTGGTCAAAAACAGAGCTTTGTTTCTCCTCTGGGCCTGAGAATCCTTTTCTTCATGTTAAGATACCAGACAGTGGTAGGGCAGGATGGGGAACACTTGCAAGGAGAACCACACCAGAACAAGTGCCTAAAAGAATTTACCCAATGGGAACATGACAGAGAATAAAGATTTAAAAAAAATAGAGCCTCTAGGACTTGTAGTTTAAAAATCAACATTTATATCATCAGAGTCATAAAGGAAAGGAAATATAAAGTGACTGAAATAATGGCTGAGCTTCCCAAATTTGGTGAAATATGTATGTCCAGATTTGAGAATATGAGAAAAGTACAAACAAAATAAATCTAATTAAATAATATAGACAAAGAAAGATTAAACTTCTGAAACTAAGGAAAAATAATCTTGGAAGAATCCAGAGAGAAATGACATTATCTTGGAAAAGCATTCATTCACATTACAACCAGCATCTCATCTGAAGCCATGCAGGAGGTGCCACAGATATTTTAATTGCTGAGAGCAAAAAACTGCCAAATGCTAATTCTGCATTTTTCAAGGTCATTCTCCAGAAATTTATTTAAATAAATGAAGATTACCCAAATAAGAACACTCAAAGGCTATTCATTTAGCACTTGCTTTAACAATGAAGTCAGACACCACATTTAGCAGAGACTCCAAAGCAAGCAGAGGAAATGGAAAACTTTATAATAGGAAAAGAAAAACCTCAAGGTATGCCCTAATTAGAGGCTGTTGAATTGGGAAAGCTGGAAGTGAGCCAACTATTAGTAAGCATTTTAAGGGTTCAGTTAGGTCATATTTGATTTTCACTGCTTATCTTACCTTGGAAATAGAAACAAAAAATAAGCTGCCAGGTGTTGATCAAGTTCTGACTTTGGGGGTGACTGCTACAGAAGTTATGGTTTGGCTTCTTGGAATGGTTGCTGCAGACAGTGGTCTAGCTTTCCGTACTGGTCCCTGCAGTTTGCGGGCTGGAGTCCTGCCTTGAAATATGGTGTGACTATTGTGTGTTTGGATATTCAGTCTCTCAAATAATTTGTATTCAGCAAACAAATGGCTAAATAAAATGTATGCATGTGTATATATGTACATTTACATATATAAATTCTATACATAATGTGTGTATAATACACACATATAATATATCTTTTCACTAAGAAAGCCATACAGCACAATATAGTAATTTTTAAAAGTATTGCAATACAAGCCCTGGTCAGGTTGCTCAGTGAATAGAGTGTTGTCTAGGTGTGCTGGGGTCATGGGTTTAGTTCCTGGGTCAGGGATGTAGGAGAAGCAATCAGTGAGGAATGAGTGTACAACTAAATGAAATGAATAAGTGAAACAACATTTGATGGTTTCCTTTCAGATCAATGGGAAAAGAATTTTAGACATATCCTGCATTTCAATTATCATGGAATCCTAAAAACTGTTCATGTAATTTCAAAGCAATCAAGAAAAAGAACACAAAAATTCGGAACACAAGAATCAAATAGAAAATAAATAATAATAGAAAAAAAAGAGCAAAGGGCATAAACTGGCATTTTACTGATGAGTGTATAGACATGGCAAATAAATATGTAAAAATATATTTAATATCATTAGCCATTAGAGACATGCAAAATGAAAGCATTATAAGAATTCAATATACATCTATTAGAATGGCTAAAATAAAATATAGTGACAATACCACAGGCTAGCAAGAATATGAAAAAACTGGATCATCTGTGCATACTGCTGATAGGAATGCAATGTTGAACAGATGCTCTGTAACATTTGGCTGTTTCTTATAAAACCAAGCACACAATTATTATACAGTCCTGCAGTTTCAATCTTGCATATATCCCAGAGAAATAAAAGCTTATGTTCACACAAAAATCTGCACATAATTATTCATATAAGTTTATTCTTAATAGGCAAACACTATAAACACCTTAGACATTATTAAATTAAGGGCTAAATTAAAAATGGTGGGACATCCATATTTCTCAACAATAGGAAGAAAAAAACTATAGATGTACTCAAGAGTTTGGATAAATTCAGTAGGCAGTGTCTGTAGGTTGTTCAGTGGTATCAGCGGCTCTTTCCCCGTGGAGGATGGACAGCCTGAGCAGGAAGGTGATGGTGCGACCACGCCCCGGGTGTGCAGTGTGCATGTGCAGCGACCACGCCCCGGGTGTGCAGTGTGCATGTGCAGCGACCACGCCCCGGGTGTGAAGTGTGCATGTGCAGCGGCCACGCACCGGGTGTGCAGTGTGCATGTGCAGCTCTAACTTTTGAGAACACATCTTCCCAGCTTTGGTTGAAAGACCTGTTATCAGATCAACTGTGGTAAGGTACCAAAGAATTAATTGAAAAGTTAATATTGATATTTTAGGAGTAAAAGCCAGGTTTCTTATTCTCTCCTTTCTATAGGGAAAGAGGGAAAAAGAATGTGAAAATGTCCTGGCTTGCAGAGACATACTGTGTAGGAAACCCCCTTTACTAGGAAGTTTAAAGGGCATTTTATAGTTTGGGCTAAGCATACAGAAAGATTTTGTAGCCTGACCTGTGGTGGCGCAGTGGATAAAGCATCAACATGGAATGCTGAGGTTGCCGGTTCAAAACCCTGGTCTTACCTGGTCAAGGCACATATGGGAGTTGATGCTTCCTGCTCCTCCCCTTTCTCTCTCTCCCCTCTCTAAAATGAATAAATAAAGTCTTTAAAAGTTTAAAAAAAAAAAAAAAGAAAGATTTTGTAAATATGATTTTTATACTTGTGTGTGATTTGCACCAACTCAGGATGGATGACAACATTGAGTTATAAATACAGAGATTTTGTGCTGGGTTTTGAGTAGAAGTGGAAAGGAAACTTGGGCTCCCTCCCCCTCGCATCCGTGAGGAAGAAAATAAACACCTAACTGGGTGCAGGGGGGAGGGGGGGAAGAGAGATTGAGCAAAACCTTTCCTTTCCCTTTCTTTCTTCTTTAACGGGCCACTTACAAATGCTCATCCCCTGGCGCCATGTAGGCTCCCCCTCCCTCTCTTGAAGGTGTATGTATAGTTAATGTATATACCTCTAGACCAGGGGCAGTCAACCTTTTGATACCTACCGCCCACTTTTGTATCTCTGCTAGTAGTAAAATTTTCTAACCGCCCACTGGTTCCACAGTAATGGTGATTTATAAAGTAGGGAAGTAACTTTACTTTATAAAATTTATAAAGCAGAGTTACAGCAAGTTAAAGCATATAATTATAATTACTTACCAAGTACTTTATGTCAGATTTTCACTAAGTTTGGCAGAATAAATCTTTATAAACAACTTATTATAGTTAAATCTATCTTTTTATTTATACTTTGGTTGCTCTGCTACCACCCACCATGAAAGCTGGAATACCTACTAGTGGGCGGTAGGGACCAGGATGACTACCACTGCTCTAATCAAAGAAATAGCACATAAACACTGAAAGATTTGGAAATGTCTTTTAATATGTAGAACATTTTTCACTATCACATTATGTTGTAAGTTTTAATGTGTAGAAATGTTTTTTTTTTTTTAATTTTTTATTTATTAATTCATTTTAGAGAGGAGAGAGAGTGAGACAGAGAGAAAGAGAGAGAGAGGAAGGGGGGAGGAGCTGGAAGCATCAACTCCCATATGTGCCTTGACCAGGCAAGCCCAGGGTTTTGAACTGGCAACCTCAGCATTTCCAGGTCGACGCTTTATCCACTGCGCCACCACAGGTCAGGCAGAAATGTTTTTTTATATAAATCCTATAGACAAATGTTATAGGCTTGCTAATGAATTGTGTCATCTTCCCCTCCTCCTCCTTTTCCCGCAAACCTGTGTGTAATCAAAGGTATATAACCTGCCTTAGGGCTATAGTCTGGATGGCACGATTTGGGTCAGTCTTGGTCAAATAGGTTTGTAAATATGATATATAGGTTTGCTTGCTTATAGTTTGCATTGGGTGTGGGAGACAGGCTGTAAGCAGGCAGGGTCGTTATACCCTAAGGCTTAGTTTTAAGACTAAGCCTTTCCCACCCTAAATGACTTTGTATCAGAGACTTTCTTGTTTGTTTATTGCATTAAAGGTTTTGATTTCCACACTATAAAGTGGGTCAGATTAGCATTAGAGAGAAGATCAGAGAAAGGCCACATGGAGGAGAGCAGAAGAAGCCAAGATGGCAGAATGCTGAAGAAGAAGCCAGTTTGTGCAGAGAGAAGGAGATGGGGAATGAGGAGCCACTGAGCCACTTTACCCGCAGGTGTTGTAAAGTACCAAGGGCTACAGAATTAATATTAATATTTTGGGAAGCTTGAGGAACATTTTGTTGATTTGGGTTAAGGTGTGCAGAGAAATTGTGAGAATAGTCTCTGTACTGTGTGATTAGCATAACCAGGATGGCCCTTGGCATTGTATTGTAAATGCAGAGGGAAGGAAAACATGAATCCCCAGACATTCCACCACACCTATGGGGAAAGGGGTGAATGGCCAGCCAGGTGCAGGGAGAGAAAAGCCAAAAATAAACCTTTTCTTGTAACTATGAGCCATTTGTGGGCATTTGTCCCCACGGAAACTATCTCTCCTATGTAAATGTGTGTAGTTAACACGTGTGACTCTGGACAGAGAGATAGCAGATGAACACTAGATAATATAGGAATGCCTTTTAATATGTAAAAGATATCTTTATGCCATTGTCTTGACTTATAAATTTTGTTTTCTCCAAAAGGATGTATGGCTTGCAAATTGAACATGGTTCTATCATGGTAAAGGACCATGCATTGGGTGTGGGAGACAGGCTGTAAGCAGGCAGGGTCATTATACCCTAAGGCTTAGTATGCTCATATGACTATAACCAATAATGGTAAAAGGCTCCTAATTACAATTTTTGCTTCTGTAATTCCCACTTACAAAACTATAAAAACCAAGTAAAACAAAGGACCAGCGCACTCTCTTTCAGATTTCTGTCGGAGTTCCGTTTGGCCAAGCTAGACAATAAAGCTTTGGTGTGTAATCAATGGACCTTGTTCGTGTCTTCAATGTTTTGGGTCCCTCTGGATTAGGTTTAACAGGGAACAGAGGTAAATAAGGCTGGTGAAGTAGAAACTTTGATTCTAGGAAACTTGGATAAGTCAATGGCTTTGGGAGCCCTGAATGGAAAGGGAAGTGTTTTCACACTATGTGCATTTCTTGCCCACCAGGTGCAAGCTAAGATTAAAGGTAATGGCCCACCAATTCTTGGCTCCATTGTTTCATTACCGTCTGTCCAAACAAATGTGAACTTGCATGGGCCAGGCGGCTGTGATGATGGCCGTGGCTACTTGCTTTACAGTCAGCTATGCCCCATGTTTGTCATATGTGACTAGCATATTAATAAATCTCCTCCGTTAATAAAACTCCTTAAAAATTCATTTGGACTTGATGTCTCTACATAAACCCGGAGGAATGTTACTTTACAACACAACCACCAAATTGGGAAACAATGAAATCAAGGATCTTATGGTTGGTGATGAGGCAAGTGAATTATGCTCAATGTTAGAAAACAGCACAATCCAGGCATCCAACATTGATACCAGATCTGAATTCTATAAGGACATTGTGGTTTCTGTAGTGTCTACTAAGTAATCTGGGCTGCCATCACAGTTGGAATGAGAACTAAAACAGCTGTACCTAAAACGAGTTTTAAAGACAGATGTGGAAAAACTTTCTAAATTTAAGAACTGCATCGACAACCACTCCACAGAGCGCACATGGTATTCTTGGGTGGTACAGTTCTAGTGGATATGAAAACAAAGACAACTTCTGGGTGATTCTCCAGGAATACCAAGAAAAGAGTTTCCATGTGCTGGGGAAGCTTGGTGTAATTGTTTCATAAACTCCAAAGCTTGTTCTCATCATACTTATAACACTTTCTTTTTCCTTTATTACCAGTGTTTGAGCTCATAAAACTCCAAGATATGGGAGAAGCTTCTCTTTGCCCTTTCACTGGAAAGGTCAGGTTTTATTTTGGTGTCATGGGGAACTTTTGTTAAATTTTTGTTAATGCAGGTAAATCTGACTGTTTAATTCAACCATTTCCTTACAAACACAAGGAGAGGGCAAAGGGTCCTGTCTGCTGATCTGTTTCTTCCTGTAGGCTTCCTATTTTCACTTTATTGCTCTAATACTGCTAGTGTTAGCACACTAGGTGGTATGCCTTTATTAGCATAAGAAAAAAATTTAGTGGGAGCTTTTACATGTTATTGGGGTGAGAGAGGTAAGGGATGGGTGGGCAGCTACTGAATACCTTATGGGATTTCCTCTGTCTTGTGAGGTTTTCAACAGTACCTGGTACAGATTTAAGTACCTTAAAGCACTGGTATTAATATTTTAGGGAAATATGAGGCTCAGAACTACAGTGTTTTGGGTGGGTTTCTGTGTAGAAGTGATGAGACATTGTCTTTTGATTTTATTTTTATTCCTTTTAGCTTGTCTCTTCTTGGGTACAAAAGATGAACTTTATTCACAGTACTTTGATTTGGCAAATTTTCTTCTCTTTTTGATCTAACTGAAATTTTTTCCATATGATGTAAAAAATAGGAATAGTATTTTATTACCATGTGGCTTAGGGATTTGGTTTTTTATGAATCAACCATGTTATCTGGGAGTTGACTCCCTAAAATCTCAATGGAAAAGTAACATTGGAAACAATGCTGCTTCCAACAGCATTTTTTTAAATGTTTACCATAGTAAGGTGACCAATCGTCCTCCTTTAGGTAGGACAGTCCTTCTTTTATAAGTTCTGCCTTCCCTCAAAAAGTGTCCTCCTACATGTCCTCCTTTTTGATATTGGAAGACTAATCTGTAAATGTCCAAATTTAATCAATGCGAAGTCAATCCACTGCATATAATGTGACATATTTGTATATAAATATTTTTATTATAATTATTATTAAAAATTAATAGGCATGTAAGCATAATTACAATATAAAATATTATAAATGTTTTTATTATGCATTTAACATATAATGTATCATTATTGCAATGAATAAAATATTTCTTTTATTTATGACATTGTTTCTTCAATTTATTTTTGTCCTTTTTTTCATTGTAAAAATGTTGGTCACATTAACAATAGCCACGATCTGGAAACAGCCCAAGTGTTTATCAGTGGACAAGTGGATTAAAAAGCTGTGGTACACATACACAATGGAATACTACATGACTGGTGGGCAAATAAGTTTGTAAAATATGATTTTTAAGTTTGTTCACTTTTATTGTTATAAAATGGCACTGGGAAGCCCTGGCCGGTTGGCTCAGTGGTAGAGCATTGGCCTGGCGTGCAGGAGTCCTGGGTTTGATTCCCGGCCAGGGCACAGAGGAGAAGCACCCATCTGCTTCTCCACCCTTCCCCCTCTCCTTCCTCTCTGTCTCTCTGTTCCCCTCCCGCAGCCAAGGCTCCATAGGAGCAAAGTTGGCCCGGGCACTGAGGATGGCTCCATGGCCTCTGCCTCAGGTGCTAGAATGGCTCTGGTTGCAACAGAACAACGCCCCAGATGGGCAGAGCATTGCCCCCTGGTGGGCATGCCGGTTGGATCCCAGTTGGGCGCTTGTGGGAATCTATTTGCCTCCCTGTTTCCAACTTCAGAAAAATACAAAAAAATAATAATAAAAAAATAAAATGGTGCTGGGCAGCTCCAGGCGGGTATATGTGATCTGTGAAATTGCAAATAACCTTCCTGCTTGGGAAGGGCCGTTGTTTTGTCAATTTGCTGCAAGAGAGGTTTTCATGCCAGAAAGTTTTGAAAAGAGAGCAGAAGGAGAAGAGAAGAGGCATAAAGAGAAGCCATGTTTTGCAGATAGAGCAGAGATAATGCAGGTTGCTGAGGAACATGTGCAGAGAAAGAGAAGGTGTACTGATGGGGCACCAGAGGTGATGGGCTTTGCGAGCCCTACTGAGACTGGTGAGGCCCTTTATTCTAGGAAAAACCAGAGGGAAGTGTTTTCCCTGTGTGTTTGCTCATCAGCCAGTGCGAGACTTTAATAAATGAATGACCTACCATTGTTTGGCTCCACTGTTTCTTTACTGTCAGCCCAAATCCAATGGGACCCTGCACCAGCATGGCCACGACAGTGGGGGCCCTTGGTCATACAACACCTGTGAAAGAGAAGGATATCTTACACTTTGCGAGGCATGGATAGACATGGAGAATATTATGCTAAGTGAAATAAGCCAGGCAGAGAAAGACAAATATCATATGATCTCACTTATATGTGGAATCTAATAAACAAAGTGAACTGAGGAATGGAATAGAGGTAGAGGCAGGATAAAAGGGAGCAAAAGGACAGCTGTCAGAGGGAAGGGAGATGAGGAGGTGGAATCAGAGAAGGTTGAAGGATTAGTGAAATTATATATACATAACACAGAGATACAGATAACAAGACAGCAAATTCCAGAGGGAAAGGAGGAAGGAGTTTGGCTAAGGGGCAAAGGAAATGTAATGGGAGACAAGGAAGTGGGGGTGAGGAAGTTATATAGTGTGGGACACTTGAATTCATGTTAACACAATAAATTGAAATAAAAAAAGAAATACTGTTGGACATTCAAATTACAGATTTAAAAGGTAATTAAGAGCTGATATATTCTAAGTGCTTCTGTTTATACCAGAAGCACTAAGGTAAATCAGTGCATACTATTCTTTTAGATAACTGACTAGGACTTATTTAATAAAGAACAATTAGATACAAATTAATAATTATTAGCAGTACATTATAATTGTTAGATTAAAAATAACATCGAACCCTGGCCAGTTGGCCTAGTGGTAGAGCGTCAGCCTGGCATGTGGATTCCTGGGTTCAATTTCCCACCAGGGCACATAGGAGAAGTCCCCATCTTCTTCTCCACCCTTCTCGCTCTCCTTCCTCTCTGTCTCTCTTTGCCTCCCACAGCCAAGGCTCCATTGGAGCAAAGTTGGCCCAGGCACTGAGGACAGCTCCATGGCCTCCACTTCAGGCACTAGAATGGCTCCAATTGCAAAAGAACAATGCCCCAAATGGGCAGAGCATTGCCCCCTGTGTGCATGCCAATGGATCCCGGTCCAGCGCATGCGAGAGTCTGTCTCTCTGCCTCCCTGCTTCTCACTTTAGAAAAATAAACTAAAATAAAGAATAATAGAGGAAAAAAATAACATTAAAATACGAAACTTGTTGCCAGTTTGTTAATTGTCATTAGTGTATTGTTTGTTTGTTTTGATTTGAAACTTGGAGTAAAATTTAACTGTTTCAAATGTTGGTGAATAAATTATCAAGATTTAAATTTGGATTGGTATTTAAAAATTAATCATAAGAACTGGATATCAGCTATCTTATGCTTGAAAGAAGAGTTGTTGGTAATTTTTAAGTGTTACCAGACTTTCCTGCCTATTTTAGAAAATCATATTTATGAATCCTGTTGGAATTACTTGGTATCTGAAATATTATCAAATAGTACTCAGGCCTGAATTCTTTCTAAAACTGAAAAAAATAAAGTAATAAATTGTATCATGCTAAGTACAAAATAAAGATTCTGGAAAAAAAATTTGTTTTTTTCCTTTATATTTCAAAAAAGTCCTTAATAATAATGAAAAAAGAAAGCTTTACTTTGAAAGAAGTAGCTTATTTTCTTGGGGGGTGCTGAAATAGGAGATATTATTGGCTTTAGAGACTCTTTTGTAAGAAAACTTAAAAATCAATTTATATCAAATAAGCAGCAAAAGGAGATTGGTTTTCATTGTACATCTTCTGTTACTATTAAGTATATTTTCTCTGTTTTACCTTAATTTAAACAAACATGGCTGCCTGGATACTAGACAAGCTGCATGTGAATAGCCTGTGAATAACATCTGCTAGATTTTAGGGATGTGGATGTCAGTGTACTTTGGATCTAAAATGGTCTTAAATCTGTTCTTAAAAATCTACCAGTCTTGTGAAGACTGGACTTTCTAGAGGACATAAATGTAGGAGCAGTACCTAATACTAACTGTTCATTTTGGGTAAATGGATTGATTCTTGGCCTTTGGTCATGATATTATAATGTGTGTGTGTGTGTGGGAGGAGGGGTAGGAAACAACAAAGAACAGGATGGTCTCTTAAATAAAACAGTGAAAGAGTGTTTATCCACTATCTGTCCCTTGAATATTGAATTTGGTTTTAATTTCTTAATCTCTTGCAAACATGACAGTAAAATGGTGTCTTAATATATATAGTATAATTTTAAAATTTCATTTTATAATTTTCCTATTCCAAGGTGAAATAATGCATTTAGTAATCTGGTGAAGTATTGTGTTTAACTGGAGTTAGTTGTCTG
The DNA here is from genome assembly GCF_036850765.1 of Saccopteryx bilineata. Lineage (NCBI taxonomy): Eukaryota > Metazoa > Chordata > Mammalia > Chiroptera > Emballonuridae > Saccopteryx > Saccopteryx bilineata. Next base: position 72,917,246 of record NC_089491.1, on the reverse strand, counting down.
ATATGAGTTTCTCAAATTAAATTTTTTCTATTAAAAAAAAGAATTTGAATAAATCTCAAGGGAATTATGCTAAGTGAAAAAGACTAAAAATATTACATACTGTAATATTTATATAGATTTCTTGAAGTAATAAAATTATAAAAATTTAAACAGATGAGTAGTGTCTGGGTTAATAAAGGATTGGGCATGGGAAGGAGGTGGGAGTGATTATAAAGAGGAAAGGCAGGAATGTGATACCAAGATTGTGGAATAGGAGACCCCAGCCTGAGTGCCCATGCAGAAATCAACAATTAGCTACTCATGAAGAAAACCAGCTCTTGGGAGCTCTGTCATCCATTTAAGAAACCTCAGCAACTCAGTGGGGAAAAAAAAGAAAGGAAAAAAATTGCATAAAAAGGGAAGGGAGAACATCTTTATTTTGCCTTCATTATCCCATCATCCAAGCAGGCAATACTCAGAGCCAACAGGGAACTTCTTAGCTGGAAAGAGTCCCCCCTCACCCCACTTTTCTTTCACCCATCCATGCAGGCAACACAAGCAGCTTTTGCCACTGAAAGCCCCAACAGCCAGCACAACCACCCCAGGCATTCTACAGATTGAACCAGTCTTCATCTCACAGGTATTTTTGTTTTCTTTTGCAAGCCACTTGAGTTACTTTGAGTTCCCTCCTCCTCTCCTTTGCTGGAGACCAAGACCTACACAAGCTGTCATGCCAACCCTCTAAAGCTGTATGAGTACAAGATACCAGCTTAGAATCGCATGACTGACCACCACCACCTGCAGTAGCTACCCCAGGTATATGGCACACTCCCAGCATGACTCCATCATTGGCCTCCACTGCTGTGCACTTCTGGTGAGAACCCACAGCCACAAAAATACATGCTTTCGATGAGGACTCCCACCGCTGCCAGCATGGCTGCAGTTAGTCCCAGACTTTTCTGCTTGCCATGCCTTGGATCCCACCACTATGTGTGTGTTTGCAACCAACCCTGCCATTAGGCAGGCACTTGTAGTGGCTCCTGGAGCTAAGTGTATACACACCATCAATTCTGATTATTGCATGTTATCTTTTATCCTTGCTGCTGGACCTGGAGGCATTGCTGAGGATGACCATAGACCTTACAGCTGCTGTTGACTCCTGAAATGCTTGCCAAGGACCAAACTGTTGATGATGCTATGAACCCCAGAGGTCTAACCTGGTGTGAGGTATAGTTCTACAAGATTTCATCATTGGGAGAATCTGGATAAAGGATCTCTTTGTATCATTTCTTGCAATTATATGTGAATCTATAATTATCTTGAAATAAACGCTTAGTTAAATAAAAGACCACAAGCCACCATAAAGGAAAGAAAAAGTTTAAATAAAGATGTTTTCAGACATCACAAGCTAAATAATTTATCACTAGCAGAACTTCAGCATAAGAAATATTAAAGGAATTCCTTTAGGTGTAAGGACTATGACCAGATGGAAATTTTGATCTAGAGCAGGGGTCCCCAAACTTTTTACACAGGGGGCCAGTTCACTGTCCCTCAGACCGTTGGAAGGCCAGACTATAAAAAAAAACTATGAACAAATCCCTATGCACAATGCACATATCTTATTTTAAATTAAAAAAACAAAATGGGAACAAACACAATATTTAAAATAAAGAACAAGTAAATTTAAATCAACAAACTGACCAGTATTTCAATGGGAACTATGCTCCTCTCACTGACCACTAATAAAAGAGGTGATCCTTCCGGAAGTGCAGGGGGGGCAGCGGATCTATGGCCTCAGGGGGCTGCATGTGGCCCGCGGGCCATAGTTTGGGGACCCCTGATCTAGATCTACACAAAAACAAAAGAGAACAAGAAATGTTAAATCCGTATGTGCCTCATGCAAGTTACATTCCAGACCCATATTTATACTTTCTTTACCTCAAGAAACTTTAAATTCTTTTTTTATTTTCATGGTACAAGATTAAAATTTGAAATTTAAAGAAAGAAACTGCATTAAAATTGTGGCTCTCTACCCTGATTTATCAATGTCACTGCACTAAAATTAATAATAAAAAAACAATAAAAAAATTGTGGCTCTCCCATTCACTAGCCATATGATCAGCAGCAAGTAACACCTTTCAAATAGTTTTCAACCTAGAACATGGGCATCAATATCTGATATTAGCAACTAGGGTGATGAGGTGTATATGTTAAAATGTCAACCAAATTATCAGATTCATAATAGTTGCTCCTAATGTTATCCCCATATAATTGTTATTATTAAACTGTCGAACATATCACTTAAAAAAACCTATTTCAATAGTCATTGAGTTTTCTAGCATTCATGAACACTTAGGTAATATTCTCCATCTTATCTCTCATAGTTTAAATAAAATTTGTTTCAAAATTTACAAAATATGTTTATCAAAAATAAAATTATAATTTTCTTGAAACATCTCTATAGTGTTTTTCTCTTTCTTTGCTATTACCAATTTTGGACAACTAATATTGTTGCATTGAGATATTAGGAGTTTATTAGAGACTAGTGAAAAAGGGCCAAAAATTTCTTTCAAGTTTCAGCAATTCTTTCATTTTCTAAAGCCCCATAAATGAAAGAATTATGAGACCAGAAAAATTTAGATCTTATCCATCTTTCCAAATTACAAAGAACAGTGTTGCTGCTGCTGATTGATTTTAAAGCTATATTGACTTTAAAGAATTTTTGAGATAGGTGGAAAATCTACTACTGAGACTGAGGATTTGCTATCATTTTGTAACAAAGTTTTATCCAGGTCAGATTATGGTATACATAAATGTTAATGTTACAATTCTATTAAATAATTTTTGAGCCATTAGAATTCAATTATAGAAATATTTATTAAACTTCAACTTTATGTCATGTACCATGATTGGTATTGTTATATAACTCATGTAAGATATATTCTCAATCATCAAAGAGCCCAAGTCTCAGTCTGTTTGCATCTTTCTTAATTTCTTCTAAGAAATATATTTCCATTTAAGGCTCTGTTAAATTTAAACATTTTTATTAAGCTGCTAGAGTACTCAGAAGCCACATTCACTCCCCTCAAAAGAGAATTGGCTGATATAATTAATTGTGAAAAGAACAAATATAGTTACCAATATTATGAGTTTATAGGGGACTCAATTAAATTATAATCAGATATTCTACTTATTAAATATTTATGTGTCAGAATAAGAGAAATACTATTATGAATTTATCAAAATTCAAATAGTTAAACATTTAATTTGGACTACTTTTTACTTTCTTTTCTAGCAGCTTTTAACTCTCAATCAGAAATAGTAAAAAAAATAAATTAAAAAAACTATTTTATGATTTGTATAATACTATGCCTGTTTTCAACTTGAATTTAATACCAAAAATCACATTGCATTTAAATGAACAGATGAATTTCATACCATTTTTAGATCTACTTAAAGCCTCAGAGCAGCAGGAGCGAAAGAATTCATTCCTTTGCAAAAATCAATAGGATAAGAGACTCAGTCCTATCACATGCTGTTTGTTTTTTTTAAAGAAAACATTTCTTGCATGAGATTATTAAAACTTAGCAAACATTTTATCACAGTTATGCAAAATATCAATTTAAGTAGAAGTAATGCTTTTCTTCTGATTTATATTTTTCTGCTTTTTAAAATCTTATTTGTAAACCTGAAATGACTCATTAATGTCTAGATTCTGTTCCTTGTTAGTTATATGGCTTTTCTCCATCTATTTCTAACAAAAATCTATATTTACATCCTATATAATCTCCTATGTGAGCAACACATAATTACTAACAAAGTATAAATAAGTATAATGTCAATAACACAGAAAAAAACACATTCAGTATATTTAGTTGCTACGAGGTCATAGTTCCCAAAGTTTTCAGTTCATTGACAGCTAACAGAGCCCAAATATGTGAAAGGAAGTTAGGTAAGCATGAGTGGTAGTCCATTTTTTTCCAAGCATTTATCAATCTGACCATTAATTTATGTATTAAGGAATTTTATAAAAAATGTAAAAATGTATGCACTATAACAAATATCCTGCCAAATATTTTGAGCAATATGCAAACTTATGTAAATTGGAAAATAATTTAAATTTATGTACATCTCCTTATGTTATATTCTGATATTGTAGGAAAATTCTCAACACGTGAAATACCCTTGAATTTTCAATGGCAATGTTGATCAATGCCTTTTCAAAAGAAAAGGTAAAATAATTACCTTCAGAGTGTTTTCCTTTTCTAATCATCTCAGAGATACAATAAACTTTTAACCATGTCAAAATATTCCAATTAGTAAACTCACAATACTATATTTTCCAAATGTATAAAATAAAGAAAGTATTAAATGTAGTTAAGGATTTCATTTCTAAAAATTTAAATTTGCTTAACAATTAAGACTATAGAGTGGTGTTATTGATCTATATCCATTCTTATTTTTTCTTTTTAAATGAGAAAAGGGGATATAGTGAGACAGATTTCCGCATGTGCCACACCTGGGATCCACCTAGTAACCCAATGCTTGAAATAACCAAGCTATCTTCAGCCCCTTGAGGCTGACGCTTGGACCAACCCAGCTATCCTCAGCACCAGGGGCTTGCTGGAACCAATCAAGCCACTGGCTATGAGAGGGAAAGAAGAAGAGAAGGGAGAGAGGGTAGGGGAAAGATGCAGATGGTAGATTCTCCTGTGCATCCTGACCGGGAATCAAACGTGGGACGTTCATATGCCAGGCTGATGCTCTATCCAATGACTGGCCAGTGCCTATGCCCATTCTTTATTTCATTTCATTTTTAATCCTGGAAACCTTCATTAGAAATAATATTTTTGCTCTCTACTTCTGGCCTTACAATTTTAGGTGGTAGGTAATTAAAAAAATAGTGTGTTTGTTTTTTAATTATGGGTTTTGAAATAGAAGAAATAACTTATGAAAGCTTGTGTTTGTCTATGTATATATAACCCTATACATACATATATATATATATATATATATATATATATATATGGTCTACCGGAAAGTTCTGTTCGTTTCTATCACAAGTTTCGACACATAAGCACATGTTTATTTGGCACATGTGTGCCTCTCTATTTTTATCACTTAATGTATACATACTGACATAGCAAATTAACTAAAATAAAGTTGATTCACATTAGTCTTATGTGTGAAGCGATAGTGTACCCATGGCTACTGATAAAGTTCATTTACGCCACTGTAATTTTTAAGAATTTCAACAAGGAAGAAATGCTACAGAAGCATGTCTGTCGCATCCACCATATTCCCCGGACTTAGTAACCTCCGACTATCACTTGTTTTTGTCCTTACAAAATTTTTTGAAGGGCAAAAAATTTAAAAATGAAGAAGATATCAAATAAGCACTGTTTCAATTTTTTGCATCAAAAGATAAAACATTTTTTAAAAATGGGATATACAAATTGCCCTCATGCTGGCAAGAAATCATTAATAATAATGGCAATTATATTATTTAATAAAGTTTATTGATGGTAAGAAAAATTTATATTTTGTTTTATTCCAAAAATGAACAGAACTTTCTGGTAGATCATATATATATACATAAATACATACATAAGTAGGTGGGTGTGTTTCTGTTCTTCAAAAATTTTAGTGAATTGTGCAAAGAAAAAATAAAGTTTATATTTTCATTTTTTCTATCTGAGACAACTAAAACAAAATAAGACTTGTATGTGACCATGTAATATGGATTCAAATGTGCTCATCAATTGATTACTGATACAAAACTTGGAAATCTAAAATATCAGGGCACATTTACCTACTAGAATTTACTAAAATAATAATAACTATATTAAAACATAGGCACTGATTATATATTTTTAAATATTTTATGTATTAAATATTTGCTAAATGGACTCCTCCTGGGGTAATATCTCTGCATACTAGAATTGGCATTTTCCTATTTTCTTAATTTTAGTCCTTTATAAATTGCCTTTTTTAGTCATACAATTTTACCAAATTTACATGGAGTTTATTCTTGTTTATATCCTTTTTTAAAATAATCTTTCCTTTTTTAAAAGACTATAATCATTTTAGAGAGGAGAGAGAGATAGAGATAGATAGAGAGAGAGAAGGGGGGAGGAGCAGGAAGCATCAACTCTCATATGTGCCTTGACCAGGCAAACCCCAGGGTTTTGAACCAACGACCTCAGTGTTCTAGGTCAATGCTTTATCCACTGAGCCACCATAGGCTAGGCTCTTGTTTATATCTTTTCTTCAAAAAAATATATAGTCGCCTGACCAGGCAGTGGATAGAGCGTTAAATTGTGATGCAGAGGACCCAGGTTCGAGACCCTGAGGTCGCCAGCTTGAGGGTGAGCTCATCTGGTTTGAGTAAAGCTCACCAGCTTAGACCCAAGGTTGCCAGCTTGAGCACAGGCTCATCTGGTTTGAGTAAAACTCACCAGCTTAGACCCAAGGTCACTGGCTTGAGCAAGGGGTTACTCAGTCTGCTGAAGGCCCACGGTCAAGGCACATATGAGAAAGCAATAGATGAACAACTAAGGTCTCGCAACAAAAAACTGATGATTGATGCTTCTCATCTCTCTCTGTTCCTGTCTGTCTGGCCCTATCTATCCCTCTCTCTGACTCTCTCTGTCTCTGTAAAAAAAAAAATATATATAATATATATATATATATATATAGTCAATTGTACTTTATCAAAGGTTGATATAGAAATTCCATTTACACCAACTTGTATAAATATAGCGTCAATATATAAAACATGTAATAAAATTGCATAGAACTAAAAGGATGAACACACATATACACACAAATGAGTGAGGGTAATACTGGTTAAATCTGAACAAAGTAAGTAACATCAATTTCTTACTCTGGATATGTTTCCATAGCTATGCAAGTTACTAACAGTGAGAAACACTGGGTGAAAAATATATATCATAATACTGGGTGAAATGTAGATGAGCAATCAGATCTCTCTGTATTACTCCATATAAATGCATGCAAATCTATAATTATTTCATAATAAAAAGCCATATATGATATAATATAATGTATATTAAAATTAAAAGTTAAAGTCTATATGCCTATGCAAGATATATATGACATAATAGATACCACAAAATGAAACAAAAATAATTAACCCTTCACATTGCCCATTAAACCTTTATCATATGCATCTGGTAAGTATATCTCTTTTTTAATTCTAAAACTAGTTACATAAGCTTGTGAAATAAGGAAGTATTTATAGCCCAACCTGTGGTGGTGCAGTGGATAAAGCATTGACCTGAAATGCTGAAGTCGCTGGTTCAAAACTCTGGGCTTGCCTGGTCAAGGCACAAATGGGAGTTGATGCTTCCTGCTCACCCGCACTTTGTCTCTCTCTCTCCTTTCTCTCTAAAAATGAATAAATTAAAAAAAGAAAGCATATATATGCTTTAAACTGGAATTTTTCGCTTATACTTTTACTTAAATCTGTCTGAAGTAGCACCTGCCGTGATTCTAGTTTACTCTGAACTCTCTGAGTCCTGAATCCACTGGATCTAAAGATACGATTTAAAGTGAGTTTTTCAGCTTGAAGTTATATATAATTTTAAGGATGACTTTTGCAAGCAATAGCAGACTCCATGTCATATTAACATATAATATGGTTAATCACCTGGTATGATAAAGATCTTCTGAACTAACTCTGGTGACATGCACTACACTAACTAATTCTCTATTAATACGATTCTTCTACTTTTTTAAATGGATTCATCTTCTTTCAAAATGAAGCATATTTCCCTCCTTACATAGGTAACTATAATATTTCCCTTTGTTTTTCTATTTCTAAAATTCTGTGAGTCCCAAATTATTAAGTGCCCAGCCACTTAGTTCCAAAGAGTTGAACAATAATAGCTTTAAGAAAATGGAGAGTGACTGTTAAAAAGAAAAATCTGAATTCATATAGAATCATTTAAACTTCTGTTTTGGAATCTCCTTCTTGCTGTCGTTTACAAATTAGCCCTTGATTTGTTGGCTTCCCTGAGTCCTAGTATGAGGCATTTTTATTTCTAGGTAGTTTTATCAAGGTCATGGGTTCACTTATCACATGAATACAGGTAACTTATGTTGATCTCCAGCACAGAATCCCCTTCAGATATTCCAAATCCACAGAGCATCTGTCTTCTCCAACTTGGCTTAGTTGGTATAATGAGAATTTAGCTGTCTTGCCAGTTTCTCCTTCAGGAATAAGAGGTTTATTTTTCAGCTCCCAAGAACCTTTCAGTGAGTAACTCTTAGCTGTCCTTTTAAGAACTGACTCTGCAAAAAAAAGTCATCACTCTCAGGACTATTCCATCAATCCAGAGTAGGTCACATGAAATCACCTGCTATAAGGGGCACAGGGCCCAGCACTCTAACCCTATTTTGGTATCTCTCATTTTATTGCTCTTTGCTTTATTGCACTTCACAGATGTGCATATTTACAATTAAAGGGAAGACCCTTCACCAACTTAAAGATTATGACTCACTTTATTGAGGTGAACTGGAACCCAAACTTGAAGTATCTGCAAGATGTGCCTATGTGGGAATTCCAAATAGCATCAGAGGGGTTGGTTGAGTTCTTCTGTTGAGACATCCCAAGGCAACTTCTCCCTTTTCCCAGTCCTGCTCGTTTTCTTTACCTTCTTCAGGTGATTCTTGATCTCAGAGCTTGCTTCTCTTTGTGTACAATTTGTGACAGTGGTGTTAGATGTGGTTCAATAAAACAAATCTTAAGATCAGATTATGAGCTGGATTTTGCCTCACTCAGCTGGCAGTTAAGAAACCTTTACTGGCCTGACCAGGAGGTGGCACAGTGGATAGAGCATCAGACTGGGGCACAGAGGACCCAGGATTGAAACCCCAAGGTTGTCTGCCTGAGCGTGGGCTCACGAGCCTAAGTGTGGGGTCGTTGGCTTGAGCCTGGGATCATAGACATGACCCCATGGTCACTGGCTTAAGCCCAAAGTTTGCTGGCTTGAGCAAGGGGTCACTTGCTCTGCTATAACAGACCCCCCCCCGGTCAAGGCACATATGAGAAAGCAATCAATGAACAACTAAGAAGACTAAGGTGCTGCAACAAAGAATTGATGCTTCTCATCTCTCTCCCTTCCTGTTTGTCCCTATCTGTCCCTCTCTCTGTCTCTGTCAAAAAAAAAAAAATGAAGGAAGGAAGGAAGGAAGGAAGGAAGGAAGGAAGGAAGGAAGGAAGAAAGGAAGGAAGGAAAGGAGGGAGGGAGGGAGGGAGGGAGGAAAAGAAAGAAAGAAATAGAAACTTTTACTGGCAATAGGACAAGCTCAGAAAGCCTCGGGCACAGAAGGTGGGATTGCTAAAACATCACCTAGTGATGAACTGTGCTATTCTGATGAAGGAAAAACCACTCTGCTGTGAGGTAGAAAGTGCTTGAGAAACATAGGGAAATAGTGCTTGAGAGACAGGAGAACTTGGTAGTGGTAACTAAACCTGACTGATAGCAGAGGCTTTGGAAAACAGATAATTAGAGGATGAGAGTGATTAAATATCAATTAGAAACTATAAAAATGAAAGCAGAAGGCCTCCTGGGTAGTGAAAAAGAGGCTATATCTCCCAGAGCTTGAAGGCATAGAAGGCTGAAAATAAGGTTTGGAGCTTAATCAAAACCAAAAATCCAAAGATATTCAAAGAAATTTGAAGTTCCAACTAATCCTGGTGCTGTGCCGGCTCTAAGTAAGGTAAAATGACAGAATTTTCATGGAATATTGTGGAAATTATATAAATGACTTCCATCTGATCTCCAACACAGGAAACCTGTAAGTCTTTTCAGCTTCAAGTCCCCTTCACGGAGGTTATTGTACTGCCACAGGCCAATATTTTCTTCTATCGAATACTACTTCCTTCCCTTCCAAAGGTTATCATTCCAAGAACATTCCAGATATAAACCTTCATATTAATCTCTATTTTATTGTTTGCTCCCTGGAACTAAGGTTGCAACTCTGTCTCAGATGTCTCAAATGTGCCTAAATACAAACTCATGATACTTAAAACTAAATATATTTTCAAATTCAGACCATGGCCTTATCACTTATTCCATTATCTTTGGCAGATATGTAGGACTCACCTTCAAGGTCAGTGTCCTGTTCATGTTCTCTATGTAAACAATGACCAAGCCCTATTAATTTTACCTTCTGTATGCATTTCAAGTACACATAGCCTCCTCCATGTTCACTGTTTTAATGCAAATCAGAGAAACCTAAATCTCTCCAAAGAATTATTAAGCAAATAATCTTTGATCTGGGCTCACCATATCCACCATTATTTTTCCAAACTATTTTCCAGAGTTGTGTTTTAAAACAAAACTATATTAATCTACTTTTAGGACCACTACATCACCTTTCTTTGCTTTTAAGAGCAAATTTTTAGCATGGCTTCAATGCCCCTAACAATCCAACTTATTTTGTTTTCTGCACACACACACACATTTACTCTCTTTCTTAGTGCTCTGGTTCAGAGGCTTAGATTTCTAAGTGTCAAGCTTCCTCCACCAAGAGTCTTTAAACATGAATATCCTTTTTTTGGAGACTTCCTTCCCTTTCCTTGTACCTCGCCATTGGGAATGGCCCTTGTCTTTATTCTGGGAAGCCTTTATTTAGTCTAGGTTATATCTCGCTATTCATTTTATTACATTTCTTTTTCTTGTAATGGTCATTGCATTTATTTTGAAATACTTGTAATGTCTAACATGCCCCACCCACTATAAAACTCTGGACTATGGTTCTCTGCTGTATTGCAGTGCTTTTTACTACATACTAGATTCTTAATAGTTGAATGAAGTAAAATGCCTATTTATAAGCCTCTCCTCTCCCCAAAATATGTTAATATCTGTTTAATATGAATTTAAAGGCATATCTTGAGATGGGAAACAATGGAATCAGTATCTCAAAGAATTATGTTGAGGGGGAAAATGTCGGCAGCCTAATAGTAGTATTGTCAACTCTATTTTAATAGGAAAGTTTGGCAGTAGACGAAAAGAGTTAACTAAATAAAGGCATACAGAAGTTATTTTTATAAACCCTTTCTTATACTGTGTTTTATAAATATTTGCCTATATTCTCCTGTGATTTCCAGATGTCTACTTTGCTTATATCCACTTGAGAATATCCCATAGTGTGTGATCCATGTCATAGCAAGTATTTAAGAATCAGCTGATACTAAAATTGTCATTAATATTTGAGTATAATAGTAGAAAAAAATCCAGGACTTTAAGTAAGATTAGAATTAAGTTCAAATACTGGCTGTGCAATTTACTAGGTGTCTTTTGTGGAGTCTTGGTTAAACTTCTTAACTTCTCTGAGATTTAGGAGGATATTACCTATTGACCTTTATGCGTAACAAATACTTACATGCCAAACAATAGACATGTAGTAAAAATGTTATATATTTATGTGCCTATATATATGTGTGTATACACACATCTACATATACATGCACATACACATGAATACATTTATACTCATATCAAGCTAGTATTTCTCCTGTTATCTGTCAAATTACTGTGAGACTTAAGAAGTCAGTTAAATTTTTTAATATTCCCTTTTAACTGCTCATTTTTAACAGAGTGTGAACTGAAGCTGTCACAGCTTACTTACAATCGAACTTTGTCTCTGTAGTTGTTTGATATTCAGGATGTATGAAATCTTTTCCTGTAGCATCGTTCTTACTTGCAAAATTTTGTATATATTAATAGCATAGTCATGCAGGAAAGCTGAAGTTATTTTCATTAATTTTTATATTAAAGTATTTAGTATTTTACTTTAATTGTATAATTAATGTATTTATGAGAAAATTACATTGAAATATCATACATAACAAGAAAACGGGTGGACTATTTCACTGACATCTATTATATGTTTGTGATATATAGTAATTATTGGGATATATTTGTCAAATTAATAAAGAATTACCTGCTAAGTGGTATGGCGCACCCAGCATTCAAGTTCAGGTTTGTCTGATTTCAAATCCTGGAAATAATTCAAAATCTTAACTTTCCTCTGAAATACTGGGTATGGTTCTTATATATAGGAGATCATATTTAAAAGATAAAATACCTTTAAAATTTCTTATTTTGCACATTATTTATTTTCTAACAAATATCAATCTAGGTTGTATTCAACGCTGTACCTAGCAGGGTTCTTCTACATTAACAGTGTTATTATCATAGTTAAATAATAAAGAGAATTTTTTTTTCTCTTTTTAAGTTAACCTTTGCATTTTATTGAGTATTTCACTATTCTGGTGTTATTTTCCCTTTGATATTGATATAAAATTTTTTAGTACCTATTTTTAAAAGTGAGACTGCACTTAGGTAGGAGACATACATTATTAAATTCTTCAACTACATTTCTAATACCATTAAATATATCACGATCCATTTTGCTAATTCTTTTGTGATGTGGCATATTATAATAATCTATATATAGCCTGACCTGTGGTGGCGCAGTGGATAAAGCGTCTACCTGGAAATGCTGAGGTTGCCGGTTCAAAACCCTGGGCTTGCCTGGTCAAGGCACATATGGGAGTTGATGGTTCCAGCTCCTCCCCCACTTCTCTCTCTCTATCTCTCCTCTCTCTCTCTCTCTCCCTCTGTCTCTCCCTCTCCTCTCTAAAATGAATAAATAAAAAAGGGTTCCTTTTAAAAATAATTATATATACAAAAGTGTATTTAAAATGTTATTAGTTATACTGTATAGCCAATAAAAAATTTTAATTATCCAACATGTGTTTTGATAATTGTTATAATAAGTGGGCACAACTAGACTGAGGCACTGCATAACTTGTAACAGACATATATTTAACAAAAAAGTAATATTTTATTGGTTATATTATATAATTATATGATATAGGTCACAGCATATTACAGAGTATAGGAATGCAAGTAATTTTGGAATATTTTCAAATATCTCATGTAAGAGAAATTATCAAAAATAAAAACAGCATATGTGAAATTCCTTCATTAGCTAATAGCATAAATAATTTTATTATTAGTCTCAGATCAACTTCTGATAGCATGATTGATACCAAGGGAGTAATTTTTTCATAATGTTCTTCAGACAAGTCAGTAGCTAATAACAATATGTTTTTTCTTTCTCACTTATTTGTTAGCTAATCATCATAAATAGTATAGGCTATCTCAATAAATCTTGAATTTTAATATTGACTTTGGGTTTAGGGAAAATCACATAGGATTATATTATATATAAAATTCAGAGCTTCTGTATAAGAAGAGAAAGCACTTGTTTCTTTTTCAATTTTATTTTAATTCACACTCTAGATATTGTTCCAATTTAGATGGAAAAATCAGAAATTGGAAAGAGAGTGAGGAGTAGGTGGACACATGTATCATACTACGTGATAGATGAGATTAAAGACATATTCCTAATGCTTTAACTTCTGGAAGTTTTGGGCTGTGGTTGTCTCCAAGGCAAAAAGAAAAAACAACTATCATCTTTCATAAGCAAAATCTATCATTCTTATTATTTTTATAAAAATATATTTATTCTTCACTATCATGTGAATTTAACTTTGTGCTATTATAAAACAAAGTTTCTGGGGATTAGAATTAACATATATAGTAGAATTTAGTATAAAACATCAGAAATAATCATTCTTATTAGAGATTCTATTAACATGAGAGAGAAACTTTTCCTGCATGAACCATAATTATAATTCAACTACATTTTTCTTTCAGTCTAGTAGGCCATGTCCAATTTTCTCAACCTACTATTAAGAAGAAACTTGTTCTCCATACAAATTTTGAGTTTCTTAGAAGAAAGATGTTAGGCAACTAGAGATGTATTATAAAATTAACTCTATATCACTTAGAAATAAAGGAAGCTTTAGAATCAGATGAAAATAGAAAGCCAAACCTCTTTTATATTTTATTATTTTAAACCTTAGGTTCATACTTAGAAAATATTAGGGGAGTTTGAGGATGTAATTATAAATTGTTCCTCCCAATTTGGAATCCAAATGAAAAATATATGGCCAAGGATCAGCTAAATTACATTAACACTAAATTCGAGAATCTTGCTTGAATCCAAAAAAGAATAAGCTACATAATCTTTCTTATGCTTCCAGGTAAAATGGAAAGATATTTAAGAATTTCCTCCTTAGCTTTTCTTATGCAGTACATACTGCATGGAGAACAAAGCAGAAAGAAACCATGTTATTTGTGAACAGTTTTTCCCAGTGAGGAAATTGAAACATTATCTGAGCTCCCTAAGCTCAGTGCCTTTTGTGAACTTCTGCAATTAGGTATCAGTCTCCCTGTGAAGAAGAACAAGCCATGAGCAGAGAGTGCCAGGCTAGAAGTATTCTTTCAATACTATTATATTCTTCTAATAGCATTTCAGTAGAATACTATACTATTCTTCAAGTACTCACTTCTGAAAAGAGGTTACAGTTTTTCTTCTTCTCTAGGAAAGTATGGAAAGAAGAAGCTTCCTACATAATGCTTGCATAGCAGACAGCCTTTACATTATATTTTTCTCTGTTCATGTACTTCCACCTCTACCTAGCTTTAAGATTATTATGTTTGTATTTGTTTGCTTCTTTCATCTCTGAAATTCACTCTCCTTAATAAACTGTTATTTTGAATCAACATGAAGATTTATGACTTACCCTTAGGCACTGCACTAAGAATTCAACTACCCTGGTGTCTAGTGGGAAAGGCAACTAAATATATAACCAACTCAAACAAAGCCATGATCTGTGTAGGAGCATAATATTAACAAGATTTCCAATATTTACCTCCTTTACTAGCCTTGAAGAAACTTCTAAGAATATGTGGAACAATCATCTATTTTTTCTAATGCTATGTCCCTTCAGGATTTCTCTTCTGTCATGCATCAGGTTCGGTATTGCTATCACTCCACCACATCCTCCTTATCCTTCCAAATTTGATGCTTTCATCACGTGCAATGTCTTCATCATCTCTTAGCACATGCATAAATGTATTATTCTCTTTGCTATTCTTGACAGAATCTAACTGATTAGCATTTTTTTCCTGCTCAACATATTCCTGATTTTGTTGTTTTGTTTTGATCTCAAAAAAACCTTAAACACATTTTTGGTGGAATTCTATCTTAAAGGGGAACAAGGGAAAGTAAGTAAAGACATAAACCTAGAATCTTTTTTTAATGGCACGAAGAAGAGAGAGCTTGGGTACACTGATAAGGTGATATTTTTTGGTCTCATTTCACATGCAATTATGTGATGTGCTGTAAACATCAATTGTATAAAAGTACATAGGAAGGGACTGTAATCCATACAGGTTTGCTATATTAGGCAATTCTGAATTAAGATATAGAGAACAAATAAGAGTTAGTCAGGTGAGCGGGGTGTCAAGTCATTTCAGATGGAAATGGGCCAGAGGTTAATGTGCACAGAGAATGAAAGTCAAGATCATAGACTTAATATACTTTGTATATAATTTTATCAAGTTTAGATTTTAATTGAAAAACAATGAAATGACACTAACGATTGTAAAGTTAGAAAGATATGTGGTGATTTGCATTTATAAAATGCTCATTCTGACTGTTGGGTAAAACGTTTATTATAATAGACTACCATGTAATAATACTAACAGACTATTCACCAACCAAATATTTGTTTTTTCTAGAAAATAACTAAATTATATTTCCCAGCTAGTTTACAGTTAAATGTGATCATATGAATGAATTCTGGCCAGTAGAATATGAGTCAGCACCACTTATCAGCTTTAGCATAAAAGTTTTCTACACATAATTGTTTACAATTATTACCCCTTATTCTGGCTGGGCATTAAAAAAAGACAGCCCCAAGAAAGGAAGAGAAGGGTCTCTGAATCGCTGAAAGATAGTTCATTATCAATAACCCACACTTTAGAATTTATTTTAGTGAAAAATAAAGTTCTATCATATTTAAACAATGTTAGATTTCAAGTTTGTTTGTTATAGCAGCTAATATTAACCTAACAAATGCATGTAATTTAAATGCTTTGCCTGTTATAATAACTAAAAACTAACAAATCAAGCTGTAGTCCACCACCACTATGCGCCAACATCCTGAAAGGAGTATAAGATTTTGTAGTTTTCATGTGGGTGATATTTTTTTTGGTCTCATTTCACATGCAATTGTGTGATGTGGTGTAAACATCAATTGTATGAAAGTACATAGGAAGGGACTGTAATCCATACAGGTGGGCTCTGAGTGTTTAAACAACTAGATGTGACTTAGTGGATAATTATGACATTATAAACTATATCATTTTGCTATATTTTGATAGACTACTTATTAGAGATTATTTTTAGAGCCATTTGGTGAGGTTAAGGAAATTTGCAGGTGTGAACATTCAGAACTATTCTTTTATGTCTTCCTGAATTTCTTTTTGTTGTGCACAGCTCTAACATTAGTTTTTTGGGGGTTTCTTTTTAGAGATAGTTTTAATATATCCTGCATGGTTTGGATGTCTTAAGTCTTAGAAAAAAGATCGACTGATTAACTGGACCAGGCTCTTCCATTGAGTAGAAACAAAGGAAAATAAAGAACAAAAATAGTTTAGACAGAACCTCACATTTACCGTGTGATGATAATACCACAAACTCACCATCTTTTAAACAATTATTGATACTTTTCATCAGTTGCTTAACAAAACCCCATGTGGGCAAATCTAAGTAATGTTCCCATTCTTCAACACTGACAGAATATGTAGAGAAGAGATTCTTGCTTTGACTTCCTTCCTTCAATTTTCAAGGGTATATATTCACAAAATGAAGTATTTCTAAAAACTAAGAAGAAAATTTTTATACAGGCAATGTGAAAAAATAACAAATGATTGTTGTATCAGAAATCTATCAATATGTTACATTAGGAACATATCTTCTCAATACTGTCTATATTCAGGTAATCAAGGCACATGAAAATACTTCTAAATCACTCTGCATGTACCACCATTTAAGAAAACTATATTTAGCTAGATCAGGTAGTGGCACAGTGGTACAGTGTCAGGCTGGGACACAGAGGTCCCAGGCCTGTAACCTGAGGTCATTAGTTTGAGTACCAGCTCATCTGGCTTGAGCTTTCGCTCACCAGCTTGAGAGTGGTGTTGCTGGCTTGAGCGTGATATCATAGATATGACCCCATGGTCACTGGTTTGAAGACAAAGGTTGCTGCCTTGAGCTCAAGGGAGCTGGCTTGTGCAAAGGGTCACTGGCTTGGCTGGAGCACCTGGGTCAAGGCATGTATGAGAAAGTAATCAATGAACAACTAAAGTGCCACAACTGAGTTGATGCTTCTCATACCTCTTTCCTTCCTGTCTGTCTGTTCTTATCTGTCCCTCTCTGGCACTCTCTCACTAAAAACAAACAAATATAATTAGTATTTAATATCCTAGAGTTCTCTTAGATGCACTTAAAATTGAATTTTTTAATTAAAATCCTGGCCTCCAGAACTATATTGGGCAGGTTAAGAGAAATGAAGAAAAATGACCGATTTTTAAAAATGGCATGCTGTTTTACTTTTATTTATTTATTTGTATTTTTCTGAAGTTGGAAACAGGAAGGCAGTCAGACAGACTCCCGCATGCACCTGACCGGGATCAACCTGGCATGCCCACCAGGAGGCGATGCTCTGCCCATTTGGGGTGTTGCTCTGTTGCAACCAGAGACATTCTAGCACCTGAGGCAGAGGCTATGGAGCCATCCTTAGCGCCCTGGCTTACTTTGCTCCAATGGAGCCTCTGCTGCTGGAGGGAAAGAGAAAGACAGAGAGGAAGGAGAAGGGGTGTGGGTGGAGAAGTAGATGGGCACTTCTCCTGTGTGCCCTGGCCTGGAATCAAACCTGGGACTCCTGCACATCAGGCCGACACTCTACCACTGAGCCAACCAGCCAGAGCCTACTTTTATTTATTTTTTTATCATTTGTGTGTGTGTGCATGTGTGTGTGTGTGTGTATGTATGACAGAGAAAAAGAGAGAGAGAGAGAGGAACAGGTAGAGACAGATAGACTGGAAAGGAGAGAGATGAGCTGCATAAATTCTTTATTGCAGCTTATTGTGACTCCTTAGTTGTTCATTGATTGCTTTCTCATATGTGCCTTGACTGAAGGGTTACAGCAGAGTGAGTGACCCATTGCTCAAGCTAGTGACCTTGAGCTCAAGCCAGTGACCTTGAGCTTCAAGCCAGTGACCTTTGGGCTCAAGCCAGCAAACATGGAGTCATGTATGTATATGATCCCACGCTCAAGCCAGCGACCTCACGTGCAAGCCAGATGATCTAGTGCTCAAGCCGGTGTCCTCAGGATTTAAAACCTGGGTCCTCTGCTTCCCAGTCTGACACCCTATCCACTGTGCCATCACCTGGTCAGGCTATTTTTTTATTTTTTAAATAAATTTATTGGAGTGACTTCAGTTAATAAAATTTTATAGGTTTCAAGTGTACAATTCAATGACACATTATCTCTACATTGCATTGTGTGCTCACCACTCAAAGTCAAATCTTATGTCACCATATATGTGACCTTTTTTATCCTTTACTACCTTTCACCTACCTGCTTCCCTCTGATAATCACCAAACTGTTGTTTATGAGATTTTTTGTTTTGTTTTCTTGTTTGTTTATCTGTTGCTTTCAGTTTATATCCCACATATGACTGAAATCACATGGTTCTTAACTTTTTCTTTCTGACTTATTTTGCTGAGCATGATACTCTCAGAATCTATCCATATTGTTGCAAAAGGCAGTATTTCTTCTTTTCTTATTGCCAAATGGTATTCTATTGTGTATATGTACACATCTTTTCATCCAATCATCTAACAAAGGACACTTTTGTTTTTTTCATGTTTTGGCCACCGTAAATAATGCTGCAATGGATGTAGTTGTGTATATATCAATATATTTTGTGAATAAATATGTTCAAAGTTTTGGAGTAGATACCCAGAAGAGGAGTCGCTGGCTCATACTGACCTCTATTTTTAACTTTTTGAGAAACTTCCATACTGTTTTCTATAGTTGCTTTACCAGTTTACATTCCCACCAGCAGTGTATAAGGGTTCCTTTTTCTCCTCAACTTCTCAAATACTTGTTATTACTTGTCTTGTTGATAATAGCCATTCTAACAGGTGTGAGGTGGCTTCTGGTGCATTCAAAAAGAAAAGGACTACTGAACATATAAAACTTTTTTTATATATACCTAATCGTAACCATACACAAAAAAATCCCCCAAACTGAGACATATATAACTAAAAAAATGTTGTATGTTTGAGAATTTACAAAGCCACACTAAGAACGAGCCCCACTAAGCATGATAGCTTTGTGAAACTAATCAGAGCTAGGTAATACTTCTTTTTTGGAAAGTAAAATATCTTACTTTGTACACAGGTTTGAATGTAAACCACACCCTTTTATATGTAATTTGATTTTCTCCATTATGATCTGTTGTTCAATATTTCCTTTATGGATGCCTATACATTTTAATAAAAAAATGTGTAGCTATTATCTTGGGATAATTTTTTCTAAAACAGGAGTTATATTAAGTTTATGTTCCTTGGTTATAAATACATGTTTATTTTCAATTGTTACTGTACTTTGAAATATGACATAGATGTTGTAATTCATTGTTTTCTTTACCTCAAAGCAATACATAGGAAAAGAAATGACACGAGACATTTCAAATTTATCCTAAAGATCACAATGAGAATCTTCTTTTCTTTTTTGTAATTATGTTTGTCTAAGAGTAAACTTGGCAACTATAGATGTCATTAGTTGTAATAACCCTGGTTTTATTTAGAAAATTCTTGTTATTTCTCTATTTAAAATAATATGCTGCCTTGGCTGGTGGCTTAGTGGATAGAGCGTGAGACCAGTGTATTGACGTCCTGCGTATTATTTCCAATAGGCCACATAGGGGAAGGAACCATCTGCCTCTCCCCGCCACATCTCTCCCTCTTCCGTTTCCACATCCAGTGGCTCCACTGGTTTGAGCATGGCCCCAGGCACTGAGGATAGCTCCATTAGAGCCCATCAGCTTCAGTTGCTAAAAATAGCTCAGTACTCAAGCATTGGCCCAAATGGTGTTGCTGGTGGATCCTGGTCAGGGCACATGTGATAGTCTGCCTATCTCTCTCCTCTCACCAAAACATGATGATGATGATGATGATAAATTATTCTGTGTCTAAAAGAATGTTCCATTGGGTTACTCTGCTAGAAACATAATCTGTCCATATTTTTTTGGCTTTTTCTTTATCATACTACATGTTGCTTAAACTTCAAATTGTATTAGCTTATAATGAAAAGGTTTGTCTCTCTCTATGCTCCTTGTCACAGGTGGATTAAGGTCGGTTGAGGTCCCAGGCACAGAAGAAAATATTGGGCCTTTTACATTTAAAAAAAGTGTAAAGTTGGGGTTTTTCATGGTCCTTCAGAAGTCGGGGTTCTTCCAAAGTCAGGGCCCAGGGCGCACACCCGGTTTGCCCACCATTAAATCCACCTCTGCTCCCTGTCCATTTTTGCCTACTATTTTTTTTGAAAGTACTTCTATAATCACTTTTTTTTTTGCTACAATACACCCATTGGATAGTTTTTCCTATTAAGCTACTGGATTTCTCTACACTAGTAAGTTTATTGTTTTTTTTTCTAGTTATTTTTTTTTCACAGATTTTTAAATAGTCAAACAGATCTCAGTTTGATAAAGATGATAAGTTTTGTAGTATCTTTAAAATGTTTTTTTATTTTATCTACAAGAATTTATGCACTAACACTTCTCTCTGAAGAAAACAGTGTATTTGGCATGCATTAGATTCCTTTCTTTCTCATTCTTTCTTTGTTCCTTTACTTCTCTCTCTCTCTTTTACAATAGGGACAAGCCTCTCATGGAAACAATCACTGAGAGAAGCTACACCAATATAAATGTCAATATATATCCTCCAAGACAGAACATTTATCTTCAAAGATAAAGACAAAATTTTGTATTTTGATCTTTGCTTATTTCAGTTCTTTATAACATAAAATAATGTTTTCCTCAATGTCATCATCATTGATAAATATCATTAATGCTAAAGCATAATATTTATTTGGTAAACTGTATTGACTAACTCTACTTAAAAAATGAAGTAATTGGAAATTGGAGTTTGTTTACCTTTCTGGTGTTTAAATTTGTAATTTTTATGTGACTATTCAAAATATAAGACTATTTATAGAAGAAATATTTTTTTATTATTGGTATACTTGACTATGCATTAGCATATTTTTGTTAGAATGGAGCCATTTATATAACTAATTGGCCATTTTGAAATCTGTCTGTATTATCATGGTTATCTCTTTTATTAATGTTTATTTTATTGATTTTAGAAGAGGAAAGGAGAAAGCAAGAGAGAGACAGGAGCATCAATCTGTTCCTGTATGTGTCCTGACCAGGGATTAAACTTGCAAACTCTGCACTTCTGAATGATGCTCTAAATAATTAAGACATCTGGCCAGACATGTTCTCTTTTTTATCTCTCTCTTTTTAAATTCATTTATCTTTGAGAGAGAGGAAGGGAGAGAGAGAAGGGCAGAAACATCAATCTGTTCTTATAGGTGCTCTGACTGGGGATCAAACCCATAACCTTTGTGCATTGAAAGGATACTCTATCCCAGGGGCCAGGGACCTATGGCTCACAAGCCAGATATGGCTCTTTTCATGGCTGCATCTGGCTTGCAGATAAATCTTTAATAAAAAAATAATAACGTTAAAAATATAAAACATTCTCATGTATTACAACTTATTTATTTCCTACCGTTCATGTTCATGGTTGCTGGTGGCTGGAGCCAATCACAGCTGTCCTCTGGGACAACACCAAATTTTTATTGGATAATGCGTAATGTACATGGGTTGTATGGCTCTCATGGAATTACATTTAAAATATGTGGCATTCATGGCTCACTCGGCCAAAAAGTTTCCCGCCCCTGCTCTAACCAATGAAGCTATCCTGACAGGGCTCATCATGGTTCTCTTTAGATTGATCCTGCAGCCTGACCAGGTGGTGGTGCAGTGGATAGAGTGTTGGACTGGGATTCATAGGACCCCAGTTCAAGAACCCGAGGTCACCAGCTTGAGCGCAGGCTTACCTGGTATGAGCAAGGTCACCTGCTTGAGCCCAAGGTTGCTGGCTGGCTCAAGAAAGAGGTCACTCTGTCTTCTGTAGCCCCCCCCCCCAGTCAAAGCACATATGAGAAATCAATCAATGAACAACTAAGGAGCTGCAACAAAGAATTGATGTTTCTAATCTCTCTCCTTTCCTGTCTGTCTGTCCCTATCTGTCCCTCTCTCCGACTCTCTCTCTGTCTCTGTCACACACAAAAAATATTGATCCTGAAAATCAATTTACATAAATTCCATGCCTACTTAGTCTTTCATGTAACTTCTGAAGAGTTCTTTAAAATATTTTTATTATTTAAATCTTTCAACTTATATTTCTCTAATTTCTTGCTTTAATTATTTTTTCTAGCTGTCAAAGAAAAAAATACAGGACAAGTTTAACAGGTTAAAAAGACTTCATTCATGATTTTGGTGATGTGGGAGAGAACTGAACTCAATTTACTCTGAAACAGAAAGCAGGATACTTTTAAAGCACTGGGCTGAGTTAATAGAATAGTACTGGTAGGCCTTGGTTGGTTGGGTCAGGGGTAGAGCCTTAGCCTAGCTTGTGGATATCCTGGGTTAGATTCTCAGTCAGGGCACACAGTAAAAGTGACCATCTGCTTCTCCATCCTTTTTCCTCTTGCTTATCTTGCTCTGTGTTCCCCTCCTACAACCATGGCTCAACTGGTTTGAGCACATCTGCACAATCACTGAGGATGGTTCTGTAGAGCCACCACCTCAGGTGCTAACAATAGGGTTGGAAGCATGACCCAAGATGGGCAGAGCATCAGCCCCAGGTGGGAGTTGCCAGGTGGATTCCGGTTGGGGTACATGAGGAAATCTGTCCCTTTACCTCCTTCCTCTCACTTGGAAAAAGAAGAAAAAAAGAAAAAAAAAGTACTGGAGGACTTAGGATGCAAGTTTGCAATGTGATTAGGTCATCTGTGCTTACTAATCAGTGCTTACTAAAATTAGGCTTCTATTACCCCAGAAATACTAGAGATAATGGCCCTATATTTTCCCCCCAGCTTTGAGGTATATTTGATAAAAGTTGTATTTATTCAAGGTAAAAATTACATTTTAAAGGAATAATTCTCAGGTTTTTGTGAACAATTACCTTGGTTTCTAAAACTGGAAAGATGTTGGGAGCAGACATATATCTCAAAGAGGCAGAGAAAAATTTTATATTGCAAATTTTCTAAAGTAAATGCTCAAAAAATGCCTAGATTGAGGAAGAAACCTGTCTAAATTTTAATCAAGGTTTAGAGAACATTAAGGCCATCTTGGTCATTTCTGTCTATATAATCCTCCTTAGTAGATGCTGAGTATTCAATTTAAGTGATTATTGCATCTTTAATTTGATGCTCCTCAAAGGTTTTACAAGTTGGATGATGTTATCTTTTCCTAATTTGAAATGCCTCATACTTTGTAAACTCTATTACTTTTACACTTCTTGGAGACTTTTTCTTTATTAAACTCTGAAGAATTCATCTAAAGTTTGCAATTTTGTTTTAGGTTCAGTCAACAGCAGTCAATACATACAATTAACTTTCTGTTTTTTATTCTCTTCTCTCAGAGGCACAAATTTACTGACTCTATTAAATGCCTTTGATATCATCACAGGTGTCCTTTTGATAAAATATTTTTCATAACTGCACAACATAAATTACTGTCCTTCTGTTTTCTGAAAAAAATATTCTTTATTACACACTGTTAAACAGCCAATGCTACATATTGTAGTGTGCTTTTATTATGTCAGTACCAATTCCAGTATTAATCAACTGAGATAGGCTAAGTTATGTTGAGATACAAACAATCACAAAAGCTTATTGTTTTAAAGCAGAGTTTGCTTTCATGGTTACACTACTTGTCATTTGGGTATGGTGGGAGACTTATATACACAATGTCTTACTCTGTAACAAATGTAACAGCAAAAGAAGAGAGTTCTTGTGTGTCTCATATTGGCAGTTATAGTATTCAACCTAAAAATTACATGAACTACTGGACTCACAAACCATGCCCCCAAATAAATCTTCTAACTACTACATCAAAATAAAAGGAAATTGATAACAGCCATTCTACACTACAACTGTAAGGAAAGATAATAATTAAAAAACTTGGCAAATAATGTTTATTATTACCACAATAACTGTTTTTGGCTTGTCTCCTGCCACTCCCCCTAAAATGAGTACAATATAAACAATCCTTATTTATCAAGATATAATTTTTATTCAATATTAAAAAATAAATTAGAGGGACTCTCAAGATGGTAGTGGAGTAGACAGACACAGAGACTCCGAGCTTACACCACCAAACTGGATTACAAATTAATTTAGGAACAATCAGCATGAAAAACCAACTTTCAATTAAAAGAAAAAATCTCAAAAACTAAGGAGCAAAGAAGAAGCCACACTGAGCCTGGTAGTGAGCTCCAAGCTGTGGTGGTGGTGGGGCTCCCCTGCTTTCAGGAGTAAAGTTGGGGTGAGACTGAGAGCCCAGAAGGGCTCTCATTACAATGACAAGAGCAGAAAATATAACTCACAGCCTGGGGACTTGAGAATAAAGTGTGCTGAGAGGGTTGACTTTTCTTCCAAAAGGAAAGTGGGGAGAGAGAGACAGATGGTGAAGGGCAGAATAATGCATGGGATGACCTGAGAAACTGACTCATCCAGTACGGAGGCAGCCATAGCTGGGGGACAGGTTGAAACCTCAAAAAAGCACAAGCCTAAAGTGTTTCTGGGTGACCCACTTCCAGAAAGCTCTCCAGCTCCAATCAGAGCAACCAGACACAGCTGAAAACAGAAAGTGGAGAGAAGAGGTAGTAACTCAAGTCTCCATGGAGATCTGAGATACAGCTACCCCTATTGAAATGGAAAAAGCACCCCACCCCCAGAGAGAAGCTGGCACAGATCAATTGGACCTTCAGAGTCTCAGGTTATACACACTGCATTCCTGGGTACAGCTTCATATAAATCCCCTGCTGAGATCAGTAGACAAGACTACTTCGGAGTTAAGAAAACTGAGAAGAATACAAACAAAACAAGACTTAAAAGAGGCTCTACTAGGTAAGGAGATCACAGCTGGAAGAAGCCTACAGGTCATTGAGAATAATGAGTAGGCAGAGAAGCATAACTCATATGCTTCAACAAGATAAATCCTCTGATAAAGTCTAGAATGAACTGGAAATAATCGAATTACTGGATGCAGAATATAAAATAATAATTTTTAGGATGCTTAAAGATCTCAAAGCTACAATGGGTGGACTTAATGAACACTTCAATAAAGAAATTGAAAGCATCAGAAAGGTCACAGAAATCATAAAAAAGAATGAGACAGAAATGATAAACAAAATATCAGAAATGAAGACTACACTGGAAGGAATTAAAAGCATGCTGGATGAAGCAGAGGATTGAATCAGTTACTCAGAGGACAAGATAAGTGAAAGCACAGAAGCAGAGCAGCAAAAAGAAAAGAGTCTTAAAAAAAACTGAGAAAACTCTAAGAGAGCTCTGTGACAACCTAAAGAGAAACAACATCCGCACCATAGGGGTTCCTGAAGGAAAAGAGAAAGAACAAGGGTTAGAGACTTTGTTCAATCAAATCATAGCTGAAAACTTCCCTAAATTGATGCAAGAAAAAGTCATAAAAGTCATAGAAGTTCAGGAAGCACAGAGAATTTCATTAAAGAGAAACCCAAAAAAATCTATACCAAGACACATCATAATTAAAATAATAAAGCTAAGAGATAAAGAGAAAATGTTAAAAGTTGCTAGAGAAAAAAAGGCTATCATCTACAAAGGAGACCCCATAAAGATGACATCTGACTTCTCAACAGAAACACTTGAGGCAAGAAGGGAATGGCAAGTTATATTGAAAGTAATGCAGGACAAGAGCCTACAACCAAGACTTCTTTATCCAGCAAGGCTATCATTTAAAATTGAAGAAGAAATAAAAAGCTTTCCAGACCAAAAAAAGAAAAAAAACAACCTTAGGAATTCATTACAACCATAACAATGCTGCAAGAACTGTTAAGGGACCTGTTGTAAACAGAACAAAGGGAGAAAAGAAGATAGTACAAGAGGAATATCACTTTAAAAAATGTCAATAAACAACTACATATCAATAATAACCTTAAATGAAAATGAATTAAATGCTCCATTAAAAAGACATAGGGTAGCTAAATGAATAAGAAAACAGGACCCGCACATATGCTGTCTACAGAGATGCACCTCAAAACAAAAAAATACACATAGACTGAAAGTAAAAGAAAGAAAAAAATATTTCATGCAAATGGAAATTTAAGAAAAGCTACCTATATCTGACAAAATGGACTTTAAAACAAAGAATATAGTAGAGGATAAAAAAAGTCACTACATAATTATAAAGGGAGCAATCCAACAGGAAGAGATAACCATTATAAATATATATGCACCTAATATAGGAGCACCTAAATATATGAAGCAGACTTTGATCGACATAAAGGCAGAGATCAATAGCAGTATTATAATAGTAGGGGATTTTAATACCCCACTGACATCAGTGGATATATCCTCAAGAAAGAAATTAAAAAAGAAACAACAGAATTAAAGGATACACTAAATCAACTGGATTTCATAGATATCTTCAGAACCTTCCACCCTAAAGCAGCAGAATATAAATTCTTTTCAAGTGCTCATGGTACATTGACTAGGATAGACCACATATGAGGCATAAAACGAGTCTCAACAAATTTAAGAAGATTGAAACTATATCAAGCATCTTCTCTGACCACAATGGCATGAAACTAGAAATCAGCTACAATAGGAAAACTAAAAAACAAACACTTGGAAACTAAACAGCATGTTATTAAACAATGACTGGGTCAACAATAATATCAAGGAAGAAATAAAAATTTCTTTGAAACAAATGAAAATGAGCATACAACTCAAAATCTGTGGGACACAGCAAAAGCAGTCCTGAGAGAGAAGTTTATATCATTAGAGGTATACTTTAAGGAGCTAGAAAAAGCTAAAAAAAAAAAAAACCCAACTTAATCCTAAAACTAAAAGAACTAGAAAAAGAACAGTAAATAAAGCCTAGGGGAAGTAGAAGGAAGGAAATAATAAAGATCAGAGAAGAAATTAATGACATAAAGACTAAAAAAACAATACAGAGAATCAATGAAACCAAGAGTTAGTTCTTTGAAAAAGTAAACAAGACTGATAAACTCTTAGCCGACTCACTAAGAAAAAAAGAGAAAGAACTCAAATAATTAAAATTAGAAATGAGGGTGGAGAAGTAACATTGGACACATAGAAATACAAAGGATTGTAAGAAAATACTATAAAGAACTGTATGCCAAAAAATTAGAAAACTTAGGTGAAGTGAACAAATTCCTTGAAAAATGTAATCTTTCTAAAATCAACCTGGAAGAATCAGAAACCTAAACAGACCAATTAAAACAAATGAGATCAAAACAGTTATCAATAAACTCCCAACAAACAAAAGCCCTGGGCCACATGGCTTCACAGGCAAATTCTACGAAACATTCAAAAAAGAACTAACTTCTATCCTTCTCAAGCTATTTAAAAATTTTAAGAGAAAGAAAACTTCCAAGCTCCTTTTTATGAGACAAGCATAATTCTGATTCCAAAGCCAGGCAAAGACAACACAAAGAAAGAAAACTAAAGGCCAATATCCCTGATGAATTTAGATGCTAAAATTCTCAATAAAATATTAGCAAACCAGATCCATCAATACATGAAAAAATCATACACCAAGATCAAGTGGGATTTATTTTGGGGAGCAAGCCTGGTACAATATTCGCAAAGAATCAATGTGATTCATCACATAAACAAAGGGAAGGACAAAAACCACATGAGAATATCAATAGATGCAGAAAAAGCATTTGATAAAGTCAAGCACCCATCTATGATCAAAACTCTCAGCAAAGTGGGAATACATGGAACATACTTCAACATGATAAAGGCCATCTATGACAAACCCACAGTCAACATCATACTCAATGGGCAAAAGTTAAAAGCAATCCCCTTAAGATCAGGAATAAGGCAGGAGTGCCCCCTTTCATCACTCTTATTCAATATAGTTCTGGAAATCCTAGCCACAGCAATCAGATAAGAAGAAGAAATAAATGGCATCCAAATTGGAAAGGAAGAAGTAAAACTATCATTATTTCCTGATGATATGATACTGTACCTAGAAAACCCTAAAGTCACAGTCAAAAAACTACTGGACCTGATAAATGAATTCATCAAGGTGGCAGGATATAAAATTAATACTCAGAAATCAGAGGCATTTTATACACCAACAATGATCTGTCTGAAAGAGAAATTAAGAAAACAATCCCCTTCACTATTGCAACAACAACAACAAAATACCTAGGAGTAAATTTAACCAAGGAAAGCAAAGACTTGTACTCGGAAAATTATAAAACATTGATAAAAGAAATCAAGGAAGATACAAACAAGTGGAAGCATATACTGTGTTCATGGCTAGGAAGAATAAACATCATTAAAATGTCCATATTACCCAAAGCAAATTATAAATTCAATGCAATTCCTATTAAAACAGCAAGGATATAGAACAAATATTCCAAAAATTCATACGGAACCAAAAAAGAACACAAATAACCTCAGCAATCTTGAAAAAGAAGAATAAAGTGGGTGGTATCACACTTCCGGACATTAAGTTATACTACAAGGCCATTGTACTCAAAACAGCTTGGTACTGGCCTAAGAACAGGCACAGAGATCAATGGAACAGAACAAAGAACAGAGAAATAAACTCCAACCTTTATGAACAATTGATATTTGACAAGAATGGTGATAGCATACAATGGAGTAAAGACAGTCTGTTTAAAAAATGGTGTTGGGAAAAGTGGTTAGCTACATGCAAGAAAATGAAACTAGACCACCAACTCACACCATTCACAAAAATAAACTCAAAATAGATAAAAGACTTAAATGTAAGTCATGAAACCATAAACATCCTAGAGGAAAATATAGGCAGTAAGCTCTCCGACATCACTCGAAGCAATATATTTGCTGATTTATCTCCACGGGCAAGGGAAATAAAGGACAGGATAAACAAATGGAACTATATCAAACTAAAAAGCTTTTGCACAGCTAAAGACAATACAAACAAAATAAAAAGACAAACCACACAATAGGAGAACATATTCAACAATATGTCTGATAAGGGGTTAATAACTAAAATTTATAAAGACCTTGTAAAACTCAACACCAGGAAGATAAACAGTTCAATCAAAAAATGGGCAAAAGAGATGAATAGATACTTCCCCAAAGAGGACATACAGATGGCCAATAGGCATATGAGAAAATGTTCAACATCACTAATCATTAGAGAAATGCAAATAAAACCACAATGAGATATCATCTCACACCAGTCAGAATGATGATCATCAACAAAACAACATTGAGTAAGTGCTGGCAAGGATGTGGAGAAAAGGGGACCCTCCTGCACTGCTGGTGGGAATGCAGACTGGTGCAGCCACTGTGGAAAACAGTATGAGATTCCTCAAAAAATTAAAAATTGAACTGCCTTTTCACCCAGTCATCCCACTTTTAGGAATATACCCCAAGAATACCAGAGCACAGTTTGAAAAGGAGAAATGCACCCCATGTTTATGGCAGCATTGTTCACAATAGCGAAGATCTGGAAACAGCCCAAGTGTCCATCAGTGGATGATTGGATTAAAAAGAAGTGGTACATATACATAATGGAATACTATGGGACCATGAAAAAGAAGGAAACATTGGTTTTTTTTGCGATAACATAGATGGAACTGGAAACTGTTATGTTAAGTGAAATAAGCCAGGCTGAGAAAGAAAAATATCATATGGCCTCACTCATATGAGGAATCCAACGAACTGTATGAACTGAGGAGCGGAATAGAGACAGAGGCGGGGCTCAAAGGATCAAGAAGGAAAGCAGACAGAGGGAAAGGGGATGATAGGGTGATAGGATGGGACAAGAGCAGAAAAGCAAATCCTTGAGGGAAGGGGGGAAGGCAGTATGGGGAGGGAGACAGAGGGATGAACTGGGGAACATGGGTGACATTAGAATCTATGTAAACATAATGAATTAATAAAATAATTAGACAACTGAATTAAATCAGCATTACTTGAAATGGAAACTGTGACTATTATACCCTGATCTTTAATGATCTATGTAAGAAAATAGCCATTACAATAGATGGAAGACATTGAAATACTTGCATGTTAGATTCTCAAATAAAAAACTATTGTTCTGTTTAAATTACAGGACAGGTTGCTGGGCCATAATGTACAGTGAGTTTTTTTGGATAAAAGTAATAGAGGAAATTTCAGTACAGTACATCAGAGCTGCTGTTGACCCAGAAGGAATAAAGAAACTTCTGAATTTCAATGTAGAGCCATTTTCAATTAAGAATGAGTCTGTCAGGAAGATGGATTTAAGAGTCCTTAGTCTGCTTTCATTCTTAAAGCCATCTATGAAAAATGTGATTCTATATATCTGTCATCATGCTCAAAGCCAGAGAGGATGGGCTTCTAAAATCAAATGCATGTACTGACACAATCTCCATCTTGCCAGCTCAGGATAAATTTTCTGAGGGATTTCAGAGCTCTGACAAATCATATCTGTTGTAATTGACTAACAGGAATTTCCATAAATTTTATTTTTTGAGTATGTGTATGAGATAATATAAGTGTAAAGTCATTTTATTTTAAAGAAAAACATCAAAAGGAAAAATATGAATAACCAATGCATGATTAAAATAAAACATTATGTAGAATGCTTTTATTTAAACCTAAGAATTATATGTATATGGTTAGGTGATTAGATTTTAGTTTAGATATTGTTAGTATTCATTTGAATCACAGAACATCAAATGACTGAAAAGATGTGGGATTACTATGAAAAATAGAAATAGAAAATTGTTCTGATTTACCAAATTACACTTTTTTTTGCATGCAACTCTGCCTAATACAATACTAAGATATGTTTATTTTCTAATATTTGACTCTTGAAGTTCAAATTTATAAAAATATGCAAAATAAAATTAGTATTTTTTATATTGTCCAACAAGACATGTGGTAGGTATAGACTCTTTCTAAATTAATTAAAAATCCTTTCTCCATCTCTGCTATGCATTACTGCTTAAGACAAAAAATATCTGTTAGTAACATGACATTAAATTCACACCTCATGTATAGTTGGAAGTACATCATCTTTATTCTAATCAATATGCCACACTTATCTAGCACTCTCTTGTATAAAATATACTTCTAATTAATTTCTTATGTCATCATGAAAATTCTGAAATTTCTAGAACTGACTGTGCCAATATTTAAGAAACAAAACCTCTAATAAGCTAAATAATAATCTAGATTTGGAAGTCTCTTTTAAATTTTCTTTTATTTTTAAATGAATTTATTGGGGGACACAGTTAACATAATTATAAAGGTTTTAGGTGCCCAATTCTACAACACATCTCTGTACTCGTATTGTGTGTCCACCCCCAAGTCAACTCTTCATCTATTACCATTTATTTCCCTCATACCTTCATCACCTGCTCCCCACTCCCAGCAGTCTTATGTTGCAAAATGGATCCCATTTTTATGACTCTAGGTTTAGAATTCTTCCACATATACCTTAAGCATATTACACTCTTTACAGCTTCCACTGATAAATGACTAGTTTGAGTTACCTGGTCAAACATTAATTTGGGGATTCCAAGTCAGGTATAAAGGATTCAAAAATGCAAATACATTTGATTCTATTAACTGTTCAAGTCACCATTTTTTACTTGGTCGTAATTAGAAGTAATTAATAGTACTGGGAAAAATGATGAACTAAATTATAAACACAAAATTTATCTTCCAAAATACATCTACTTCTGGCTATTGAATCTATCAATATCAAAATAGTTTCTGTAATGTTTTTTAAAGTCAGTGTCTGAATAAACACTCTGCTATCGACAACCTACCTGTATGCCACCAGGTGAACATGCTCAGAAGGCACATGTAGAGTACACTGCAATTACACC
Source organism: Saccopteryx bilineata (assembly GCF_036850765.1). Taxonomy (NCBI): domain Eukaryota; kingdom Metazoa; phylum Chordata; class Mammalia; order Chiroptera; family Emballonuridae; genus Saccopteryx; species Saccopteryx bilineata. The sequence goes on along the minus strand of NC_089491.1, from coordinate 72,885,053 downwards.
TCTGCTTTTCTCTCAGTAGGCTTCTATTTGCTGTTCATGTCATTTAAATACATTGTGCATTGTTATTATCTTCTTTCCCATTTTTTACCTGAGGCTCAGCCTTTCACAGATCCCAGAGTGCCCTTCTGCTAGACACAGAGTTATCAGCACTCTATAACCAGTATGAAGAATATTTTTAGTATCATTAAACACTTTTCATTTTTATATAATACATAATCATTAATATATAAACAGAAATAAAAATTGCATTTGATAATGTACAATATTATTGTGTTCTAAAAATAAACATGGGCCTGACCTGTGGTGGTGTAGTAGATAAAGCATTGACCTGAGAATGCTGAGATCACCAGTTTGAAGCCCTGGGCTTGACTGGTCAAGGCACATATGGGAGTTGATGCTGCCTGCTTCTCCATCCTTCTTTCTCTCTTCTCTCTCTCAAAAAAATGAATAAAATCTAAAAAAAGCATAGTTACTAATGAGTTTATTAAGTTTTTGTTAAGTAATTGAGTTTTTGCTATTTTAAATGCTTTATATCATGCAGAAGGTGAGTTGTTTTTACTAAGGGATTTCTGTATTGTTAAGCTGCCCCTTCATCCATTAGCTAGGGAAAACACATATGTGTTGGAACTTTTTTCAACTGGATAAGTGTTTCTGGGTTGCCAGGTTCTTCATCTCCAACTCTGGGATATCTGAGGAGAAAAGACATTCCAGTCATCTCCCATTGTATTGTTCCTTGGATCCTAAGATTATTAACTCATCTTCCTTCTTTCCCTTTCACACTTTTCCTATGTTTGTTTCATATAGGATGGCCTTGTCCTTTATCTGTACTTTTCAGGAGGAATAGAAAAAAATGTTTTATTTGTCTTGGCAGAATTGGAATTTCTATAGCAGCATTTATTTATTTTTTCTGTAGCCTCAAACTGAAAACAACTTAGATAACTACTATAATGAACTGTGAAATAGGTAAAATATAATATATTTAGTGCAAATTATATTAAGTGGAGGAGAATGAAATATGAATTATGCAAGAACTAGGGTGACTCATATATAATATTGAGAAAAAATAGCCAAGAATAAAGGAATATATATATAATGGATTTCTCTATGTATATAAATACAATACATGTCAGTAACAGTCAAAATAAATATGTTGTGATAAAACCCAGAAATTTTTTCCATATAGGGACTTGTAAAGATTGAAAGGTAGCATGAAAGAAGCCTCTTAAGAATCTGTAAATATTCTATATCATGAATTAGTAGGTTGTTATATAAATCTGTTAGCTTTTTACATAATTAGTATGAAGTATACCTAATATTTGTACACTCTATTATATATATATTATACTTGAATACAATTATAAGAAAATATTTTCAAAAAATCTATCACAAACATTATACTTAATTTTGACTAATTGAACATTTTCCCCTAAAGACTTGAACCTGCTAAGAGAATGGAAGCTGCTAATTTCACTTGTACTCACCATTACAGCAAAGATTCTAGCCAATATAAAACAGCAGGAGGCTAAAATATAAAATAAATGTGGAAAAAAAATTAGATGGTAATTATTAGAAGATAATATAAATGTTTTCAGAAAGGTGAAAAAGAATGTATATACTCAAGGATTAGTTCAAAAATATATGCATCACTTTATATATTGATACTATTGATAAAAATATTTGAAATCTTTAATAATCTAATTATGTAATGTTTTAAAACTTTTAAGTATTACTTAGATACATTAATAAAAACATAAATAAGAGAAAACACACATTATGTTCATGCACTGGATAGCTCAATACTGATATATAGACTCAATATAATGCAAATAAACACAAGCAGGATATTTTTTTTTGGACATTAACAAGCTCATTCCTAAACTTATAACATAAAACACAAGGTTAAGAGTAGCAAAGCCAACCTTGAAAAAGTGAACAATTATAGTGCCTATTAATTATTACATCATTTGTAAATTCCATGAGAAGAACATGCTCAGATTAGCCCCCTTGTCCATGGGACAGAGATGAGTTAGGTGGAGCAGAGCTACTCACTTTTAGCTGAGCCTAGCTAGATCTGATACCATCCAGCCTTGGGCAAAAGAGAAAATAGGCCAACTATAAACCAGCCAATTTGTAAACTAAGCCAATTATTTTATAAACTCATTTACAAGCACATGATTTAATTAATATAATATTAATATATTGCATATTGCTGAGATTTTGTGATCGTTACATAACTAAATTGGGGCCAGTTATATACAAGTGTTGACAAAAGTCTTTTCCCATCTTTGTGTGTGTGTGTGTGCACACACACATACACACACATACAGATACACTTATATACAATATATAATAGAGTATAAAGTACTTTTTTTATATAAACCCATTATATAGTTACATTCTTTTATTAAAGATGAGTGGACCAAACTTGTTATAACAAACAAAACATTATGAATTATTTTATTTTTATTATTTTTAATTCAGTTAGAGTAGGGGAAGCAGATAGACAAACTTCCTCATGTGCCTCAAATGTATCCACCTGGTAAGCCCACAAGAAAGTGATGTTCTGCCCATCTGGGGTGTTGTTTTGTTGTCCAGCAACAGAGTTCTACATAGTGCCTGAGGCGGGACCATTGAGATATCCTCAGAGCCTGGGGCCACCTCGCTTCAATGGAGCCATGGCTGCAGGAGAGGAAGAAGGATATAGAGAAGTGAGAGAGGGAAGGGTGGAGAGGCAGATGGGTGCCTCTCCTGTGTGCCCTGACTGGGAATCAAAGCCGGAACATCCACACACTGGACTGATTCTCTACCACTAAGGCAACTGTCCAGTACCTAACTTATGAACTTATTTTTTATTTTTATTTATTCATTTTAGAGAGGAGAGAGAGAGAGAGACAGGGGGGAGGAGCTGGAAGCATCAACTCCCATATGTGCCTTGACCAGGCAAGCCCAGGGTTCCGAACCGGCGACCTCAGCATTTCCAGGTCGACACTTTATCCACTGCACCACCACAGGTCAGGCAACTTATGAACTTATAATGATTCATTTCCAAGTATAAAATTATATTCATAGTTTGCAAAACTACAGTTGAATGGTCAGATCACTCAGTATATTTTTTATCAAGGACATTGATTACTTCCAACCTTACAATTGGTTGTTATTATGCTGCTAAAATAAGTATTTGCTCCCCACTTCTCATCCCATTAGATCTATTAATAGAATATCTATAGCAGTAGCATTCTCAGTCTCTTGTACAAATGGAAATAAATTTGTCCATAAAGGTGTGGGTTTATTTCTGGGTTCTCTGTTCTGTTCCATTGATCTACATGCCTGTTCTTATGCCAGTACCAACCTGTTTTGAGTACAATGGCCTTGTAGTATAACTTGATATCAGGAAGTGTGATACCTCCCACTTGATTCTCTTTTTTAATGTTGCTGAGGCTATTCATGTTCTTTTTGGATTCCGTATAAATTTTTGGAATATGTGTACTATATTTTTGAAGTATGTCATTGGTAATTTAATTGATATTGCATTGAATTTATAAATTGTTTTGGGCAATATGGACATTTTAATAATGTTTATTCTTCCTATCCATGAATATGGTATATGTCTCCACTTGTTTGTATCTTCCTTAATTTCTTTTATCAATTTTTAAAATTTTCTAGATACAAGTCTTTAACCTTCTTGGTTAAATTTACTCCTAGGTACTTTATTTTTTTGTTGCAATAGTGAAGGAGACTGTTTCCTTAATTTCTCTTTCTGACAGTTTATTGTTGGTATATAAAAATGCCTCTGATTTCTGAGTATTAATTTTATATCCTGCCACCTTGATGAATTTATTTATCAGGTCCAATAGTTTTTTTGACTGTGACTTGAGGGTTTTCTATATACAGTATCATATCATCTGCAAATAATAATAGTTTTAATTATTCTTTTCCAATTTGGATGTCTTTTATTTCTTCTTCTTGTCTGATTGCTGTAGCTAGGACTTCCAGGACTATGTTGAATAAGAGTGGTATAAGGGAGCACCCCTGCCTAGTTCCTGATCTTAAGGGGATTGCTTTTAATTTTTGCCCATTGAGTATGATGTTGGGTGTGGGTTTGTCATAGATGGCCTTCATCATATTGAGATATGTTCCCTGTATTCCCATTTTTCTGAGAGTTTTGATGATAAATGGGTGCTGGATTTTATCAAATGCTTTTTCGGCATCTATTGAAATTATACTGTGGTTTTTATCCTTCCTTTTGTTTATGTGATGAATAACATTGATTGATTTACAAATATTGTACCATCCTTGCCTCCCCAGAATAAATCTCACTTGATCATGATGTATGATTTTTCTCATGTATTGCTGAATCCTGTTCGTTAATATTTTGTTGAGGATTTTAGCATCTAAATTCATCAGGGATATTGGCCTATAATTTTCTTTCTTTGTGTTGTCTTTGCCTGGTTTTAGAATCAGAATTATGCTCACCTCATAAAAGGAGCTTGGAAGTCTTTCTTCTTCTTGAATTTTTTGAAATAGCTTGTGAAGGATAGGAGTTAGTTTTAGGAATATATCCCAAAAACAACATATCACTGATTCAAAAAAAAAAAAAAGAAAGAAAGAAAGAAATGCACCCCCATGTTTATGGGAGCATTTTTCACAATAGCAAAGATCTGGAAACAGCTGAAGTGTCCATCAGTGGAAGAGTTGATTAAAAAAATTGTGGTACATATATACAGTGGAATACAATGGGGTCATGAAAAAGAAGGAAATATTACCTTTTGCAACAACATGCATGGATCTGGAAACTATTATGGTAAGTGAAATAAGCCAAGTAGAGAAAAAGAAATATTGTATGACGTCACTCATTTTAGGAATTCAAGAAACTATGTGAACTGAGGAACAGAATTGAGACAGAGGAGATATCAAAGGACCAGAGGAAAAGAGGACAGAGGGAAAGGGGATGATAGGATGGTATAAACCTGAAGGGAAGGGGGGAGGGTGATGTTGGGAAGGGAGCAAGAGAAATGTTGAGGGGAATACAGGAGAGGGGGGATGCATTCAGGGCAACACTAGAATCTATGTAAACACAATAAATTAAATTTTAAAAATTCTACAAATAAATATAGGCACACAATATATAAATTTCTGAGAAATATTATAATAAGTCAAATATTAAATAAAAAATTAAAAAACAGACAAACAAACAAAAAACAAATGAAAGTAAATTGTAAGAAACACTTGCAAATGATCTGATGGCCAGATGTAACATTCAAGCATGACTGTCATTTTATATTTAGATTTCTTTTTCATCCTCTGTCTTTCAGTGTCTGGTTTTTCCCACTGTTCTTCTTCATATAATGAACAGGAACTTTTATTAAAGGTAGACAGTACAATTGAGTACCTTCTAAGATGAACTTCAAAAAGTTGCGGAATCTTATTTCAAGGAGACTTAACGGCATTTTGTTTACTAGACATTAAAATAACTAATAATTGAGATATTCTTATTCACATTCTGCCAGTCTTTTAGAATTCCCTAAAATTTTTCACTGCTACATATTACCCATTTTGGGTGTCTAGCCATAAATTTGGAAATCAGTACTGACATCTTTGATGCCTCAAAAAAAAAATAGGAAAGCTTATAAGATCACTGTTAATTTTTCTGATCCATAAACAAATGCTCAAAACTCATATGAACCAGGTTCCAAAAATAAATATAAGGATATTATACCTCATAACCCTTATCCAAATACATGATTTTGTAACACTTTACATTCATTCCCATTAGTGAGCCAACATGGCATTTCATTTAAGTTTAGCTAGACTGTTAATTATTATATGAGTTGCCATTGTAACTTATAAAGAGAATTTGCTTTTACCAGGATAAAAAGCTGCACTTATATATTACATCAAAACCAAAAATTTAATGGCAGGCTTGTTAAATTCTATCTTGCTCTTTAAATGTGGAATGGAATAAGCCACTATATTTTTCAAAAGAGTATACTTATTTTTTCTATTAAAGAAAAGCAGGGGGACTCTACAGGTATTGATGCAAAGCTGAAATAAGCAAAGAAAGAGAAATTGCCAAGCTCTTCTTTTGAAGATGCTTGTTTAAAAGAGAGACCAGAGAAGCACTAGTATCAATTATATTTTAAATGAAGCTTTGGGGTAGATGGAATTTTGTCACATACACTTTTTTTAAGGCTTTAAAGAAAAAAATATATTTAGTTCTCAGATTGTATTTTTAAATTGAAATTTTTCAAAAATTAATACATTTGATTATATCATTTTGAGGTGGTGAGTGTCACTAATCACTGTAGGTTAGAAATACATTAACTCTAGTGATAATAGTTATTGCCATAGTAACATGGACACCTCAGGCCCAACATCAAAATCCTTACTCATGCAAAATGTTCAGTGGTTTTAATGAGCATTCTCTGAATCCAGATCCAAATTGTGCTCCATGTGCTCACTTTTTGGAAACTTTTGAACAAGGAATTTCTTTATTCTTGTTAGCTGTGTATATTACAATACATGTGAGTCACTCATAACAGCATGAGGTAGTTTAGGCAATATTGCAATTACATTTAGACTTCACCATCTGGTCAAGCAAATGAATTACAAATAAGCCTAGTCTCTTATGAGGAGTGGCTTTGTCTAACAGAGAATGAAGGCAATGAAGTCACTCTTTGAGCTTGTGCTCTTGGTGGCTACTCTTTAGTGAGTACCCTACTGATTTCTGTGCAATATTAGAATATATTATTCTGTAATAGCTGAACGAGTGCTTTAAATTTTAGTTAAGTCCTCCATCCTTGAATATCTTTATGGGACCATATACATGTTATCTCCTCAATTAAATTCAAGTACAGAACTACTTAATTTAGAAACCTCACAATAATTGTTTAAGAGAAATGCAACACATAATCAGAGCAACAATTATAGCATGTATTTAAAATTTCACATGTTTGTGTTGTTATAATGTAATTTATTTCTACACCAAGGTGTGAAGTAGATAGGGCAGCTGTTATTTTTAGCAGTGGTATTGAAAATATCACTAAAACCTAATGCCTGGAAAGTAAAACATACAGACACACACACACTAGACAAAATTTGGAACAAATGTGGCCTCAAACTCTAACTCCGCCAACTATAAACTGAGTGCAAGTCACTATACTTCTTTCAGCCTAATCTTCTTTATCTAAAAAATATGAATAACATTTGTGTATTTTAGTGAAGTTATTTAAATATTAATTAATTTTAATTAAAGTATACAGATTAAATTATTGAAGATAAGTCAGATCATACTTAAATTTCAAATCAGTAATAGGATGTGGAATAAAAAAGAAAAAATACTTTAATTAATACAAAAGATAGATGGATTTTTAAAAGTATAGCAAAATATGGCAGACAACATAAAAGAGAATGATAGAAATGATCCTAATATGTTATATATAATAAAATAAATATAAGTAAATGAATTGGGTTTTTCCTTTGTTAATCATTCATGTAGCTTTCACTGGGGAACAATTTTTTTTCATTTTCTGTTGCATGAGGTTTTAGAACTGTTTATATATATTTATGCATTGCTTATTCCAAATCTGAAATCCATTTTTTGGTGTATGCTCTAGTTTTTATGCAATTTTAATTAATTTTTGTTACAGTTAATGGCATGCATTGGTTTTTAAATTGGAGTTAAAGGGCAACGACTCTTGGATTGAACACAATCACAAGGCAATTAATGTTTTACAAACCTCACTTTTTCATAATTGTAGTTCTTTTGAAATGTAAAAAATTATTATCTAATAATAACACCCTCTTATTTTGTTTTAAGATTGAATCATGGCTTCTTCGAGTAGGCGTAAATATAAAAATAGTCCTGACACCTTCTGTTATATATGTGGCTGTTACACACTTCAACATCAAAGGCACAATATTTCATCATTTGTGACACATGCATATATTTCCGATTTTCAAGTTCCCTTTGGCAATCAAGACAAAAATTGGGCTCCTCATATTGTGTGTCATAATTGTGAGAAAATGCTTCATGACTGGACAAAAGAAAAATGCAAAGGAATGCCTTCTGGTATTCCCATGGTTCACCATGAACCTAAGGACCATAGCAGTGACTGTTATTTCTGTCTGATCCATACAAGGGGCATCTGCAAGAAAAAATGGCATATGATCGCATATCCTAATATTCCTTCAGCAATATGATCTATTCTACACTCTGAGACACTCCTGGTTCCAGTTTTCAATGGTTTTATTTCTTCTAAGGACAAAGAAAGTGAACATGGTGATTCAAGTATATTTTGATAATATGCATAAGAAAATGGATGTAGAATCTGAAGGGTCTTCTTCTGATGTCAAGCAGTCATTAGACCCTCAGCAATTTAGCTAACCCAAATTGAATGACTTAGAAAGAGATTTGGGTCCATCAAAGAAAGTAGCTGAGTTATTAGCCTCCAGGCTTCAAGAAAAGAATGTACTTCACCAGTCAGCTAAAGTATCCCATTTCAGAAAGTGTGAACAAATTTTTATGGACTTTTTTCCAAAGGCAAACACTTTGTTTACTGTCATGATATCAGTAGTCTTCTCAGCCAGCTAGGTGTTACCACTGACAGTCCAACAGAATGACAGCTAATTCTTGACAGCTCTAAATGGAGTCTGAAATGTGTTCTCCTACACAATGGTAATGTTTATGCAGCGGTTCCAATTGGTTATTCAACTCATCTGCAAGAAGATTATAATGACATAAAAATTGTCTTCGACTTTCTGATGTATGGGGAGCATAATTGGATCATTGTGTGGATCTTAAAATGGTAAATTTCCTGCTAGGACAACAGAGAGGTTTCACAAAATATCCTTGCTTTCTGTGTTTGTGGGACAGCTGGTCTCGGGAGAAACACTGGACACAAAAAGAGTGGCTGAAATGTAAAGCTCTGGAAGTAGGGATGCAAAATATTGTGAATGAACCTGTAGTTAATCGAGACAGGATCATTCTTTCCCCACTTCATATCAAACTTGGCTTAATGAAGCAGTTTGTTCAGGCTTTGAATAGAGAAAGTGAATGCTTTCAACATATTATTTCTGCTTTTCCTGTCTTGATTTTCAAGAAGATAAAAGCAGGTGTATTCGATGGACCTCAAATTCAAATCCTCATACATGACTAAGAATTTGCCAGGAAGATGAATAAGGAGGAGAAAGCAGCATGGCAGTCTTTTGTGTCAGTTACAAAAAACTTCCTTGACAACAAAACAGAAAACTATAAACTTCTGGTTCAAAGGATGCTGTTGGTTTTTTCTGCTACATTGGATGTAACAGGAGCGTTAAGATTCACTTCCCGAACAGTCACCTTGATAAGTTTCTGGAAAATCTTGGAGCTGTTAGTGATGAGCAGACTACTGCTGGATCATCAAACAAGATTGTCCTCGGCCCTGGCCTGGTTGGCTCAGTGGTAGAGCGTCAGCCTGGCGTGCGGGGGACCTGAGTTCGATTCCCGGCCAGGGCACATAGGAGAAGCACCCATTTGCTTCTCCACCCCCCCTCCTTCCTCTCTGTCTCTCTCTTCCCCTCCCGCAGCCAAGGCTTCATTGGAGCAAAGATGGCCCAGGCGCTGGGGATGGCTCCTTGGCCTCTGCCCCAGGCGCTAGAGTGGCTCTGGTCACGGCAGAGCTACACCCTGGAGGGGCAGAGCATCACCCCCTGGTGGGTGTGCCAGGTGCATCCCAGTCGGGCGCATGCGGGAGTCTGTCTGACTGTCTCTCCCCGTTTCCAGCTTCAGAAAAATACAAAAAAAAAAAAAAAAAAAAGATTGTCCTCAACAAGCATACAAACGCAAGAGCTACAAATGCAAATTTTTGTCTGAATAGAATTTAAATAAGTTTTGCACAAATTTTATGATTAAAATAAGTGTTTTAATATGTTCTATTTTGAAATTGTAGACAAATTCTGATGCAATCATATCTTTTAGTGTATTTACTGCATTATATAAATTATTATATTTTCACAAAGATGATGCCCAAGAAGACATTCTATTTCATTATGTTAAACTAAATGTTGAAAATTTTACAATAAGGCCTGACTTGTGGTGGCGCAGTAGATCAAGCATTGACCTGGATTGCTGAGGTCACCGGTTCAAAACCCTGGGCTTGCCTGGTCAAGGCACATATGGAAGTTGAGGTTTTCTGCTCCTCTTCCCTTCTCTCTCTCTCTCTCTGTCTCTCTTCTCTAAAATGAATGAATGAATAAATAAATAAATAAAAAGAAAATTTTACAATAAGATAAAAATATAAAATCTTGAATTGCAAAAAAACTATAGCTTACAGAGAAAAACTCATGTCAGATTTGAGATCAACACACTCGAATTAGGTAAGGACAAGTATTTTTGTAAATACAACAAAAATTTTGTTCCCCAGTGTAGACCAGCAGAAAGAACCCTAAAGGGTAGAGGATTTTCTTCCTCTCCATCTCCTCCAGAAGTTATAGTGAAGTGCCTTACTCCTATTCATATCCCTTTTGTACTTTTTGACCACCTTGTTTAAAAAGTTATAAAAACAATGTGAATTAAATATTTATACACATGCATCAAATTATGTATGGGTAGGGGAATATAGCTAAAATACTGTACTAAAAAAAACTTCAATTGCATTGTTTTCTTTTTTACCTTTGTGTGTTATTTTCAACTTTTTCAATGCATGATAAGAATATATGATGCTTCATTTACGATCTTTATAGTATAGTTCCTTTTGTAGTGAATGCTATGGTATTACATATAATAATTTAAATAGTTGTATGTCTATGTTAATTTTCTATTGCTGTCAGAAAAAGTGTCATAAACTTAGAGGATTAATGCTCATTAATTTTCCCATTAGTTACATTGGTTAAGGGTCTTAGCACAGTAAGACTTAGCTTGTTTGTTCATTCTGGTTCTCACAAGACAAAACAAAATCAAACTTTTGGCTAGGTTGTGTTTCTTTCTTTAAGAGTTAAAAAATAATGCTCCCAAGATTATTTAGATTTTTGATAGAACACAGTTCCTCAAAGTTGAATGACAGAAATCTTCATTATCATTCTGGCTGTTAGCCAGGGGCTGACTTTAAGTCTTAGAGAACCACACCCCAATCCTTGAATATGGTGTCCTCTTCTCAGAACCAATAATGACACTTGGAATCCATCTCATGTGAGGATTCTCCTTGACTTTCTTGTTAACTACATTTCACTAGACTCCTCTTCTGCTGCATGTTACTAATTCTCTCCATTTCCAACTGCTTTTTTTAATCGATATATAAAATGCTATTAGTTTCAGTTGCATATTATAGTGATTTGTTATGTATATACAGTACATAACAAAATGATCCCCACAGTAAGTCTAGTTACCATCTGTCACCATACAAAGTTATTACAGCATTATGGACTATATTACCAATGCAGTATGTTGCATCCTCATAATTTATTTATTTTATGACTGGAAGTTTGTGCCTCTCAATCCACTTCGCTTTTGTTTTGCTTTCCTCCCGACCCTTTCACTCTCTGGTAACCACTTCTTTGTTTTTTTTATCTATGGGTCTGTTTCCACTTTGTTTTGTTTTGTAGATTCTATTTATAAGTAAACTCACATGATATTTCTATGTCTCTATATACTCATCTATGTTTGTCCTGTAGGCTCATAGTGTTGTTACAATGGCAAGATTTCTTTCTTTTTTGTGGCTGAGCAATATTTCCCTGTTTATATGTACTGCATCTTCTTTATCCCATCATCCATCAAAGGCCACAGGTTGTTTCCATGCCTTGGCTACTGTAAATAATGCTGCAATGAACATAGAAGTGCACATATCATTTCAAAATAGTGTTTTTGTTCTTTTTGGAAAAATACCCTGAAGTGCAATTGCTAGAATATATGGTTGTTCAATGTTTAATTTTTCTGAGAAAACTCCATATTGTTTTCCATAGTGGCTGTATCATTTTATATTCTCACCCACAGTGTACTAGGGATCCTTTTTCTCCTTCTCCTTGCTAACATTTACTATTTGTATAGGTATATATATATATTCTATAATAGCCATAAAAGGGCTTTGTTATTAGACTAGGTACAATATATAGTTCAGGACATTGTTTTTATTATAAGGTCCTTAACCCAAATTACATCTGCCAAGTCTCTCTGGCATGTAAAACATCACATTCACAACTTTCTGGCAGTTTGTTAGTTATCTATTCTTGGGTATTCAAATGCATGAACTAATTTAAGTTACTATTTTTTTTTTTTTTTAGTTTTTAGGTGAAAGGAGAGGAGATAGTAGGACAGACTTCCTCATGCACCCCGATTGGGATCCACTGGACAACTACATCTGGGGTAATGCTCCAGTACTGAGCTATTTTTAGCACCCGAGGCTGACACTGGAACTAAACGAGCTATCCTCAGTGCCTGTGGACATGCTTAATCAAACCATTCACTGTAGGAGGAGAAGAGGTAGAGAAGGGAGAAAGGAATGGGAAGAGAAGCAGATGGTCACTTCTAATTGCCCTGACCAAAAATCAAACCTGGGATGTCCATATACCAGGTCAAAGGTCTATCCATTGAGCTACTGGCCAGGGCCTAAGCTACTTACAATATTTGAGCCAAGATTTCTAAAAGACTTTGAGGCATCTGTGTTTTTTATCTTTTATGAAATAAAATCCTATCAAATTATGGCTATTGTATCATATATTTGCTTTTAGATAACACTATACCACAGACAAATCCAAGTGTATAAGAAATTGTACTTATTTTTTTATTCATTCATTATGTGTTTTATGAATTGATACTTAGTATAGTTTCTCAGAGGAAAAAAATATGTGAAATATGTGTTTTTGCTCCTGTTGTGCCTGTTATTTCAGTTTCTGTTTAGTCAGAATTTCTAAACCCATGAAAATTCTAAATCCATACATCATTTGTCCCAAGGCCTACAGATTTTGATATTTAATTGTACATCATTAAGACATTTATTTAAAGTAGACCATTTAGCAATTTTCCCATGTTCAAATTCTTAGCACTTGCTTGCTTCATGGGTAACCATGGGAAAACAATATTCTGTGGCACTGTTCTTAAATTCCATCATCCATCTGGTATAGAGCCAATTAAATTGCAAAAACACTCTATTAACAATTGTATATTTTAATATTGATAATAACACTCCTTAGTGAAGGTAGTAATTAGATAATAAATATTCTAGTGATATATGATGAAAGAACAATAGAAATATTGCTCTGGTTTGCTTTGTTTTTTGTTGCTGTTGCTGAGTGTGAGAAGACACAGAGGATTCAGTAATATGCTCCTTTTACCAGGAAATTGAGACAAACCAAGAGAAATAATTCATATATCATGACTGATGAAAGATTAAGTTCACCTTAAATGAAAGCTAGGTTGTATGACATACTGACAAGTAAAAAAACAAACAAACAAATAAAACAAACAAACAAAAAAATTCATAAGAAAAAATGTAAAATATATGGTGCATAAAAAATACTGATTTGACCCTGGTTGGTTGGCTCAGTGGTAGAGCTTCGGCCTGGTGTGTAAAAGTCTTGGGTTCGATTTCCAGTCAGGGCATATAGGAGAAGCACCCATCTGCTTCTCCACCCTTCCTCCTCTTTTTCCTCTCTATCTCTCTCTTCCCCTCCTGCAGCCAAGGCTCCATTGAAGCAAAGTTGGCCGGGGCATTGAGAACAACTCTATGTCCTCTTCCTCAGGAGCTATAATGGCTCTGGCTGCAAAGTAGCAATGCCCCAGATGAGCAGAGCATTGCCCCCTGGCGGGCATGCCGGATGGATCCTGGTCAGGCATGTGCGGAAGTCTGTCTGACTGCCTCCCTCATTCTAACTTTGAAAAAATACAAAGAAAAAAAATACTGATTTTGCTCACATAAATTCTTAGAATTTTTAGTAAATTGCTGAGCTCCATGGAAAATTCTGAAGGTGCTTAAGCTTTTATTACCATGAAACTTTTTAAAGGGCTGCCAGTATGGACTTTGCAATACTTCTTTGCCTAATCAATTTTATCCAAGGCCTCAAGTGAGTTTGTCACACTGCAGTCTGTTTCAGTCACTGGCCAATAAGCAATTAAGGCTTATCTAAAAGAAGAGAAAATCATGATTTCCTGGATTATTTGATTCTCTTAATAAAACTTTTTGTTTTTATTTTAGAATTTTGAGAACAAAAAGCATACCATTTAAATTTGTCTGATTATATCTGAGGACTATTAAATAATAGTTATAAGTATTATCTTACCTTTTGTATGATATGTTCATTTTCATACAAAGACTATTATTTCTATTATAGTACATCATTAAAGCATGAATGCAGGGGAGAATGAATGAAGGCATATAAGGAGTCAATGCTTCCCTGAACCAGACTAGGTTATTTTATTATAAGATTCAGTTTTTAGGCCCTGGCCGGTTGGCTCAGCAGTAGAGTGTCCGTCCGGCATGGGGAAGTCCTGGGTTCAATTCCCAGCCAGGGCACACAGGAGACGCGCTCATCTGTTTCTCCAATCTTCCCCCTCTCCTTTCTTTCTATCTCTTTCTTACCCTTCCACAGCCAAGGTTCCATGGGAGCAAAGTTGGCCCGGGAGCTGAGGATGGCTCCGTAGCTTCCGTCTCAGGCACTAGAATACTCAGGTTGCAGCGGAGCAATGGCCCTGATGGGCAAAGCACTGCCCCCTGGTGGGCATGTGGGGTGGATCCTGGTTGGGCATATGCTGGAGTCTGTCTGTCTGCCACCCCCCCCCTCCGTTTCTCACTTTGGAAAAATACAAAAAAAAAGATTCAGTTTTTATTGCTCTCCAATTACAATCTGTATGATTTTTTGTGTTATGACTAAGAGATGATGTGCCTTTTTTACAATAATGGCCACTATCAATATAAAAATATATAGTGTATGTAAGGCCAGGAGCCGCCATCGTGGCCATTCACATGCAGGTTCCCATTGGATTCGGGCAGACGATAAAGAAATGGCGGAGTCAGAGGATGGGGGGCCATCCTATTTATTGGTGTCTCACCAAGACAGGCAAACCACAAAAGAAGACAAGGGAAAAGCAGAAAACCAGCTCTTCCCATGAAGGGCAAGGGATCAGGGAAACCCCTGCAATTGTGATAGCAGGAACTGTGTGTCCAAGCTCCTGGTCTGTCCCACTTTATAGTGTAGAAAACCAAAATCCCTTAATCCAATATACAAACAAGGAAGTCTCCGATACAAAGTCACTTATCCAAGGCATAATTGGATTCCTCATGAGAGTGCACCACCCAGATCATACAATCAGTCAAGGGTGTGGGGAAAAGCTTAGTCCCAAAACCAAACCTCAGGCTACAACGACCTGACCTGCTTATAGCCTGTCCCCCACACCCAATATAAGTCACAAGCGAGCAAACATATATATCATATTTACAAACTTATTTGACCAACATTCCACCCCTTTTGCTCGCTTTACAATCTAAACCACAGGCATCATCCATGATGGTCACTGTGCAAGGAGTAGGATACATTGCATAAACAGAAATAGTACCAACTACAGCAATAGGATTAACAGATCAAAAACTATGGGCGAAATGAGAGAGCTGTCAGTGGCACCAAGAGAGGCAAATCTTTTCCCTCTGGCAGAATACAGGCCAGAGTTTTGTCTGCAGACAGCACTGTAGCTGGCACCAGAGGCCGCCCTGAGCGGGCATACCAAACCTTATTGGCCAATACACCAGCATCTGCTGGTTCTATGTGTAGTAAAATAAGGGAACTCATTATTGGCCATAAAGAAATTACAAAGGTGCCCTTCAAAATGCTGTCCCCTTGAGCACTCAAGGGATAATACACTTCTACCTTAGGTGGCCAGGTGCTGGTTGCCCAAGGAGTTAACTGGAGATCCACCTCTAACCCCTTTCCCCATGGTGCCAACAAGGCCACCCATCTCAGATGGAGGGCCTGTACAGTCCAGGGCTAAGTCCATTGAAGCCGTAGTCCTTTAAGAAGGGCTGTTGGAGCAGGCAAGAGCACGTTGCCCTGCTGTCCGAAATCTGGCTTGAGTAAAATGTCCTTGGTGCGTATCTGCAACTGAATAGGGGCAGCTGTCCAATGCAGGAGGGCCTCTACTGGAGCTGGGCTTCCCCGTCGAGGTCGCTCATTCAAAATCCAAAGTGCTGTCCATAAGCAGTGTGTCCATCCAGTAAGAGAGCCGGTGCCCCCCTCCTGTCGCAGTCCCTGCTTTAAGAGTCCATTATAACGCTCAATGATACCAGCAGCCTGGGGGTGGTAGGGAACATGGTACTTCCAGTCCACCCCCAACTTTTGAACCCATTGCCTCACCGTTGAACCAGTGAAGTGGGTACCATTGTCACTTTCAAGGACCAGCAGTCGCCCATATGCAGCACTCAGGCGGTCCAGAGCCTGTATGACTGCCCTCTGGTCAGGGTTACGAGCGGGGTAAGCAGCAAGCAGCCCGGTGGCAGTATCTACACAAGTGACTGCATACTGTTACCCTTCTGACTTTGGTAAGGGTCCAATGATGTCTATCTGCCATCGTGTCAGTGGGACACGACCCCTCTGGATCTGTCCAGGTGACACCAGTGGTCTCCGAGGGTGTTCCTTGGAACATACTGCACATTGCTCACAGGCTGCAAGTACCTCTGCATAGGACACAGGCAAGTTCCAAGCCTTAACTGTAGCCCACATAGTTTTCTGTCCTGCATGGAGCAGGCGCCGGTGGAGCCACTGTGCCACATCACCTGCAGGTGCAGTCTCCAACCATCGCACCCTTGCCAACGTATCTGCCTCATCATTCCCAGGATGGGCTAGAGGGGCATGCCCTGTGACATGATATACTGTCACCTGCTTCTGGTGTCCTATTTCCCATAAGTCCTGCCACATGGCCTGACCCCATAATGGACGGTGCATTACCATCCACTGGTTAATGTGCCAAGTAGCAATCCAAAGGGTCAGTCCACGATAGACAGCCCAACTGTCAGTACAGATCACCAGAGGTGAAGGTTCATTATGGGCAACTAGCCAAACAGCTCTTAATTCTGCCCATTGGCTGCTTTGGCCTGTACCCGTGTCCATCCAAATAGTCTCAGTGGCCGGATGGAAGGCAATAGCCGTCCATTTGGCAGGTTGGCTCCTGCTGGAACCATCAGTATACCAGGCATCTTTGGGGATGGGCACCTGCCCCTCCTGGTAGGGACTGACCTCAGGTTCTGCCTCCTGAGCCCCAGTTGCACCTGACTCTAAGGTCGCATAGGTGACTGGACCCAAGACTTCCTGCAGTTCTGCCCTCAATGGGCTGGTGCTAAGAGCACAGCGTTGTTGCACCCCACTTGGCCAGGGTAGACATTTGGGTCATACCACTACGTAGTTTAGTTGCCCAATCTCTCACCCATCCAGCTATAGGGTATGTTGTTTTGACTGTAACTGGTGTTGTGGTTGTAATACTCTCAGTTGCCAGGAGGGCAGCATACACAGCTGCCAGCTGCTTCTCTACTAATGAGTAACGAACTTCAGCACCTTTCCACAATTGGGACCAAAATCCAATAGGTTGCCGTAGGCGCTCTGTCCGCTGCCACAGCCCCATCCAAACCCCTCTGAGGTTACATGAACATCCAGCTCACAGAGCCTGGCAGGATCAAACACATTCAAGGCCTGTGCCACCTTGACAGCTCTCTTAGCAGCTGCAAATGAACCTTGCGCCTGCTCAGTCCAATCCCAGCGAACCCCCTTTCAAATAAGGTTGTACAAGGGGCGTAGTAACTGAGCCAAATGCGGTATAAATGCTCGCCAATACCCCAACAAACCTAAGAATTCCTGTAACTGTTTTACCGTAGTGGGCACGGGGTATGCTTGAATCTTATCTATAACTGCGTCAGGGATAACTTTTGTCTTACCCGACCAGACAACTCCCAAGAATTTAACAGATAACCCAGGTCCTTGTAATTTGTTCTCGTTAACTGCCCAGCCACATGCTTTCAAATGGGATAGCAGGGTAGGGACTGCTTGCTCCAATTCTGAAAGAGAATCACTAGTTATCATAATATCATCAATATAATGGTACATGCGGACTACCTCTGGCTGTTTCCATTTAGCCAGGTCAGCAGCCACCAGCCCATGGCACAAGGTGGGGCTATGCAAATAGACCTGGGGTAACACTGTAAAGGTCCATTGTCTCCCTTCCCAACTGAAGGCAAATTGGTCTTGACTCTCTGCGGCTTTATCAATAGAGACAAAAGCATTGGCCAAGTCTGCCACAAAGTGGTATGTCCCCAACTCATGGCTTAGCTGATCCATCATGTTAGCTATCGAGGGAACAGCAGCATGCAAAGGGGGAACAACTTTATTAAGTTCCCTGTAATCTACTGTCATTCTCCAGGTTCCATCTGCTTTGCGCACAGGCCATACTGGAGAGTTGTAAGGGCTGTGTGCTGGCCGGATGATCCCCACCTTTTCTAGTTCAAGGATTGTCCCTATGACTTCTTCATAACCACCTGGCAGGCGGTACTGCTTGGTGTTAGTCACACGCCGAGGGACAGGTAATTGCAAAGGGGAATGTGATGCATGTCCCCGCAATACTGCCTTCACAACCCTGATCCACAGCTGGAACTCCCCAGCTGTAGTTTCCAACCACAGTCCTTGCAAGACATCTACCCCCAAAATATATTCAGGAATAGGAGATACATACACCTTATATGGCTTAGGAGGCAGTCTCCCTATCCCCAATGGAATAGTTATTGGCTTCACTTGAACAGTTTGGCCCCCATAACCGTCAGTGGCCACTGGGGTCCCAGCAAACCGCTCTGGGATTCCATAGAGAAGGGAACATTCTGCACCTGTATCCACCAAGGCCAACACCTGTTGTACATTGGAAGGGGACCAGTGAATAGCCAGTTCCACATGTGGCCTCCGGTCCCCGCCCATCCCCGTTAGACGGGTCCCTCGGCCTTTTTCCTATTCAAACTGGTACAATGGGTCTTGGGAGTTCCCCTCTCCCTCAGCCGTCTCTATCATATAATCTTGTAACCGAGCTGTGCGCGCACCAAACGTTTTATTGGTAGCTGCTGGGGCCTTTTGTCTCAGTGGCTGGAACTTCTGTTCTGGTTTAAGCTGCCGCCAAAGCTCCAAAAGAATTTTATTAGACTGGCCATCCAATTTCCCCTTATCTGCTCCAGCCGCAATCAAGTCTACCCACATCTGCGTTCGGGTAACCTTTACAGGCCCGTTTCCCTTGTTAGTTGGGGGGAAACATAGGCAGCAGCCCTCACTGCTTTATGATCCCGAGCGGCCTCCAGCTCTCCCAAATCTGCTACCATCTGTGTAACTGCATTGATGGGCTGCCCCACATAGGGGCCCAAGATAGCCACAAGTGACCCAAAAAGGGCTGACGGGGCGCTAGCAAGGACAAATTCCCTCATTTTGGCCGTAAACACTTCCTCGTCTGGCCCACGAGACCCAGGGTTGAAAACAGCATTCTTCATACCTAGTTCTCGAAGGACCTTTACTAACTCACTGTAGCACTGCCATGGACTCATTGCCCCCAGCAGTTCTCCAGCATTCTGCCAGACCATACGAATGGTGGCCATCACCCATTCTAATAGAGTATGGTCTCCTGGGTTGCCATGGCAGTTCTGAAGACGCTGCCTCAAGGAAGAGTGTGTGGTAATGGCGGCCAATTTCTCCATCTCTGTTCCGGAGAGCATGATGCCATCCACCCCTATATCCCATAATCGTAGTAACCAGGCTACCAGGGATTCAGTAGGTTTCTGCCTAAATTGTGCCCCCAACTCCATCAGCTCTGCCTGGGTATAGGGCCGGACCACAGAGTGTTCCATTACCTGGGCAGGAGGCTGTGGCTGCCCCTGAGGGACTCTTTGTTGCTGGGTTTTTACCTTCTTGGCAACAACTGGTCGGGCTCTCAGTGTGCGTATGGCAGCTTCAGCCTGAGCCTTCTCATCCTCAGAAGAGGAGTCGCAAGCGCCTGCTCCCGCTGACTCAAAGCCAATCCACCGGCAGGGATGCTGCTGCTCCTTTGGTGACCGTTTAGGCTCCTGTGGCTGCTGGCTTTTGGCCAGAAGCTGAGACTCAAGCTCTTGAATCCGCAGTTGTTTCTCCAACAACTGCCGGTGAAAACGTTCGGCTTCCAGGGTAAACTGCAACTCGCGAACCCGTAATTCCTTCTCCAGTGCTTGCTCCAATTCCCGCCTTTTCTGCCGTTCTATTTGCAATTCATACTGAAGCTTTTGACCTTGGGCAGTTTCCTCTTGAGTAAAAAACATGTAGCCCATGGCCCCTAAAAGGACAGCCATGGGGAGCCAGAGCAGCAACCAGTACTCTACCCCACCCATCAAGGGTGGTGGCTCCATACCAATCTCTGAATCCTGCTGGAAACTACGCCAGTTGTAAGGCCAGGAGCCACCATCATGGCCATTCACATGCAGGTTCCCATTGGATTCGGGCAGACGATAAAGAAATGGCGGAGTCAGAGGATGGGGGGCCATCCTATTTATTGGTGTCTCACCAAGACAGGCAAACCACAAAAGAGGACAAGGGAAAAGCAGAAAACCAGCTCTTCCCATGAAGGGCAAGGGATCAGGGAAGCCCCTGCAATTGTGATAGCAGGAACTGTGTGTCCAAGCTCCTGGTCTGTCCCACTTTATAGTGTAGAAAACCAAAATCCCTTAATCCAATATACAAACAAGGAAGTCTCCGATACAAAGTCACTTATCCAAGGCATAATTGGATTCCTCATGAGAGTGCACCACCCAGATCATACAATCAGTCAAGGGTGTGGGGAAAAGCTTAGTCCCAAAACCAAACCCCAGGCTATAACGACCTGGCCTGCTTATAGCCTGTCCCCCACACCCAATATAAGTCACAAGCGAGCAAACATATATATCATATTTACAAACTTATTTGACCAACAGTGTATATATACAATGGAATATTGTTCAGTCCTAAAAAAGAAAGAAGTCCAACCATTTGTAACAACATGGATAAATCTTGAGGCCATTATGCTAAGTGAAATAAGTTAGAAAAGCAGTAAGTGTTGGAATTAACTCAAGTATTCAAGTAGTTCTGGGTGAAGGTCATGTAATCAGATTTCTTGTATATTGAGGTGGATGAGGCAAATCAAATAACTTTGACAAAAAAAGAGAGAGAAAGAACAAAAACAAGCAAGCAAACAGTAAGGACAACAATAAACAAATCTCATGCTAGAATATCATTTAATGGGAAGGAGCGAGAGATTATAAAACTGGTCTATGAGTGGTTAACTGTCTAAAAAAGGCTTTATTTATTTTTTCACACTTGCAGACAGCTTTCAAGCTTCCCATTCCACATTTCCCTCCTTTCTCACTTCTGCACAAGCTGATAAGAAAGTTCCACAGTTCCTCCCACAGGGCAACTGAAAGTTACAGTCATGCAAACCCTTGCCTGAGCATGGAATGTTTTATCTTGATGCCACTCCTTATAGATGCTAAACGCCAAAGCCTTTCTCTTGTCCTTGCTCTCTCAGGATATTTAGGGACCCGCTTGTGAGTTTTCTGTATTTTTCCCAGGGTGACACATTATCTGATTAATAAATATTATAATTGATGTATGCTCCATGAGTGGCATCATCAGTTTCAGATCCAAACAAAATTCTGAGTGGGGTGTTGATCCTGCTCTCCTTGAGGCAACAAGAAGGAACCACTTGATACATATGATAGTTTCGTGTCTATCTCCTCAAATGATGCGCTTGTTATTTCATTTCTTTGTTGTAATGCACTGGCTAGAACTTAAGTACAATGTTGAGCAGGAAGGATAATAGTATTCATCCTTGCTCTGTCTGCAATTTTAGGGAAAGTGCTCAGTACTTTGCTGTTATGTATGATGTTATCTGAGGTGTGTTTTTTTTAATACTATATACTCTTTATAAAATTAATAAATTGCTATTCTCTTCTAAGTTTGCTGAGGGGTTTTATCTTTAATAAATGTTAAATTTTGTCAACTTTATTTTGGCACCTAATGAAACAACTCTTTAAAATTTCTGATTTCATTTTATGAATGATATTTTTTCTTTTTTTTTTTTTTTCTGGGACTTTTCATAATTGCTCAAGAGATTACCCTATGTAAATGTTATTTATCACAATTTACACTCACATGATAGTGAATTTCTTCACAAAAATGTGAAACTTTTAGAATAGGAAATGTTATATAACCTCCAATCTCTTCCTCATATTTGCATGGCATTGTGTGTGTGTGTGGTTGTATATGTATGTCTGTATCTAATTTTTTATTTTTTTTTATTTTTTTTTTTATTTATTCATTTTAGAGAGGAGAGGGAAAGACAGAGAGAGAGAGAGAGAGAGAGAGAGAGGAGAGACAGAGAGAGAGAGAAGGGGGAGGAGCTGGAAGCATCAACTCCCATATGTGCCTTGACCGGGCAAGCCCAGGGTTTCGAACCGGTGACCTCAGCATTTCCAGGTCTACGCTTTATCCACTGCGCCACCACAGGTCAGGCTCTAATTTTTATTTTTTTATAAGGATGTTGTCCATATTGGAATAGGGACTCATTCCACTCCAGGATGACCTACCTCATCATCCTAACTAATAACACCTGCAATGACTGTATTCCAAAACAGGTACATTCTGAAGTGCCGGGGGATTAGGACTTCAACAAAAAAGTTTGGTGAGAGGAACAATTTAAGCCTCACTCAGCTTTGCTGCCGCACATTCTTCCACTTAAAAGAATTATTTTATTGAGTATATTGGGGTGACATTGGTTAATAAAATTATACAGGTTTCAGGTACAGAGCTCCACCATACACCATCTGTACCCTTCACTTCTGCCCACCCCTTTTTCCTCCTGACATTTCCTCATTGTTGTTTGTCTGTGTCTATAAGTTTTTTCTTTGTTTATCCTTCAGAAAGTTGCTACAAGTAACTTATTGCAGACCTGTAGAGATCTGGAGGAATTTTTTTTAAAGCTCTCTTGCTCTGTCCTCACATTTTGGTAGCTGTTGCCTTTTATTAATTAATTATTTATTTATTCGTTTATTTATTTATTTTTATGTATTCCTATTATTTTTTTAAAGAAGAGGAGGGGAAATAGTGAAATAGACTCCTGCATGCACCCTGACCGCATTCACCCAGTAAGGCTCATCTGGGGCCAATCCTTGAAACAATCAAATTATTCTCAGCTCTCCGGCTGATGCTTGAACCAATCAAGCCACTTGCTACAGGATGGGAAGAGTAAGAGAAGGGAGAGGGAGAGGAAAAGACACAGATGGTCACTTCTCTTTTGTGCCCTGACTAGAAATCAAACCTGGAAGTCAGCATGCCAGCCAATGCTCTATCCACTGACCCAACTGGCCAGGGCCTGCTGTTGCTTTTTAATTAGAGGACACCCTCCATAATTATTGGAGGAGTGTGTCATCTCTCTTATCTTCCTTCAGCATTCAGTGGGCAACTTCCTTGTACTAAAAAAAAAAAACTACTTTCAGTTTGCAAAATAGACATGTGCCTTTCAATGATATCTTGTTCTTCATGATATTTAGCCCTTTGGTGCAGATAATTTGCTAATAATAATGAAATAAATAATACATGTCATTTACAACAATCAAACTACTTCAAATTATTTAAAACATGCTAGGTTTCTCTTTGTTTTTGAATGGGTACAGTTTACCAGTTCTGGTATGAAAGGACACTGTGGACAACACTCATTCATAGGGTCACCAGGAGTTGGTGCTAACTGAATAGCACATAACACACAGTTTACCACTTCTTTTTCTTTCCTTGTATGGAGTGAACTCTAGTTTTTAGTTCTGCATCTTAAAGACAGATTAAGTAATACTTAAAATGTACTTTCATAATGGAATTTGACACAAACTAAAAAACTATTACAAATGATTGATAATTTGTGAAGCAAAATATTACATTATATATTAGATCAGTGTGTGTAAATTCAATGTTCAACTCCAGTCTATAGGTATCACATAACTATTTTTATATGTCATCTTTACTTTTAAGCATTAATAAAACATACTACTTTTTAAATTGTTAAAAAATATAAATTACTATAAAACATGCCATAAATATTATTAGGGGATAGTTAAGCTCTAAATTGTTTTACAAGGGAAATGGAGAAGTTTATTGTTTATTTTGTAATGTAAATGTCATCTTAATGTGGATCTTGAATTTTCTTCCAGGTGTACACCAAGGTTCTAATTTTCTGAAGTGTCATGAATGTATTTTTTATCCTTGAGGTTTGTAATTTTGTACATTGCAATATGCATTCTTTTCACTGGCTGTAGATAACAAATCCTTATATTTCTTGTGTTTAAATTGTAAGTAATCCTTCTGTGCACTCCATTCAACTTTAAAATACTTTTTTAAACATGGGAGTTTTGATTTTGCAGAAACAAAATATAACAAAGAAAATTTGACTGGAATGTATCTTTTGTATTAAATAATCTGCAAATTTCTATTTCCAAAGAAAATTTAGTTATACTTTTATTTAATTTTATTATATGCTTATTAAGAACCACTGTTTTACCATACATATTCTAATAGTTTTTTCAGTGTAAATTTGCTTAATTGAAATTAGCATAATTATATAAAAGCTTTAATCAACTTTGTTATCATTTTATTTTTTCGAAGCCCAAATGTCAGATTGATTTTAATTGCTTTGTGATCATTGTCATCAGCTAAGAGCTACAGAGTAAGAAGGAAGAGTAACCTAAGGGCCATTGACTGATGAAGTTGTGATTAATAAGTTATTTTTCCAAAGAGGTCAAAATACTTCTTCAAAATCTCTTCTAGCTGAGGATTTTATTTTATTGAAAAAATACCTAAAATTTGAGCATTTTCTTTTCTTATTTTTATTATTTTTCTTCTTATATTTTCTTTTAAATATATGTTTTCATTTTTAAGGTTATTTATCTAATTTTGTGACATTTTCTTAAATACTAATCAATTATTCATAAGATATCATCTCAGCAACCAGTAATTCACTTACTTTTACAATTAATTTTTATGTGTTATTATGTGCATAGAAATAGAAAACATCCTGGATGCAATGATGCAATTTGAATATTATAAGAAAACACTATGAGAAATACATTTGGTTCTGCACAAATAGAACTCTTTTATTTCCATTCTTCTATGTTAACATGTTTCTTTCAAACTAAATAGTTTGTGATTAACAGTATTTTGATAATCCAACCTGCTACCATTCAAGGTAAAAATTTTAAAGACTTTATATACATAGCTAAAATTATTATTATTTTTAATATACAGCTAAAATGATCAAAATTAGAAAAATACATTATACTGAAAATATAAATCCATGGGAAACTCATAATTGAGTAATAAGTTAACATGTCTCACCAAGCTCTTTGTTATATTTTTAAACACTAATAATAATTTCATTCTGAAAATCAAATTGCTTAGTTTTCATTCACTAATTTGTCAAAGAAGCTTTAAAAAAGTAGGCCAAACACCCTCTTTAAAATTTCAGTGTCAAAGATAATTAAGAAAGTTATGGCCTATATGCTAATTTTATCATTGTACTCTCATTTAATCCTATCAAAAATCCTGTTAGATGTGTGGTTATTATTATGTATTATTATGCTGTTATTGATGAACTAAAGGGGATTTGTTCACCTTCATGCATCAAAGCCCAATAAAACGCAAACAGGAACTTGAAACAAAGAAAGTAAGTCTATTGAGGAAATGGTGCCAAGCATGGAGTCACAGGTGAGCAGTTACTCAAGGAAACTGACTTCCCAATGGCTCACAGAGGATAGATTATATTCAGAAAAAATAATTAATCATGGTGACTAATAGAATTGAGGTCATAGGCTGTACTGATTTGTTGGGGCAATGGTAAGGAGTAGGTGATCTTTACTAGTTGACCATTATATCAGGTACTGATGTAAGCAATGGTGTAGTTCTGTCTAATTCCAGTAGGTTGTGATTGGTAGGGTTGTTCCACTTTTATTGGTTTAGGGCTGAAACACAACTGAGGCCTAGATGTTATGCTTAGTTTGATGGAAACTCTGTTTACATGGTCAACAGGCCTGAGGTTTTGTTCCTATGACTGATGCTGACCAAAACCCAATGACCTGAGAGCTTAATGATTAAGGGAGTGATGTGCAGGAAAGGAGGGAAGCAGATGGATCATGGTACAAGACAAGGCCAATTTGATTCAAAAAGGAAGAAAGGAAAAAAGGTAATACTGAAGAAATGAAGTTTCTGCGTGATGACACTATGGCTGCTGTAACAAAGAATAACAAACTGAAGGTTAAAACAACACATTTTTTGTCTCACGGTTCTGGAGGCTAGAAATCTGAAATCAAGGTGTCAGCAGGCTTTACTACAATTTAGGGGCTGTGAAGAAGACTGTTAATGTTCACCACTAGTTACGGTTGGTTTGCTGGGATAATAAAGAAATCTTAAGCTATCTGTATTTGTTAATTTGCTTTACCAAAATATAAAGTAAATCTTCTCATATCTTCATGACAGAAGGAAGTTCTATAACATGGAGAAGAAGTATCCATGGAATTCAGTTCCTACCCTCCCCAAAACTAGGAAATAGGGTTCCTATATTCAATGCTTAAAGGAGTGACTTAGTTTCTTTAGAAAGACAGTCCTGGTTATTAAATGGGAGAAAAGCTTTTAAAATTTTTACATCTCAAAAGGGTAGACAATAACTTAAAATTATAAGTTTTCTAAATAAATGCTCTATAGAGAAGGATATTTTGGTCTTCAGATAGGAAGTAGTAGGTCTAAAGTTTAATAAGTTGAGAGAAACGTTAAGCCTGTCTTGGTGACTTGTTTTATATGATTAGTAGTGTAACCTCCAACAAAATGTAAGCTTTTTGACATAAAATCTATATTTTATCTGTATTGTACAAGATTTCATCTAGTAGACATAGCATAGTATCTGGCTCAAGAACAGCAACCAAAAAACACTATTGGACAGATGAATGAAATATTTTTAATAATACTTTCTGCAGTAGGCTTCTAGTTCATATTCACAAAAGAACCAATAAAATTGTCTAAGTACTTAGAGTAAAAGAGCTCTCATGGTTCTTATTTAGTACAGATTTCTTTTATTTTGGTTCTATTGAGGTTGTAATATATCTCCACGAAGTCTCTTCTACAATGACATTTATTTGCAGCTGAAAACTTAACCTTTGTCTCCATATTTAAATAGAAGAATTTAAGCTAAATTTATTAGTTGATATTCTATGTTTTGTGCTGCAGAATTTCTTTACTAATTTGTTGCCTGGTGACATTTTCTTGATTCTTTCAGTTACTCTCTGCTTGATAGATACCAGAGCTAATGTCTCTAAATTAGGCATTTTGTGCACTTTATGTCCATTGTTTTAGCTCAGTTTGTATCCTCTTAGTATGCTTTAAAGAAAAATGCCTTTTCCTATATCTTTTAGGGCTAAGCTTAAAACAGGTTTTCCTACTTGGAAGAAATTACATAACCAGAACTTTCTGTATTGGCATCTGATGTGCTACCAGCATTTTTCTCCAAGGTCACATTATATTCATGTCATGTAGATTGCATGTACATAAATATATAATCACTCCAAACTAGGCTCTCTTGATGTCAAGTTAAATTTTTTCCTTCTATAAAGGGACTGTGCAGCTGTATCTATTATTTTCAAAATATCATACCATTAAAATTTTTTCCAAATACATAAAATCAGTTATTTTTAGTTATTACTATTATCATTTAAATAATGGGGCCATGTTTTTCAACCTGAATTTTATCTCACTTCCACCCATCCTTTTCCCCATTCAAAAGCAGACACCACTCAAAGTAATGAGTAGCAGCTATCTGTCTAGGAACTGAATTTGCAAGACAGGAATAAAAATTAATTTTTTTCTGATTGACAAGAATATCTTCATTTTTTAAAAAAAACTTGTGTTTTGCATTCTTTTAATCTCAATATTTGCTTAACAGTTGGAACTAAATCTAAACCTTACTTTCTTTGTTATGCTGTCAGACATATGGTTACAGTGTCTAGATCAAGGTAGATATGTGAGAGAACCGGGAATACCTTGATTACATTCCAGTAAAACAGCAGTTACGGGCAATCTGCACAAAGGGGAAAAGAAGATAGCTGCTTGCAATTCCAATATCTCCTGCTCAACCAAGCAGACCGCGGGTAACCACTGGCTGTGAAAGCAGCCCGTAGCTATCTCACTTTGAGCCACAAAGAGGGAATCATCCTTCTGAAAAAAAAATAGGAAATAAGAAAAACTGCTCTGAGGGCATGGAAAGGGGAAACAGTAATACAAGTATCAGTTGCTATATAAAAAAGAATTGGTGTAGAATAACTTTTAAAAATATCATAGCTTATCAAAACGTTCTTTGATACTGACTTTTTGTTAAATAAAAACACAACAAATATAAGTAAAAAAAATTCAAAAATATCAATTATAATTTCAGAAAATTTTAATGAGATATATAAAATAATAAAAGATCTAATGAATACAACTGATTCTCTCTTTGTCTCTATATGGGTTGTAGCAAATCCTTTGCTATGCATTTTTATTTCTAATTTTATTCATTACCTTTTCTATGTTGGCTTTTCTAATGCTAAAAGGCAAATATTTAGTAGACCGTGATATATTTTTACTTTCATTTAAGGGGGATAAATGCTCCAGCATGCACACTGATGGAAATTAATTTCATCTAAATGCTGTTAGGCAAGCTATCTGGAAATGTAAATACTCCTACTGTAAATTTTGTTACCAGAGGTTTTTCATTACTAGTGGTAGCCCTGACCAGATTGTGAGGAGGCAGCAAAGTTTAATGAAAAAAAAAAGCTATCTGCTTTCTTTCCGAATTATCTATGCGTATCAGGTGCATCATTGTATTAATAGGGAAATCTCTCCCCTTTCCACAGAGGTTTATTCTGTAGCTTTCTACTAATGTCAGGAGACAGAAAGATGATCATATTTGATAAGTAAGATTAATCCCCAGAATGGGGTCTGTGAATGATGATGAGTATTGTGATTCAATAGGGAATTTACAACTGCAAAGTTAAACATGAGACACCCTTTTAGTACCTTGTTAAGAAACAAATAAAAAGAAAGACCTGCAGATTTTAATATGTAAAGTTTATGACCAATTTTATGACTTATATACTTATATTTCTAGTCTATAGCATAATTAGCCCTTATTCTTTAAATTTTATATCTATTTTATAGTCATATATATTAGATAAATACGGTACATCAGTTTCTTTGTGCATTTTGATGGATTTTGGCATGTGTATACAATATTCATGTAGTCACTACCTTATTTATTTTATAGAACATGTCCATAGACCCAGACGTTTTCATTGTGCCACATTGTAGTCAACCGTGTTCCCACCAGCACATGCAATAGCTAACCTGTGTTCTGAGACTATTGATTTGTTTTCCCTATATATAAGCATACTACATGAGCTCTTTAGTTTCTTGCTCTTAAACCCAGTACAATAACGAAGAAAAAGGGACCGGGATCCCAAAGATGCAAATTTGGATTTGAGTCACCTTACCCAGATGGTACTGCCGAACCCATGGGAACTAGGCAATAAATGGTGCCTAAAGAACTTTTTAAAAAAGCACTCCAAAGTATGGGCCTACTGAGGTATGGAGTCTGAGGCAGGGCCCCACTTGCGTAAGGATTGTAACCCAAATCTCTGTTAAAATATAAAACATTACTATCTCTAAGAGAAGCAATTGATGATTTTTATTTCACAAAAGTTTAATATTGTTTGTTTTCTCTCTCTTGATTTTGTGAAAGTACTTTAGTTTCAGGATAATCAGATTCCTTTTTGTTGTAACCATTGACCTCTCTTCTTCACAGAGTGATTTTGAACATCTAATGGGAATGTATATAAAAATACCTTATAAATGACACAACTCACACATGGGGACTTTATAATGTCATTATTGACCATTTCACCTCATTTACTAATTCTCAGGCTTTCAGAGCCTATTATACTAATGGTCTCCTATAAAGGGACTCCTGTATAATTCCTATGCATCTACTTTCATTGAATGTAGCCCACTCTCCTGGTTTCTGAGGTTAGAGATATTACTACTTGGAAGAAGAGAAAAGGAGTCTGATTTCAATGATTAAAAAGGTGACTAGTCTTTCCCCCTTTTTCCTGACCTGCTTTAGCATGTTCTATAAAATTCCAGGCCTTCATGCAGCATTCCATAGTCATGGGAAGGTGTTGCCACAGGAACAAGAATATGAGTGAATGCCTTGGGGTGAGTGCTCCTGATGCATTGTGATGTCATGGATGTGTAGCGATGTGAAGGGGCAGCAGGCTTCCGGTGGTCCCACCCCCACCAGGCCAGTAGGTCCTCCTTCCCTTGTTCTGGTCCTGGCTACAGCTCTGTACCTCCTGTCTCCTCAGCCCCCTAGGTCAGCACCATGATACCACCTGCCTCCGTCAACTTCTATGCCCAGACCTCTCCTGTGAGGTGTGTAATAACACAACTGCTTACATCAACCAGCTACTATCCTCAGAGGCCCTGGAAGATTCTACTCCCTCAGTGTCCCCTTTGGCTTCCACAGGCCCTATGACTGAGCCATCATCTACTCAGTCCCCTGCCTTCTCAGCAGTCCCTCCAGCAGACATAACACCACCTCTCTGCCCAAGCCTTTCTCATCCATTCCCAACCCTAACCCAATGACCACCTTGGGTAATTTTCAGTCACCCTCACCATCGGGTCACACTCTGCCTCCAGAGCCTTTTCTTCCTTCAGAATCCAAACTCCCTGTGCACCATTCTCCACCCCAAACCAAAGAATCATTCTCTTTGACCTTGGAACAATATGATTTTCATGAGAAGCTCCTGCCTGACATTCAACAAAAACCTCTTTTGGGAGAGAGCCTGTAGCTAAACTCATAGATCTAGACACTTTTTATTTCTAAGATTTGATGGCCAAACCTCAGTACAGCAGTACACATACCCTAAAACCTGGGAGGACCATTTAAAGCAAGAAACTATCCAGCTATTCTGGGGTCTTCCTTTACCTCGGAGTGAGTCATTCACATCTGCTGTCTGTGCCTTGGGTGTTGACTCCTCAATCTTTGTTTTCAATAGCCTTGCCAATGCCTCCAAAGGCCCAGAATCCCTAATACTTCCTTCTGTCCTATCTTTATCTTTGCCTGAGGTGCAACTTCAACCTTTGTCTCAAACTATTCCCCAATCCCAGTCCCTATCTCTCACTCAGATCCAACCCCAGTCCCCCTTTCAATCCCTGCTCCTAATCCTATTTTCTGGTCCTATACCCCAGATTAGGGCTTGTAGAGAGTGTTTTCTCAGAATGAATCAAAATTTCCCACATCATCTGAAATGCAGCTCCTGGAGTGGAACATGTTGAGGAAACAACAGGAAAGTTTATTGGGTCTACCCTCTATAGTTCAAAGTTCTCAGAAGGACTTCTGTCTTTCAGCTCTCATCATTTCTTACTGCTGGCCCTTTAAGGCAGATATTTCAATCTACACTGATCCTGTAGAGTTTTCTCTTATCAGTGAAATTTGAAAGACACTTGAGTCTCATATTAGAAAGAGGCTCATCCAACACTGGTAGGGCCTGCCCTGCAGGATCCATGAGTTTCTGTCCCTGATGAGGCCTTGGAGGGATTGCTCGGCCCTATCTGAGTCAAAGAGCTGTTACAGTCTCTCATGGATCTCCTTTTATAAAGATCAGAGTGTCAACATCTAAATCAGGGGTCCCCAAACTTTTTACACAGGGGGCCAGTTCACTGTCCCTCAGACTGTTGGAGGGCCAGACTATAAAAAAAAATATGAACAAATCCCTGTGCACATTGCACATATCTTATTTTAAAGTAAAAAAACAAAACGAGAACAAATACAATATTTAAAATAAAGAACGAGTAAATTTAAATCAACAAACTGACCAGTATTTCAATGAGAACTATGCTCCTCTCACTGACCACCAATGAAAGAGGTGCCCCTTCTGGAAGTGTGGTGGGGGCCGGATAAATGGCCTCAGGGGGCCACATGTGGCCCGCGGGCCATAGTTTGGGGACCCCTGATCTAAATGTTGGATTGAGCCAAACAGGAAGCTTCTATGAGAGGAGCACAGAAATGTCTCAACTAGAAGAGAATGAGGGGAGTGATGAAGACATCAAGAAAATGATCCAAAAGGTCATCTGTCTGGTCACTCAGATAACTCATCAGATAAGGATGTGGGGTATGACTCCCACACAAACCTAGACATTAGCAGAGAACATTCAATGGTGTCAGGGCCAAGAGCAAGTCATAAAAAACTGGCAAATGACATAAAAGTATACCTGAGCAAGAAGTTTGCGGAAATCAATAAGGGTCAGCTCCCTGGGACTATGCATAATTCAATGCACGTTGTGAAGCAAATGCATTCTGTAAAATCCCACACTGAAATAGAACAAACAAGTTAGCCACAATCAGTGGGTGGGGACTGCCACCCGAAGAAGTTCCAGGGCCTTTCTTTCCATGGGTCCAATAAAAAGATGTTGGAGTCCCATATTATCAAGTTCTTATCCAATTCCAACTCACTTTTGGCTACCAACCTGATTTCTGAGGTGAACTCCCAATTTAGGGGCTTTAAGGCCTTTACAGGAGCTCTAAATCCCTTCACAAAGAAAAAGAAAATTTAACCACCATCTTGAATATTCTGGCCCCTACCACCTCACTTGTGGGCAAAGAAGAACAGGGGACCCTGACACAGTCACCTACTGATATCAGTCACAGGCCTGCAGAGGAGGGTCAGACAATTCCAGATGCCACACAGACTGTCACAAACAACATCACTGGAAAAGCCAGTCAGAGACATTCCACAATGGACAGCGTTCACCCCCCACTGCTGCCTGCAAGACAAGCCGGGACTGGACATGAGCCAAAGCATAGCAGTGTGAACAGAACTGCAACAACGGAAGGAGAGGAGATCAGAACCTGGCTCTGTACCCAGTGTGTCCAGGGCTGTGGAGCTCGGTGCCCCTCAATCCAAACCTAGTGATGTCTTGACAACCAGTGTCTTGGGAATCTCCCAAATAATAACTATTAATGAAAGTAAAGGAGACACTCAAAGACCACTGAAAGGCCCCCAGCAAGAGCATCAGCTATCCAGAATCCTGTAACATCAGACAGAATGCAGCAACTCATAGCTGAGTTACAGTCTAAACTGGAGAAAAGAAACCATAGACAGGCCCAAGGTCAGCCCACTGACATGTCCCATAACTCAGACAGTTTGACTGACAAAGCCTCCCTGACTCACGCTCAGGGTGTGTCTAGTGCGGACACAGGAGTGTCCCAGATGCTGCATGTCCACTTGGAGGAGAGAAGAATTAGAATGGAGCAGCAGCTGCAGCCTTGGGTCCCTGAGGATGACTTAAACTTGTGCCAGGATAAGAAATTGCCACAAGCTACAAAGGAAGTGAGCCCCACAGACTCCAAGTCAAAGGAACTCGGTGGAGGAGTCACAGGGATGGAAACACCTGAACCCAGAAGGAAGACATTTCTTACGCAGGATGCTGTGCTAGAGGAGATGCTGGGGAGCAAGTTTCCCCAGACCCTGTCACAGAAGGACCAGTCTCCCGACAGCCTCTTCACAAAGAGAATGAAGAGATTTTTTTATTGTATTTTTTTATTTAATTAATTGTGTTTACATAGATTCTAGGGTTGCCCAAAATATATCCTCCCACCCCCTTATTCCCCTCAACATCTCCCTTGCTCCTCTCCCTACAGCGCCCTCCCCCCTTCCCTTCAGGTTTATCCCATCCTATCATCCTCTTTCCCTCTGTCCTCTTTTCCTCTGTTCCCTTTGATCTCTCCTCTGTCTCAATTCCGTTCCTCAGTTCTCATTGTTCCTTGGGTTCCTCAAATGAGTGAGGTCATATGATATTTTTCTTTCTCTTCCTGGCTTATTTCACTTAACATAATAGGGGAAATTACCTGGGATAACAGAGGAATAAGTCTTTCAAAAAATCTCTTCATATCCCAGGTAATTTCCCTGGGAAATAGCAGCCCCGTACCAGTGCAGAGCAGGGCCCCAGTTAAAAGGAGAGCTGCCTTTACTGGGGTATCAGACATCGGAAAGTCACTGGAGGGGAAAGTGGAGCATTGGGATGCACTCAGCTCCAGGACCCTCACGAGCCCCCTCCCTCCACAGGGGAGTTTGGGAAAGCAGAGCAGAAAGCCACAGTGCGGGCCTGCCCACAGCCTGTCCAGGGGCTTCCTCCCAACTGCAGAGCCGCCTTTTAAAGCAACAATTACCAAGTCCTGCAGCCAAGAAGCCCTCTTTGCTGGCCAGAGCTCTACAACTAGTAGACATACCAGAAATGAGGGCAGACACGCCCAGATAGTTGTGGCATTAAAGGACCAGCAATTACATCAGAAGCAACCCCAATCTGTGCCCTACAGAGGAACTGTGCCCCATCCAAGCCCCACCTGCAGGCCTCTAGGGGACCAGGGGCCTCCTGCTGTTCTCAGAACTGCTAAAGGTTCTGTGCTTAGAGCTCAGAATTTCCAAGGAAAGAAAATTACCATCCCAAAGTAATTACTTCCTTGTGGAAAACATTGACTTGCCTAATAAATATTCCACCCATTATAGCGATGTCTTTGTGTACTGTGAAGGGGGCATGGGTTTGGGGTATCTTGGGGCTTGTGCTTTGGGAAAGCAAGGAGTTAGTGCAGCTCCCACTGGTTGCTTCCTTTGGTTTCCAAAAGTGACCAAGGTACCTGGTGCCTGGGAGCTCTTGGTTTGAAATAGATGTCATCTGCCCTCCACCTAAGCCCACTGCCTCCCAGATGGAGTTTGAGGAGATGGGCTCTGTCTCTCATCTCCAGCTTAGCCTTAATGAACAGGTAAAGCAGCCCACACCTCCCTCAAGGAAAGCTTCCTATCGCTTAGGGCAGTAGGGCAGACAGACGACTGTGACTGAAGAAGTTATGGACAGGTATATTTTTCAGTGAGTAACAGAGAAGATGAGATAGTGGCTTAATTATTATTTAGCAGTAAGTGATCAGAGGAGCCCACAGGTGGGTGAACCCTGAATGGGAGTGGTAGTGGGTATTAGTTGCATTGGATCGTGGGCTAATTGGGGTAGGGTCTAGGAACAGCATCGATGCTGCTTTAAAATCAATATGTTTGGAAAGCATAACTTAACCTTGAGACTGAGGTATGTCTGCTGGGAAGTAACATTGGGGAAGTGGTTCCTGACTGTCGACAATTCTTCAGGCTGAGAAATTGATAACATTTTTTTTTTCTGAGTGAAAGAATCACTCAACTATCAGTGGAAAAAAATGTTAACCAGAAAGCCACTTACCTCCCAGGGTAAAAATACAGATGAAAGTAATGAAAAGATCTTTAGTGTGAGTGAGGAAGTAAGAATACATTAAACAAGCAGAAGAGTGACCTGGCTGGTGGAACAAAGGTTTATGTCTCATCATGCCCACACTGTGACCCTGTCTTACTCCCAGCATTCTCAGTCTGACCCAACCTCCACCTGCCAAGGCTGATCAGAGCACTGCTGCATGAGGCCATACACCCAAACGGCACGGGCTGCCCCTCGAGAACTAAAGCGGTATTTGCACATGTCATCAGGCACGGCAGCCTGTTGGAGGGAAGGGATTTTGGTGCCTCCTTCCATTCATGCTTGATGGAAATATATAGGATCTTGCCCTTAGTATGTACAGTTCACCAATCAGGATGGAGATGACACCTTTGATATTCATGGGTTTGGTGGAGCTACAATAGATCTCCCCAGAATACCTGCAGCTCATGAGTGACAGGTGAGTTCTAGACTATGCACCGAGGTTGCAGGTATTCAAAGGCTCACCATGAACTTCCATGAAATGCCTTTTTTTTCCAAATCTGCACACACTCCTACCCTTACTATAGTAGTCTGGTGGGAAGGCAACTCCTCTTGTGTAGACTGAAACACAAAATTGAATCAAGAGCCTCGTTGCATTTCAGGTAGCTTTCCAGTAAGTTTTGTGCATCCTGTGTGTAAAAAGAAAAAATAAACAAAAGCCAGGTTTCCACCACAGACTTCTCTCATACCACACTTGCATCTTCTTGTCCAGGGTTATGCCACTGACCCTACAATGTTGGAAACTTGGAATCACAGAAAAAAATGCAGGGATAGAAAGGTAGAATGAGGTCTCAGGCAGAGAACCTGAAGAGGTGAGCAGGCAGAGGATGGCTCTAATAACATGTGGATCAAGCCACCAATATCCAGCCTCCCAGTTCCTACATCATCTTATTTCAGGGTCCCTTATTTCCACTGCTGTGCAGTTACTGCCACACTGCAGAGCTTATTACCAGGAACACCTTTGCTGTCTGCAGTAATACAGTCTGACCTTCCACCCTTCAGCCTCATCTGTTTTTCCAGCATATATGTCCCATGTTAATTTTTCAACTCTA
Source organism: Saccopteryx bilineata (assembly GCF_036850765.1). Lineage (NCBI taxonomy): Eukaryota > Metazoa > Chordata > Mammalia > Chiroptera > Emballonuridae > Saccopteryx > Saccopteryx bilineata. Next base: position 72,848,631 of record NC_089491.1, on the reverse strand, counting down.
GCTCATTTGTTTTTCCACTAACTCTCTGTCAGTCCATGAAGCTCTTGTCTTACTCTCGTACCAAGGTAGATTCAATGGTCTATTAGGTGACTAATATTTGGTGAACTCATTGCAAGTAGCACCTTCTTTTCCCTTTAATTCTTTCTGTTTGGCAAAATTTTAACTGTGTTTCTCCAGAAATGTCTTCTTATAAGCAACTTATCACCACTGGATTAAATCTCAAAATCAATTCTATTGGTTCCCTGGAACTATCTGGAAAGCACTGATTACAGAAATAATTATTTCATGCTTCCTAACATGTGAATAAAAGAAATGAAGCATAGATCTCTGTTTCCTTAATCTGTCCTCAAATCTATTTCAAATCTCACTTTCTTCACACTGAGGCCATGTGCTGAACCACTGTACAAAGAAAGTAAAAGCCATGATGTGGGAATTTTTCAAAAAACACCTAAAAAAAAAGACTTTTACATCCTTCCTTTTCTTTTTTCTTCCTGTTGTATGCAAAAACAGTGTCCTTTCCAATCTCCAAGAGATGACACTTCTTGAGATCGCTTATTAACAGATATCTAAATCCCCTTCTTGATGGACTGATGCACACTTGCTGGGCATATTTTGCCCCCTCCTCTCTTTATGAGATACTCACCACCATTTAATTTTTTAAAGCTTGTTAATACAGAAATATTAAAACATATGCAGGAGCAAATAGAACATTATATTTTCTCATGTACCTTCACCCAACTTTAACAATTTTCACTTGGTGTGTGCAATACATGCCCTTTTTACAGTAAAGTGAAAAAGCCCATCCAAACACCTTGCCATCCATCTCTCAGTCTTATGCTATGTGCCCATGTCCCAGCCCTCATTTTTCTTTGATATTCATCATGTGTGAGAGACACTAATGTACCCATATGTAAACAGTATTGAATACTTTGGGAATCAGTTCTATTCTGTCTTTTAGACAACCCTGAGGAGTTATTTGAGTAAATTCTTCTCTCAATTCCATACAAGAAGTAATCTTACAGAGTAAGACCAGTGCACAGTATTGCAGCTCTTTTATCACACAGTAACTACACTAACACGATAAATGTACAGAAGTAGAGAGCTACAGAGTTGGCATTGCTATATTTGTATTCAAATATTAAGAAGAAAATTGTTTTCCTTTCATGCATGAAAAAGACTTAAACACAGTAGATCAGACACACTTATCAGTTTCTCCCCAAAATGCCATTAAAATGTAAAGATTAGATGAAAATTTGCTCAACATCAACAGCCATCAGGCAAAATGCAAATCAAAAGTCCTATGAGATAGCCACACACACACACACACACACACACACACACACACGGATGTTCAGAATCAAAATGTCAGAGAACTGTCACTGAAAATGTGGAGAAAGTGGAACCATCCTACACTGTTGGTGAGAATGCTAATGGTGCAGCCACTTCGAAAATAGTCTGGCACTTCCTCAAATGTCAAATTCAGAGTTCCCATATGACCCAGCAATTCCACCCATAAGTATATACTAATAAAAAATAAAAACACATGCCCACACTAAAACTTATAAACAAATGTTTATAGTAGTAATATTTAGTACTCAAAATAGTCAAAAGGTTGAAAACAACCCAAAGGCCCATCAACTGATGAATGAATAAAACATGGATGTTCATACAATGTAATATGTTATGACAATAAAAATTATTAATACATACTGCAACATGGAGTAACTGAAAGCATTAGTCTAATTGAATAAAGTCAGTCACAAATGAACACATATAATTCCATTTATAGAAAATGTCTGAAACAGAGAAAACACATTAGTGGGTTTTTAGGGCTGGGGGTTTGGGGAGGAAGGGGTGGAGAGGGATGATAATTAAATTTATAAGGTTTATTTCTGAAGTCATGAAAATGTTTTAAAATTGACTGTGAGGTTGCATATACTCATGAATATATTAAAGTCATAAAATTATACACTTCAAGTGAATTGTATGGTATGTGAGCTATATTTAAATAAAACAAATAAAGGATTTAAAAATGAGTACTCAAGAAGGACAAATAGTTGAGAGGATAAAACAAAAGATGTCAACAAATTTATGAAAGAAGGAAATCCAGGTGAGTCAGAGGAAGTGTTGACAAACCCATCACCCCACAAAGCCCAGAACACAAACAACCTGGTGGTACTAGACAAGAAATTAGGGGTTCCATGTGGTAAAAATCTTGACATTTTTTAAGTAAAAGGAGGGGAGATAGAAAGACATCTCTCACATGTGCCTCAACCAAGATCCACCCAACAATCCCATCTGGGGTTGATGCACTGCCCATCTGGGGTCATGCTATTTTTAGTGCCTGAGGCAAACCATCCTCAGTGCTGGAACTGACATAATCATATCAATCGAGCCATAGCTATGGGAGGAGAAGAGAGAGTGAGAGGGAAGGAGGGAGGGGAAGGGGTGGAGAAGTAGATGATAGATTCTCCTGTGTGCCCTGACCAGGAATTGAATCCAGGAACTTTCACACACTGGGTTAATGCTCCACTGCTGAGCCAATGGGCCAAAGCTCATCTTAACATTTTTTGTCCTGTGATTTTTTGTTTTATATTTTGTATAATTAAAAAATATTTTATTTTGGGGGCGATTGTATGACATTCTCTAATAATTTGTAAAATTCTTTTGAAAAGCTGACATGCTTCAAATGCGCAATGGATGGCAGGTTCTTGCCTGGGACAGAATCAGACAATTGAAGTCGACATTGCACCCCTGCCCCAATGTCTGGATGTGGTGGTGGGTGGTAGCTGCGGGAATCAAAGCTGGAAATCTCAAAGGTCAGGTGACATTCAGGAATGCAACCAATGGCCAATTTTTAAAGTGTATTTATTTGAAAATAATTAAACTTGTGAAAATGTTGCATGCATGGTAAAACCAAAGGCACTTTATACAGATTTTCCTACTAACATTTTGATGCATTTGTGATTTCTCTCCTTAAGCTTTGTGTCTCTGTTTCTGTCTCCTCCTCTCTGTCCCCATACACACACACACACACACACACACAATTTGTATGCATTTCTACATACATTTGTATGTTCATACATCATGTACGTTTTCCTTGAATATTTTATTGTGTATTTTTTTATTTATTCATTTTAAAAAGGAGAGAGAGAGAGAGAGAGAGAGGAGCAGGAAGCATCAACTCCCATATGTGCCTTGACCAGACAAGTGCAAGGTTTTGAACTGTCAACCTCAGCGTTCCAGGTCGACGTTTTATCGACTGTGCCACCACAGGTCAGGCTATTGTGTATTTTTTTTAAAATATTTTCTTCATACAGTACAGTTATTGCCATTTGTAACTTAACATTTGGCATAGAACTTTAAATTATTTTCCCATTCATATTCTATTTCTGTTGATTTACTGAGCAATGTCCTTTGTGGCTTTTTTAAAACCTCCATTATAGCATTCAGCCTAGAAGCACATACAGCTTTGAGTTGTCATGTGTCTTTAATCTTTCTAAATTGTATCCAAATCTCAGCCTTTCCTTTTTAGGACAAGGTCATTTTTTGAAGAATATATTCAATCTGCCATTTTTACAATGCCTTCTCACCTAGAAAATTTTTTGGTGTAGTTTATCTTGGTCAGATATAAAAAGTTGTTTTTATGGCTGTAAGTCCTAGGAACCTTAAGGACAGTCAGGAGCAGTCTTGCTATAAGAAAACAACACCAGAAGAACAAAGATAAGTGGAAGTATCTTTCTGAACAGAGACACCTCCAGCAGTCAAGGGAGGATAAAAGAAGGAGAGGCTTAAAGTGTACCTTGCTTTTGGGTGGAGGCTTTGGTGAAGCTGTGGATGCAGAAGAAGATGGTGAAGAACAGAGCTGTCATTAGTGGTAAAGCCCCCTCACATGGGAGAGAGAGGGTGGGGTCAGGGCCAAGGTCATGCATCAGACTCAACAAGGGAATGCAGACAGGAAAAGTAAGGAAATGACACAGGGCTCTATTTCAGCAGTTTATTCAAATAGTGAAGATCTAGTGTTTATAACTGTTAAATGATTAGCTGGCATGGGGAGAGGAAATAAGCAAATGTATAATAACAACAACAAAAAAAACTAATTTATTTCTAGTGGTTAAGAGATGCCAATAGGAATTTTGGTGAAAAGTAGAAAGTAGATGGGAAAAACAACCATTAATTTTCATAGAAGAAGTAACCATCATGATTCAAAAACCCAAAAATACATTGCTAAATGTAACCCCAATTTTGCTCATTCGAAGTTATGCTAAAGAAAAGTCCACTATCTAATCAAGCTGTATTTGGTCCTATGTGTTGTGGACTAGCACAATATCTGTGGAAGGAATTAAAATGGCCCTGACCAGATAACTTGGTTGGTTAAAGCATTGTCTGGGTATGCAAAAAACTAAAAATGTTATGTGAACAGAAGGAATTTGACAGAGAAGAAAGAGGGAGCGGCAGGGCTAGACACTGAATGGGTGAAGCAGCTAGATATGAGAATCTAGGTGCTGTTTAGGCTTTTAGGCCTCTGCCTTGATCGGCAAACTGTGGCTCGCAAGCCACATTCAGCTCTTTGGCCCCTTGAGTGTGGCTTTTCCACAAAATACCACGTGCGGGCGCTACCTCAGTAAGGAATGTACCTACCTATATAGTTTAAGTTTAAAAAATTTGGCTCTCAAAAGAAATTTCAATCATTGTATTGTTGATATTTGGCTCTGTTGACTAATGAGTTTGCTGATCCTAAAGGCATCTTGGCAGAAGAAGAATCACTAAAGATTTTAGAGGTGTCTGCCAGTGGGGCAGGGGTGTGTCATGCCCCTGTCTCCCACTTGTCACACTCTCTGGTCATTGGTACAGACTGTTCTGCTCTCTCATGCTTTTGTTATTTCACTTTTCAACCTGAGGCCAACTCCCCTTGCAGATGAGAACTACTAGGAGAAAAGTTTTATTTAAATAAGGCAACACTCTCCAACCTCCTAGTAACTTTTCAGGATATTTTGTTCTATCAGATTTTATTTTTTGTTTTTTATTTTTGGAAAATAAATTTTATTTCATGCATGGAAACAGGCATGAGTGCTCATAGTCAGCTCAGGGCTGCCTCACATCGCCAGAACCCAAGCTCCCCCTGCTGGAACTGTGACAAACACCTCATGTCTGCAGGCTAAACAAGGAAACCCAGGAAGTGGGCAGTAAAGCCAACATCTCAAAATTCATGCTGTTTCAGAATTGTTAACCTATACACCTCTAAGGAACAACTTTATCAACTAGGGTTCTCTGCTTATGAATTACTATTTTTACCTTTAGTTTTACAGTTTCCACTAATTTCTGAAGTTACTTAGAACAGCTCCTTTTCTGCTCACTTCCTTCACTGAAGTTGTATACTTACAATACAACTGGCTGTTTTGGTGTATCTGTATTCCATCCTGGGATAGCTTAACCAATTAAATGATTTTTTTTTAATTGGCAAACATTAAAGATCATTCTTTGTACTGTCAAATGTTATGAATTTTGACAAATGCATGGTGTCATATGTAGATTATTACAGTATCATATGAAATAGTTTCTCTACCTCTAAAAATCCTCTATATGACAATATCCTCACAAATCTCTAGCAATCACTAATCTCTTTACTATCTCTATACTTTCTCTTTATCCAGAGGTCATATAAATGGAATCTTATATATAGTATGTAGCCTTTCAAATTAGTTTCTTTCACTTATCAACATATATTTAATATGTATCTATACTTTTGCTTGGCTTGGTAGCACTTTTTTTTTTTTTACCAAAAAATTATATTCCATTGAATGGATTTATCATTCACCTATCAAACAGTCTTATTTGTTTTGTTATTGGTTATTAAAGATCAATCTACTAAAAATATTTTCATAGTGTTTTTTATGTGAGCATAAGTATTCAAATTAGTTGAGTAAATATCAAATAATACAATTGCTGAATTATATAATGAGATATTGTTTGTCTTTGTAAGAAACTGCCAAACTGTATTGCACTGTCTCTGTATCATTTTGTATTTCTATCAGCAATTAATAAGAGTTCCTGTAGTTTTACATTCTTGCAAGCAATTGGTACTGTTAGGTTTGAACTTTAACCATTTTAACAGATTTGTAGGGGCATATCATATTTTTTTAATTCTCAATGACAAATGATGTTGAACATCTTTTCACAAGTTTATGCATCAAATGTCATTTAGATCTTTTGCCCATATTTATATTGGTTTAGACATTTTAATTTTTGAGTTTTAGGAGTTATTTACATATTTTGAATATCAACTTTTTATTAGATATGTGTTTTGTAAACATTATCTTCCAGTTTATGACTTGTCTATTCATCTTTTCTCTCCAATGACAAATAACATTTTATTAATAGACTTCTACATGTTATATTTTCTTCCATGGGTCATGCTTTCAATGTTGTACCTAAAATGTTTTCATCAAACCCCAGTTTTTTTCTGATGTTTTTTCTTAGAAAGTTGTTATTTTAGCAATTGTATTTAGACTTAAGATTCATATTGAGGCCCTGGCCAGTTGATTCAGTGGTAGAGCGTTGGCCTAGCACTGTGATGGTGAACCTATGACATGTGGGTCAGCACTGACACGTGTAGCCATTTTTGATGACACGCGGCCACACGTAGCTGCATACCAGAGAAGTATGGGGCCACAGGCCGAGAAGGCCGTTTCATCCTTGGCTCTTGCACGGCCAGGTGCAGTAGCCGAGGATAAAATATTTGCTGTAGTGTAGACACTCTGTGCCGGAGGTCTGTAGGCCAAAACAACAGAACTTTGGCACAGAGCGTCTAGTTCTGGGACTTCCAGTTAGGCTGTTAGGGGATCTTTGACCTCACTTCTGGCCTGTGGAGTAGGGAGCAGTGGAATGCCACGGGGGACGCATTTCTGGGGGCCCTGTGATCGCCATTACCAGTAACCACATAACCACAGCAACCATCATTCAATCTACTGTTCTGGGGTGTTGTGCATTTCTAATTGACCATCATTACTGAGATAAGTGAGGGGGAGGCTGGGAGAGGTGAGGGCCTGTGCTATGAGTGCCATTTCCTGAGATTAGAAATAGCAGCAGCCATCTTAATTTACATAAGAGGCAACTTGCAGAATTTCAAGACAGTATCTGGGCTCAGGTGTTTGTCGACTTGAGGTCAAAGCTTGAGAATCTGGAAAGGTGCCGCTTGGAGAATGAAGAGGAGTGCTTACGAACAGGAAATTTGGAGTGCCTGGAACCGATTACCAGACACTTTTATCACCCTGAAAAATATAGCAATGGCTTTACTCACAATTATTCCCTTTCCATCCTTTTGTGAGACCTTATTCTCAGCATTAAATAATATCAACCTCAGCATTAAATAAAAACCAACAAAAGAAACAGATTGACAGATGAAGTTAGTAACACTTGCTTGGGCTTGAAGTACACAAAATACCAACCTTCAATTGAAGATTTAGCCAATGAAATTCAGCAACAAAAAAGTCACTAATAGGCAGGTTAGTTAAAGAATTCCCCCTCCCCTTCACTTATCTTAGTTCACTGCACCCCACACAAGTTAAATAATATCAAGACCAACAAAAGAAACTGACTGACAGATAAACAAAGAAGTCACTAAGCAGGTTAGTTAAATAATTAGTTTTTGGTTTATTAAATACAGTTATATATTACAATTATACATTTTTGTTATTTAAACTATAAATATTGCTAAATTATGGGTTTTTTTCTCGAAGTGACACACCACCTGAGTTATGCTTGGTTTTTTGGCGAATTTTGACACATGAAGCTCAAAAGATTGCCCATCACTGGCCTAGCACGTGAATGTCCTGTGTTTGATTCTCATTCAGGGCACACAGGAGAAGAGACTATCTGCTTCTCCATTGCTCCCCCTCCCACTTCTCACTGTGTCTTTTTTCTCCTCCTGAAGCCGTGCCTTCATTGTTTTGAGCATATCTGCCCAGACACTGAGAATGACTCCATGGAGTCTCTGCCTCGGGTGCTAAAAATAACTCAGTTGTGAGCATGGACTTAAATGGGCAAAGCATTGGCACCAGATGGGGTTCCTGAGTGGATCCAGGTCTAGGTGCATGCGGGAGTCTGTCTCTCTATCTCCCCTCCTCTCACTTGGAAAAGAAGAAGAAGAAAAAGATTCATATTGAGTTAATTATTGTGAATGGTCAAAGGTCTCTATATAGGTTTCTTCTTTTAACATATGGGCACCCAATTATTCTAGCATGTTATATAAATAAAATGTTACTTTTAAATAAGTATCCCCCTCATTAGTAATTCTCATTTTGTTCCACATCACCCATCTTTCTGGAAAAATAAAACAATCCAATGACCCAGTGATAAAATACATCTCAACCCATTATAATATGGCCTCTCCTCCACTATTCCAACTACTCTAAGTCAGCCAGTGATATTAAAGTTACATATACTTTGGGAAATTCTATAATTTATACTTTATAAAGATGATCAGTTATTTTTCCAGTTATAATTATTATCTAATTAAGTGCCTGTATATAGTAATAAATTAATTTCACATGAGCAGGAGTAAAAATATCTACTTATTTCTTTTAAGGCACTTCTGAATATTGTTGCATATTTGGTCATTCTGAATTCATTTGGTTTTTGGCTTGCTTGCCTATGTCTGATTGATTTTCTCTTATATATCCCAATGTTTCTTTTATAAATTTATAGTATATCTATTATTTTAGGTAGAAAGCTTCAGTGGAAGAAGAACAATGATTTTTACTCACTTTATTTCTTTAGATTGAGTATCACAGTACATTAAAATTACTTAATTTGTAAAAAAATGAGTATTATAATTAAATAATTCATTAGTTTCTATTGTTTATAATACTTAGTTGCAGGTAAACTCTTGATAGTTTAAGGTAAAAAATAATTACTAAAATATTGATTAATTTGCAGTATCTGTCGAAGGACTAAGAAGTGGGCTTGAATGAATCAGGAGTAGAAAAAACATTTGGGGCAACACCTCGCCTCTGACATGACAAAATTAAGCATGTTCTTGTTACCAGTTGAGCGTTGGGATCTCTGCCTCAGCACTAGAAGTAGAAGTGACGTCCTGTATTTTAGAAATACTTTATGCATGCACGTGGTATGTATTAATGAGTAATAATTTAAAAGAAGTAGTAGCACATTGTATGTACTTGATTACTTTTATATCAGTATATACATATGTGTTATTCTTTTATATAGTTGCATAACATGTTTTATTTATTTTTTCTAATAATTAACAATCTAGAAATACAAAATCACTCTCAAATTTCCTTGTAAAAATTTGGTTATACACTTATATGTTATTACTAGGTATATATAAAGGTATATATAAAGGTTTTTTTCTTTCTTTTTTTTTTTTTTTTTTTTGTATTTTTCTGAAGCTGGAAACAGGGAGGCAGTCAGACAGACTCCCGCATGCGCCCGACCGGGATTCACCCGGCATGCCCACCAGGCGGCGATGCTCTGCCCATCTTTGGGCGTAGCTCTGCCACAATCAGAGCCATTCTAGAGCCTGAGGCAGAGGCCACAGAGCCATCTCCAGCACCCGGGCCATCTCTGCTCCAATGCAGCCTTGGCTGAGGGAGGGGAAGAGAGAGACAGAGAGGAAGGAGATGGGGAGGGGTGGAGAAGCAGATGGGAGCTTCTCCTGTGTGCCCTGGCTAGGAATCGAACCCAGGACTTCTGCACGCCAGGCCGACGCTCTACCACTGAGCCAACCGGCCAGGGCCTAAAGGATTTTAAAATTGTAAATTACATTATTTTTAATTTTTATTCTCAATTTAAAAATTTTACTTTTAATATTAAACTTACTTTAAATTATAAATAGCTATTTTTTGTAAATTTATGTGATTTTTTCTAGTAAATTGTTTATTGTCTTTGTAGAAATTTTATACAATTGTTTGTCTATCCTTATTCATTTTTTTAATATTTTTAATACTCTGGATAACAATATTTTATTACATCCTTATTTATATACTCATTCTTTACTGTTTGAATTTTATACTTATAAAGAAATATTTCAAGTTTGATTAGGTCAAAATTATAAATACACATTCTTTATTATTTTTACTTGGTATCAATCTTTAAGAATAGTTTTTCCCAATGGAATAATTTATCTTTTATATTATTCTTATAGGTCTCAGCTCTTATTTATACTCTCAGGCAGTTAACTTATCTGAGATTATGCAGGGCATATAATTCATTCTTGACAAACCTAATTTTCCATGATCCATGATTAAAGCTTAAGCCTTATGGGATGTTGTCATTCACAAGACTCCTCTAAGTTCTGCTCTAGGAATAACTGGGTCAGAAGATCTTGAGCCTGTAGATAGAGTAAAAATATTTTTAAGAGACTTTAGGTAATAAAATAGAGGGTAACTAGCTGTGGCTTTATTTTCACCTTCAATCCATGACTTAAATATATCAAGGTTTAATATTAGTCCTAATTTTTTGCACCAATCAACTGGAATACATTTTTTAAATTTTACAGAATGTTTTGTTCAAAAGGTATGATTATGCTAAGTAAAATAAGCCAGTCATAGAAAGGCAAATACCATATAAACTCATTTATATGTGTAATTTAATGAACAAAATAAAGTGATGAACAAAAAGAAACAGAAGCATGGATACATAAAATAGATGAGCAGTTGTCAGAGGGGATGGGGCTTGAGGGACTGGATATAAAAGGGAGAAAATATTAAGAAACACACACACAAATATGATAGACACAGGCAATAGTGTAATGATAGACAAAGGGAAAAGGAATGCAAGGTAGGTGGATGAAGAGGAAGAAAATGGAGACCAAAGAGACTTTTTTAGGGAGTGATGGACACATGATGCAGTGTGTAGGTCATGTTTTACTGAGTTATACATTTGAAACCTGTATGGTTTTACAAAACAATGTTTGCTCAATGAATTCAATAAAAAAAATATATTGCAGATATACCAAAGAACTATAATTTTAATCTCTTCTGTAGATTAGATTTATATCTGCAACTTTAATGATTTTAATCATTAAGTAAATAAATAAATATTTTCTATTAAATAAAAAATAAAAGGGAGAGAATTGGGTCAAGTTAATTAAATATAAATAAATTGTATATTGCTATTTAAAATTGTATTTGTTCATTATAACTTAAATAAGAGGAAAAAACAACTGCCCTTACTTTTATACTGCCTGTTAGCATATGGAAATATTTTTCAATCTTTTTTTAAAGATTATTGTTTCTTTTTTAATAGAAACATGTTTGCATTATGGAATAGTATTTAATATTATATACTTTGTGTTTTTTTAATTTAAATGTTAATGGCATCATAATTGTGCTATGTCAAATAGGATGGTAGTAAGGTTGACAGACACTAGACACAAAGATTCTATAATAACAGAAGTTAGAGAAGTTGAGTATTTGGCTACATAATGCAGAAGCAACTATCATGTATTTCCAGAAGGTGTAATGTCTTCCAAGTACAACACAAATGGCACTCCATGGAATTCTAACCTGTGTATGATGCTCATGAGAGTGAAGATTCTGCCAGGCATGAGATGTTCCCTTTGATGCTCTTATGGAAATAGTGCCTTGGCTCCCATTTCTTCCTGACTGGTGTAGAGACTATGTTATATATATAATATATATAACTATAACTACAGTTATCCCTCGCCATATCATGGTTCACTTTTTGTGGTCTCACTGTATCGTGGATTTTTAAATTGCATATATCTAATTTTGCATCGTGAAATTTTCACTATATCATGGGATTTTGCAGTATATAAGTATATTTATATATTATTTTACTTATTTTTGTGGTAAAGTAAGCAATTTATACCCTAAAAACTTGAAAACAATCAGAAAATATAAAAATTTTAAATAAAACATATTAACATAATATTACTGTATATTCACTGATGAGTACCTATATACAATTTTTTTTATTTTATTTATTCATTTTAGAGAGGAGAGAGAGAGGAGAGAGAGACAGGGGGGAGGAGCTGGAACCATCAACTCCCATATGTGCCTTGACCAGGCAAGCCCAGGGTTTTGAACCGGCGACCTCAGCATTTCCAGGTCGACGCTTTATCCACTGCGCCACCACAGGTCAGGCTTATACAATTTTATATGTTGTTAAAATTATGTAGGTTTAAGAGTGTAGAAAGTGTTTAAGAGCATAGGAAGTGTTTGTAAAAGTGTGGAAAAGATTAATAATAGTGTGGGAAAGGTTGATAAGAGTGTGGGTAGGGTTTATAAAGTGTTCAATATATATAAATAATAAAACAAATATAAAGTTGATACTCCGCGGATTTTCGCCTATCGCAGGGGATTCTGGAACATAATCCCTGTAACAGACAAGGGACCACTGTTTACTGCTTTTCACATGGCGAATATCTCACAGCAAACAACCCTCACACCTCAATGAGTGTTTAGTGTGGGACAAGGTAATGTTGAAGATTGTGTCTAAAGAAGGTCCTCCTACAGGTCCAAGTCTGAGTGTTGGACACCACATCTGGAATGGCACTGCAGTGAGTGGATATAACACTGTATAACTAACAGTTACTCCATTATTTTTTATTCAGGTTATTTGCAAATTTTTCTACTATAAGTAGTAATATAAGAAACAAAGTATGTTAAAGCCTTCATCTTTACTTTGAAAACATCATTAGGTTAAAATAAGAAGCAGGTTCTTGACTCATAATTGATCATGGACAAGTATAACATTAATCCTGGTTTGGAGCTAAAAAAAATTCTAAGATTGAGAGTTAACATGATCTTATATTTGGTGCGTTCACATCTAGATTCACAATTTTTTATCTGTTGTAGTCAGGCACTCTGATTATGAAAATAAAGGAAAGGGTGTTAAGCTTTAGGGTAAAGAATTTCTTAGCTAGAAAAACTTATTCTGAGACAAATTATTTTTCTGTAGTCAGTTGACTGACTAAACCACCTTATAAATCTTAAGTTAAATGACTAACTTCAATTTTGGAATAACAATGTTTTTTATTTTTATTTTTTTAATTTTTATTTATTTATTTATTTGTATTTTTCTGAAGCTGGAAACGGGGAGAGACAGTCAGACAGACTCCCGCATGCGCCCCACTGAGATCCACCCGGCACGCCCACCAGGGGCAATGCTCTGCCCACCAGGGGGCAATGCTCTGCCCCTCCATCTTTGGTCCAATGGAGCCTTGGCTGCGGGAGGGGAAGAGAGAGACAGAGAGGAAGGAGAGGTGGGGGTGGAGAAGCAAATGGGCGCTTCTCCTATGTGCCCTGGCTGGGAATCAAACCCGGGTCCCCCGCACGCCAGGATGATGCTCTACTGCTGAGCCAACCGGCCAGGGCCTAATAATGTTTTTTAAATGAGAAGAGGATGATTGAGACAGACTCCTGCATGCACCCCGACTGGGTTCCACCTGGCAACCCCTGTTTGGGGCCAATGCTCGGACCAACTGAACCACTAGCTGTGAAAGGGGAAAAGAAAGAGAAGTGGGGAGAGAGAGGAAGAGAAGCAAATGGTTGCTTGTCATGTGTGCCCTGACCAAGATCAAATCCAGGATGTCAGCACACTGGGTTGACACTCTATCCACTGAGCCAGCTGGCCAGGGCCAACACAGGTCTTAATGGACAATAGTTTATAGGACTGGCTGAAGCCTGGAGAAATCTGTCCTATACATTAGTTAAACTTGAATATTACTTATCTAGTCATCCTTTTGACTAACAGTTTACTATGTGCATAAAATGTTTACATTTACCCATTCTGTTCTAATATTGTATCATCCTAAAATATCTTTATAACACTGTTTTGAAGGAGACAAATATATTTAAAATAAATTAGTTTCTCTTTCCTCTGACTACAATTGTATGTATTTAAAATACATACAATTGAACTAAATAAGAACAGATATTAGTTACTCATTATTTTAATTTATGATATGTGTCCATTATTAGTCTTTACAACATCATGTCTATTATGCATCAAATCTGACAACTCAGTTTGGGAAGATAATATCTTAGTTAATCAGTGCCCAGTATCAGTTTTATCTCTGCATGGAATTTGAATTCTTCACACTTCACATACAATTGCTTCATTTTATGCATAAATATTCTATAAACTCAAGAAAAATCATTAATGACCTTGTCTCGTTGGCTCAGTGGGAGAGCATTGGTGTCTGTGTGGAAGTCCTGGGTTCGATTTCCAGTCAGGGCACACAAGAGAAGCAACCATCTGCTTTTCCCCCCATCTCCCACTCTCTCTTCCCCTCCCGCAGACATGGCTCAAATGATTTCAGCAAAGTTGCCCCCCACCCCCACCCCCACACTGCAGATGCCTCAATTGCCTCCTCTCAGGTGTTAAAATACCTTTGTGGCTGAGAACGAAGCAGTGGCACACAGGGACAGAGCATCACCTGGTAGCGGACTTGTCAGGTGGATCCTAGTTGGGGTGCATGCTGGAGTTTGTCTCTGCCTCCCCGTCCCTCACTTAATAAAAAAAAAGTATAAAAAGAAAAATTGTCAAAAAGCTGTGCTTATATAACTGAAACAAAATTTAAAACCAATACCATTGTGATTATAGTTATAATTAATATTCATAGTTTTTCTGTTTTAGGCTTACTTACTAAAATAAAAGTAATTTTAATAAAATTTAGAAACTCATAATTATGAGTTTGTATTCCATTTTTATTTTGTTAGTTATATACTATTGAGTAGAAAATGAAATGTGATTGCATATTGAAGACTGGAATAATCTCAAGCACTGGACATAAATATTTGTAACTATATAAAACAGGAAGAACATGGAGATATATTGTTATTAAACATTTCAATGTCATTTGAATCATATCTAATGGTTTCTTAGTACTTGATGCTATCCAACCTGATTTCTGTAAACAGATAAAAGGTAAAATTGATTAAATGTTAGTTCTGATTACAGGTGGTTTGTTCCTTCTGAATTTTCATTTAGTGACAAGAGTTGCACATATGCTAGATAATTCTGGGTGTCAAGAAAGTTAAAATTCATATTTTTTTCACTTGCTCAAATATTTTTGCAAATCAACTCAATCTATCTGCTTTGTAGGTTCATAGATAAACTACATTGCTCATAATAAAGTTTAAACAAATGTCCTAGTAATAAAAGATTGGCTTGAGTAGATTTTAACAGAAAATAAATACATATTTAATAACTTTTTTGTGTGTGTGATAATTACCAGTGTACATTCAGAAACTGAATTCATCTCAAGAGTAATGTTCTCCTCTCATTACCATATTGTATTCTTCAACTATCAACATATCTCATTTTTATTATATCAGGAATTTCACTTCACATCACTTTTCTGACTTAAGAAGAACAAATATTAAAACACAGCTTTTTTCACTCATTACTACCCATTGTTTCATAAAGCTTTACATTACCACACAGTGTTGACCAGCTTTATTCTGTAATTTGCAGTAGGAGACCAATGATGCAATGATAAGTGAGGTGGAGAAGTGTACTGTTAGCTAACACAGAGAATTTTTCACCCTCAGTATTAGCTAGGTAACATAGAGGCTTTGAGGGCAATAGATGTAGAGAGAGGTAAGAGCAATCAGCTGCCTATATTTAGTGAGATGGAAGAGCCTGTCAAAGACACCAACAACTAATCAGTTGCTTACGCTGATTGATGCTTTGCCTGAGTTCAAATCTATCAGTGACCAAGTAATGTTTACTGTTTACACAGCAGACGGATAAACTGAAGCTAATATATGGCTTCTAAGCAAATAGATCATTAATTCTGCTTAATATGTGGGGGCTATAGCTTAAATTGTCTTTCAAATAGCAATCTTTCACTTAAGAGAGAGAGAAAATTATGCTTGACTAAGCAATAACGATATTTTTTACAAGTAACAAATTTGCTGTGTTAGATTTTATTTTAGCTTATACTTTACAATTGCCACTTGCTATTAAATTAATCAAGGTATTTATTAACATGTTAATTAAAATGGCTAGAAAATAAAAATTTATAGTCTGAGAGAGGCAGAGGACTGTTTTTTCTTACATTCCATCCTGGAGTAAAACTATTTTTTCCATCTGAATTTATAAATATTTTTATTCTTTTTTATGAGATGATTTATTTATTTATTTTAAAGATTTTTATTTATTGATTTTAGAGAGAAGAGAGAGAGAGAGAGAAAGGGTTAGAGTTTTTTTTTAATTTCATGTTACTGAGTTAATTGTACTTTGTTATATCTTGACATCTAATTAATTGTAGGACATGCAATAGAATGGTTTGTTAATGGCTTATGAATCCAATATTTTTTACCAATCAATGTTGAAGAAAGACTGTTTGAAACATGTTTTTCCAAGCAATAATTTGAGTTATAGTTAAAAGACGTGCCATAATCTTTGTTAAAGTAAATCAGGTCTGACTAACCAGGACAGGAAGAAGAAGGGTTACTTTCTAAAATGTCATTGGACAACTTAGAGTTTGTTGTCAATCATTAAACTTTTGGGGTATCAGGGTTACTAAAATAAACATTTCAAAAGAATTATTTAGAAATTGTTTCATAAAATGATATTAAATAATAAAAGGAAAACTCAAGTTAAATTATGTCAGTCATAATAAATATATTTTTGAAGTTAAATAAACTTATAATAAAAATTATAGCTTTTTTAGGCACTGTTCATTTTACACAATGAATTAAATTACTCTATCTTGCTATACTTTTTACATTTTATCCAAGCTGTAGAAAATGGATAAAATCATTTGAGAACTGATAACACTAAATCATACTGCTTATTACCCAAATGATTATTACATAGTCAAAATTATTTTTCTTTAATTTTATTTAGAAAATTAAATTTAACAGAGTGACATTGATCCATAAAAGTACTTAGGTTTTAGAACTTTTTTATATTTGAACTGTTGATTATGTTGTATAACCATCACCCAAAGTCAAATTATTTTCTGTCACCTTGTATTTGACTCTCTTTACACTCTTTTCTCCACCTCCTTCCCTAAGTCCCCTCTGGTAACCACTTCACTTTTATCTATGTCCATGAGTCTCAGTTTGATTCTCACCTGAGGGTAAAATCATATAGTTCTTACCTTTTTCTGGATTTACTTATTTTATTCAGTATAATGCTCTCAAGGTCCATCCATATCGTTGGAAATAGCACTATGTTATCATTTCTTATGACTGAGTAGTTTTCATTATATATATATATATATATATATATATATATATATATATATATATATATATATATACCACATCTTCTTTATCCAAACCTCTATTGAGGGACACTTTGGTTGTTTCCATGTCTTGGCCATTGTGAATAATGCTGCAATTAACATGGGGTTCATGTGTCTACGTACCAGTGATTTCAAGAGTCTGGGGTAGATACCCACTAGGGAGAATGCTGGGTCATATGGTAGTTCTGTTTGTAATTTTTTGAGGAACCACCATACTTGCTTCCATAATGGCTGTACCAGTTTACATTCCCACCAGCAGTGAATGAGTGTTACTTTTTCTCCACAGCCTCTCCAATGCTTGATATTACCTGTGTTGTTGATAATAGCAAATCTAATAGGAGTGAGGTGGTATCTCATTGTAGTTTTGATTTACATTTCACAAATAGCTAGTGAAGATGAGCATCTTTTCATATAACTGTTGGCCATCTATATATCTTCTTGAGAGAAGTGTCTATTCAGGTCCTCTCTCCATTTTTTAAATTGGATTATTTGCCTGTTTCTTGGTGAGCTTTGTGAATTCTCTATATATTTTGGATATAAACCCCTTATTAGAGTTGTTGTTTGCAAATACTGTCTCTCATCTAATTGGCTGCCTATTTGTTTTATTGACAGTTCTATTGCTTTGCAGAAGCTTTTTAGTTTGATATAGACCCATTCATTTATTTTTGCTTTTATTGTCCCTGCTTTTGGGGTCAAATTTATAAATTGTTCTTTACAGCCAAGATCCATGAGTTTAGTATATACATTTATTCTATGTAATTTATTGTTTAAGATCTCATACTTATATCTTTGATCTAGTTTGAATTAATTTTTGTGCAGGGGGAAAAACTGTAGTCAAGTTTTATTCTTTTGCATTTGGGTCTCCAATTTTCTCCAATATATATTGCGACAGAGTCAGAGAGAGGAACAGATAGGTACAGACAGACTGGAAGGGAGAGAGATAAGAAGCATCAATTTTTGTTGTAGAACGTTAATTTCTCATTGATTGCTTTCTCATATGTGCCTTTACGGGGAGGGGGGGGGCTACAGCAGACTGAATGACTCCATGCTCAAGCCAGCAACATTGAGCTCAAGCTGGTGAGCCTTGTTCAAACCAGATAAGCCCACACTCCAGCTGGGTACCTTGGGGTTTTGAATCTGGGTCTTCCACCTCCCATTCCGAGGCTCTATCCACTGCACCACTGCCTGGTCAGGCTCAGCACCATATATTAAAAAGACTTTCTTGCCCGGCTGGTTGGCTCAGTGGTAGAGCGTCGGCCTGGCATGCAGGTGTCCTGGGTTCGATTTCCGGGCAGGGCACACAGGAGAAGCTCCCATCTGCTTCTCCACCCCTCCCCCTCTCCTTCTCTTTCTCTCTCTTCCCCTCCTGCAGCCAAGGCTCTGCTGGGGCAAGGTTGGCCCCGGGCACTGAGGATGGCTCCGTGGCCTCTGCCTCAGGTGCTGGAATGACTCTGGTCAGAGCAGAGTGGCGCCCTAGATGGGCAGAGCATCGCCCCCTGGTGGGAGTGCCAGGTGGATCCCAGTCGGGCGCATGTGGGAGTCTGTCTGACTGCCTCCCTGTTTCCAACTTCAGAAAAATATTATACAAAAAAAAAAAAAGACTTTCTTTTCTCCATTGTGTGTGTTTGGCTCCTTTGTCAAAGACGATTTGTTCATATATGTAATTTTATTTCTAGGATTTTTCTTTTTTTATTTTGGTCACAATTTGTATCATGACTCAGATCTATTGACTCTTGGTGGAGCTAATGGATCAATTCTTTTTTTATTATTATTAATTTTAATGTGGTGACATTGATAAATCAGGGTACATATGTTCAGAGAGAACATCTCCAGGTTATATTTTGATTCTGTTTCATTTGTCTGTATGTCTGTTTTCCTGTCAGTACCATGCTGTTTTGATTATTGTGGCTCTGTGGTATAATTTGAAGTCAAGTAGTATATATGATACCTCCAGCTTCATTCTTTTTGCTCAGAATTGCTTTGGTTATTTGGGGATTTTAGGTTCCATAAAAACTAGGTGAATTTTTGTTTTATTTCTTTAAAATGACATTGGGTTTTTGATGGGGATTGCATTAATTCTGTATATTGCTTTAGATAATATGGACATTTTAACTATATTGATTCTTCCAATCCATGAACATGGAATATTTTTACATTTCATTATGTTTTCTTAAACTTTTTTCAGTAAAATCTTGTAATTTTCAACACATAAGTCTCACATCCTTTATTAAGTTTATTCTTAAGTATTGTATTATTTTTGTTGCAATTATAAAAGATATTGTTTTATTTTTAGTTCATTTTCTGGAGTTTTTTCATTGGCATATAAAAAAAATAAACTTTTGCATATTGTTTTTTTATTCTGCAACTTTACTGTATTGATTTATCATTTTAATAGTTTTTTGGTGGAGTCTTTGGTGTTTTCTAAATACAGGATTATGTCAGCTGCAAAAAGTGATGCCTTTACTTGTTCTTTTCTGATATGAATGTCTTTGATTTCTTCTCTTGCCTGATTGCTCTGGCTAATACTTCCAGAATTATAATGAATAAAAGTGAAGAGAGTGAGAAGCCTTGTCTTGTTCCTGATTTTAGAGAAAATGCATCACTTTTTTCACCAGTTATTATATTATCATAGCTGATAGTTTGTTTCATATGACCTTTATTACGTTGAGGTACTTTTCTCCTATTCTGATTTTATTGAGTGTTTTAAACATAAAGGGATGTTGTATCTTATTAAACACTTTTTCTGCATCTATTGATAGGATCATATGATGTTTGTTCTTTGTTTTGTTGATGTAATGCATTATGTTGATTGATTTCTGTATGTTGAACCATCCTTGTGTTCCTGAAATGAATCCCCCTACATCATGATGTATTATTTTTTTAATGTGTTGTATTTGCTAGTATTTTGTTTAGGATTTTTGCATCTGTTTTCATTAGAGATATTGGTCTGTAGTTTTCTTTTTTTATATTGCCCTGCAAGGTTTTGGATTCAGAGTTATATTGCCCTCATAAAATGTGTTAGTGAGTATAGTTTTGTGTGTGTGTGTGTGTGTGTGTGTGTTTTGGAAAACTTTGAGAAGGATAGGTACCAAATGTTCTTGGAATGTTTGATAAAATTCACTAGTATAGCCACCTGGTACTGGAATCTTAGTTTGGGAGAGGTATTTTTAATAGTCGTTTCTATTTCCTCCCTGCTATGGTTCTATTTATGTTTCCACTTCTTTCTGGTTCAGTCAAGGACAATTGTATAATACTAGAAAATTACTAATTTCTTCTAGATTGTTGAATTTGGTGGCATATAATCTTTTTTTTTATTTTTTATTTTTCTGAAGTTGGAAATGGGGAGGCAGTCAGACAGACTCCTGCATGCGCCGGACTGGGATCCACCTGGCACGCCCAGCAGAGGGCGATGCTCTGCACATCTTGGGCATTGCTCTGTTGTAACCAGAGCCATTCTAGTGCCTGAGGCAGAGGCCACAGAGCCATCCTCAGTGCCCAGGCCAACTTTGCTCCAATGAAGCCTTGGCTACAGGAGGGGAAGAGAGAGACAGAGAGGAAGGAGAGGGGGAGGGGTGGAGAAGCAGATGGGTGTTTCTCATGTGTGCCTTGGCAGGGAATCGAACTCAGGACTTCTGCACACCAGGCCGATGCTCTATACTGAGCCAAATGGCCAGGGCCTATAATCTTTAATAGTATTCTACTATGATACTTTGTATAGCTATGATGTCTATGGTAATTTCTCCTTGTTTCTCTTTTTTTCTTAGTTAGTCTAGTCTGTGATTTGTCAATTTTATTATTCTTTTCAAATAACCAGCTCTTTGTTGTGTTATTTTTTAATGTTTTTTTCTGTTGTTATCTATTTAATTTAGTTCTGCTCTAATTTTTACTATTTTCCTTATTTGTTGACTTTGAGTTTCCTTTGTTCTTCTTTTTTTAATTATTTAAAATGTGATTTTAGATTGCTTACTTGTAATTTCTCTTAAGCCTGCAATAATACACATTTTCTCCTATTATTGTTTTCACTGCATCCTAGAAATTTTGATATTTCATGTTGTCATTTTTGTTTGTATATATCTTTTGATCTTTGATTTTATTGATTCTTTGATCCAGTCATTTTTAGAAGAATTTTGTTTAATTTGCAAAAATTTTATGGGTTTTTTTTCTTCTTTTTTCAGTTGAATTCTTATTTCAAAGCTGTATGTTCTGAATATATTTTTGGTATAAGTTGAACCTCCTGAATTTAATGATGTGAGTTTTGTGGCCCAACATATTTTCTATCCTTGAGAAGGTTCCATGCACAATGGAAAAGAATGTATACTGTGATGTTCTGGGAAGAAATGTCCGGTAAATGTCTGTTTTGTCTATTTGGTCTAGTGTGTTGTTTAAGGCCAATATTTCACTTTTGATTTTCTGTTTTGATGATTTATCTAAACTGTCAATGTTGTGCTGAGATCTCCAAGTATAATTGTATTTTTGTCTGTTTCTATTTTTAGATCAGTCAGTGGATGTCATATATTTTTGTGCTCCCTGATTCAGTGTATATATATTAAGATGTGTTATGTCTTCTTGATACAATGTTCCCTTTATCATTATGAAATATCCATCTTTGTCTCTTTGTTGACTTGAAGTCAGCATTGTAAGATATGAGTATGGCAATACCTGCTTTTCTTTAGGTATCATTTGTTTGGAGAATCCTTTTCCAACCTTTCACTCTGAGTCTACTTTTGTTCTTACAATATAGCTATGTCTCTTGAAGACAGCATATGGTTGGGTTTTGCTTTTTGATACAATCTGCTACTCTGTGCCTCTTCATTGGTGAATTCAGTTCATTTACATTTAGGATAATTATTGACACTTGAGGATTTCCTATAGCCATTTTATGTTTTGTTTTCCGGTAGCTCTGTGTCTCCTTTGGTTCTTTTCTTTTTTGTTTCTGTCTATTGTTTTTGTTTGGTGTTATTCCATATTTCTTTTCCCTGTTTTTTCTTTATTTAAGCTGTATGTTTTAGCAGTGTCTCTTTTGTGGGTGGTTACCATTAAGTTAATAAGAGGGAAATTTTCATATGTACAAAACTCCTTTGTCTGCTGAGTGCTTCTGCACTCCATCCTCCTTTGCTATTACAGATCTTCATCCTCTCCCATTTCATGTGATTGTTGTCACAGATTATTCTTATTTTTATTGTGACCTTGTTGGAGCTTTTACTTGTAGTTTTGATTTGTTTTGATCTTTGCATCTAGTCATATAACCCCCTTCAGTATCTCTTACAGTGCGTTTATTTTGGTGATATATTTCCTCAGCTTATCTATATCTGAAAAAGTTTTTATTTCTTCTTTGTATTTGATGGATAGCTTTGATGGATATAGTATTCTTGGCTGGTAATTCTTCTCTTTTAGTACATTGAATGTTTGGATCCACTCTCTTCTGTCTTATAGAATTTCTGTTGAGAAGTCCTATGATAACATAATAGACTTTTCTTCGTTTCTATAGCTACCTTGAAGATTCTTTATTGTTATTAATTTTTGTTAATTTTTTACAATATGCCTTGGAGAAAGTCTGTTTGTGTTGAGGTGACTTGCCATTGTGTTTGCTTCTTGAATTTGAGGATCTAACTTTTTTCATAGGCTTGGTAAATTTGCATCAATTATTTGTTAGAATTGACTTTTCATTTTCTTTCCCTGTCTTCTTGTGATATACCCATTATTCTTATATTGCTTTGATGGAATCAGACAATTCTTGTGAGTTTTTCTTTTTCTTTCTGTAGCATCTATAGTTGCCTGTCTTTGATGTCACTGATTCTGTTCTATATCTGGCTGTTTCTATTAGCTAAACTCGCTACCTCAGTTTTTAATTCATTTATTGATTTCTTCAATTCTGTTTGGTTCTTTTTTAAAGTTTTAATCTTTTTGGTGAAGTACTCAGTTTGTTCATTAATTTGTTTTCTGAGCTCATTAAATTGCCTATCACTGTTTTTTCTTGCATCTCATTTAGTATTTTTAGAACTTCAATTTTGAATTCTATATCATTTAACTGCAAGGTTTTCATGTGATTGAAATTGCTTTCTGGAGATTTTTCATTTTCTTTCTGAACTACTTGTCTGTCTTGTGTAGTCATGGTATTTGATTTCTCCTTCCTTGACAGCATTTAAGAGTGGCATTGTTAAAAATTCTAACAAAAAACAACTAAAAAATAAAAATTGAAAAATATTAAAAGAAATGACAAGTATAAAATAAAAACCACAAAAAATAAAAAGAAAATAATCATAAAAATAAAAAACAAACATAACACCCACAAAAATAAGAATAAAAGTATAAGATGAACAAAATGAAATTCAAAAGTGATAAAAAAAAGAAAATAAAAAAAAGAAAAGAAATTTCAGTTTTGAAGGGTTACTCTTTTCTTCTGGTAGGTGGTTCTATATTACAAGTTTTAGCTCTGCAAAATTCCTGGGCTATCTTCTGCTGAGATGTTGCTGTCGCAATGATGTACAGGGAGCTGCAAACATGTTTTGTGGGTTGGGTGTGTTGTGAGGTATTTATGGTTTTATGGTTTTATTTTTTTAGCAATGGTGATCACACACCTCCAGGTGTTCCTCCCCTCATCTCAACAGACCAGGGGACAAGACATTGGCACCTCTGTTCTTCAAGAGAGATAGTGGCTCTAGAGCAGGGGTTTCAAACTAATCCACGGGCTTACTTAATTTTATTCAAAATATTTTGAACTTTGTGGATTAGTCTGCAGGCCGCACAAAATTGTTTGGCAGGCCACATGCGGCCCGCAGGCTGCAAGTTTAAGACCCCTGCTCTAGAGAGTTAGGTTTGGGGTTTATCTCTGCTACTCTCCATGCCCACAATGTGAGGGAGGCAGGATCTGGAAGACTGGGGGGCGCACTTTGGTTTTCTCTGTCTCTGCACCGAGTGTGATCTTCAGGCAGGTTGGTGGGAACACTGGTTATGATCTCCTGTTCTGTCACTGCTTTGGTTTAGTATATCTCTCACTGCCCCTCAATATCTCCACTCCTCCTGGCAGAAGGAGGCCTATGAATTCTGGGGTTTGTTTTTTATATCTCAGCAGACAAAACCCAGATGGCCAAAACTTTCATCCTACCTATATTCCAGAAGAGAAAAATAAACACACTTGGAGCTTCTACCTTCTCCAGAGCCCTTGAGGAAAAAAACCCAGATTGCCCAGGTCTCTTCTCTCTGTGGAGCTGACCAAGAGTATGTTTTATTTCCCCTCCCCCCCTTGCGCCTTTTCAGTCATTCCCAACTTTAGTCCATTCAGTGCATGGATCTTTCAGCCAAGCCTGTAAGCCCACCTGAAGTTACCTTGCTGCAATATAGTTGTTCAATTTGCTAAAATATCAAGGGGAGAGATCAGGGGATTCCTATGCTGCCATTATTTTGACATTATCTCTATCATCATCAAAACTTATAATGAGCCCTGGCCGGTTGGCTCAGCGGTAGAGCGTCGGCCTGGCATGCGGGGGACCCGGGTTTGATTCCCAGCCAGGGCATACAGGAGAAGCGCCCATTTGCTTCTCCACCCCCCCTCCTTCCTCTCTGTCTCTCTCTTCCCCTCCTGCAGCCAAGGCTCCATTGGAGCAAAGATGGCCCGGGCACTGGGGATGGCTCCTTGGCCTCTGCCTCAGGTGCTAGAGTGGCTCTGGTCATGGCAGAGCGATGCCCCGGAGGGGCAGAGCATCACCCCCTGGTGGGCAGAGCGTTGCCCCTGGTGCGCATGTCGGGTGCATGCAGGATCTGTCTGACTGTCTCTCCCCGTTTCCAGCTTCAGAAAAATACAAAAAAAACCCACCTTACAATGAGTACTCACTTGTTTATTGGTGGAGGAAATGTATTTGAGAGAAAGAGTGTGAGAGAAAATTTCACAATAGACTATATTTCTTAGCAATATAATTCTATATGCTTTCATTTTCTTTGTGCCCTGTGACATCTGGTCTCTCATATCTAGATTATATCTAAACCTGTTTTGTCTGTACATTACTTATATCTACACCATACTTAAATTCTCCAGGATTCTGTATAAGGATCAGCAGAAATTATGAGCAGGGAAAAAATAAGTTTATAGTTTTTTGTATGGAAAAAGTACAGTAATTCATAAATAAACATTGTGTTTCATGTTCTCATATCTGTAAACCTACTTTTGCCTTACCCTGTATTGGGTTTTAATGTTCATTTGGGCTAAACAATAGAGCTTAAAGAACATTATGGTAAAAGGCACAGAATCTGATATAAGTTCTGAAAATCCTATGTACCATGCCAGGGCTTGATGGGTCCTTTTATCAAAAAAGTCTCAGGACATTCCTGTATAGTTTACAGGCCACTGATTTTAGTAGAAGACTAAAATCAGCATGAATTATGGAATACTGATATGCTCCACTTAGATAATATATAAAACTAAAAAAAATATTCTGTTTATATGAATGAATGTC
Source organism: Saccopteryx bilineata (assembly GCF_036850765.1). NCBI lineage: Eukaryota > Metazoa > Chordata > Mammalia > Chiroptera > Emballonuridae > Saccopteryx > Saccopteryx bilineata. The sequence continues at coordinate 72,822,933 of NC_089491.1, read as the reverse complement.
AGTTAAATACATTTTCTTACTTTTGTCCTTTGTGAGAAGTGGTAGGCAAAAGCAAAACAAACATTATTTTAAATAAGAAACACTTTGTACTTAAAATTGGCAAGGCAGCATTAGAGAAAGAATTGATGAGCAATATCTATTCAATTATGAACTACTCCATCTTTGGAACATAGAGGAAAATCAATACTGTAATTGAACAATGAAAAACCACCACAAAAATAAATTATGTACTTAATTTGGCAATTATATAAATTAATTAATAGTATAGACAAAGGACAAATAGAATGTAAAATTAACTTGAAAGCAAAGATAAAATTATTACTACCCATGGAAACAGTTCATTTTATTGGATACAGTTTCTAGAAGAAGGCAGCAAAAGCATTTGCTCTGAGGTCCCCTATAGTCGAAACATGGGAGAAAAGATCCATTATGTGCCTGAGAAAATAAAGCAGGAACTCAAGAGATGCTTATCATCCTGGTTTCCAGTCTACCTGAAAATTATCTCTGAATGGAGTCAGTGGTAATGAGAATATATGCCTCTGAAAACATGAAGTTTCACCAAGAGCTTGGGCATGTCAGCCAACATTTACTCCACACACATTTCTGTGATATTATCTTACTCTTGATCCCTGATAGCGAGACATTTTACTCTAAAAAGGAGATGAATGCATATGAAAACTTAGATTGCAATGCATTGTTCTTCTTAGTGATTGAAATAAATCTACCCTTTACTTGTTTTTGTGTAGCATATGTCCAAATATTTTATATCCATTTAACACAATGAATAAGAATAGGGGATTTAGAGTCACACCACCTGGATTTGAATTATAGCTTTGACAATTAATTCTTGCATGACAAGTAACAATATTTTTTATTTCATGCAAATCAATGTATAAATGTGTTTATTTGTACATACAAAAATATATGTACAAATACCTCATCATCCTTCAAAAAGGATATGTAGTGACTTAAAAGAATAAAACAATATATTTATATAACTTTGTCCATGCATGCAAAGGCATATTAATAATGTCTAACTTAGGGTTTTTTATAATGATATATTAACATAATAAAAGTAAATGCTAGAAATAATGTTTGAAACATTTTAGGTTGTTCAGTAAGTGATAATGCAGTAATAACGATGATATTAAAATAATTTTATAGTAATATGTGAATTCTTACAATATCTATATAAAACATTGGAGGCAGGAGTCATTTTTTCAAGTTCCCAAATAAACAAGCGCTCACATAGTGATGTGTTGCTAACAGTATTGCTCAAGTTACTATCAGGGGTATCTGAGAGTCACTGCAGGCCTACTCCAAGCCTCCTGCCACTGTGGATTCACTAACTCACGTGGAGCCTTCCTAACCCAGTGTGGAGCTGGTTCCTGGCAATAACTCACAGAATCGATTTACACACCTTCCCAAGAGGCAGCAATGGAAGCAACCCACCGTGTTGTGGCTCCATGGACTGGTGTGTGCCACGCACGGCTCACCCACTGTCTCCTCCTGCCACTCCCGCTCCCTCACCTTCACTCCGGTTGTTCTTTTCCAGCCTGTTTTCTCTGCTGCTGCACAGGCTCCATGACCTATTCCTAAAGTTTCCCTAATGAAAGACTCCATCCCCAGGGCAGGGGGAACAAGTTGTTGATAGGAAGTTAAGTCTCCAGAGTTCAGGCCAGCGTGATTCCTGAGCACTCACTATTTCCACTTTTCCAGGGAAAACACATATTCTGTAAATGGGTACTTCTCCACTCAGTCTGGCCAGTTCATCCAGATTTAGCTTTTCTTTCCTTTTTCCCAATGCTTGTGTAAGCACCAGTATAAGAGCTTCCACTTTTCTCGTATTCAGCTCCCATCTTCTGATGTAGTGCTCAGAGCACACCATGCATGTAAGACATTCTGTATGATCACACGCATATCTGAACCAGCATGATGACATGCATAACTAAAATCTGCTCTCAAATTGGTCTTGGAATGGAATATGACTGGAGGGAGGGATGGGGAGATGAATATGGCACTGAATCAGTCTGGCTCTAAAGAGCCTTAGCAACGGCTGCTAACCTTCATTCCTGCCTATTAAAATTATCTTTGCCAAATGATTATTATAGAAGCCTAGTGGCAGGTGTATTGCTTCTAGCTCACTGATCCTGCAGGGAAACCAGTATCCCACAGCTGGCTTTGCAACTTGCACCATAGATTAAATTGCTTGGTTAGAGGGGAAATCAATTGCTATTTAAAACAAAAAGAAGAAAAGAAAAGAAAAAGAAACAACCTCAAAAAATGCTTGCAATCTACAATCTAATCAGCATCTAAAAGCCCCTCGTAGATTAGTTTTATTGGCTCATTTTATACAGCAGACCTGATGACATTTCACACAGAACCTGTACTAATTTCTTCCAACTTCAGCACTGACTTCCTGACAGTGACCAGGAGGAAATGAGTCCTTCAGCACTTGCTTATTTGTGGTATATTGCTTTTCCCTCTATATTTTAGTTTAGCTAAATTATTTTTTCCTGTATGCAACATTTTATTTATGTTTCTTTGGCCATAGATTCAAATTTATTCACGTAAGTGAATATGAACCACAGGTCACCTATGGGCAAGGATAATTGCCCTGCCACTCAGGAATCACATAAAAAGGGCACCAAGTATGCATTTAATAAACATTTATTGAATACCTACCTGGTGTTAGACACATGGATTGTGGGATTTGAACAGAATGAACCTTTCTATACTACTATAAAGAAGGAGATTCAATGTTGTAGTTGTTTTTCCTCCAAATATATAATAACGCATAATTCCACACTTCTATATATTATAATACTAAATATATATACACACACTATATATAATGGATTCACTTGTCAATGAATTATTTAATGGGGACTGCCTCTCACCCTCCCACACATTCACATGAGTGCACAGACTGTGCCAGCCAAATTATTTACACTCTCTCCTTGTCACTCAATGACCTTTTAAATAAAATAAAAAAAAATGGGTTGATTCCTACTACATGAAATTTTAGAAGTGAGATTGTTTTCTTTTGTGTTGGTAGAAACATGTTTTGTTACAAGCTCCAAGCGTTTTTAAAACAATCTCCTTTTAAGTCTGGGCTGCATGCAGTGTTGGCTTCTCCATTACCCACCAGGGCCAGATTTACTTTAGGTACTTTTAAGGTTGAGAGAATAGGAACTTCCTGCTACTGCATTTCAATGTCAGCACTTCTTACCCATGTGATTGAAATATAATTATAGATAATAAAATAAAGTACAAGCATGGCAAAGTGGCAAAGGTCTATTTGAAATGTAAATATCTTACTATAAAATGCTTTCTTTCCATGGCAGAAACATACAACAAATAAAGTTTTATGCTTCTCTTGTAATCGAAGGATATTTAAAATACTAACAATTTTTATGATTCACTTAACGATTGTCTGAAAATTAAAAAAAAAACACTAATAGTGGTGAAGAAAAACTAGCTGGCAGGTGGGCAGGAGGATGCTAGGGACCAGTGGCCCTGGTCAATGGCACACACGGAGAGTAACGACAGTTCCCTGCAGAGTTAGAGACTTGCGAGATTCCATGTCCTATTTGGAACCTATCTCCTTTGTTGTTTCTTACTTATTTAATTCTTAATGGCCTTAACTTTGCCCTTTTCCCTGAACAGACTTTTCTAATTCTTATAAGAAAAAAACCTGCATCAAAATTTTGAATTTGGCCCTGGCCGGTTGGCTCAGCGGTAGAGCGTCGGTCTGGCGTGCGGGGGACTCGGGTTCGATTCCCGGCCAGGGCACATGGGAGAGGCGCCCATTTCCTTCTCCACTCCCCACCCCTTCCTCTCTGTCTCTCTCTTCCTCTCCCGCAGTCAAGGCTCCATTGGAGCAAGGATGGCCCGGGCGCTGGGGATGGCTCCTTGGCTTCTGCCCCAGGCGCTAGAGTGGCTCTGGTCCCCGGCGGAGCGACGCCCCGGAGGGGCAGAGCATCGCCCCCTGGTGGGCAGAGCGTCGCCCCTGGTGGGCGTGCCGGGTGGATCCCGGTCGGGCGCATGCGGGAGTCTGTCTGACTGTCTCTCCCCGTTTCCAGCTTAAAGAAAAAAAAAATTGAATTTGAGGGCAGTCCTAAATATTACCTCAGTTTTCATTAACTTAGGAAATGATGACAATGGCACACTTTGGTAGTGCCCTCCCGGAGCTGTGCCTCATCCACGCCCTCCCTGTGCTCCCTGTTATTAGTCTGTTGAAGATGTTCCTTTCAATAGTGCAACATGAATAACATTAATGTCTACTGCCATTAACTGATTGCCCAACCATACTATACACCATTTTCTATCCATCTTTGCAACATTCTTGGAACCTCTATATTACAATGTCCATTTCTAAGCTTAGATATTAAGATTCAGGGAAGTGAAATAATGCTCCAATAGTCAAATAAGACTAAAAATATATATATCAATTAACTTTAAATCTTTCTGCCTTTGAAAACTGATTATTTACCAAAAGATTCTTAATTGCGCATTTATTCAGCTAGTTTTTTGGTGAATGATTAATACCAGTCTTGGCCTGTGCTATGCTTTAGTACTAAGATGGTGGGCAAAACAGGCCCTAAGCAGCCTTAAAGTTAGAATAAATTTATCATGCTTCCCATTGGCATTTTTATTTTATGTAATTTCTTGAAGTAGAATTCTAACCAAATATTTTGTGTCTGGAAGAAGAAAATTTTAACTTCTATGGAACTTAACAAAACTGTTTGAATATTTTGTTTGTTGTTTGTGTGTCAGGTTTAATGTCAAATCTAGAGATGATTTTTTATTTGTCTTTTGTTCAAGAGCATTCTTGATGAACAATAATGTGGAAAGATAGATCAACCTACTGTAATAAAAGAGGCATGGTTTTCCTATTACTGTATAGAAGCTCTTCAATTGTATATCAACCAGATTCTTAAAACCTTTCAAAGAACCTTATAAATCAAAACTCATCCATGATTTTCTGGATTTTCTGTTATATTCTCTTTGATGATTATTGACATCAGTATAACCATTTAACTTAAGCTTATCTATTGAATGAGTAAATAAATGAGATTGTCCCCTCCAGAAATACATATAAATAATTATCACACTCTAAGAATCCAAGTCCAAAAACATGTAAAGATCTTCCTGATTAAGTTATACCAGCTCAGTTATTCTCTCTCTGTGTTAAATAATAATAAGCTAAGTTTTCATGCATCTACTATAAAATTAAGTAACTTACTGATTAATTTTTTTATTTATTAATTTTTAGGGAGAGGACAGAGAGAGAAATAGAATCAGGAAGCATCAACTCATAGTAATTGATTGCTTCCTGTACGTGCCCTGACCAGGAAAGCCCAGGGTTTCAAACTGATGATCTCAGCATTCATGTTGATGCTTTATCCACTGTACCACCACATGTCAGGGAGCATTTTACTGATTTTAATCCAGACTTTAGTAAACTACTATCGTCTTTTGTTATACAGAAAATTTATTTACAGATTGCATATTATATAAAGATAGACTTATTTAAGACAATACAAACAGTATAATCACAAAGAAAGGCACAATATACTTAATTTTAAATAAACTTACCTATCTTTTTTTCATAATAACATAGGCAGTTCCTAATACATCGACAGCAGCCTAACAAATGAGCTAAGGGCATGGCAGGTTATCAAGTCTTTTACTGGGTGGAGAAAAATGTTATTTTAAGCAACAAGTGGTTCCTGTATGTAGAAACAGAATCTCCTCTTAATAGTGCTATCAAATAAATATTAGTGTGGTTCTCATGTCTGACCTGTGGTGGAACAGTGGATAAACCATTGACCTGGAATATGAATTGCCTGGTCAGGAAACATATGGGAGTTGATGCTTCCTGCTTCTCCCCTCTTCTCTCTCTCTCTCTCTCTCTCTCTCTCTCTCTTTCTCTCTCTCTCTCCTTCTCTCTTTCTAAAAATAAATAAATAAAATCTACAAACGTATATTTATGTGGTTCTCTATTAGTAGCTACACTTAATTTCATCAGGAGAACCCTTGGAAGTAACAGGCTGTGGGTAAATGTGGAGAGGAGTCTGTGAGTTATATTTTAGCTGATGTGAACTAGCCAAACATTTAACCACCATTTATAAAATGTGGCCACATTAAAAGAACAGGAAAAAATGATATATTTCGAATTCTAAAAAAACAACTTACAAATTAGTACAGTACTTAGAACTTTGTCTGTTTTTTATTTTTTTTGAGACAGAGAGAGAGAGGGATAGATAGGGACAGACTGACAGGAAGGGGGAGAGATGAGAAGTATCAGTTCTTTGTTGTTGCTTCTTAGTCTCCTAAGTTGTTCATTGATTGCTTTCTCATATGTGCCTTGACAGGGGTTGGGGTGGGGCTACAGCAGAGAAATGAACCCCTTGCTCAAACCAGTGACATTTGGGCTCAAACCAGCGACCATGAGGTCATGTCTGTGATCTCACACTCAAGCAAGGGACCCTGCACTCAAGTTGGTAAGCCTTCGCTCAAGCCAGCAACCTCGGGGGTTTCGAACCGGGGTCCTCCACATCCTAGTCCAACGCTCTAGCCACTGCAAAACCGCCTGGTCAGGCCAGTACTTAGTACTTTAAAATAGTTCAAAGAAACAGGTTAAAATGGGACTGATGACCAGGGTTCTTTAAATAGAACAAATAAAAACATATTTGAGGTTTTCTAATTTATAACATTTCTGTATTCTATATAAAGAAAGGCAAAATAATTTTGTAATTTAATGTTTCTGTTCTTTTATTTTAAGGAATATTTTTCCTGTATTTATTTCCTGTATTTAAAAAGTATCAAATTTAGGTATCAATTCATGAATATACAAGAATCATTTATGTTAGAGAAACAAAGTGTTTTAGCCTGCTGCCTCTTTTAATTTTAAATATTAACCAAGAGACTGGTTTGAATAAGAGTTGTTTATTATCTATCAACTGGGGATTTTAACTGTAGAATATAGAATTCCATCCATTTTCTTTTCCTTATATTTGTGTCTTATTAATAAAATCTATCTTATGCCCATTCATATTACCTTAACAGAACACTACTCAAAACTCCTTACATCCTTCCTTCTCTTTACTCTTCCTCCACTGCAACATTTCATTAAATCTAGAAATGAGTAATGGTTGAAATGAATATGACAGTCTATAAACATGTTATGTTTATTTATTTATTTAATTCTTTTAGACTTGCCCTCAATCATGTTTTAGGTTTGTCTGTAGAATAATTTATAAGTATTTGATTGTTTCTTATCCCACTATGTATTATTATATTTAACATTCATCTAATTACATTTTTGATAATACATATAAACACAAGTGATTTTTCTATAAATTATGTTGATACATTTATATTCAGTTAGGTTTTATTAACTTCTTAGGTAAATCTTTATTTTTAGTATTTTTTCTTATGATGAAGATTTTTCTAATTTATTCTCAAAGCAAGTTCCCAATATGCAATATATTATTAACTATAACCACTATGCTGTCTATTATACCCCCATGACTTATTTTATAACTGGGAGTTTTTACCTTATGACCTCCTACACCCATTTCATCTCCTTCTGCCCCCTCCCATCTGACAACCACTAACCTGCTCTCTTATAGATTTTAAATTCTGTTAAAATTTTTTATAATTTTATTTATTTGTTGATTTTTACTTTTTGTAATGCTAGTGATTATTTGAAGATCTTTTCTGATAAATAAAACATACAGGTCAAATAATTTTCTAGTATTTTCTTAATTTTTTATTTAATTTTTCTCTATTTTCGTATGTTAAAAAATGCTTGATTTTAGGATATTTTTCTTTTATAAAACAACTGTAGCCTGACCAGGCAGTAGCGTGGTGGATAGAGCGTCGGACTGGGATGTGGGGAACCCAGGTTCAAGACCCCAAGGTCGCCAGCTTGAGCGCAGGCTCATCTGGTTTGAGCAAGGCTCACCAGCTTGGACCCAAGGTCGCTGGCTTGAGCAAGAGATCAATAAGTCTGCTGTACCCCCCTCCCCCCGTCAAAGCACATATGAGAAAGCAATCAATGAACAACTAAGGAGCCACAAAAAAAGAATTGATGCTTCTCATCTCTCTCCCTTCCTGTCTGTCTGTCCCTCTCTCTAACTCTCTCTGTCTCTGTCACACACACACACACACACACACACACAAACACACACAAACAAAAACAAACAATAAAAAAAAAAACTGCAAATATTTCAGATGATATAGAGTACCAGAAAAAAAAACCCCTCTTTTTTTCCTGTTATACAGAGATAGTGAAGAACTGATGCTCTTAAAGATTGATCTGAGTTGGGATTGGTTGAAGTTTAAATTTATCCATCACTGCCTTATTAATTATCTGTACTGGTCTCTTCATTGAGATTCTTGTAAGTGTCTCTATCTTCATCCTGAACTGTGAAATATTTAGTTCTAGCTGGTAAAAATTTAACCTTAGCTTTTTAAATTCTTGCTTTGAATGTGTGTATAAAAAATGCTCTTTCCAGCAGATTACCTTGTAAGCACTTACAAGGTTTTAGTTTGAATTTTGAAAGCCTTTGCTTGACTTAATTCCCCACACTCCCATATATAGTCCTCAAATTCAGCAAATATTCATGATAGGAAACAAGTGTAACTGTTTTCAAACTGTCATGCAAACTACATACAACATTATATTCTTGTTGATATTTATTTACATTAATAGTTCTTCTGAATAAAAAAGCAAAATTGTCCATCTGCACCCAGAATCAACAAATTCCTCCATGCAGAAATTGCCAGTGATTATTTGTCCAGCTCAGAATAACTTTCCCTTTTTTGGAATTCTATCCTGTTCTCGTTGTTTCCCTAAATCTCTAATGACTTTAAAAATATAATTTTGTAATTTATTTTTACCTTTCTGTGTGTGATCATAGGGATATTATATCTTCTACCACATTCTATCTGGAATCTGAAATTCATAAACTTTATTATTTTAAAATATGTTAGATATGTACATTTTTTTCTCTTTTATTATATATTTTCTATGCAACATTCTATCTCTTTCTTTTTCTCTAGTCAGCACTGCCAACTATCTGATTTTCAATCTTTTTTTTTTTTTTTTTTTTGCATTTTTCTGAAGCTGGAAACAGGGAGAGACAGTCTGACAGACTCCCGCATGCGCCCGACCGGGATCCACCCTGCACGCCCACCATGGGGCGATGCTCTGCCCATCCTGGGCGTCGCCATGTTGCGACCAGAGCCACTCTAGCGCCTGAGGCAGAGGCCACAGAGCCATCCCCAGCGCCTGGGCCATCTTTGCTCCAATGGAGTCTTGGCTGCGGGAGGGGAAGAGAGAGACAGAGAGGAAGGCGCAGCGGAGGGGTGGAGAAGCAAATGGGTGCTTCTCCTGTGTGCCCTGGCCGGGAATCAAACCAGGGTCCTCCGCACGCTAGGCCGACGCTCTACCTCTGAGCCAACCGGCCAGGGCTTTGATTTTAAATCTTTTAAAAGTAGATTTTTTTAAGGTAGAGAAAGAGAGCATGAGATAGAGACAAACAGGGACAGACAGGAAGGGAGAGAGGTAAGAAGCATCAACTCATAGCTATGACACCTTAGTTGTTCATTGACTGCTTTCTCATATGTGCCTTAACTGACTGAGCCAGTGAACCCTTGCTCAAGCCAGCAACTCTGAGTTCAAGCCAGTGACCTTTGGGCTCAACCTCAAGCCAGTGATCATGGGTCATGTCTATGATCTGGCGCTGAAGCTGGTGAGCCTGAGCTCAAGCTGGTGACCTTGGGGTTTCAAACCTTAGTCCTCAGAATTTCAGGTTGACACTCTGTTCACTGTGTCACTGCTTGATCAGGCTAAAAGTAGACTTTAATATTATATATATTGTATGTTGCCTTAATTTAATAAATCTATTCAGTTTTCCACACTACATACCTTGTGTTTTTGTGTTGTTTCTTTTGTTTTTTTGTGTGTGTTTTTTTTTTTTTGGCTTGCTGTCTTTGATCTTTTTCATATTTTGAATTTAGTCTGCTTACTTTTCAAGATTTATCTTTCCCCATGAGTGCATTTAAATTAGTAAACTTTGACAGATCTGCTTTAGCTGTGTCCTAATGATGATTAATTTTATCTGTCATCTGAGTGTATAGAAAAGCACCAAATGGCATAATCTACATAGAAATATTAAAAAGCCCCAGGATCAATGTTCTCTTAAATGTTCCTCCCATGAGCAATGTGAACAAAATGTATTACAAGTTTAAAAAACACTGTATATTCTTATAAAGTCTCCATGCATATTAGCATGTTAATTGAATTGCAAAATTTGGTATAAGACACTGAATTTGGCATTTTTAAGCCTAAGATTTATAAACATTTTTTATATAGTCTTCTTTTCCAATTATGCTTATTAGAAAAATTTAAAACCAGATTTATATGCTATATATAAAACCAGATATCTGTGGTATTTTAAGGATATCATATTTCTATTCTTATGGAGTGTTTTTGGAAATTTACTCAGTATTTTGTAGCTATTTCTAGAACCACCTGTAGTTTTTTGGGGTTTTTTTTTTTGTGTGTGATAGAGACAGAGAGAAGGACAAATAGGGACAGACAGACAGGAAGGGAGAGAGATAAGGAGCAGCAATTCTTTGTTGTGGCATCTTAGTTGTTTGTTGATTGCTTGTTCATTGATTGCTTTCTCATATGTGCCTTGAGTAGGAGGCTACAACAGAGCAAGTAACCCCTTGTTGAAATCAGTGACCTTGGGCTTCAAGCCAGCAACCTTTGGGCTCAAGCCAGCTAACATATGGTCATATCTATGATCCCATGCTCAAGCCAGTGACCCTGCGCTCAAGCTGGTGAGACATCACCAAAGCTGGAGACCTCAAGGTTTTGAACCTGAGTCCTCTGTGCCCCGGTCCAGTGCTCTATCCACTGCACCATCACCTGGTCAGGCATAGAACCACCTGTAGTTCTTAGTCTGGCTTTTAATCACCCTGCACTGAAATTTTGAGAAGCAGCATAAGTTAATGTAATCTTGTGCAATAGATTCAAACAGTTTTGTATCTTGATAATTAATATATGTATGACCTTAGGAAAGTTACTTAACCTTCTCTGTCTCTTATTTTTCTCAATTTAAAATAGGATAAATAAAATCTTTTAAACAGGGTTGTCATGGAAACAATATATTTATACATTTAAAGATTCTAGAATTGTACTGGCCATTCATTTGCAGCATCATTCCATAACATAACAGATGTTTAAAATTCCCATGTAGTCAATATCACCTCAAATAGATTTTCAGATAGATACAAATAAAATGAAGGAAGTACATTACATAGGCCATGCTCATCTCCCATAATTTTGTGACTGGTTTTGATCCTTCACATTTTCTCTATGCAAGCTGCATGTGCCTATACATGCAACTCCTGAAAATGAAGATCCTTGAACTAAACACTCACTTAATAAATGACTAAAGGCTTTTATAGTAATATCACTGCATCAACTATATGACACAATTATATACATATATTTTATATAAACTATAAATAATTATATATAATTATTTACATGCATATTTCAGAATATATCTATTTTACTATACATTTCAATATATATATTTCATGCTAAGAAAAACTGAAGTTTGAAATTTACAGGTTTCGGAAATATTTCTTTGTCTTTGTCATTTATTTAATAACTTAACTCCATACTACTTTTAAAAAATTAATTCCTTTTAAGGTATTAGTTATTAGTTATTTAGTTTTATAATTTTATAAATTTTTATTGACTATTGTTTGTTTGGTATTGTGTCAAGCCATAAGTAAATTTTTAAATTTTGTGTCCAAATTCATGTGGTAACAATAGAGGTATTTCATCATAAAAAAAGAACTGAGATCAATTATTAAACTTAAACAGGATTTGTTTGAGATGACCATTATTTTATCTCTACAGGTTAGAGTACTTTTTTTCACTATTTCAATTAAATACAAAATATAGTAACTGAGTGGTTTTTTTTTCTAAAAAAGATATTATTTTTTGCTTACTTCTACAGTGCTTTGAATATAAAATAAAAATATCACCAGTCTGATTTTTTCAACTTTATTCTGTCTGGAAGAGCTTCCTTTATAAATCAATTTAATAATCACTACAATAATTTAATTGATTCAGTCATTCTTAGGTCATCTATCACTTATAATTCTTTAATCACTGTACTTGGTGAAGTAAAATGAAGATAAAAATATGTAGACTATTCCACAACCTACCTGCACACTGGATTTTTATCAGATTTGGGAGCTCACTACTGAATCCTGCTCCAAAATGGAACACTGTTCACACTGTACCCTCGGAGTTATCCCTCTGACATATTGTCAGGTAACAAGATCTGGCTTTCTGTCTGGGTCTCTTATAAGTGAAGGACCTGGAACTGTGGCTGGAATTTGATTGAGACAAATGAGGCACTTGACTTAAGGATAAAATTTTAGAGGATTCCCCAAAACTCACTAATTAAGGAAAATAAAAGTTTAAATATACATTATTTTAAACAAAATTCAAACCAAATGTAAAAAATCCACAGTGAATAAAATAAAAATTTTCAATAGATTAGATGCAACGATGACACACAGAGCCATTATGTAGAGCCTAAGGCAAAAAGAAAAACTGCGGACTCCTATAAATGTTTAATCTAGTGTCAGTTTTTTTCAAAACAAAAAAGCATAAGAAAAAGTTGGTTTTGAAAACATTACTGAAGAGTTTGCTTCTAATAAGTTCTGATAAAATTATAATATAAAGTAAAATAAAAATTAATTGTTTTATTTATATTAAATCAACAAAATATATTAAATATTTATTTTAAAATAGTAATATTGTGACTTTTAATATGTTGACTTCTCAATTTTTAAACATTTTTTAATTACTTTTATGTAATTAAAGATGCTGGCTCTGGCCGGTTGGATCTGTGGAAAGAGTGTTGGCCCAGCCTGTGAACATTCGGAGTTGGATTCTTGGTCAGGGCACAAATAGAAGCAACCATCTGCTTCTTCTCCTCCCTCTTGGCCTTCTCTCTCTCTTCCCCTCTTGCAGCCATTGACTTGCTTATTTCCAGCATAGTCCTGGACACTGAGGATAGCTCCATTGGTCCAAGAGTCGGTCCCAGACCAGGGCTACCTAAGGGATACTGGTTGGGGCATATGCTAGGAGTTATCTCTCTATTCTAACCTTCTCTCAAAAAAAAAAAAAAAAAAAAAAAAAAAGAGATGTTGTCATTATGTCTGTTCACAAGTAAATAGAATTCATATCAACTTCTGAGGTACAAACAATTACTGTGCCTACACTGAGTTAAGACAGGAGGGATCCTTTTCTGCAATTCACCATTTCCTGCAGTTTGACATGCAATTTTTACATGCTTTCCCTGTCTCAATTTCTCACTAAGAAAGTCAACTACTCCTTTCTGTATTTACTTCATTCTGTCATTGTTTAGTAACAGCAAATTAAAAGAGGTATTATTCAATGAATGCTTGTTTAGCATGGAATTATTAAGATGTTCAAGCTGATACTATGGGAGAGATAGAATATACATTGTATATTTAGTAAAGAATAAAATCTTGTACAAAGCATGAACACAGCAATGGAGAAAAAAGGCTTCCTTAGAATTAAATATTGGAAAAATTATAATTTTATTTCAAATAGTTGTGAAAGGCTTCCTGTAAGTGGTAGAATTTATAAAGTGTATCACTAAATTGAGGATGATAACTCATAAATAGAATAAGTGAATAAAGAATATAATTATATCCCTGGCCAAGGAGCTCAGTTGGTTGGAGTGTCATTCCAATATACCAAGGTTAAAGGTTTGATTTCCTGGCTAGGGCATATATGAGAATCAACCAATAAATGCATGAATAAGTGGAACAACCAATAAATGTCTCTCTCTCTCTCTCTCTCTCTCTCTCTCTGCCTCTTCTCCTCTTCTTCATTCCCTCTCTAAAAAATCAGTAAATAATTTTTTTAAGAAACAATGTAATTACATATGTGTTGGAGGAAAGGAGCTAGCCAGAGGAGAACAGAATGTAAGAAAAAAACTATTACACTGACTTAACCTTATCAAATAAATTTATAGCACAGTGAAAAGATATTGGTAGTAAGGAATATACTGCTAAGTCAGATAAATAATTCACAGATAACTCACAGTCATGATCATCATTATCAGTATTATCACCATGTCAAATTTTATACAATGTTTGAATGCCTACTGTAGGTCAGTGAGAATGCTCAGCTTTCAAGTGTATAAAATGTGGTAAGAATTATTACCTCCTCCATTTTTTTTTCAGTTAAAAAAATTAAAGTTGAAAATGCTACAAACTTTTCCCAAAGTATATAACTATTTAGGACAGTGTTATGTTGGGAACTTGGGTGTTTATCTACTAAAGTCAACTCACTCTAACACATGACAGGGAGGTATCAGCAGGAATCCACTAACACATATGGAATTGAACTGGAAGACATTTAGTGATCCTTACCAGCTGTATAAACTGATCAACATACTATGTCATTATCCTGCACCACATTCGGAGAGTATCGGAAAACATCACTCATCTCATTTTAGGTAAGAAAGTAACAACCCTAAAGGTCTAAAACTCTAAGGTCAGACTACTAAATTTAAAGTCATACAACTCAGATTGTAATTTTAGAGCTTTCTCTATTGAAGAGTTCTCTGTTGCTTCACAGAAATGTACTTTGTTCTCTTATATTTGTTTGATTTAATGGTTATCCTAATCTTGATTTAATATCAGAGCATGCTCATCTATTTTTATTTTTTGCTAGGCTCAGTACCTGTTCTGAGCTTTGGAAATTTCTCTGAGCTTTGATGGTTCTCACTTGTTTGCTTTCTCCTCTTTAGTGTAGTATGGAAAGGTTAATGATATGAAATACGTCTTTGAATCCTACTTCTGCCATTTTCCAGATATAGGATCTTGAGTCATTATTTAAAAACAAAATATAAAAAAAATCCAACTCAGCCTGATCTGTGGTGGCACAGTGGATAAAGCGTCGACCTGGAAATGCTAAGGTCGCCGGTTCGAAACCCTGGGCTTGCCTGGTCAAGGCACATATGGGGAGTTGATGCTGCCAGCTCCTCCCCCCTTCTCTCTCTTAGTCTCTCTCTCTTCTCTGTCTCTCCTCTCTAAAATGAATAAGTAAAAAAAAAAAATTCAACTCAGACATTTTTTTTCCTCTTTTATAAAATAGATGCTGGTTAGTTTTACTGATAATATTTTAGACCATCTAACATAATTACAAGTCATACACACTAGTAGTAAACTACAACTATTAGTAACAATGAGACCATCACCTATGTCAAATTTGTAATGAACTAAAATTTAATAGTGTGATTAGAGATAGCAAAAAACATTTAACTAATATATCAAAACAAATTTAGTTCAATAGTTTAACAAGTTTGTAATTAGTTAATATGAAAACAAAAGTATAAACTTTATCTGTGGTGTGAAATTATAATTGATTTTAGGTAAGCACACAGATCTCAGAGTTATATAGACACAAGTACAAATTCCAAATGTGGTCAACAATTTCATGTGTAACTTTGAGCAATTTATTTACTTTATCTTAGCCTCCTTTCTTCTTTTGAGAAGTGAGGAAATTCTAGCATCTATGTAATAGGCTTGCTATGAGATTGAGAATACATCCCATAAATACAGAGTGGGGAAAAGGTAGATTTATGGTTGTTCACATGGAAAATAATATAATAATTAATAAATAATAATAGAAGAATAAATAAAATCTACCTTTGCTCAGTGTTGTATTAGTTATTATCATCATCATCATCATTGTCACTTCAGAACCATGTTATGGATTTGTGATGATTATAGATTAGTTTATAAACCAATAATAATTAGCCAGATATAATTTTTACATGATGTCTCTTTGAACAACATACAAAAATTACAGGGACAGTGCAATCTACTTTATAACATATACGGAGTAGATCATTTATTTCATTATGTTAGCTGGAAAAAAAAGCATTTCAATAAGTTCTGTACTGTTTAAAATCTCCACTTTCCCCATTTCCAAAAGAATGCAATACTAAACAATAGCTACATTAAGTTATTAATTTATGTGTATACAGACAATGCATTACATAAGGTGTCTACTAGCTTAATTAACTTCCTATTTTACGAAAGATGCAAAATATGCACCTTTCCGAAGTCCCCAAACAAATGTTGAATGAATTTTTAACATTTTTACCTTCCTTCTAGCCACTTAAAAGACTGTAAATTGAACCTAGTGAATTTTTTAGGACCATGAAGTTTTAAAATTCATATGGATTAATTTCTCAGCCATGTGTTAGCATAGATTGTATTCTGATTTCAGAAATTGATGACTCTGAATGTATCCAAATATTTTTATATAACCAATATAAAATGAGAAAATCATGATTTCATGACCCATCTTAATTTCTTGCATACAAACAGAAGACCAAGCAGCTTCAACTGAGTGTCCACTATGTAACAGAGTGATGTACTAGACCAGGGGTCTCCAAACTACGGCCCACGGGCCACATGCGGCCCCCTGAGGCCATTTATCCGGCCCCGCTGCACTTCCAGAAGGGCCACCTCTTTCATTGGTGGTCAGTAAGAGGAGCACAGGATGCATCTGCACCCTGTGCTCCTGCAGTACTGTATGTGGTGGCACCGCAAAGTGTGGTGTCGCTTACGTGCAGTACTACTTCCGCTGACGCGGGACACATGCATCACAGCTCCTGAAGCACTTCGTATCACTTGTTACGACAAGCAGTGACAAATAGGGAACCGGACATTGACCATCTCATTAGCCAAAAGCAGGCCCATAGTTCCCATTGAAATACTGGTCAGTTTGTTGATTTAAATTTACTTGTTCTTTATTTTAAATACTGTATTTGTTCCTTTTTTTTTTTTACTTTAAAATAAGATATGTGCAGTGTGCATAGGGATTTGTTCATAGTTTTTTTTTTTTTTTTTTTTTTTTTGCATTTTTCTGAAGCTGGAAACAGGGAGAGACAGTCAGACAGACTCCCGCATGCGCCCGACCGGAAACCACCCAGCACGCCCACCAGGGGGGCGACGCTCTGCCCACCAGGGGGCGATGCTCTGCCCATCCTGGGCGTCGCCATGTTGCGACCCTCCTGGGCGTCGCCATGTTGCGACCAGAGCCACTCTAGCGCCTGGGGCAGAGGCCACAGAGCCATCCCCAGCGCCCGGGCCATCTTTGCTCCAATGGAGCCTTGGCTGCGGGAGGGGAAGAGAGAGACAGAGAGGAAGGCACGGCGGAGGGGTGGAGAAGCAAATGGGCGCTTCTCCTATGTGCCCTGGCCGGGAATCGAACCCGGGTCCTCCGCACGCTAGGCCGACGCTCTACCGCTGAGCCAACCGGCCAGGGCCTTTTTTTGTATTTTTTCTGAAGCTGGAAACGGGGTGAGACAGACAGACTCCCGCATGCGCCCGACCAGGATCCACCCGGCACGCCCACCAGGGGGCGACGCTCTGCCCACCAGGGGGCGATGCTCTGCCCCTCCGGGGCGTCGCTCTGCCGCGACCAGAGCCACTCTAGCACCTGGGGCAGAGGCCAAGGAGCCATCCCCAGCGCCCCGGCCATCTTTGCTCCAATGGAGCCTTGGCTGCGGGAGGGGAAGAGAGAGACAGAGAGGAAGGAGGGGGAGGGGGGTAGAGAAGCAAATGGGCGCTTCTCCTGTGTGCCCTGGCTGGGAATCGAACCTGGGTCCCCCGCACGCCAGGCCAAGGCTCTACTGCTGAACCCTCCGGCCAGGGCCATGGTTTTTTTTATAGTACGGCCCTCCAGCAGTCTGAGGGACAGTGAACTGGCCCCCTGTGTAAAAAGTTTGGGGACCCCTGTACTAAACACTGAAGCACTGTATTTTTATGCTTTATGCTCAATATTAGCATTTTCAATTGGTTATGAAATTAGGATTTAATTTCTCAATAAATAATTAAATAAATATTTTAATTTAGTATGCAACTTTTTTATATGGTTCAGTTTAAGAGTTTGACAAAGCATTGAATACTTCTTTTTCCCCTTTGATCACAGTTAATTTCAGTCAACATATATTTGAAAGTATAAATAAAGCATTGCATAATTGTTCCACAAACTCAAAGTGGAACAGCCCCTTTCAAAAGTAAAAGTCACAGTTGGCAAATATGTTCTAATTCATTAAAAATAAAAAAAGCAAGAAAATAAAATCAAATTTCTAAACAGTATGAATATTTTCATTTTGAACTTTAGATATATGTTGTTAAAGCGGTCAAATAAATAGTTTCTGGAGCTTACCACTCTGAGGATTCCAAGTGGATCTTTTTATTAATGAGTTCATGGATCAGCTTCTTGACCCTGGCTTACTTCTATCTTCTCCTTTATGTCTTATTTTAAGCCCTGAGACTCACCTTTCCTTTTTATTGCTGTCACCTTAAATTCTATACATTGGTATGCCTGTCCAGCAGGACCTGCTTTGATATAGAAGCCTTTCTGTCTTCCTTTCTGGCTTCTCCTTCCTGCCCATGAAACAAAGGTAACCAGAATGTCATTTTTCTTCACTACTCCCAGAGAAATCATGATTATATCTATCTACTTTTTGCAAATAAAAATCACATGGACTACCTAAATCCATGGGTATTTAATATCAGCTAAGAGATTCAGTATCACATCTCTGCAGATTACATTCTACTCTATTTTATTTTATTTTATTTTATTTTTTTATTTTTTTTTGTATTTTTTTCTGAAGCTGGAAACGGGGAGAGACAGTCAGACAGACTCCCGCATGCGCCCGACCGGGATCCACCCGGCACGCCCACCAGGGGCGACGCTCTGCCCACCAGGGGGCGATGCTTTGCCCCTCCGGGGCGTCGCTCTGCGGCGACCAGAGCCACTCTAGCGCCTGGGGCAGAGGCCAAGGAGCCAATCCCAGCGCCCGGGCCATCTTTGCTCCAATGGAGCCTTGGCTGCGGGAGGGGAAGAGAGAGACAGAGAGGAAGGAGGGGGGGCGGGGGTGGAGAAGCAGATGGGCGCTTCTCCTCTGTGCCCTGGCTGGGAATCGAACCCGGGTCCCCCGCACGCCAGGCCGACACTCTACCGCTGAGCCAACCCGCCAGGGCCAGTCTACTCTATTTTAAATAAGCAAGCATATAAACAAATGAAAACCAACAACAATATCCATTAAACTGTAGAAGCCTATACAGTTCACAAAGGTCTTGTATCTGACTTGCAGTCCCAACTTGCAATAGCCCTGGTATAAAAGATTCTATAGGTCCAGTTTTCACTTTGTGCTGCATTGCCACACTGTGTTATCATGGAAAGATATTAAAGTATTTCGTGTCCCAAGACTAAGTGGCATCCAGCCTTCTTGGAGTTAGGGTCATACTCCTTAATACTAAACTAATAATCAAGAGAACTTATTTCTAAATATTGAAACACAAATAGTTAATTCCAATGATTTTCCTAAATAATAGCTCTAGTAATTCCCTTCTACTGTGGCAGTCTTAGGTTATGAAATCTCCTTTGTAAATAAAGTTACCTTTAATTTTCACAATTGCTCCAAAAACAGAATTTGCTTTTACCAGCAATCTGTCTGTATCGGGATGATGCTCACCAACCAAGCTATCTGTCCAGGACAAGATTTTAAGTTTAAGCACAAAAAATAGATATAAGATTTTTAAAAATAGAACTATTCCAAAACCAAAAGCAGTAGAAAATATAGTAATAATAATTTCAAGTGTACCATTGTTGAGTTTAGGAATAGCTTAGCATTTCACTGAATAAATTCTAGTATTGAAAAGATACATTTTTAACTGCTATCTCACCAACTATGTCACCAAAGTAAGGTGATTGCACCTTTTTTTGTACTTGATTCTCTAAGCCATAAAATTAATGTTAATTAATTCATGATATTTTGTTCCAGTTACCATGTTTCATTAATTCTAAATCATACAGTTTAATTATTTTATATTATAACATCTCTGAAATCAAGATGGCTTTTACAATCAATATGGGAGAAAAGCATTGCATAATAATTTATTTGGCAAAAACAGAACATTCTTTGTTTGGATAAAATATGATATATGAGACAATATGTAAAATGGGAGGCTCTGTTCATGGGAATTAAGAGCTACACTTTCCAATGACACTGTTTAGAATCAAATCCCACCTTTGCCTCTGACTATATATATACAACCTTGAAAAATTTGTTTTGTTTTCTTTTTGTCCTGCTTTTCTGACTTTTAAAATGTTAATGATATAAACAATAAACACCTACTTCATTGTCAGCAGAAATATGTGGCCTTTAGAACTATCTGATATACAGCTAGTGCTCACAAAACCTTAGCTAGCTTTGATAAATTTTTTTATTTTTTATTTTTAAAATAAAACTCATTGGGATGACAATGACTAATACAATTATATAGGTTTCAAGTGTAATTTCTATGATACATGTTCTGTATATTGCATTGTGTGCCTACCACCCAAAGTCAAATCTTCTGTCACTAGTCACCATATATTTGAACCCTTTTACCCTTCACTACCTCCCACCCTATTCTCTTTGGTAACCACCAAACTCTTGTCTGTATCTATGAATTTTTGTTTGTTTTTCTTATTTGTTGCTTTCATTTTTATATCCTACATATGAGTGAATTATGGTTCTTAACTTTTTTTGTCTGACTTATCTTACTTAGTTTAGTAAAGTGATCTAAATCTCTTTTAAATTTCAGGCATCTGATTTAATTTTTTTCAGAAACAAATTAGATAGTATTTCACAGCACCTGAAATTAAACTAATTTACTCCATAAAGCTTTGTCTTCTTGACACACAAGCCAGCTATACAACCAGAGCAAATCATTCCTTTTAAACTACTGTTCATTCAGTCACTTTTAACAAAAGAATTTTAGAAATTTCTTTGTGTTCTAAATGGTGAAATGTATTTTATAAATATATACATTTCTAACCTAGGTGTCAGAACGCATTTCTGGTAGAAATGATAAAACAGAAAAATGGGTAGAATAGGTTTCAGAAAAATCTATTTCTGAATGTATTTCTTCCCACGTGGTAGAAGAATGGGTTTCAGGAAATATTCTCAATCCAAGTAAATAAATTGCCTTTCTAGAAAGTTACATCAAGCAGATACAATAGCCTTTGCTCTTTAGAAAGTGCTGCCTTTTCATTTTCATACCTGAGTCACCTTGGCCAGTTGCTGCCTGTTCTACCATTTTGAGTTTGTAGTCTGGCCCTCATGTTAGGACTGGTTGTGGACTGAAAGAAAGCACATAAAGTCTCTGCACCTAAAGTGGGGAAGACCTTGACATTCCTAACATCCCTAAATCTGCATGCTCATTTTTTTTTTTTTTTTTAGTTTCCTGGGCTGCTGCACCAAAGTTCCATATACTGGGTTGCTTAAAACATTAGGTACGTACTGTCTCACAGTTCTGGAGGCTAGAGATCCTGAATCAAGGTGTTGGTGGAAAAGGTCCTTCCTTTCCTTTTCCAGCTTCTGGTAGTTGTTGGTTTTCTTTGACATGTAGTTGCATCATTTTATTCTTTTATCCTCTTCCTCTGCCTTCATCTGGCTTCTCCCTGTGTGTCTCTGTGTTCACATGGTCATTGTCTTATAAGGAAACCAGTCATACTTGATTAAGGTGTTACCCTGTTCCAGTATAATAATATTATTTTATTGTAGTTTAACTAATTATAAAGGTCATGTTTCTAAATAAGGGCACATCCTGAAATACAGGGGTTCAGAACTTCAATATGTTTTAGGGGACACAATATAATCTGTTAAAGATATATGAGATATATACCTATTATATATCTATATTTATTATGTATATAATGTTTAAAACTATAATGGCATATATCTCTATGCTGATTATAATTTTAAACACTGTTATATTTTATAATTTGGCTGCAACATCACTCTGGCCTTTGGATCTATTGAAGCTTTGTATACTCTCTTTAAGCTTATCATGGAGATTAGAAACTCAAACTATTTATTAACATAGCTCAAACATATGTGAAATCCTAAATGCAGATGTGAAGAACAAGTGTTGATATACAAGTTTCCTATCTCTATAATGACATAAATTAAATTCCTGCAATATGTGCATGCTGGAAAATCCTTTGTTATTGCCCACAACATAGGGAAAAAAAATGTTACAGACACATGTTGCCTAGAGTTTAATGAATATCATTTCCTCAACTTTTAGTATAAAGCATTCTGGAACATTTTTAAAACTCATTTGAACAGACTGTGCTAAACCTGTCTCTTCAGCTCTTTAATTTCTTGCTTTCAAAAACTTCCCTTTGATTATACTTTGCTAGTGATTCCCATGTTTATATCATGGGCTGTATCCTTACCATAAATACACCATCTGCAAAATCTGCTTTAAATATTTCATTCTTTCCAATGATCACCTCTCCTAATTCACTTGCTTCAGACATACCTGGGCATAATTTTTAGACTTATGGACATATTAACTGTGTAGTGTTTCTTTTATATTACTTCTTTTACCTTTCTTAATTGCTTACCTTTGATTTATTGATCTTGAAGTCATCTTTAAATATTTTGTCCCTCTATCTGTATTCCTGACTGGAATAAAACTCACAACTACTCATCTCATTGGCCTTGCACTTGACTAGGTGTTACAAAAAATATTTAATAATCAATTCAATTGTTATACCTTAGCTTCATAATCAAAGTCTCGAATGGATATTGAACATTGCCCAGTAGTCAAATATCATCTGCCTCATAATTTCACATTTTTACTCATTGAGATGTCTACTATAGTAATTCTTTTTACTCCTCAACCTATTCATACCTCTCTTCTAACACATTCTCCACTGATGGTCTAGCTTTATAATTCACTAGTAATGTGGAATTCATCTCAGGCAATTTATTTGTTTTCTCCTCATCCAAATCTGTAAACCAACTGGTATCAGTAGCCTGGTGTCAGTATTTCTATTTCTTACTTTGATTTATTTTTCTGTAATCTGACTTTTGATTCTCTGTCTATACAGGATCATTACCATTCACATAAAAACCTGTTCTAAGATGTATTTTCTAAATAGTATAAAAAACAAAATCAATAAAGTCATAAAAAAAACAAAAAGAAAATCAACAAAGAAACTCTATCTTGACCTCACATCTGTTTACATATAGCCTATTCCTTTATATCTCCGGAAACAAGTTATCAGTATTATGTCAAAAGTCTCAACCTCCCAGTCATCCCTTGAGAAAAATATTTTATGTGTTGTTTTTAAATTACAAAATTATATATATTGAAACATAGTATTAAAGACTCTTGTCTTACCAAATATTCTGTTAGCCATAATTTAACCACATAGCCACATGGAAGAGACTTGTAAATATTGCTTGGCTATTTGTCAAAAGGAAGGAGAAAGAGTTTTAATAAATAGCCATTTTGTATCATACTAGATAATTGCCTAGACTTCTTCAGAGCCTTCCAAAGAATGATTCTAAAGAAGGCAAAAATTGGCCATGACCCACAGACCCTTCCACAGGGTGCTAGTTTGATAGTATGGGGCAACTGGAGTCAGGATTATGGGACTAGTCTTTCCCTTACTTAAGGGCAGCATGGTCAGGCACTCACTGGAGATTAGGTTGCTTCTATACCAGAGTTATATCACTTAGTCTCTGCCAAAGTCTGCAACTCTAGCTCCCCAAATAAGAATGCCCCACAGGTTCAGGTTGAATACAGCCATCTGTCCCCACTTTAGGAGACAGCTCCGCAGTGCAGAGCAACCAATACTCCAGAAGACCAATTAAAAGTCTCCCAATGCAAGGTGGTGCTGGCCATCAAGCAGGAGGCCAGCAAACCCTTAACTTCCTCCAAAGGTCCAAGCTCTGAGCTGTACTCTCTTTCTTTCACAGAACTGAGCTCCACAGGGCTGTGCCATTAGGACTTGAGAAGACAGACACACATACTTCCCCTTTTCAGTTAGTACCAGCTGAGCCTGCAGGTAGGGGGCAAGACCAGTCCCTGTTCCCAAGCCACATAGCTCAATGACTGTCTGAGTCTCTGCCTATTGCTTCTCCAGAAAAAGCGCTCAGTTGGTTAGAAGATCATCCCAATACGTCAAGGTTCAGGTTCCATTCCTGGTCAGGGCACATACAAGAATCAACCAATAAATGCATAAACAAGAGGAACAACAAACTGATGTTCTTAACTCTATTTCTCCTCCATTTTTTTCTCTTAATAAATCAATAAAATAATATATTTTTTAAGCTCACCAAAAGTTCCTGTTGATACAACCAACAGACCTTCCTGCTGGACTTGACTTGGCAGTGTAGTGCCATCAGTTGTTGGAGGACCTGCTTAGTGCACATACCAGGCTGGTGCTTTAAAATAGAAGTACTCAATCCTGGGGAGGCATTGCCTAAGGTCAGTGTGGGAAATTGCCTTAGGTAGCTGACCCTTCTCCAGATTTACTCAGAACCAAACCACCCAGATCTCCTCTTTATGATTCTTATAAGCTCTGAGTTTCCTTCCCTCTACCAGAGCCCCAGCTGAGTACCAAGCACAAATTACTATGCATTGGCTTTTTAAGGGAGCACCTGAGTTTCTATCAGACGCCTTCCTCTTCCAGCAGACAGAATCCTCTCTGATTTTCACTGCCAGATGCTAAAAAATATGAAGGTCTTCACAAATTTGGGTGTCATTCTTGCACAGGGACCATGCTAATCTTCTCTGTAGAGTTTAAACTTTAGTATATGAGCTGCTGAAGCAAGTAATTATTCTGATACTATTTTATTTATCATTTATTTTCCCTTATAATGATTTATGCTGATTTAAGCAAGTATGTATTATTTTTTCCTAGAAGTTTTCTATTTTTTTTTTCATTCATTAATGGTTAACATTAATGGTATACTTTACTGGTGCATATAAACAAATAAAACATATTCATCTCTTCTTATGTAACATAACAACCATTAATCCCTCACTGTGTGAAATCAGCAAGTAAAATAAGACTTTAGAACAGTTGCACATGTCTAATACCTTGCACTCTAGCCCCAGGCAATAATAATTGCTATTATTACAAAAAAAATTTAGTGTGGGACAAATACTGCTCTCTGTACTTTACATATATTAACACACTTAATCATCACCAAAACCCTGTGAGGTGGTCCCTGCCATTACCCACACTAAAATGAAAGCTCCACAAAAGCAATGTATTTCTATTTTGTTCACAAATATATCCCAAGCACTGGAACAGTGACTGGCATGTGTAAATGGTTCTAGAAATATTTGTTTAATAAATCTATTCACAATTTTACAAATGGGAAGAATGGTAGAATAGAGAGGTTACATAATTTATTTTAATTTTACCTCCAGTGGTTTGTAGAATATAGATTGAAATCCAGACACATTGATGTCAGAGATTGTCCTATCAACAATTTCTCTTTTGGTAAAGTTGTTTTTGTTTTTTAATCTCTTCTCCATGAATCAAAGCCTATATTTTTTCAAGATAGTTTATAATTTCATTTTCAGAATATATATTCTCTTTTAAGATACCATTTTCAGCCCTGGCTGGTTGGCTCAGCGGTAGAGCATTGGCCTGGCATGCGGGGGACCCGGGTCCGATTCCGGCCAGGGCACACAGGAGAAGCGCCCATTTGCTTCTCCACCCCCACCCCTCCTTCCTCTCTGTCTCTCTCTTCCCCTCCCGCAGCCAAGGCTCCCAGCAGAGCGATGCCCCGGAGGGGCAGAGCATCGCCCCCTGGTGGGCAGAGCATTCGCCCCTGGTGGGCGTGCCAGGTGGATCCTGGTTGGGCGCATGCGGGAGTCTGACTGTTTCTCCCGTTTCCAGCTTCAGAAAAATACAAAAAAAAAAAAAAAAGATACCATTTTCATCCAATAAATAATATATATTCCCAAACAATGTATCAGCATCAAGATACTTTCTAGGAACTTGTCACTGTTCAAAGTGTCTCTTTTAAATACCACTAGTCCTAGTTTACCTGAAGTCTTGGTAGAAATCGACAGCTTTGTGATAAAGTTGTGGCTTGGTATCTCTATCCTCTTTTAATCATATATAAATATAATTTGACTTTCATCCCCTTTTTACTCTGAATTCATTCTTATGATTACTAACTACTTCAATGTTGCTAAATCCAGTAGTCCCTTCTTGATCTCACATATATAAAATTTTAAGGACTAAATAAGAGTTAATAGTTGTTCACTCCCTTCTTCTTGAAACATTCTTCTCTTTTTGGTGTCCATGGCATCACAATTTTCTTTCTACTTCTCTAGCTGTGTATTCTTAGGCTTCCTTGTGTAATTTCCCCCTTTTACTTACCAATTAAACACTAGATTGCTTCAGGACTTGTTTGTGAGTCTGCTTTCCTGGTTTTATTTATATCTTTAGCATAGAAGATAATGCTTTCTGATGATATTAAATATATCTTACCCCTTTATCTTTAAATCTCAAATTTAAATATTTGCTCATGAATTTTAAATACAGATTACATTTTCTCTCTGACATTGCTTCTAAAATTATTCATAAAAATTACAATAGAAATTGACATAAAATAAAAATTTTGATCCTAATCCTTTGCCAACTTAAAAACCTATACTCCCCAGGTATTTCTAATTCAGTATGTGCCTTCAATTTTCAACAACCTATGAGTAAATTGCTTTACTTATAAACTACCTTGTTTCATCCCTAAGTTATCAAAAATATTTAGCAAATTTCTTTCCTTATTTAAATTCCATTTATCACATTCCAATTCTAAATTTGCATCACTTTTGTCATCAACTACCATAATACCTTGTATTTTCTTCTCTTCTGTTCTCTAACCCATTCTTTATTCAGCAACAACAGTGATAATTAAAATCATAAGTGATAACATGCCAGACTATAGCTTAAAAACTTCTCACCTCAACATAATTACATCACATGACTAACATCATTTTATATAGCTCTCATTCTCCTCACCAACTAGGTGGACATCATTTTCTTTCCACAAATAGACCACTATCTTTCCCTAAAGGGTGCACATCCCTAAGCCATTTATAATGATGTCTCCTTTTTATTCTTTAGATAGCACATAACACTTAATCTTCTGAAGAATTACTTTCTACCTCAGTTTATATCTATTAATCCACCATATTTCTTTCCTTTGACTTACCACAATTAAAAAATATCTGGTTGGCATATTAGTTTTCTTCTGTATTTTCTGCATTTTACTCTAAAATGTGAGCTCAAGGACTTCGTTTTTCTTGTTTACTACAACATCTCTACTGCTTAGCATAATGAGTG
The DNA here is from genome assembly GCF_036850765.1 of Saccopteryx bilineata. Taxonomy (NCBI): domain Eukaryota; kingdom Metazoa; phylum Chordata; class Mammalia; order Chiroptera; family Emballonuridae; genus Saccopteryx; species Saccopteryx bilineata. The sequence goes on along the minus strand of NC_089491.1, from coordinate 72,795,608 downwards.
CAATATATGTGCCAAATATTATAGAAAACAATTAAATTATGTTGTTCAATGGCCTTTAAAAAAACCTGCACTAAAAACCAGGTAGAGTTTAATAGTGCACCCACTGCTCTTTTATATAAGTGGAACAAGGGTTGGAGGAAATCCAAGCAATGGCTGGAATTTTGGGAGACAGAATTAGGCTTGGAAATTATTTAGGTGCACCGTTATTTTCAGAAGATATTGGAGGAAAGTGGAAATGGTAATAGGCCTCCTGGGCATGGGCAAACAAAGGGACCAAATTCAGAGGAAATACCAATCTAAAAGGGCTAAGCAGAGAGAAAAAATAGAATTCAAAGCCAAAAGAGTGAAAACCAGTCCACACACAGAGGATTGAGAAGAGTGAGAAGAGGATAGAACAGTAGTTTTCTGAGGAAAACAAACAAACAAACAAACAAACACATCATCAATTTTTTTTTCTTTTTAAAGGACTTCATTTTCTTGAGTAGTTTTAAGTTTATTATAAAATTGAGAGTGAAGCCCTTCATGCCTTAGCACATCCAAGGCCTGCCCCATTGATAATATCCCCACTAAATTGGTACATTTATTACAAACATACTGACACATCACAATCACTTGAAGTCCATGGTTTACATTTCTGTTCACTCTTGGTGGTTTAGATAAATGTATAGTGACATGTACCCTTCATTACGGTATCATATGGAGTTTTTCCAATGCCTGAAACATCCTTTGTGCTCCACCTGATCTTTTACAATCTCCATAGTTTTGCCTTTTTCATATTATATAGATGGAATTGTTTGGGTTATAGTATATAGCCTTTATAGATAATGTAGCTTCTTTCAGTTAACAATATGCATTTAAGACTCCTCCATGTCTTTCATGGCTTGATAACTTATTTCTTTTTAGTGCTTAATTCAGGTTAGGAAGGGATTTTAGGTTTGTCCTTGAAAATAGATCAGCAATTAAGGGGCTTACTGAGCATGGTACATCACAGGTGGAGAAAATGATATCTATAACATATCTTGATGGGATAACTTAATACCCTCAATGGAATTCAAAATGGAAATTTCAAAAGCCTGCTTAATTCATTTTTTTATATTGTATCATACATCATTTCTAACCATGACCTTCTTTTCAACCCAGTATTACACGTGTGATATATTTTAATATCCTACACTAATATGAGAGTAAGAATATATAGTGAGACGAGAGAAGGCTAGAAAGTTTGACTGGAATAGAGACTAGTGAAAGTCAAAGCCAAATTACATGATGATGTCAATTATTCTTGAAGAGGACTGTTAAAGAGCTAAACAGAATTGAATCAATGTTTGAAAACAAGGAGCAATGCAGAAATAGACAAAATGATACAGTTGTCAATAGATCTACATCACTCCTAACCAAGCAGTGGCGCAGTGGATAGGGAGTGGGACTGGGGCACAGAGGACCCAGGTTTGAAACCCTGATGTCGCCAGGTTGAGCTCAGGCTCATCTAGTTTGAACAAGGCTCGCCACCTTGAGTGCAAGGTTGCTGGCTTGAGCAAGGGGTCAATCAGTCTGCTGTAGCCCCCAGTCAAGGCACATATGAGAAAGCAATCAATGAACAACTAAGATGCAGTAATGATATAGTTTAAAGTCAGGTATTGTAATGCCCCCAGCTTCATTCTTTTTCCTTAGGATTGCTTTGGCTATTCGGGGTTTTTTATAGTTCCATATAAATCTTATGATTTTTTGTTCCATTTCTTTAAAAAATGTCATAGGAATTTTGATGGGAATTGCATTAAATTTATATATTACTTTGGGTAATATGGCCATTTTAATTATATTTATTCTTCCTATCCAAGAACAAGGAATATTTTTCCATCTCATTGTGTCTTTTTCTATTTCTTTTAGCAATGCCTTGTAGTTTTCTTTATACTGCAAATAGAACTACCTTATGACCCAGCAATCCCTCTACTGGGTATATCCCAAACCTCAGAATCATTGATACGTAAAGACACATGTAGCCCCATGTTCATAGCAGCACTGTTCACAGTGGCCAAGACATGGAAACAACCAAAAAGCCCTTCAATAGAAGATTGGATAAAGAAGATGTGGCACATATACACTATGGAATACTACTCAGCCATAAGAAATGATGACATTAGATCATTTATAGCAAAATGGTGGGATCTTGATAACATACGGAGTGAAATAAGTAAATCAGAAAAAAACAAGAACTACATGATTCCATACATTGGTGGAACATAAAAACAAGACTAAGAGACATGGACAAGAGTGTGGTGGTTACCAGGGGTGGGGGGAGGGAGGATGCAGGAGAGAGGGAGGGAGAGATTTAGGGGGAGGGGGAGGGGCACAGAGAAAACTAGATAGAGGGTGACGGAGGACAATCTGACTCTGGGCGAAGGGTATGCAACATAATTTAATGACAAGATAACCTAGACATGTTTTCTTTGAATATATGTACCCTGAATTATTAATGTCATCCCATTAACATTAATAAAAATTTATTAAAAAAAAAAAGATGCAGTAATGATAAATTGATGCTTCTCATCTCTCTCCCTTCCTGTCTGTCTCTGTCTGTCCCTCTCTCTATCTCTCTCTGTCTCTGTCACAAAAAACAAACAAACAAACAAACAAACAAAATAACTGCATCATAAGGTAAACTATCTTTCTCTGAAGCTGAATTTGATGCGTTCCAATAAAAGCTAGTGGTGTGTGATATCCATCAGTTCCTTGGAAAAATCAGGCAGATTTCACTCTAAACCTGAAAATCACATTTGAGTAATGTATCACTGAACCAAAGTTTAATACTTACACCAGATTAAGTGTTTATTGCCAATCAGAAACATAGATTATCATGCTGTTCAACATAGACTGAAAATACTATGTGCCTTAGAATTGTCTGTAGCTCCTTAAAGCTATTCAGTGCATTGGTTTTTCTTGTTTATGAATATTTTTCATCACAAATATACATATTTTTATACTGGCAAGTTTAGCCTTCCTAAAAAAACTATTTTTTTATTACATTGCTAAGATTACATCAATTAGAGCCAACCTATTGAGCACAGCAAAAAGATGAAAAAACAAACAGGAATGAAAAAACTAGTACCTATGAACTTTCCCATACACGGACATATTTGTCATTATTCTATTTTAGAAAAAAAATAGTATTCCATTTTACAATCTTTCTTTCATGTAATGTGTACTATATAAAGACATTAAACACAGAAAAATCAAATTTATTTATTATAGAGCCAATAATTAAATTGTGGCTACTAATTTTTGTTATCAATAGAATAATAAAGAGTTCATTATACAAACCATGATCACTGTCATGGTTTAACACTATATGCTAAAACTATTACTGGCTACTCAGAGGGATCTCTTCAAAACTTCTATATAGATTTTGGATGATAAAAGTTGAATATGAGTTCTGGGATAATTCTACGGGGCAAAACTGATACTGGTAGACTTAGAGTAGAACTAAGGCCCAGTTCCTAGAACTGGTCATGAAAAATAATAAAGTCAAATGGAAAATTTAATATCAGGTGCTAGCAGGGTGACGGGTACACAAAATTGTAGGTTTAGCTGAGTTATTACAAAATGTTCTACTTTAAAGGCCTATTACTGGGTCCTGTATTTTCCATTTCTCTTGAAGGAGTGGAAGCAAGAACATTGTGTCATATTACAGAGTTTCTGACATAGTTTTTAATATATTTGCATCTGCTTCTACAAGTTTATGTACAATGTTAAAAATAATTATAATATCCATTTTATACTTTAATATAATGTGCCTTATATTTTTTCCCTTTGCATCTGCAAGTGTTTGGTATATAGTAAACACTGTAATAGACTTTTTTTAAAAAAAAATGCTATATTGACCATATATGGAGACCTTGGCTAAGGGTTGATTTGTTCCTCTTTTTGAGCATTTGATTAAATCACATTTCAATCACTTCTGTTATGGGGGCTCTCATACTCCAGGCCAGTATGTACCAGCCTCATCATCCCAGGGACAGGTCCTGGAGGCAGCCTCTATTATCCTCCTCCAGAGATGATTCAAATTAGACAATCCACAGAAAGCCCCCAAAACCTAGCTAGCCAACATCACTTGTCCTACATAAACTGCCCCCGACAGCACCAATTTGCTGTTAACCTGTCTCCAGGTGCAATCTCCTATGTGACCCTGCCTGTAAGTCTTCTCTCCTTTGGAGTTGCATTAAAAAAGTTCTGCCTTTAGTTCGTTCCCCGTATGAGCCACAAAAAAAAAAAAAAAAAAAAAAAAAAAAAAAAGTTCTGCCTTTAGTTCGTATAACATAGACACAAATGTTTGTAAACTTAATTTATATCAGATTAAGCAGCTATCTATGATTTTTAATACTTGTGGCAAGTAGAACTCCAATGCCTGGAAACTGGTCAGTTTTCTGTATAGGTTTTGTATAGATTAAAAAACTACACATTTTTCAAGTGTAACTACAGAGTACACAGTATCTGAGAAGGAAGTGAGGAAATGCCAGTGCGTGTTTTTCCAAGGGCACTGAGTTGGAAAATCTTATCTCTCTTACCATAACCATTCTGCAGCCATCACTGTCCAAGATCAAAGGTTACAAAGTCTGGTTAGTACCTCAGGGCACCCTTAATTTAACAATAACTTTTCATTGTGCAATCCAGCTTCTGCTTAATTTGGCCCCTGTGGTCTGACTTTCCTGCATATGTACCTATACATTTTTAAAGGCTTTTCAAATATTGTAATCAGTGTTTTCAAATGGCAGATATTCTTTTCTTTTGGTTTCCTTTCTTTTAATTGGAAACGTTCTTCAGAGTATTTAGTTCAGCCTATTGAGAGAATTAGTGTCTGCTAATACTTGTTTAAATGAAGAAGAGCGAGAGGGGCTCAGTGTGTACTGATCAAATCTGTCCTAGAAACATTGATTGTCAAATTGTTTGGTGCTCCAATTACATATAAGGTAGACATTCTTAAGGAAATTAGGTACAGTTAACAACGTAGAGAAGTGAACTCAAAAGGGACATGATAGCCAATTTTAAACTTTTTAGAGTGATATAAAAAAGAGGTACTCATTCTGTTTCTGTGTTTTCTTATTATTTCTAAATGGCCTGCCCATTCGGACCACTAATAGGATCATGTTTTCCAAAATACAACATTTTCTTCTATAACATGTAACTGCACAGAAATCTCCTAAAGCATACAGAATTTGTATTACATTGATAACCATTAGTAAAATTTAGCTTTTTCCCATAAGAATCATTCACCTCCAAGTGTATTATGCAAATCTTTTGACTGACAGTGTTGGTTTTGTTTATTTTGCCTTCAATTTAAACAATATCATTTCAGCTCACTAATGATTGTTATTTTGCTATGGAATGCTTGAAAAAGACTCTCTTTACTATATACAAAATAGAAATGAAAAAAAAAAGGAACATGTTTACACAAGCAGTTTTAAATCATTGTCATCACAGTACTGGCAATAAAGTGTCCTATATGATATCCTTTATTTGAGGAACACACATCAATTGTCTTGGTTACAAGACTCAATGATGTGCTATTCCCTGCCATCGGGCATAAGTTCTTAAACCTATTTTAATGCACTGTTGTCTACACACAATCATTTTTTCACGTAGCCTAACGTCCACTTTTATAAAAGCTTTTCCTCTGAGGTTGTTACACTGGTGCTTTATGCACTGGAAATAAAAAAAAAAGAATTAGTAATGTAGACACAGAATAAAAAGAACAAATTTATTGTGTTTAGAAATTGAGCCCTGTTTACTTATGATAAATATTTATGAATGCTTTGTTAGATTTAGGTGTGATGTCTTAGGAAGATAACTATCTGGGAACACATATTAGAGGCAAAATATGGTTTCATTTTCTAATTTATTAGCCAGTCATTCTAAATTTAATATTTCAAACACTTCTCCTAACCTCATGTGTATCATAAAACTATTCATTGACATTTTTAAAAAATGAGAGTACACTTATCTGCAATGCAAGGGTGATAGACTGAAGCAGGTGCAGATGTCCAGGATTTCATGAGAGTAAATTGCTGTTGTATTGCATTATGGTAAACAAATATAAATGCAGCCTCCTTTCTTTCTCGTTCATAAGAATCATGGATCCTAAATATTCATTAGGTCATTAGGTCATAATGTAAACGTTTGCTAGGATTCATTTTCCTTATTAATTTGCTAATTTACTTTTTAGATGAGTGAAATTGGGAAGATAATTTTAACATTAAAAAACCTTGACATGTAGATAGTGGTAACTATTTATTTATTTATTTATTTATTAAATTTATTGTGTTTACATAGATTCAAGTGTCCCATGAATACATCCCCCCACCTTCGTATTCCCTTCAACCTCCCCTTTGCCCCTCTGCCCCTCCACAGACTACCTACCCTTTTCCCTCCAGGATTTGCTTTCTGGCTCTCTATAACGCTGTGTTATGTTTAGATAATTTCACCAATCTCTTTCCCTTCTCTGATTCCATCCTCTCATCCCCTTTCCTTCGGTCCACTTTCCCTCTGGACCCTTTGATCCTGCCTCTGTCTCTATTTACTTCTCAGTTCACATTGTTCATTTGATTCCTCAAATGAGTGGGGTCATATGATATTTTTCTTTCTCTGCCTGGTTTATTTCACTTAGCATAATAGTTTCCATGTCCAACCATGTTGTCGCAAAAGGTAAGATTTCCTTCTTCACAACCACGTAGTATTCCATTGTGTATATGTACCACTGCTTTTTAATCCACACTTCCACTGACGGAAATTTGGGCTGTTTCCAGATCTTGGGTATTGTAATCAATGCTGCCATAAACATGGGGGTGCATTTCTTCTTCTGAATCAGTGATGTGGTGTTCTTGGGATATATTCCTAAGGTGGGGTGGCTGGGTCAAAAGGCAGTTACATTTTTAATTTTTTTGAGAAATCTCCATAATGTTTTCCACAGTGGCTGCACCACTGTGCATTCTCACCAGCATTTCAGGAGGGTTCCCTTTTCTCCACATCCTCGCCAGCACTTATTATGTGTTGTTTTGTTAATAAGCACCATTCTGACTGGTGAGGTGGTATCTCATTGTGATTTTAATTTGCATTTCTCTAACGATTAGTGATGTTGAACATTTTTTCATCTGCTTATTGGCCACCTGTATGTCCTCTTTGGAGATATGTCTACTCATTTCTTCTGCCCATTTTTGATTGGATTGTTTAACTTCATGGTGTTAAATTTTACAAGTTCTTTATGAATTTTGGTTATTAACCCCTTATCAGTCATATTTTCAAATATGTTCTCCCATTGTATGATTTGTCTTTTTATTTTGTTTGTATTGTCTTTAGCTGTGCAAAAGCTTTTAAGTTTGATATAGTTCCATTTGTTCATCCTGTCCTTTATTTCACTTGCCCATGGAGATACATCAGCAAATATATTGCTATAAGACATGTTGGAGAGCTTACTGCCTATATTTTCTTATAATATGTTTATGGTTTCATGACTTACATTTAAGTCTTTGTCCATTTTGAGTTTATTTTTGTGAATGGTGTAAGTTGGTGGTCTAGTTTCATAGTTTTGCATGTAGCTGTTCAATTTTTCCAACATCATTTGTTAAAGAGACTATCTTTTACTCCATTTTATGCTCTTACCTCCATTGTCAAATATCAATTGTCCATAAAGGTGTGGGTTTATTTCTGGATTCTGTTCCATTAATCTATATACCTGTTCTTATGCCAGTACCAAGCTGTTTTGAGTACAATGGCCTTGTAGTACAACTTGACCTCAGGAAGTGTGATACCACCCACTTTATTCTTCTTTTTTAAATTGCTGAGGCTATTTGTGTTCTTTTTGGGTTCCATATAAATTTTTGGCATATCTGTTTTATATCTTTGAAGTATGACATTGGTAATTTAATCAGAATTGCATTGAATTTTTAAACTGTTTTGGGTAATATAGACATTTTAATGATGTTTATTCTTCCTATCTATAATCTTAGTATATGCTTTCACTTGTTTGTATCTTCCTTGATTTCTTTTATCAATGTTTTATAATTTCCTGAGTATAAGTCTTTAACCTCCTTGATTAAATTTACTACTAGGGAAGAGGACATGAACAGACACTTCTCCCAGGAAGAAATACAAATGGCCAACAGATATATGAAAAGATGCTCATCTTCTTTAGTTATTAGAGAAATGCAAATCAAAACTGCAATGAGATACCACCTCACACCTGTTAGATTAGCTATTATTAACAAGACAGGTAATAACAAATGTTGGAGAGGCTGTGGAGAAAAAGGAACCCTCATACACTGTTGGTGGGAATGTAAAGTAGTACAACCATTATGGAAGAAAGTATGGTGGTTCCTCAAAAAACTGAAAATAGAACTACCTTATATCCCAGCAATCCCTCTACTGGGTATATATCCCAAAAACTCAGAAACATTGATATGCAAAGACACATGCAACCCCATGTTCATTGCAGCATTGTTCACAGTGGCCAGGACATGGAAACAACCAAAAATCCCATCAATAGATGACTGGATAAAGAATATGTGGCACATATACACTATGGAATACTACTCAGCCATAAGAAATGATGACATCGGATCATTTACAGCAAAATGGTGGGACCTTGATAACATTATACAAAGTGAAATAAGTAAATCAGAAAAAACCAGGAACTGCATTATTCCATATGTAGGTGGGACATAAAAGTGAGACTAAGAGACATTGATAAGAGTGTGGTGGTTACGGGGGGAGGGGGGAGAGGGAAAGGGAAAGGGGGAGGGGGAGGGGCACAAAGAAAACTAGGTAGAAGGTGACAGAGGACAATCTGACTTTGGGTGATGGGTATGCAACATAATTGAACGACCAGATAACCTGGACATGTTATCTTTGAATATATGTATCCTGATTTATTGATGTCACCCCATTAAAAAAATAAAATTATAATAAAAAAAATTACTCCTAGGTACTGTATTTGTTGTTGTTGTTGCAATAGTGAAGGGTATTGTTTTCTTAATTTCTCTTTCAGATAGTTCATTGTTGGTGTACAAAAATGTCTCTGATTCCTGAATATTAATTTTATACCCTGTCACCTTACTAAATTCATCTATCAGGTTCAGTAGTTCTTTGAGATTTTAGGGTTTTATATGTACAGTATCATATCATCAGCAAATAATGAGAGTTTTACTCCTTCTTTTCCAATTTGTATGCCTTTTTTTTTTTTTGGATGCTTTTTATTTGTTCTTGTTGTCTGATTGCTATGGCTAGGACTTCCAGAACTATGTTGAATAAGATTGGTGAAAGGGGGCAACCCTGCCTTGTTCCTGATCTTAAGGGGATTGCTTTTCATTTTTGTCCATTTATTATGATGTTGGCATTGGGTTTGTCATAGATGGCTTTAATCATGTTGAGGTATGTTCTCTGTATATCTACTTTGCTGAGAGTTTTGATCATAAATGGGAGCTGGATTTTATCAAATGCTTTTTCTGCATCTATTGATATTATCAATTGATTTTTGCCCTTTCTTTTGTTTATATGATGAATCACACTGTTTGATTTGCTAGTATTGTACCAGCTTTGCCTCCCCAGAATAAATCCCACTTGATCATGATGTATGATTTTTTTTCATGTATTGCTAAATGCAGTTTGCTAATATTTTGTTGAGATTTAAGCATCAAAGTTCATCAGGTATATTGGCTTATAGTTTTCTTTCCTTGTATTGTCTTTGCCTGGTTTTGGAATCAGTATTATCATCACCTCATAAAAGGAGCTTGGAAGCCTTTCCTCCTCTTGAATTTTTTGAAATAGCTTGAGACAGATACGAGTTAGCTCTTCTTTGAATATTTGGTAGAATTCACCTGTGAAGCCATGTGGCCTAGGGCTTTTGTTTGTTGGGAGTTTTTTAATAAGCATTTTGACCTCATTTGTTGTAATTGGTCTATTTAAGTTTTCTGATTCTTTCAGATTGATTTTTGAAAGATTAAATGTTTCCAGGAATTTATCATTTCACCTAGGTTGTCTAATTTTTTGGCATGCAGTTCTTCATAATATTTTCTTATAATCTTTTGTATTTCTGCTGTGTCAATTGTTACTTCTCTCTCATTTCTAATTTTATGTATTTGAGTCCTCTTTCTTTTTTTCTTGGTTAGTCTGGTTAAAAGTTCATCAATCTTGTTTACCTTTTCAAAGAACCAGCTCTTGATTTCATTGATCTTATATATTTTTTTAGCCTTTATGTCATTTATTTTTGCTCTGAACTTTATTATTTCCTTCATTCTACTTCCTCTGGGCTTTACTTGCTGTTCTTTTTCTAGTTCTTTTAGATGCAGGGTTAAATTGCTTATTTGAGCTTTTTCTTGCTTCTTATGGTAAGCCTGTAGTGCTATGAGCTTCCCTATTAGGACTGCTTTTGCTGTGTCCCATAAATTTTGAGTTGTTTTATGTTCATTTTCATTTGTTTCAAAAAAAATTTTTTATATCTTCTATGATCTCATTGTTAACCCATTTGTTATTTAACAACATGCTATTTAGTTTTTAAGAGTCGAAATATTTTTTAGTTTTTCTACTGTAGTTGATTTTTAGTTTTATGCCATTGTAATCAGAGAAGATACTTGATATGATTTCAATCTCCTTAAATTTACTGAGACTCATTTTGTGTCATAACATGTGGTCTCTCTTAGAGAATGTACCATGAGCATTTGAAAAGAATGTATATTCTGCTGCTTTAGGGTGAAAGTTTCTGAAGATATTTAGTTAATCCAGTTGATCTAGTACAGGGGTAGTCAACTTTTTTATACCTACCGCCCACTTTTGTATCTCTGTTAGTAGTAAAATTTTCTAACCGCCCACAGCTTCCACAGTAATGGTGATTTATAAAGTAGGAAAGTAACTTTACTTTATAAAATTTATAAAGCAGTGTTACAGCAAGTTAAAAGATATAATAATAATTACTTACCAAGTACTTTATGTTGGATTTTTGCTAAGTTTGGCATAATAAATCTTTATAAAACATCTTACTATGGTTACATCTATCTTTTTATTTATACTTTGGTTGCTCTGCTACCACCCACCATGAAAGCTGGAATGCCCACTAGTGGACGGTAGGGACCAGGTTAACTATCACTGATCTAGTGTGTCCCTTAAGGCTGCTGTTTCTTCGTTAATTTTCTTTCTTGAGGATATATTTAGTTATATTAGTGGGGTATTGAAATCTGTCGGGGTCCAGCCATGACAAGTATATACTGGGGTCCCAAATGGGAATAGGTATGGAATTGAAATAAACAATAGACAGGGTCTTAAAGATTATACACACACACACACACACACACACACACACACACACACACACACGGGTTCAGGAGGACACCACGACAAACAGTCTCTATTGTTCCTTAGCCATAACATCCATGCTCCCAGAAGCACATCCACTTTTATTCATAGAACAAAATGTGATCCATCAGCAATTCAATTAAGTTTCCAAGGCAACTCAAAGACAACCCCACCATAGCATCCAAATCTACTTTACACTAATAAGAAACTAGCTTCCAGCCTCCTCCAGAGAACATGGGTGAGATAAATGAGAATCAGGTGAGCTCTTTGTTAACTAGGCAAATGATGTGGGGTTTGGGCCCAGCACCTCTGTGTAGATTGCAAAAAACACCCTGTTTATTTATTCGGTCCCCAACAGAAATCCCCTACTATTATAGTATTGCTGTTGATCGAAATCTGCTTTATATTTTTTTAGGTGCTCCTATATTAGGCGCATAGATATTTATAATGGTAATATCTTCCTGTTGGATTGTTCCCTTTATTATTATGTAGTGACCTTCTTTATCCCTTACTATAATCTTTGTTTTAAAGTCTATTTTATCAGATATAAGTATTGCTACCCCAGCTTTTTTTTTTCATTTCCATTTGCATGAAATATTTTTTTCCATCCCTTTACTTTCAGTCTATGTATATCTTTTGTTTTGAGGTGGATCTCTTATAGACAGTATATTTACAGGTTCTGTTTTTTTATCCATGCTGCTATCTTATGTCTTTTGATAGCATTTAAATCATTTACATTTAATGTTATTATTGATATATAGTTGTTTATTGCCATTCTATTCTTTAAATCTACATTCCTCTTTTATTAGATCCCCCCTCCCTGCTTTGTTCAGTTTACAACAGGCCCCTTAACATTTCTTGTAGCATTGGTTTGGTTTTAATGAATTCCTTGAGGGTTTTTTTTTTTTTTTTTTTTGGTCTGGGAAGCTTTTTATTTCTCCTTCAATTTTAAATAATAGACTTGCTGGATAAAGAAGTCTTGGTTGTAGGCTCTTGTTTTGCATTATTTTAAATATTTCTTGCCATTCCCGTCTGGCCTCAAGTGTTTCTTTTGAAAAGTAAAATGTCATCTTTATGGGATCTCCTTTGTAGTAGTGATTGACTGCTTTTCTCTTGCAGCTTTTAGTATTTTTTCTTTACCTCTTAGCTTTGGTATTTTAATTATGATGTGTCTTGGTGTAAGTCTCTTTGGGTTCCTTTTTAGTGGGATTCTCTGTGCTTCTTGAACTTGTGTGACTTTTTCCTTTATCAATTTAGGGAAGTTTTCAGCTATGATTTTTTCAACCAGGTTCTCTATCCCTTGTTCTTTCTCTTCTCCTTCAGGAACCCCTATGATAGAGATGTTGTTTCTCTTCATGTGGTCATAGAGCTCTCTTAGAGTTTCCTCAGACTTTTTGATCTTTTTTTCCTTTTGCTGTTCTGCTTCTATGCTTTAACTATTTTGTACTCTAAATTGCTGATTCAATCCTCTGCTTCATCTAGCCTGCTTTTAATTGCTTCTAGTGTAGCCTTCATTTCTGATATTGTTTGTCATTTCTGTCTGATTTTTTTAAGATTTCAATGTCTTTTTTGATGTTTACTTTTTCATTGTTTAGGTGCTTGTTACGTCCATCTATTGTTGCTTTAAGATCCTTGAGCATCCTAACAATCATTATTCTAAATTCTGCATCTGATTTAATGTTTACATTTACTGTTATTAGATAACAGTAAATGTAAATCTTGGCTATTTTTATCTCATTCTGGGTTTTTTTTTTTTCTGGGGATTTCTCTTATTGATTCATTTGAATTGCATTTCTCTGTCTTCTCATTTTGTCTCTGTATAAACTGCTCCTTTGAATGCATTGTTTGTATAGCTAGCTGAGTATAGAGTTGGTGTTGTCTGCCTCCAGCTTTCAGTTGTGTTGTATTTAGATCTTCTTGGGTTGGCCTCAGCTATTATTTGTAATCCACTGTGAGTTATATGTCTGCTGCTACTGCTCTTTTTGCTATTTGTGTCAGTGTTTTCTATGTCTTAGCTGGGTCAAATGTGAGGAGCCTTTCTTTAAGATAACACTCTAACTAAAGTTGTTAGGTCCTGAGCTTATGCTCTCCATATCTGTCCACTGGATTTACCAGTCCTGGACCTCCCTGCCCAGTACCTGGATCAGACTAGTGGGGGTCACTGCTTATGATTGGCCCTTAGCAACCTTCTTGGAGCTACAGGTGATCCAGAATTTGTGGCTGCCTCTGCTGGGCCCTGATTCCATTGTAAATACCAGTGGCACTCCTAGACTGGCTTTTATCTACTCTTGGCGAGTGTGTGTGGCCTCTCTATTCCCGAGGTGTGTTCTTTCCGCCACCCCCCCACATACACACTGCTGCAGCTTCCACAGGCACTTGGGCACCAACACTGCTGGGCACGTGGGTGTGCAATCTCATGGGCTCACTGGCCGCAGCTCAGGCTGACCCACAGGGCAGTCCCGCGGGTGCAGGGAACTCATCGCCTTGCCTGGCTCCACCACCCTGCAGGCACATGGGCTGCTTCTACGGGCTCTTCTCCTCACTGTCACCATGTAGGCCACTGGGCTCCACCTCCCACAGGCATATGAGACCCCTCTCTAGGCTCCACTTCCCACAAGCGCTCAGGATGCCTTGCCCTTCTGGGTTCAAACCCCCATGTGCATGCGTGCAGAAGGCCTCTCCAGACTCTGCTCCTAGCCACTGTTGCACAGGCTGCCTTGCTAGGCTCCGTCGCCCACTGCCACACAGGCTGAGCACTGTAGCCGCCACCGCAGCCAGGCCCTCACACCCTTTGGAGGGCACTTAGCAGTTTGGAGGGGGCAGTGTATGCCAGACCTCATCACTTAAAACCTGTGTCCCTATTGTGCCCTCTGCTTCTATGCGTCTCTTTGCAGTGACTAGAGGAGGAGAGCTTCAGTGTGTGGGGTAATTGATATCCTTTGCTGGCATTGGTCCTCTCAGGAAATTGGCCACTTTAGGTTTGTGGAGTGACCCAGTACAGGGTCAGGGTGGCTGTCTCCCATAGTATCTCCCTGTGCCCCCAAAACTACACTCTTCTCTCACAACCCCTGTCCTATCAGCACTCCCTGCTCCTGGATCCCCGGGTAAGTGACTGTGAATGAGGTTTTCTGGGTGGTCCCTTTAAAATGGAGCCTGGGTCTAAGAGTTCTGTCCCCCTCTTGCAAACAGTTACCCAGCTCTTTTTTTTTCAGCTAAATACTGTCCATATGCCTCCTCTTGTCTCTGGGGCTCCAGGCTGAGGTTCTAGTCTGATTCTGGGGCTGAAGACCCACAACTCTCTGGGCAACCCACCTTGCCATGAGAGTACTTCTGAGCCACCTCTCTCTCCTGGGAGCGGGAGATGACATAAAAAAATTGTTAGTTGGTTCTTAAGTCAACCAGTTGTTGGGTAGAAAGTAGTCAAGAGAGTGAATATTTTAGAGGATAAATTGCAGACAGCTACCATGGAAGCAGAGATAGTTACCCATCCTTATCTCAGCCTGGGAGTGGGAGCCTTTTATGCATCTCTGCCCTTCCTACCAGTCTCAGTGTGGCTTCTTTGATGATGCTTGGTTATAGATTCCTCTTAGTTTAAACCAAAGTTGGTTTTTCAAGATGATTGTTCCTAAGTTAATCCACTTTGGTTCTGGGAGGTGGGAATTGTAACATCCACCTACCTAATTGCCATTTCCCCAGTCCGATACTGGTAACTTTTTTATTTCAATATTTAAAAATAAAGTTCCTTATACACACATACACATACTCAAATATACCAGTTATGCAAGCAAACACTTCTTGCAGGATGTAGTACAAATAAAATTATATTTTAGGTTCTTGCTGACCCTGACAGTGGGTTCTTCCTCTACTGGCATTAGATGAAAATTTTTAAAGTTCTCATAATTTTTATGCTCATTTTTAGGTAATTTAAAACCCATAATTCTTTAAGTCATAGAATGCAATCTAGCATTAAACAAATTTAGTGATGTATAGATATGTATAATAATGAACACTTCATTTTTATTCAAATATAAATTTTTTCTCCCCTGTCTTTTCAAAGACCTTTTTTAGTCAGAAAGCAAAATATCCTGCAGCTTACAGAGGACTTTATTGACTTTTTTTTATGTCTGCAACACCATATCACTACTTCCACTCTTATTTTGGGTAGAATTTGGACAAGAATTTAAGCTGATCAAAATCATTCTAACTTTGCTTATTTTATTCTCTCTGGCCTGAAAGATACCAGAAAATAGACTTATTACCTCAATAAATACTTTTGATAAATTTTCAGTTTTTGTTTATTTATTTGTGCTTTGAATTATAGCCCTGTTAACTAGGAATTTTTACCAGTAATATTTTTATATCTCCCACTGGAATCTTACTCCTTTCTCTGAATGCAAGATGTCTGTTTTATTCATTTGGGTGGCCCTATTCTATTTAACAAAAGACAACCAATTCATTTTTGCCTATATATGTCTCATAATAACCTCCAATATATCCTTTATCTCCAATATATTCTTTATCTCCTGGCAACCTATCTGTAGCTGGCTTATTTATATTACAATATTTGAATTTTTTAGGTGGATATACAAATTCACTATTTCCTCCCATAAATCACATGATTCTTATCCCCCCACCCCAGGCTGAGATAAGGATGGGTAACTATCTCTGCTTCCATGGTAGCTGTCTGCAATTTATCCTCTAAAATATTCACTCTCTTGACTATTTTCTACCCAACACCTGGTTGACTTAAGAACCAACTAACAATTTTTTTATGTCATCTATTTTAAAAACATCTTCATGGTGAACCTTTGGAATATAACATCTATTATTTTTATTTATCAACTTCTACCTATGATAGGAAAAGCTACCTCTTAAAATAGAGTTAGAGGAGGTAAGAATTAGATATAGAAGGTGGGAGGTAAGTTTCTAAATTTTAGGATAATAAATGTAAAAATCACTTTCAGATTATTTTATATAGGCTGGAAAACATATATCAACCTCAGGTTGAAAGAGCATTTAGCAACAAAGAAAATATGTGTTCCAAATACTTGCCAGTGAGTATAATTCAGAACAACTTCTGGTTAATATCTGCCATATGGGTTGAGAAGATCTATAGTTATAGACTCTGATCCATAGGGTATGGAATCCACTACTTCCTCTATAGCAATATTTTTGGACTTTCTACAATGCTGACTCATACTCATCTATATAGCTCTATAAGACAAGAATATCTGTCAATCTTTGCATAATTTTTATTTTTACAATAATATGGGAATTTAATATGTTTTCAAAACATACTGAGTTTCCTGGAAATCATGATAATCAGTTTTGAGAGATAAACTTCTTCAGCATGAATGTCATAATTATGTAATAATTAAAATCTCTCATATTAGGACAGAAGGTAAGATAACTGCTTATATAGACTGGGTGCATTAATCTCTGGCATATTTTTTGTGAAATTGTGCTTTGGAAAATTCTAAAATTTACAGCAGAAAAGAACATAAGAACACCTGTAGCCTTTAGACTAGTTATCAGTTTTTATTGCCACTATTGTTTATTTTAAAATACATATTTTTAATTTTGTATTTTATTTATTCATTTTAGAGAGGAGAGAGAAAGGAAGAGAGAGAGAGGAGAGAGAGACAGAGAGAGAAGGTGGGGAGGAGCTGGAAGCATCAACTCCCATATGTGCCTTGACCAGGCAAGCCCAGGGTTTCAAACCGGCGACCTCAGCATTTCCAGGTCGACGCTTTATTCACTGCGCCACCACAGGTCAGGCAATTTTAAAATATTTTTAAAAAATATTACTGTAACTATATATTTGGGTTTTTAAAGCAATTGTAATAATATTGAATAATCTACATCGTTTTGTTTTAGTATACAAATATTATAGATACTATAACTCCTTAGGCTTTCTTCTTTACATTGTATTCTAGAATGTTCATAAAATAATTTTGAAAATTTTAGAATTAAACATTGCAAAGCCATTTGTTTTTTAACTTAATTTTGCTTTGGGCATTATTTTATTTTTTCAACTTTTCATTTTTACCATTATTTTCTTCCCTTTCTATTATTGCATTGCACATATTATTTATAATTTGCTATTTATCATTTTATAATATAGTAAAATATACTTTAAAAAAATCATTATGCTTACTGTTTTACAACTGTGATGCAAATTGAGACAATGTTAAACCCATTGTATTGCAGCTAAATCCAAGAAATTTTAACCAGCCACAACTACTTTTTTTTTCCAGATAAACAGTCCCAGATAAATTTCTATATAATTTTTTGTTTTATTAGATTTTGCTTTCTATATCTAAATAATTGGAGGCAGTAATGGTACAAAAAAACAAACTTAATAGGTATTGTGGAGTCTAGGAGGCTGTAAGTTGTCTGACATCAAAATTCTTTTTTTTTGTGACAGAGACAGAGAGAGACAGAGGGAGAGACAGAGAGGGACAGACAGACAGGAAGGGAGAGAGATGAGAAGCATCAATTCTTCATTGCAGCACCTTAGTTGTTCATTAATTGCTTTTTCATATGTGCCTTGCCCAGGGGGTTATAGCAGACCGAGGGACCCTTGCTCAAGCCAGCTACCTTCGGCTCAAGCTGGTGAGACTTGCTAAAACCAGATGAGCCAGCGCTCAAGTAGGTGACCTTGGGGTTTCGAACCTGGATCCTCCACATCCCAGTCTGATGCTCTATCCACTGTGCCACCAACCTGCTCAGGCTGATACCAAAAATTCTAACTCTGTCCCTTAACAGTCTTTCATTTAGAAAATTTCATTGGATGGTGAACTGAATTTTTAGTCTCTGGACATATTTATATACCCTATTTTGCTTAGGGAATTTCATGAAGAAGTATGTGTGGTAGAGTCTTCATTCTGATGAATGGACTGTAACATACATCTAACTCTAAAGGTAGCAGTTATCAGAGAATCATCAAGTTTTCCTATTGTGCAGTGACTCCTGAGATGCTGATGTCCCCTGTTAAATCAGTCCTGTATGGGTGTATTAGACATTGTTTTGTCTTGAGTACTCTGTGTCTGATTTTCTGTACCCTCTTCTATATTTTGTGATTTGCTTAATAATTTCTAAATTAAAATATTAAGAGTCTATACTATTGCTAATAAATAAAAATCCTGATTGATACAGTTGGCATATAACTAAAGCCAATTTCTCTTTTGTAAAATTAAAAATATGATACAGAGAAAGAAGGCATCAAAATCAAAAACAAGTTGGAGAATTGATAAAAAAAAAACCCAGACAGAAGCAAATCACTAAAAAAGAGTAGAGGATACTGATTTTAGGTACAAACAAGACAAATGGTCACTTGAAGCTCACCACAGCTGGTGTTGTTGTGTCCTCTTATCCTAGGAGCCATTTCTTGTTTCAATAGTCATCTGACCATTCTCTTTCCATGGATGTACATCCTTTTCTTTCTCACATCTAGGTATTTCCCCTTAAGAGTCCCTTGCCTGAATATAAACTTCACTACATTCTGCGGCACAGAGAACAAGGCTGTGTCAGTGTTTTGATTTTTTTTCTTCACTGTACACATAGTTTGTGGTAGAGTACGTGGCTTGCAATAGAAACTAAACGTTTGTTCAAATACATGATAATGAATAAATGAATGACACTAATAATATAAGAGATGCAGAAAATTACATTTACCTAAAAAGTGTTTTGATGGGTTACAAATCAGTCTAGCCTCATTTTGTCCCACACATACACAGATCTCAGCTCCCACACATTCTTATTTTTCTTTTTTGGAAATTTGAAATGACAAAGATATTTCTAATAGATGTCTCAGGAACACACGACACATTTAATTATTCAGATTAGCAAACTTCCCTATTGAAAGAGCTAAATTTTTCCCTCTTTCTATATAAAAATAAAAGTCTTTTTTAAAAAATGTGAACATTATTGTGAAACCACCTGGTATCATTGCAGTTTTCCATCTCCTGCTGTATTAGCTCTAAGTTAGGATGCAATGCGTTTAAATATCTGCCTACAGAGCTTGCCTTCTGCTGTCTTCAACAAATCTTTTTCCCCATGAGGTTTTCTTCGGTTAATAACACCCTGTAAGTAGTTAATGTGGCATTATGAATTGTTGTAAAGGTAGCCTGAACAGTGTTTGACCTCACATACTTCTGTAGATCACTACTGATTTAATGTGACAGACTAAATTTTCCAAATTAGACTGCACAACATTTTTAATACTCCAATAAAACAGAATTACTCCAACGGAAATAATTTTGTCAGTGGTTCTAAAGCAGTAAACAGAGTACACATTTCAGGCTACTTTTCTAAGTTATGGAGCAAATATATCTAAGAAACAAAGTGTGCACCACAGAAATTTGCTACTTTGTATAGTATTTTGTAGAGGGAAATAAAAGCATTAGCTGTTCTTTCAGGGACTATTTAAGGATGTCAAACCAATCCAAATTATTAGGAATAATATTTTTCTTTTGGTGTTGGTAGAAGGTACACATAGTTTTAATCTCCTTTTAACCAGAGTGCTTGCCCTTTACAGTGTATTGCAATTTATTTTAATCTATCAACCCCAAAACATCCCCACATTGTTTCAGGTAAAAAGAAAAAGTACCAAGAGAGGAAATACACAAACTTCCGGATTTTCTGTTTCATGACTCACTTTTAAATTAAATTCTCAGGGCAATGGCTGAAGATGGCACGTGCAGACTCTTCTCCTTTTGAATTTATGCCGATGCTCCTGGTTGCTGACCTTCCTCAGCCCTAATTCATGGACTCCAGAACATGCACTAAATTTAGATGGACAACACGTTCTAACTGTAATTGACAAAATTATGGGTTCTTACTAAATATTTCATAGTTTAGCTGAATATTAAAATGTTAACAAGTGCTTGATCATCATTTTCTTTTATACTCTTTTTTTTTGTGGACCCCATGACTATTTCTACAACTTTATTCATGGAATTTGGATTCTTTGCTTTGTTGTTGTTTTCTCCGCAGGTTTGATAATCTATTTATTCATCTATACATTTAAAAATTTTTCAAAATCCCTCTCCTTTCCAGGTTCATGTTGACCTTTGCAAATTTTTCTTTTCTATCAGTTTATTTTATTTTTTTTATAGAGGTGCAAGAGTTATTGTTGTTGGTAGTGAAGTGTTTCTTTGATAAAATCATGATCTCCAAAATGACCTGTCTTAGGAACCCAGCTGATATGCTCCTGAATACTGTCTCCTATCCCCTAAACCAGTGGTCAGCAAACAATGGCTCATGAGTCACATGCGGCTCAATCAGATTGAGGACATTTTTAGCAAAGGCCAGTTTAGGAGTACCCTAATTAAGTTAATAACAGTGTACCTACCTATATAGTTTAAGTTTAAAAAATTTGGTTCTCAAAAGAAATTGCAATCATTGTACTGTTGATATTTGGCTCTGCTGACTAATGAGTTTGCTGACCACTGCCTTAAAACATCTGCTTTCCTATGAGTAGGTAAGCACTGGTCCACTCATTTTCTATGAAATGAATGAGCCTCTTCATCCACACTGCACTCATTTACTATACAAACATAGACTGAGTTTCTATGGCCAAGCATTTTCTTTATTTAAATAAATAAGGATGCCAAGCTTTACAATTACTTGTTTCCATATCTACTTTTCCTACGACTCTGAGATCTTTGAATCTATTTTTCCTTTTATTTATAGTACCAAGGATACATTCCACAGAGGTCATTTGAAATAATTCTTTAATGTATAATTATTTTTTATAAATTAAGTGTACCCAGAATTTATACCCAGAATTCTCTATTTAAAAACTTGTCCTATGCTAAATATGTGAAGGAGAACAGCAGACATGGGGTTAGGGTACATGCAAGGTAAAAATAATAAAAATAGGCCCTGGCCGGTTGGCTCGGTGGTAGAGCATCGGCCTGGCGTGCTAGAAGTCCCAGGTTCGATTCTCTGCCAGAGCACACAGGTGAAGCGCCCATCTGCTTCTCCACCCCTACCCCTCTCCTTCCTCTCTGTCTCTCTTTTCCCCTCCCGCAGCCGAGGCTCCACTGGAGCAAAGATGGCCCGGGCGCTGGGGATGGCTTCTTGGCCTCTGCCCCTGGCACTAGAGTGGCTCTGGTCGCAACAGAGCGATGCCCCAGAGGGGCAGAGCATCGCCCCCTGGTGGGCAGAGCATGGCCCCTGGTGGGCGTGCCAGGTGGATCCCAGTCAGGCGCATGCGGGAGTCTGTCTGACTGTCTCTCCCCATTTCCAGCTTCAGAAAAATACAAAAATAAAATAATAATAATAAAAATAAAATAAGTGAGAAACCATATATTTAAAAAGAAGTTTTTAATGTTTGTTTTATTGCTTTAGAGAGAGGAGGAAAAGGAAAGAGAGAGGGGAACATAAATCTGTTCCTGTATGTGCCCTGAACTGGAAGTGAATCGGCAACCTCTCCATTTCAGGATGATACTCTAGCTAACTGAGCTATCTGACCAGGGCAGAAAACATATATTTTAATAATTTGTTTTTTGTTGTGTTTTTTTTACAATATTTATCATCAATCACTATGCACTTCATTTTGTCTGTTCCTAGACCATAATTAATTTATCATTACTTAAGACATTTCTTTTAGTCTGTGTACAAGTTGTATATTTAACTTGTGTACAAGTTGTATATTTAACTTGTACACAAGTTAAATATACAATTTAACTCATATCAAAACCACAAAATTATAACATATTCAACATAATTCACTTAAGTAATTTGAGCAGCTCAGTTAGAGTAGGAGAGTATAAAAATTACTACAGAATCCCCCCATCCCTATCTATATGTGCAACTCTAATGTCAGGTTGACATTCTTGACATCCAGAAGTAAAGTTTCCACCTTCCCAGTCTGGGCTTTGCCATTTGTGTGACTTCATTCAAAGGTCCATTAGCAAATGTGAGCTAAGCAAAGATTTAAGAAGGGATTATGCACTGGGATTTTCTTTCTTAGGCCTATTTAGAATCTTGGGATAGCTCAGGTGGAGAAAACTATAAAACAGCTAAAAGACCAGATAAGACAGGCATATCTCTACCATCTGATCACTATAGACCAGGAAGCCTGCCTACAGCTGTATGTGTGAGAGAGGCCGTCTTGAATCATTGCCCACACACAAGTTTAAGAATAAGAAATGCCTATAAATCACAGAATTGTAAGAAATAAAATTTGTTGCTTTAAGCAAATAAGTTTTCGTGACACAAACCATTTTTCTCCACAAAAGAAATTAATTCAGTTAGTAAGTAAGGAGTCTAAGAATTAAACAAAACAATAACTACTTATATTAATTGAACTCATTGTGCTACTGGTTCATTTACAATAATTAAAAGATACTGTAAGCCTTTTCCCATGGCATTTGATTCCATTTGGATGTTAAGATTTATTATGACATTTATTCTAAAAGAAAAATATGTCTTTTATTCAGAGTGTACTTGGTAATTTAAGGTCTTTGAAAACAAAAGCTTTCAGTCTTTTCCTCCCCTTTTGGTGTTGGATCTTGAATTTTTAAATGCCTTTTGAGAAAGTTAGCCTAGATAAAGTCTGATGAATGTTTAATTTATCTCAGTTACCAAGTCCTTTGCTTAGTTATACACTTAATTATGTTTATTGGAAATTCAAAATAAAAATAGAAATGGTGCCTGGCCAGGCGGTGGCACAGTGGATAGAGCGTCGGACTGGGATCGGAAGACCCAGGCTGGAGACCCCGAGGTAGCCAGCTTGAGCGAGGGCTCATCTGGTTTGAGCAAAGCTCACTAGTTTGAGCCCAACGTCGCTGGCTCAAGCAAGGGGTTACTCGGTCTGCTGAAGGCCTGGGGTCAAGGCACATAAAAAAAATATATAAATGACAAAGGTATTGTATGGCCAGTAGCCGTGGCCACCATCAAACCCGCCTGGCCTGTGTAGGTTCACATTTAATCTAGACCAGCGGTTCTCAACCTGTGGGTCGCAACCCCGGCGGGGGTCAAACGACCAAAACACAGGGGTTTAGGCGACCTCTGTGTTTTGGTCATTCAACCCCCGCCGGGGTCGCGACCCACAGGTTGAGAACCGCTGATCTAGACAGATCATACAGAAACTGCGGAGCCAAAAACTGGTGTTCCATTGTCCTTTATTCTAGACTCGCACTCAGCAAGCGAGTAAAAACACACAGTGGAGAAACACTTTCCTTTTCATTCAGAGCTCCCAAAGCCACTGACTCATTCTAGTATTCTTAGAATCAAAGGCTCCCACCTCACCAGTCTTATTCACCTATGTTCCCCATTCCCTTCTTCTGCGCAGACTGTCCTCTTCTTTACCATTCATCCATTATGGCTGGCTCCTCTCCTCCACGTGGTCTCCCTCCCCTGGAACAATGCGGGCTCTTTCACTTTCTACAAGGTGGTTACTCCCTCCAAAATGGCCTCCTAGCTCCTCTTTTAAAAACTTTTTGGTGCCCTGGCCGGTTGGCTCAGCAGTAAAGCGTCGGCCTAGCATGTGGAGGACCCAGGTTCGATTCCTGGCCAGGGCACAGGGGAGAAGCACCCATTTGCTTCTCCACCCCTCCGCCGCCGCGCTTTCCTCTCTGTCTCTCTTTTCCCCTCCGGCAGCCAAGGCTCCATTGGAGCAAAGATGGCCTGGGCACTGGGGATGGCTCTGTGGCCTCTGCCTCAGGCGCTAGAGTGGCTCTGGTCGCAACATGGTGACGCCCAGGATGGGCAGAGCACCACCCCCTGATGGGCAGAGTGACGCCCCATGGTGGGCATACCGGGTGGATCCCGGTGGGGCGCATGCGGGAGTCTGTCTGACTGTCTCTCCCTGTTTCCAGCTTCAGAAAAATGGAAAAAAAAAACAAAAAACTTTTTGGCAGGACAGCCCCCTCCTCCAGCACACATTAGAATAACCAAGCCCCTTCCCAAGCAAAAAGGGCAATTAGCCATATCAGGTGAGGGCAGCAGTCATCTTTAAGGATAAGAGTGAGAAAAAAATAACTTATCTGCCCAACGGGTATTTTTAGCTACCACTTATTGAGTCTTTGTTACACAGTAACCAAGTACTGTGCCAAATGCATAATACATTAGAGCTAATCCAATTGTTACAGTAGTTATCTGTAATTCATACAAAAATATTATAGATTAAATAATTTAACAAAAGTCATGTTGTCATGATGAAGTGTAGCTAAGGTTTCAAGTCTGACTTTCTTCCTCTCCTGAAGATTAAAGAATTAATATCTTTTTTCTTTTGGTTAGAGATACAGTAATGACTGCTGCACAGCAACACAGTATAATATGCAACCTCTGCCTTATCTGTGATGAGTCAAATGTCCTCAGAATCAAAGACAATATTGTGGGAAGTCCAATGCATGACTGACTAATCAGTTCCCACACTAAGGGCCACCATTTCCTATGTTGATGTCCTTTCTTCCTTCCTTTTTTTGACATCCTTTGTCCGGATTTCATTCACCACTATTTAGTATAATAAGTATAATAATAACTTAACATTATTGTTGTTTTAAATATCTAAGAAATACATCAACATTAGATATTTTAGAATTCGTGGGGAATAAGCTGGAAAACCAGCGGTAGCACACAGTTTAGGGAACTAAGGTACTCACAAGAAAATATTCAAGCTTAACCTTAAACTAATCTCTTGTCACCAAGTAAATGTTTGTTTGTTTGTTTTTCCCAGAAAAAAAGAGTATTCCATGAAGTGTTATAAAATTATATTTATCATGGAAAGGTTAATGGAGAGAATAAAACATGTTTTGAAACTTAATTTTATTACTTAGTAACTGAATTATATTAGTTGTTATATGTTATGTTAAATTATTTGAATCCCTTGTTATATTAAACTATGTAAGATCTCTAATCTCTTATAAATTAAGAATATTAGATTTATCTTGCAAGTTTAAAGACTATATGTAGAACATTTCAAATAAGATAGACCCACATTAAAAATCCACGTTTGGAAAATATACTCCTTTTTTTGACTATATGTAGAAAAAGTGAGGGAATCCCTGGCACTCTTTAGAATATAAAAAAAAGAGAAATAACCAGATTATCCTTGGAAATATGTCTTCTATAAGCACAAGCATCTTTTATTTGCATTGAAAAAGTTTCATGTACTACATACTTTTTTGAGAGGCTGTTATTCTGTATTTTTAAAATCGCCTGTGTTATCTAGGCTTGGGGGATGTTCCCAGTGGTATAGCTTTAAATCCATTTTCAATCAGTATAAATATAGCTATTATGATCAAAATTAATTTATTAATTGGTGTTACAGGTTTTTAAAATGCATGAAGTAATAAAAATAACATACTATATTATTATTTAATATATATTATCTAATCTTATAAACCTACTAGAATATTTAAAGCTAGTAATTTGTGTTTTGGCATAAAAAATCCACCTTCAAACTTTTAAATACATTGCTATAATTTATTAAAAGTTCTTTTGTCTTTATTAGTGCAATTTTACCAAATTGACTGACTGAAATCTCATAGAGATTGAATTTCAAATAATTCATTAAGTAGTTGAGAATTAGATATTATGGATAGTTTTTAAAGTCTAGAGCTAGAAGAAACCTTAGAGATATTCTACTTCTCCCACTAATTTTATAGACAAGGAAATTCAATCCTGTAAATATGAAATTATTTGTTCCAGGTTACATAATATAGAAGAAGCATAGTTAAGATAAGAAAGTGTTAGCCATTTTATATTTCAGAGGCCAAATTTTAAACTTTTACTAAATTAACAAGTGATTCCTTTTATTAGACTTTTATAGAATTCAAAATTAAGTATTCTAATATTTAAAAAATATTAAAAATGTTGTACAAATATATATTTACTGCTTCTATACAAGATTACTATAAAACAGACCAAATACTTAAAGCTTCCAATTGATTGAAAATTATTTTGTTTTGCATTCAGATTATGTAGGCTTTTTAATGAATTTTGGAAATTATTTATTCTTCTATAAATGTCATTATCTATTCTTGCATCTATTAAAGTAGGACCCGGGACATTGAAATGTCCTTCTTTCTGCTCAGTGTGTTCAATCTTACAAAGAAGTCAGTTATATTGTGTTGGAGGCCCTTGATTTGTATCCATTATTTCCAGCTTTGGCAGCTTTTTTCCAGGCACAATTTTTTTTATTTTTAGCCCCTTTGTTCCCTTTAATCAATTTGCCACCACAACAAGCACTGTGGCTGCTGTAACTGGATAGCCATTATCCTCAGAACACGTATCATCACTGAAGCTCTGCAGTCATTGTCATTGTTTGTTAGCTTGTTTTGTTTTCCTAGGGAAAATAGGAAGACAGCCTCCTGGTGTCCTGATGCAAAGGACACAAGAATGTCTGCCTCCTGATGGGTTCCACTCTTTTGGGGATTTTCAAACCAGTATTGCTTCTTGTTACAATATCTAACCAAGAATTTATTTTAGCATGATGCTTCCTTCATATTTTGTTCATAATGCAATAAATCTCCTAGGAAAAAACTTAGATAAAAGAATATTGCTCAAACAAGCTTGGACCAGTTATCTTGGACTCAGAGCAGATGAACAATTCTGGGGGAAAAAAAAGTGTGTCACATTTTATTTTACATACCACCTGTCTAGTTCTTCCTAGAACTGGGTCTGAGTTCAATCAGTCGAATGACTGCTCAGGAATGGAAGGGTAGAGATATCTTCTGTAGCACCTATATTGTCATGCTAATTTTAATTTCTCTTAAAAAATATATAATTTAGATTAGAGAGATAAATACTGTAGGTTGTTTTTAGTACAACTGTGTACAAATACACATGCTGGCACAGTGTACAAGAAATTATTTTAAGTCATGAATTTTAAAAAGAACTCCCTCCGAGAGATGAGAACAGATTTATAACCAGCTGGTGCCAGGCTATATTTGGCCCATGGAACTAGGATTTAGTTATCATCTTCAAAGTGCATGAATACCATTCTAGCAACACTATTGTGCATGTAAGACAAATGATTGGGGAATTCCTTTCAATGATCTCCAGGTGATGAGAACGAGGTCAAATGTCATCACAATGCACTGAAGTCTGAGTCCCTAACTAGGTTCTCTGAGGCAGCCAGAGCTGTCAGTGCTGCAGTGGAAGCCAATGGTATTCAAAAGATGTGAGAATGGTAAGCTATTTTTCTGTACTTCTGAAGGCAAGTATAGACACATGGTTTTGTTAAGTGAAAATATGTAAAAGTTGTTAAATTATGAGAACTAGGGTAGAATGGGGTACCTGTCTTCTCCTTGGAAACAGGCACCACCACATCTCTTATGTCATGGTTCTTAAAGGGACCCATATGCTCATAGATGAAAGGACACTCATTTCCTCTGAGTCAAGATTTTTTATGAGGTCTTGGCTGGTGTCTAAGTGAATAGAGCATTGGCCCGGAGTATGGACCTCCTGGGTTTGATTCCTGGTCAGAGCACACAGGAGAAGCAACCATCTGCTTCTCTCTCACTCCTTCTCCCCCCTCCCTCTACCCATCTCTCTCTTTTCCTTCTCAGTAGCCAGTGACACCATTTGTTAGAGTGAGGCCCTAGGTGCTGAGGGTAGCTTGTTTGGTCTGAGTGTGTCAGCCTCAAACCAAGCTAAAAATCACTTGGTAACTGTTGGGCAAATAAGTTTGTAAAATTTGTGTTATTTGAATTTGCTCACTTTTATTGTTAAAAATGACCACTGCCCACGTAAATAGTGCTGCCAGGTGAAACTGCTAATTACTTTCCTGCTTGGGAAGAGCCACTGTTATGCTAATGTTTGCTGGAGGAGAGGTCTTTGTGGGCCCAGGTAGTTTTTTAGAAGGGGAAAGTAGGAAAAGAAGAGGAGGAAGCCAAAATGGCAAGATGCTGAGAGAGAAGCCAGTTTTGCAGAGTAAGAAGCCATGTTGGCAGAAAGGGAACCAGAGGTGACCAAGACTGCTGTGGACCTTTGATTCTAGGAAAACCTGGATGTGTCAGTGGCTTTGGGAGCCCTGAATGCAAAGGGAAGTGTTTTTCCTCTGTGTGTGTTTATTCACCAGCCAGTGTGAGGCTAGAATAAAGGAATGGCCCACCATTTTTGGCTCTGCTGTTTCTTTACCACCTGCCTGAATTCAATGGGAACCTGGACCTGCCTGGCAGCGACAGCTGCAACTACTGGCCGTAGAGTCTTGGAGCATCAACCTCAGATGGGAATGCTGAGTGGATGCCAGTTAGGGTGCATGTGGAGTCTGCCTCATTATCTCCCTTCCTCTCACAAAAAAAAGTCTAAAATGCGGTGGTGCAGTGGATAAAACATGAACTTGGTTCACTGAGGATGCCAGTTCAAATCCCCAGGCTTCCTGTTCAAGGCACATATGGAAGTTGATACTTTCTGCTCCTCCTCTCTTCTTTCTCTCTCTCTTTCTTTCTAAAAATGAATAAATAAAATCTAAGATATATATATATATATATTTTAAGGTGATGAAAAATTTGATTAGGTGATGGGTATAGAACATAATTTACTGTTCAAATGATGTGGAGATGTTTACTTGAAATCTATGTATGCTTATTGATCAATGTCACCCTGCTAAATTTAATTTTCTAAATAAAAAAAAATTATTAAGCTATCTCCCAACTCAGTAGCACTTACCAATCAGAAAATTGATTTTCTCATATACTAACTTCCTTGAGAAATGCTTATTCTACCCAGCTCTGCCTCCTGTTTCCTTCTCAGAATGTTTCTTCTTTTTGTCTCCATCATTTAAAAAAATATTAATTTATAGATTTTAGAAAGAGAAGGGGGGCAGGAAGGAGAGAGATTGGTTTGCTCCACTTATTTCTGCATTCATTGGTTGATTCTTGTGTGTGTCCTGAGCAGGTGTCTAACCCACAACATTGATATGTTGGGACAATGCTCTAACCAACTGAGCTACCCAACCAGGGCTGCCTCTTTCTTAATTGCAGCTAAGTTCACAGATATTTAGACCAACAATGGAACTCTAATGCATCCTGCAAACTCTAGGATATTTAAATTTGAGATCCAGAAACAATGTGTTTCTAACTAATAAAATCTGGGAATTACTGTAAATCTGAGGCTAAAATGGCCATAATGGGCCTTTGTTCAAGTTTAGAAGAGAGTGAGCTGCAGTTGATTCCAGTTCAGTCTACAGAATTTTTAAATATATTTTAAAAATGTTTTCAATTACAATCGATATTCATTATATTAGTTTTATATGTACAACATAGTGATTACTCCTAGTAAGTCTAGTACCCATTTGACAATATACATATTTATCACAATATTATTGACTATACTCCATGTTGGAGGAATTAATTAACTTACTGGCTTCTGTATGATGTTCTCTTGTGGTTTCAGGCACATCATTTTATTTTGCTTACCTTACCTTGAGTGATTCTCATTCTTGAAGTCAAATATTAGCCAAACACCACCTTGAGAGACAAATATCTTTTTTAAAAAAGAAAAGTCTTAGAATATGCATATTCATAGTGACCTGAATATGTTTAAACAGGCCTTCTACAATCACATAAACTCTGTTTTTCATTATTTAATAAATCTGTTTTACTACAATTGTGTAGTCAGAGACATACCAAGATTTCCAGTGTATCCTCAGGAATTAGAGTCAGAGGAGAGAAAATGCATCTAAATTTTTTTCTATTTTGACCTTTTTATTTAAAATTATTTTTATTTATGCTTTATAATTTTCTGGAAGATTTATCTTTTAATGAGTGCATTTGAACCCAAATGATATTTTCTCATTATTATTGATTTTTATTTTTATTGTTTTTTTGTTTGTGTGTGTGTGTGTGTGTGTGTGTGTGTGTGACAGAGACAGAGACAAGGACTGATAGAGAGAGATAGGAAGGAAGATGAGAAGCATCAGTTCTTCATTGTGGCACCTTCGTTGTTCATTAATTGCTGTCTCATATGTGCCTTGACAGGAGAGCTACAGCAGAGTGACCCCTTGCTTGAGCCAGCAACCTTGGGCTCAAGCTGGCGAGACTTGCTCAAACCAGATGAGCCCACACTCAAGCAGATGACCTTGGGTTTTCAACGCTGGGTCCTCCACATCCCAGTCCAATGCTTTATCCACTGCGCCACCTCCTGGTCAGACATGATTTTTAAAATTTCTAATACTCCTACACATATAGGATTTATGAGATGTACTTTAGCCTAATGCTATTTCCCCTATGTGCCTGACTTTTTTAAATTTTTGTTGTTGTTGTTAAAATTTATTTATTAATTTTTAGAGAGAGAGGAGAGAGAGAGAAGGGGAGGAACAGGAAGCATCAACTCCCATATGTGCCTTGACCAGGCAAGCCCAGGTTTCAAACCAGCAACCTTAGTGTTCCAGGTCAATGCTTTATCCACTGTGCCACCACAGGTCAAGCCAGCCTGGCTTTTAGATAGATCTAACCTCATTAAATCATGGAGTTGTGAGCTTACTGGTATTTTCCTCTCCTTTATTTATAGTTCTGACATCAGGAGGTTTTTCTTTTTTTTCCCCAAAGTAAAGCTCAGTCTAACAAAAAATTCATATTTTACCTATTTTAGAATGTTCAAAGTAATTTTTTTGCTGTTTAAAAAATATGTATGAAATTTTATATACAAATACCCATGCTAGGAAAATCCAAGACATCTTTGAAAAGAGTCTTGTGTAAATAAATTTGGGTGTATATTGATACAAATAAAAATTCAATTATTAACTACCTGTCATTAAGAATTAGAACCCTCAGGAGATCACGTCAGAGTAACGGCATGGTAGGAAGCAATACCGATAAATCTCCCCCAAAACTCAACAAGATCTTCAACCAGAAACAGAAAAACCTTTTCTTGGAGCCTCCAGATGTTTCGCAATACACCCAAAGGTATGGTCTAGCGAAAAATTGGCTAAATATATAATCAAACCCGAAGGAAATAGAAAGTAAGAAATGCTCCGTCTTCCTCACTAACCTAAATAGGGCTGCTTTCACTGGGAACTGAGAGTATAGAAACTAAGGTGGGCAAAGGGGGTGAATAGATCCAGGCCACGGCACAAATGGCCAAACCAGGCTAGGGCATGGAGATCCAAGCCGAGGAAAAACTGTTCCTGTGGCAACCCAGGCAATACAAGCTAACACTCGCACCAAACCCAGACAAAGAAAGACAAGCAGGGCAGCCATTTTCCCTGACCTCCTGGTCGGCGCGCGCAGATAGTGGGCGAGAGATTCCTTCGAAAGCCTCAGGAGTGGGCGCCCATGTTATCCCACAGAGGTGCAGAGTCAGAGGCCTTTGTGTGGGCTGAAAGTGGAATCTCCAGGCCACCCCAGCACCCTGAAAGAGCCATGCACGGGGAGGGAGTGAGAGCCAATTGCAATGCTGGAACTTTTCCATGCAGGTGGGGGTTTCACTCAGAGGGTGAGGCAGCTGGCCTGAATTCCTTGTCAGTGCACATGGAGAGTGGGCAAGAGATTCCTCAGAGTACCTCAGGAATGGGCGCCCGTGTTATCCCACAGAGGGGCAGAGTCAGGGGCCTTTGAGTGGGCCAAAAGTGAAATCTGCAGGCCACCCCAGTGCCCTGAAAAAGCCGCGCAAAGGGAGGGAAAGCCAATTCCAACGCTGGAACTTTTCCATGCGGGCGGGGGTTTCACTCAGAGTGTGAGATTGCCGGCCTGATATCCTGGTCTGTGCATGCAGATAGTAAGTGAGAGTTTCCTCCAAGCACCCTGGCAGTAGGCGCCCACCCGTGTTACTGGACAGAGTGGCAGAGCCAGAGGTCATTGAGTGGGTGGAAGCCCCACCTGATTATGCTAGCAGCTCTGACAGACTGAGCCTTATCCAGAGCCCTGTGCTGAGTGGGAATAGAGTGGGGAGTTGCCAACTCTTTGAGCCTCTAACTATCCAGGCAGAGGCAGCAGCAACCCCATAGCTGGATTATCAGGCTACTAATTGAGGAAGGAAAGACTAGGAGAGAGGCTCCAGGAATACGGACTCTCTCACTGTCAGAGCCTATAAATGCTAATGAGCCTCGACTGTCAACGATACTGAACCACAATACATGACATCGCCATAGAGACTTATCAACTGCAAACCTCTACCTGAGCGTGCCAAAGGGGCAGAACCCGGGGTACAGAGTCACCAACCAGGAAGAGGGAGAGAAAAGAAAAAGCAAGAAGATAACCTCTCAAAATCAAGAATAATCCGCAGACTTTATAACCTATCCCATTTTATTATATTTGTTCGTTTGTTTCTCTTATCTTCATTCTTGATTTTTTTTTCTCCTCCAATTTGGCCATTTAACTCTCTGCTGGTCTTACTCTCTCTCTCTCCTTTCCTTGAATTACACTACCCATAAGTGTTATATCTCCCATTATCTTTTCTTTCCTCTTCCTTTCTCTCTATGAGGGTTGCACTCCAAAACCCTTAACTCTCTCTCTCTCTCTCTCTCTCTCTCTCTCCTCTTTTTTCTTTTTTCTTCTTTTAGTGGTTCCCTCTTTTTTTTTCTCTCTCTCTTTCTTTTCTCCCTCTATATTATTTTTTTTCTTTCTCCTTTACGTCTCCTCTCATTCAAACCTCAATAACAAACAAATGATCTTATCTAGGACTCAAACTTATGTTTTTGGCACTCTGGGGGGTTTTTACTCCACCTTTTTAACTCACTATCAGTGCTTCCATCCCTGGCTCTCCATTTTATCTAGTTCTTGTTCCACTAAATACAATAGTAATTTTTTAATTTGTCCCCCCATTTTCCTGTTTCCCTCTTATTCCTCTCATCATAACTCTTAGTCAACTAACACCTAAAAGCAAATCATTTTATTCTTGACCCAAATTTTTTCCTTATTTGCTTTTTGTGGGTCCATACCTCCTTTTTTTCTGGGTTTTTTTTTGCCACTTTATTACTTCTCCCTAATTCAGGCCCTCCATTGCAGGCATTGTTTGTTCTATTTAGTACAATATAATTCACAGTTCACCACAAGATTTTCTTAAGAAAGAGGGAAGAGGAGAGGAGAGGAAAAAAGGAGGGGGAGAATAATTTCCTTTTTTTAATTTTTATTTTATTTTTCTTTATTTCATAATTAATTTTTTTAAAAAACAACTGTTTTTAATTTTTTATTTTTTTAACTTTTTATTATTTATTAAATCTCATTAATACTATCAACAAAACCACCCTCAGATGCCATTAAGGAAGAGAAAATTGAATATCATGGATACAAAAGAAAGAGAGGTAACACAGCTAGATGAGGAAAAATTTATGGAGAAAAAATTCATATTGGAAACCTTGGAGTTAAATGACAGAAAATTTAAAACAGAAATCCTAAAAATACTCCAAGATATACAAGAAAGACAATTTAGGGAATTCAGAAAACAACTCAATGAACACAAAGAATATATTTTCAAGGAAATTGAAACTATAAAAACAAATCAAACAGAGATGAAAAACTCAATTCATGAGCTGAAAAATGAGGTAACAAGCTTAGCTAATAGAACAGGTCAAATAGAAGAGAGGATTAGTGAAATAGAAGACAAGCAACTTGAGGCACAACAGAGAGAAGAAGAAAGAGACTCAAAAATTTAAAAAAATGAGATAGCCCTACAGGAATTATCTGACTCCATCAAAAAGAATAACATAAGAATAATAGGTATATCAGAGGGAGAAGAGAGAGAAAATGGAATGGAGAACATACTCAAACAAATAACCGATGAGAACTTCCCAAGGCTGTGGAAAGAACTAAAGCTTCAAATTCAAGAAGCAAACAGAACTCTGAGTTTTCTTAACCCCAACAAACCTACTCCAAGGCACATCATTATGAAATTGGCACAAACCAACGGCAAAGAAAAAATTCTCAAGGCAGCCAGGGAAAAGAAGAATACAACATATAAAGGAAGGCCCATTAGATTATCATCAGATTTCTCAGCAGAAACTCTACAAGCTAGAAGAGAGTGGACCCCAATATTTAAAGTCTTGAAAGAGAGCAACTTTCAGCCACAAATACTATACCCATCAAAGCTATCCTTCAAATATGAAGGAGAAATAAAAAACATTCACAGATACAGAAAAGATGAGGGAATTTATTACCAGAAAACCCCCACTCCAGGAAATATTAAAGGGGGTTCTCCAATCAGATACAAAGAACAACAAAAACATAAAAAAAACAACAAAGCCACAAGTAAAAGCTCCAAGAAGAACACAATAAAACCAAATTTAAACTGTGACAACAACAATAAGAAAGGGGGGGGGAGAGGATGGAGATTAACAGTAGCAAAGGGTGATGGAGTGCAAAAGTACTCACAAAATAGTGCACTACAATGAACAGGGTAGTAACCCTTTTCATTACTTAATGATAACCACCATTGTAAAAACCACCACAGAAGCACATGATTTAAAAAAGATAGCAACAGAGGAAAGATGTATGGAATACAACCAAATAAAAACAAAAGATAGAAAAACGAAAGAGAAGGATCAAACAAGACACAAAACTAACAGAAAGAAATCTATAAAATGGCAATAGGGAACTCACAAGTGTCAATAATTACACTAAATGTAAACGGATTAAACTCACCAATAAAAAGGCACAGAGTAGCAGATTGGATCAAAAAAGAAAATCCAACTGTATGCTGCCTACAGGAAACTCATCTAAGTAACAAGGATAAAAACAAATTCAAAGTGAAAGGCTGGAAAACAATACTCCAAGCAAATAACATCCAAAAAAAAAAAAATGCAGGCATAGCAATACTCATATCTGATAATGCTGACTACAAGACAGCAAAAGTCTTGTAGACAAAATGACCATTTTATAATGGCTAAGGGGACACTGAATGAAGAAGACATAACAATTCTTAATATATATGCACCAAACCAAGGAGCACCAAAATATATAAGACAGCTACTTATTGACCTTAAAACAAAAACTGACAAAAATACAATCATACTTGGAGACCTCAATACACCGCTGACAGCTCTAGATCAGTCATCCAAACAGAGAATCAACAAAGATGTAGTGGCCTTAAACAAAACACTAGAGCACCTGGATATGATAGACATCTACAGGACATTTCATCCCAAAGTGACTGAGTATACATTTTTCTCCAGTGTACATGGATCATTCTCAAGAATTGACCATATGTTGGGCCACAAAAACAACATCAGCAAATTCAGAAAAATCAAAGTTGTACTAAGCATATTTTCTGATCATAAAGCCTTGAAACTAGAATTCAACTGCAAAAAAAGAGGAAAAAAATCCCACAAAAATATGGAAACTAAACAACATACTTCTAAAAAATGAATGGGTCAAAGAAGAAAATAAGTGCAGAGATCAAAAGAGATATACAGACTGATGAAAATGACAATACGACATATCAGAATCTATGGGATGCAGTAAAAGCAGTGATAAGAGGAAAGTTCATATCACTTCAGGCATATATGAACAAACAAGAGAGAGCCCAAGTGAACCACTTAACTTCACACCTTAAGGAACTAGAAAAAGAAGAACAAAGACAACCCAAAACCAGCCGAAGAAAGGAGATAATAAAAATCAGAGCAGAAATAAATGAAATAGAGAACAGAAAAACTATAGAAAAATTAATAGAACAAGGAGCTGGTTCTTTGAAAAAATCAACAACATTGACAAACCCTTGGCAAGACTTACCAAGGAAAAAAGAGAAAGAACTCATATAAACAAAATCCAAAATGAAAGAGGAGAAATCACCACGGACACCGTAGATATACAAAGAATTATTGTAGAATACTATGAAAAACTTTATGCCACTAAATTCAACAACCTAGAAGAAATGGATAAAGTCCTAGAACAATACAACCTTCCTAGACTGAGTCAAGAAGAAGTAGAAAGCCTAAACAGGCCTATTAGTAGAGATGAAATAGAAAAAACCATTAAAAATCTCCCCCAAGATAAAAGTCCAGACCCTGACGCCTATACCAGCGAATTTTTTCAAACATCCTCACAATACACCAAGGTGGAGGGTGTTTAATACCTGGTTAGGGCACAAACAAGCATCAATCAATGAATGCATAAGTAAAACAACAAATTGATCTTTCTCTCTCTTTCTTTTTTAAATCAAACAATAAATTAAAAGTTTAAAATTACTAAAAATATTATAAAGAGAAAAATGTGCATGCATAATTGAAAAGATTGGCTCTCTAAATACTCTGATATCATTTATTTCATTTCGGGTTTTTGTTTTTGTTTTGGTGGGAGAAAAGGACACCAGAGCAGTCCGTTTTTAATAGATATGAAAGGATATTTTAACTGGTTAATTGTATTTTTTTTACCAAACAATGAAATATTTTCTCTTAATCATTTTTAATATCCACAGATACCCTGTAATGAAGTCTCTTAAATATTTTGATGATTAGAGAAAATGGATAATATATAATGTTTTTGTATACTTTAAAACATTTACAAAAGTAAAATTGCAATGAGAAAAACTTGTGTATATATATATGTGTGTTTGTATGTGTTAATTCTAAATTTTTAGGCCAAAATGAATTTAATAATTCTTTCATTCTAATATCTATAGTTTTCTTGTTATATAACTGGGATATATACTATTAGACTATATTAGCCAACATTAAACTAAATATCTCTAAAAGAGTTAGTATTAGAAATTGAATGGATGAAACCAATTTTTTGAATAAATAACTTTCTTTTGTGACAGAGATAGAGAGAGACAGAGAGAGGGACAGATAAGGGACAGACAGGAGGAAAGAGAGATGAGAAGCATCAATTCTTTCTTATGGCACCTTAGTTGTTCATTGATTGCTTTCTCATATGTGCCTTGACCAGGGGCTACAGCAGACCGAGTGACTCCTTGCTCAAGCCAGCAACCTTGCGCTCAAGCTGATGAGCCTTGCTCAAAGCAGATGAGCCTATGCTTAAGCTGGCAACCTTGGGGTTTTAAACCTAGGTCATCTGCGTTCCAGTCTGATGCTCTATCCACTGCACCACTGCCCGGTCAGGCTGAATAAATAACTTGATGATACTTGAGAAAAATGTAGGGCATTCAAGACCAGGATGATGGTTGGTACTAAATTATCACAAACAAAAAATACATATATTTCATAATAGTTAAGAAATTAGAACTCTCTAGGCAATCAGGTGCAAGGAAGTGAAATTTAAAATATGAGAAAGTGAAAGGTAGAGAGTGATTGCAGATAAACTGTGGCTCAAAGATGGTGTTGGTATCACTTAACAAGGTATACTGAGAAAAATTTTAAAAATATTAAAATGCTTCTATGATATAGCACACTTTTATAATGTATTTTACTGCATTAAATGACAGTTCTTAGCATTAAATCTTTAATAAAAGTATATCTGTTAACTAAGTATTCATAAGACTGTTTTGTCTTGGGTCAACAGTTGCTCTGTTTATGAAAAATAATGAAGAATCTTAATTTCTTATTTGGGTAACATGCTGCATTTAAAAGACATACATGAGGTATTAGAAAGTAGTTTAAGAAATAAAATTGTGAGTATGTAAGTTTGACAGGGATTAAAGGCAGTTTGGAATGGTAAGATTTTATATAAATTGGAGGTTTCAGTTTATCCTACAAACTCTTGAAAGTTAGGGAACTTCTAATTATCTACCTATTTTTCTTCAATATATGGATTATAAATCAAAATGTATATAGTAACTATAAGTTAGCAAAGCTTTTTATTTGGCAATATGAGTTAAATTTGTCTGAGGTGTCTGACCAGAAGGCAGTGCAGCGGGTAGAACATTGGCTTGGGACGTTGAGGACCCATGTTTGAAACCCAAAGGTTGCTGGCTTGAGTGCTGATTCATCTGGCTTGAGTGCAGGCTATCCATCTTCAGCATGGGATTGCTGGTTTTAGCATGCGATCATAGACATGGCCCCATGGTCACTGGCTTGAGAAAAGGGTCACTGACTGGATGAAGCCCTTTGGTAAAGGCACATATAAGAAAGCAATCAGTGAATATTTAAGGTGATACAACAAAGAATTGATGCTTCTTATCACTCTCCCTTTCTGTATGTCTGTCTGTTTTATCTCTCCTGCTCTCTCTCACTAAAAAGAAAAAAAATTCTGAGGAATAAAATATA
Source organism: Saccopteryx bilineata (assembly GCF_036850765.1). Lineage (NCBI taxonomy): Eukaryota > Metazoa > Chordata > Mammalia > Chiroptera > Emballonuridae > Saccopteryx > Saccopteryx bilineata. The sequence goes on along the minus strand of NC_089491.1, from coordinate 72,757,219 downwards.
CATGAGCATGTCTAGAGGGCACATAGGACACCACCATCAGGTATCTTCTATTATTAGGACTATGGAAAGTTCTGGAAAAGGTGGATTCCCATAAAAACTTTAGGGTATACAAATGCTGGCTTAGGACATGGCTTCAATTATGGAAGGAAAGAATATTACAACTTTATTTTACAACTTTTCTCTCAGATTGTCTTCTGACTCAAACCTATAGATATACTTTGAGATACAGGGAGAAAAGATGACATTGACATGTGAGTACAAACTATTAAAGGCCAATTGATAAATGAGATCAGATGTGAGATAAGCAGAGTACAGCAACAGGAATAAAATAGGCTATTGAAATCTTCTGTTCCAAAATATAATGAATGAGGTTTTGAAAATTGGGAGATGTGCATTGGCAGTAAACCAATAATGACTTTGGAAATGGTATGACAGTTCTGGGAAGTTTTTCCTTCATAAGCTTATGTAGGTTTTTCAAAGGTGACTGAATCTATGAGCCAGGCTTCTGTGGCCCAGGGGATGGTTCCTCAGCCTTATAGCAGACATTATACAGGGATTCAGATAAAGACAGAGTAACATGTCATGTAACACTGAAAAAGATAGCTTTAGGGTGGATGAGGGGTGGCATAGGCACTTCCGGATTTGCATTTGAATGAACTCCAAGAAAAGGGAAAAGACTGCAGATTAGGAGATGAGTGGAGGCAGATCTGAGCCACTACAATGAGACTACATTAGGTTACTATTGCAGTACTGGACTCTTGCTTTGTTTTGTTTGGAGGAAGGGGCTGATGTAGTTTGGGAGCCTCTTTAATAATCACAAATTGAAGGAAAGATCAAGCTCTTTCAGAGTATTGATTAGTTGTAGTTTTTAACTTGAAGATTATCATTTGACAAAAACTTTTTCTGACTGAAAAGAGGTTGAGATCTCTAAGATTTTAGAATTAGTAGAGAAAAAAACATTGGTTTTAACAAAAAGATGTATCCTGTAAAGAAAGACCAATATCCTACAATTTCTGAAAGGCACTAGTATTTAGAGATGAATGGCTTCCTTTGGCGTTGGGGGCTGAATCATAGCTATAATGGATGATGGCTGGCTCTGGGCTCATCTAGTAACTTGTTCCTAATAACTAAACATTGTAGATATGTCCTGCAAAATATATCTTTGTGTACATGCTGGGTGTTGTGAGCCACCTGTCTATATAACACATATATTGTGTAGCTATATAACATGTGGACCAAAAGCCTTCAAATGCATAGGTCTATAGTACTTAAATATAAAACTACAGTGAGAGCCTGCTCACCCAAATACCTAGAGACACTACTATTACTGATAGATATGTGTATTCCAAACTGCCCTCTTGATGTTCCGCTTATCTGTCAGACCTCACCCTTACTGGACTATTGCCCCTGAGACAGAGGAATTCCAAAAAGCTGACAAGCTGCCCCAAGGAGGGGCTCCGGACATACCCAGGACTTTTGATTCAACACCCACATGCTTGAAGCCCCCCAAGGAGGAGCATTTCAGACATATCAGGACTTTTGCCTCAGTATGCCCTCAGGCTCTATATAACTCGCCCCTAGTCTGTAACCTGGTGCACTTCTCCTGGAGGAGTGCCCGGCAGGTCTTTCTCCTCTAATAAAGCCTGCACATCTGGTGATCGAGTGCCGTCTCATTCTTACATTTGGTGCCAAAACCTGGGACAGGGTACTAACTGCCTGGACAATCCCTCTTTGCTGTCCAAACTTACAACCAAGGAAGCAATGGGCAGCAGCAGCTCATCCCAGGCTTAATCCCTGATTCTGTTTGGACATGTAATTATAGGTCGATTGGCTGGCAGTCTAACCCTGTCCTGAACCCCTGCTGGACCAGAAAGGTAAGGAGTTTCTCCTTTCTCCTTCCCCGGTTGGCCTCCAAATGTCTCTCTCAAAACACCCCTTCCTGGTCGGACGGTTTTCTCTGACACACCTCACGTTTTGAGGGGTTTGACTTTCAGTCTCAGTGGACTGCATGGAAGCCTAGGCGCCTAGCCAAACCTCTCCACTCTCTCGGACTTCTCATCCTCGGAGCTCCCTGACAGGTGGTGACGACCACTATTAGGGATGACTCCCCCACATGGAGATTCTCTCCTTTTGGGACACAGTGACAAAAGGTGGGGATGCCCCCTCTTGCTCACCTGTCTCTGCTATGGGCTCTTCAGAGTCTAAGCCTCTTGACCAGACCCCTCTAGGATGTCTCATAAAAAACCTCACCAAACTTGGTCTCTCAGACCTCAAACCGAAGAAATTAATCTTCTTCTGTAACATGGCATGGTCTCAGTACAGACTAGACAATGACTCCCATTGGCCTGAAAATGGGACATTCAATTACAATATGCTAAGAGATCTTGACAATTTCTGTCACTGGACAGAGAGGGCATCAGAAATTCTTTACGTGCAGGCTTTCTTTTCCCTTCTCTCCTGTCCTTAATTTCTGTACCTTCTGTTCTACACACAGGCTGTTTTTGGCCAAAGAAACCTCACCTAAAACCTCTGCTCCTAATCTTTCCTTCTCTGTGGACTCCCAACTCTCTCCCTCCTGCCTGACCCCTGAGGGCACCCCTCTCTCAGGACCCCTCTCTACTAACTCAGCAAATCTTTTTTGCTGGAGTCTCTTCCCTCCAGAAAGCCCTTCCCTTCACTAAATTCTGTTCTCTCATTCACCAGTCTCTCTTTCTCCTTCCCTGCTGGGCAGGGGCTTCTCCCTTCTCCACTGTGTTCTTCATCTCTTCCCCCCTCCTTAGAAGCTGTGGCTCTGGCTGCAGTGCCTGTCTCATCTCTGACCTCTCTTCCCTCCTTACAAATTGCAGTTCTGTCTGTCTCCTCTCCGACCCCTCCTCCTTCCTTACAAACTGTGACTGTGCCTCTTTCCTCCTCGTCCTCTCCCCTCTCCTCAGAGCTCTAAATCCTTTTGACTCCTTTGACCACGTGGCACCACACCAATACTTTAATCTCCTCCTCCTCCTCCTGCAGATTCTGACCCTCCTTCTTTCCATCCAGCTGCTCACAGTCTGCTTTCTCTCTTCCTCCCCTCTTTGCTGGCAACTCCCTGCCATCTCAAAAAACTTAAAAAGCAGAATTGTATATTAAGCTATATGAGTAAGTAATCCGTCTTGTCTCTTTGTCAGAAAATATCTCTAGTATAATTTGAATTGAAACAAGTAAAGCACGCTTATTTAAATTTCTTACTTTATAATATGTGAAGTCTTTGTTTAATGTGTAACTGTGTCTGTTTCTAAGGCCTTAAACCAATAATTACCCATCTCATAAACCAGGTTTACTCATCCCCATGGACTCTCCCTGCAATACCCCCATCCTTCCTGTTCAAAAACCTTCAGGGGCTTATTGCCTCATACAAGCCTTACACCTAATCAACGAGGCAGTAATTCCCCTCCATCCAGTAGTCCCTAATCTCTATAAGTTACTGTCACACATTTTCTCAAACACCACTCACTTTAGGGTTCTAGACCTCAAGAATGCCTTCTTTACCATTCCTCTACACCCTGACTCTTACTTTCTATTTGCCTTTACCCAGACACTAATGCAGTCCAGAAATTTACCTGGATTGTCTTACCCAGGGGATCAGAAACAGCCCACACCTATTTGGGCAGGCGCTAGCTCAGGATTTGGCAGTGTGCAGTCTTGGAACTGGTCCTCTCTTGCAATATGTAGATGATCTACTCCTCTGCAGCCCCCTCCCTGCCTGCCTCAAGGAGACACATTACCACCCTTCTTAACTTCCTAACTATGAAGTGATATCATGTCTTCTCTGCTAAGGCTCAACTTCATTCTCAGTCCATGGTCTATCTAGGCATCGCCTTAACCCTCACCACCTGAAATCTCACCCTAAATCAAACTCAGACCCTCCACAGTCTCCAACCACCTACCACCACAGATCAAATCTTTTCTTTCCTCAGTCTAATAGGCTTCTTTAAACACTGAGTTCCCAATTTTGCTCTTAGTCAAGCCCTTCAGTAAGATCTTCTGAGCATGGCTTTTAAGGTCTATAATGATCAAGGAAGTAACAGAAAAGGCAAATAAGGCCCAAAAGAAATCAGGAAATACCAGCTTTTGGCTCCAGCACCCTAAGGGGCTTCATAGCATTCCATCATTGCCCTACTTCAAGAGTGGAAAGAAAGGTCATTAAACTGAAGCCTGCCAGGCTTCCCGGCCCCACCGGTTGACACACCTGTGCTGTGGAAAGAGGAACATGAGAAGGTAAGCTGCCCCCTTGCTCCATGGAGGGAGGATTCATTCTCTTCTAGGCCTGCTCCAGCTACCTGTGACCTGACCTTGCCCAGTGTGCTGGGAATTGCCACTGAAGGCCCAAGGACATCGTTCACGAGCCTAAGGTATTTCTTCCAAGTAGCAAGTAAGCTAATCTCATTTCTTGTAAACACAAGGGCCATCTACCGTGCCTCGCTTGAATATTTAAGTTTCATTTATCCCTCAAAGATCTCTACTGTGGGTATTGACAATCTAATTTTGTTACTTTATTTAATGTATAGTATCTCATTTATTCCTCTTATCTCAATGTCCTATGCCTATTATAGGCTGGGACCTGCTGCTAATTCCAGCTAGAAGCAGTAGTCACTAGGACTTAAAATCTAACTGCAAAGTGTAGAAATGTAACCACCCTTTCCCTAAGTACTTGCAGGATTTATAGGTTACTCAGCAAACTGTTCAAAGACTGTCCAAGAGGCACTTCCAGCATTATATCACCCAAGGACTGACTTTCACATGGACAGGTCCACACACCGTAATCCTTACAACTCCTACTGCTGCTTAAATAGAAAAACGGCATGCCTTACTCCAACCACAAACCTGAAGCTGGTTGGTCTATGTATGGCAAATATATGAAAAAACTAAGGACTCTTTTAATCAGGCTTTGGGAAAAGGGAAACTAGGATAAAAAGAAAGTCAACTTAATTGTCACTAAAGGTTAAAGATTTTTAAATCAAGAGTTCTGACTAGAAAGGAGTTGTATGGTTTTGATAATAGAAGGAATAAGGTATGGAAATACTTTTGAAAGAAAAAGGAAAAGCAAGTTGTTATGAAGGCCAGTTATTTCTAAATAAAAAAGTGCATGAAAGCTGAAGGTTTGTGCAGGTCATAGGTTTGTACCGAGAAAAAAGAATTTGTACAGTCAGAAAACTGGTTTTCAAAAAATGTTTAATCAGTCACCCTAGCTAACAATCCTCTACTCTCCCCACTTATTGGGATGACCATTTCCTCCACCCTGACCATCTGGAGCTCAGAAACAGAGAAATGAAACCGACCCCTTGTCCTTCTATTCTCTATTTGTTAAGCCAAATTCGGAGGGACCCAAAACATGAAAGACAGGAACAAGGTCCGTCGTTTACACATCAAAGCTTTATTGTCTAGCTTGGCCAAGAGGCGGGAACTCCGACAGAAATCTGAGGGAGAGCACGCCGGCCCTTTGTTTGACTTAGTTTTTATAGTTTTGTAAGTGGGAAGTACAGAAGCAAAAATTGCAATTAGGAGCCCCTTACCACTATTGGTTAGAGTCATATATCCTTTAACATGATAGGACCATGTTCAATTTGCAAGCCATACATCATTTTGGAGAAAACAAAATTTACAAGCCAACACAATGGTAGAAAGATGTCTCTTTACATATTAAAGGCATTCCTATATTATCTAGTGTTTATCTGTCATCTTTCTGTCCAGAGTCACACACGTATTTACATAGGAGAGGTAGTTTCGGTGGGGACAAATGACCGTGAATGGCTCATTGCTATAAGAAAAGGTTTATTTTGGCTTTTCTCTCCCTGTACCTGGCTAGCCATTCACACTTTTCCTCACAGGCATGGTGGAATGTCTGGGAATCCATGTTTTCCTCCCCTTTGCATTTACAATACAATGCCAAGAGCTATCCTGACTATGCCAATCACACAGTACAGAGACTATTCTCACAATTTCTCTGCACACCTTAACCCAAATTAATAAAATGTTCTCCAAGCCTCTTATAATATTAATATTAATTCTGTAGCCTTTGGTACTTTACAATACCTGCGGGTGAAATGGCTCAGTGGCTCCTCACTATTCACCTCTCAACTTGCCTTAACCAATCAGGTGCTTTGTACTCATGTGGGACCACAAGTACATGTATCTCCTTACTAATTGTACAGAAACCTGTACTCTAATCTGTCTCACCCCAAATATCAACCTAATCCCACCCCATGAGCCTCTTCCAGTTCCTAATACACTATAAGGACCAAACAAGCTATACAGGTAATTTCTCTTCTTGTTGCTTTAAAAATTTCTATATAAGTAGATCTAGGGACAGGGGGACTAGCCGCACTGCCCTGTCTTATTCCTACCCTCTCTCTCTCTCTCTCTCTCTCTCTCTCTCTCTCTCTCAAGCCCAGCAAATTTGTAAACATGGAGTCAGTGGTTTTGCACAACCTGGGTATCTTGACAATTGCCTTTCATTGGTCCACTCACTCTCCTATTTATTTTTATAACTCTTGAACCCTGCCTCTTATGTTTGTTTACTAGTTTCTTACAGAACCACATGCAGACCTTCACAAATCAGAAAACTGGAAAAAATCTACCTAACCCTACACATCAATCCTGAAACCTGCCCTCGTGAAACAGAAAAATCTGAAACCCTATTTCAGCAAACCTCCTAAATCCTATCTTTCAACCCTTACAGGTCCCCTAACCCTAAAGCTCTCCCATATTCCTGAAGAACTAGGAGAATAAATAGCATTCATCTCTTAATGCTTTTCAGTCTTTTTACCCTTCACATAGTAACAGGACAAGATCGCTGGGTCTTCTTGGCTGAAGAAGAGCCTACAAATGAACATGAAACATTTTTTTTTTAGCTCAAGGTAACTGCTTTCTCCAGGGCTGCCAAGAAAAAATATCTCTAACTTTACCATGGGAGAACTTTCACCCCTGCTATACAACCCTCCTTATCTCTGCATTCCTGATCTCCAAATACTTGCCCCCTTCTTCATCAAGTTCCTACAGGCCCGGATGAGAGAAATCTCTAGGACTACCTACAATCAAATGCTCCTACACTCCTATTCCCCAATACCCCAAGGAGAACTCCACAGGTGAAATATCAAATAGGTAGGGATGACAGCAGGAAGAAGCCGCCCCTCAGCCCAAGAAGTTCCCTCCTGAATGTTCTCCAAACCCCCCTTCTTTTTAAACCACACATATTCAGTCCTTCTAAAAACTTACACCAACAGGTTTCTTGTCTCCTAAAATCTCCATATGTCCTCCCATTCGAGAGGAACCAGACCAGCACATCTCATGAGGCTCATCCAGGAGACCATGGATCACCATGTCACTGTTCACTTGGCACTCGCAGCAAGCAACTAACAATTATTACCTCGTGTTGGTCAAATAAGTTTGTAAATATGATATATATGTTTGCTCGCTTGTGACTTATATTGGGTGTGGGGGACAGGCTATAAGCAGGCCAGGTTGTTGTAGCCTGAGGTTTGGTTTTGGGACTAAGCTTTTCCCCACACCCTTGACTGATTGTATGATCTGGGTGGTGCACTCTCATGAGGAATCCAATTATGCCTTGGATAAGTGACTTTGTATTAGAGACTTCCTTGTTTGTATATTGGATTAAGGGATTTTGGTTTTCTGCACTATAAAGTGGGACAGACCAGGAGCTCAGACACACAGTTCCTGCTATCACAATTGCAGGGGCTCCCCTGATCCCTTGCCCTTCATGGGAAGAGCTGGTTTTCTGATTTTCCCTTGTCTTCTTTTGTGGTTTGCCTGTCTTGGTGAGACACCAATAAATAGGATGGCCCCCCATCCTCTGACTCCGCCATTTCTTTATCGTCTGCCCGAATCCAATGGGAACCTGCATGTGAATGGCCATGATGGTGGCTCCTGGCCTTACAACTGGCGTAGTTTCCGGCAGGATTCAGAGATTGGTATGGAGCCACCACCCTTGATGGGTGGGGTAGAGTACTGGTTGCTGCTCTGGCTCCCCATGGCTGTCCTTTTAGGGGCCATGGGCTACATGTTTTTTACTCAAGAGGAAACTGCCCGAGGTCAAAAGCTTCAGTATGAATTGCAAATAGAACGGCAGAAAAGGCGGGAATTGGAGCAAGCACTGGAGAAGGAATTACGGGTTCGCGAGTTGCAGTTTACCCTGGAAGCCGAACGTTTTCACCGGCAGTTGTTGGAGAAACAACTGCGGATTCAAGAGCTTGAGTCTCAGCTTCTGGCCAAAAGCCAGCAGCCACAGGAGCCTAAACGGTCACCAAAGGAGCAGCAGCATCCCTGCTGGTGGATTGGCTTTGAGTCAGCGGGAGCAGGCGCTTGCGACTCCTCTTCTGAGGATGAGAAGGCTCAGGCTGAAGCTGCCATACGCACACTGAGAGCCCGACCAGTTGTTGCCAAGAAGGTAAAAACCCAGCAACAAAGAGTTCCTCAGGGGCAGCCACAGCCTCCTGCCCAGGTAATGGGACACTCTGTGGTCCGGCCCTATACCCAGGCAGAGCTGATGGAGTTGGGGGCACAATTTAGGCAGAAACCTACTGAATCCCTGGTAGCCTGGTTACTACGATTATGGGATATAGGGGTGGATGGCATCATGCTCTCCGGAACAGAGATGGAGAAATTGGCCGCCATTACCACACACTCTTCCTTGAGGCAGCGTCTTCAGAACTGCCATGGCAACCCAGGAGACCATACCCTATTAGAATGGGTGATGGCTGCCATTCGTATGGTCTGGCAGAATGCTGGAGAACTGCCGGGGGCAATGAGTCGGTGGCAGTGCTACAGTGAGTTAGTAAAGGTCCTTCGAGAACTAGGTATGAAGAATGCTGTTTTCAACCCTGGGTCTCGTGGGCCAGACGAGGAAGTGTTTACGGCCAAAATGAGGGAATTTGTCCTTGCTAGCGCCCCGTCAGCCCTTTTTGGGTCACTTGTGGCTATCTTGGGCCCCTATGTGGGGCAGCCCATCAATGCAGTTACACAGATGGTAGCAGATTTGGGAGAGCTGGAGGCCGCTCGGGATCATAAAGCAGTGAGGGCTGCTGCCTATGTTTCCCCCCAACTAACAAGGGAAACGGGCCTGTAAAGGTTACCCGAACGCAGATGTGGGTAGACTTGATTGCGGCTGGAGCAGATAAGGGGAAATTGGATGGCCAGTCTAATAAAATTCTTTTGGAGCTTTGGCGGCAGCTTAAACCAGAACAGAAGTTCCAGCCACTGAGACGAAAGGCCCCAGCAGCTACCAATAAAACGTTTGGTGCGCGCACAGCTCGGTTACAAGATTATATGATAGAGACGGCCGAGGGAGAGGGGAACTCCCAAGACCCATTGTACCAGTTTGAATAGGAAAAAGGCCGAGGGACTCGTCTAACGGGGATGGGCAGGGACCGGAGGCCACATGTGTAACTGGCTATCCACTGGTCCCCTTCCAATGTACAACAGGTGTTGGCCTTGGTGGATACAGGTGCAGAATGTTCCCTTCTCTATGGAAACCCAGAGCGGTTTGCTGGGACCCCAGTGGCCACTGACGGTTATGGGGGCCAAACTGTCCAAGTGAAGCCAATAACTATTCCATTGGAGATAGGGAGACTGCCTCCTAAGCCATATAAGGTGTATGTATCTCCTATTCCTGAATATATTTTGGGGGTAGATGTCTTGCAAGGACTGTGGTTGGAAACTACAGCTGGGGAGTTCCGGCTGTGGATCAGGGTTGTGAAGGCAGTATTGCGGGGACATGCATCACATTCCCCTTTGCAATTACCCATCCCTCGGCGTGTGACTAACACCAAGCAGTACCGCCTGCCAGGTGGTTATGAAGAAGTCACAGGGACAATCCTTGAACTAGAAAAGGTGGGGATCATCCGGCCAGCACACAGTCCTTACAATTCCCCAGTATGGCCTGTGCGCAAAGCGGATGGAACCTGGAGAATGACAGTAGATTACAGGGAACTTAATAAAGTTGTTCCCCCTTTGCACGCTGCTGTTCCCTCGATAGCTAACATGATGGATCGGCTAAGCCATGAGTTGGGGACATACCACTTTGTGGCAGACTTGGCCAATGCTTTTTTCTCTATTGATATAGCCGCAGAGAGTCAAGACCAATTTGCCTTCAGTTGGGAAGGGAGACAATGGACCTTTACAGTGTTACCCCAGGGCTATTTGCATAGCCCCACCTTGTGCCATGGGCTGGTGGCTGCTGACCTGGCTAAATGGAAACAGCCAGAGGTAGTCCGCATGTACCATTATATTGATGATATTATGATAACTAGTGATTCTCTTTCAGAATTGGAGCAAGCAGTCCCTACCCTGCTATCCTATTTGAAAGCATGTGGCTGGGCAGTTAACGAGAACAAATTACAAGGACCTGGGTTATCTGTTAAATTCTTGGGAGTTGTCTGGTCGGGTAAGACAAAAGTTATCCCTGACGCAGTTATAGATAAGATTTAAGCATACCCCGTGCCCACTACAGTAAAACAGTTACAGGAATTCTTAGGTTTGTTGGGGTATTGGCGAGCATTTATACCACATTTGGCTCAGTTACTACGCCCCTTGTACAACCTTATTCAAAAGGGGGTTCGCTGGGATTGGACTGAGCAGGCGCAAGGTTCATTTGCAGCTGCTAAGAGAGCTGTCAAGGTGGCACAGGCCTTGAATGTGTTTGATCCTGCCAGGCCCTGTGAGCTGGATGTTCATGTAACCTCAGAGGGGTTTGGATGGGGCTTGTGGCAGCAGATAGAGCACCTACGGCAACCTATTGGATTTTGGTCCCAATTGTGGAAAGGTGCTGAAGTTCGTTACTCATTAGTAGAGAAGCAGCTGGCAGCTGTGTATGCTGCCCTCCTGGCAACTGAGAGTATTACAACCACAACACCAGTTACAGTCAAAACAACATACCCTATAGCTGGATGGGTGAGAGATTGGGCAACTAAACCCCGTAGTGGTATGGCCCAAATGTCTACCCTGGCCAAGTGGGGTGCCTATCTGCAACAACGCTGTGCTCTTAGCACCAGCCCATTGAGGGCAGAACTGCAGGAAGTCTTGGGTCCAGTCACCTATGCGACTTTAGAGTCAGGTGCAACTGGGGCTCAGGAGGCAGAACCTGAGGTCAGTCCCTACCAGGAGGGGCGGGTGCCCATCCCCGAAGATGCTTGGTATACTGATGGTTCCAGCAGGGGCCAACCTGCCAAATGGACAGCTATCGCCTTCCATCCGGCCACTGAGACTATTTGGATGGACACGGGTACAGGCTAAAGCAGCCAATGGGCAGAATTAAGAGCTGTTTGGCTAGTTGCCCATAATGAACCTTCACCTCTGGTGATCTGTACTGACAGTTGGGCTGTCTATCGTGGACTGACCCTTTGGATTGCTACTTGGCACATTAACCAGTGGATGGTAATGCACCGTCCATTATGGGGTCAGGCCATGTGGCAGGACTTATGGGAAATAGGACACCAGAAGCAGGTGACAGTATATCATGTCACAGGGCATGCCCCTCTAGCCCATCCTGGGAATGATGAGGCAGATACATTGGCAAGGGTGCAATGGTTGGAGACTGCACCTGCAGGTGATGTGGCACAGTGGCTCCACCGGCGCCTGCTCCATGCAGGACAGAAAACTATGTAGGCTACGGTTAAGGCTTGGAACTTGCCTGTGTCCTATGCAGAGGTACTTGCAGCCTGTGAGCAATGTGCAGTATGTTCCAAGGAACACCCTCGGAGACCACTGGTGTCACCTGGACAGATCCAGAGGGGTCATGTCCCACTGACACGATGGCAGATAGACATCATTGGACCCTTACCAAAGTCAGAAGGGTAACAGTATGCAGTCACTTGTGTAGATACTGCCACCGGGCTGCTTGCTGCTTACCCCGCTCGTAACCCTGACCAGAGGGCAGTCATACAGGCTCTGGACCACCTGAGTGCTGCATACGGGCGACCGCTGGTCCTTGAAAGTGACAATGGTACCCACTTCACTGGTTCAACGGTGAGGCAATGGGCTCAAAAGCTGGGGGTGGACTGGAAGTACCATGTTCCCTACCACCCCCAGGCTGCTGGCATCATTGAGCGTTATAATGGACTCTTAAAGCAGGGACTGCGACAGGAGGGGGCACCAGCTCTCTTACTGGATGGACACGCCGCTTATGGACAGTACTTCGGATTTTGAATGAGCGACCTCGACGGGGAAGCCCAGCTCCAGTAGAGGCCCTCCTGCATCGGACAGCTGCCCCTATTCAGTTGCAGATACGCACCAAGGACATTTTACTCAAGCCAGGTTTCGGACAGCAGGGCAACGTGCTCTTGCCTGCTCCAACAGCCCTTCTTAAAGGACAACGGCTTCAATGGACTTGGCCCTGGACTGTACAGGCCCCCCATCTGAGATGGGTGACCTTGTTGGCAGCATGGGGAAAGGGGTTAGAGGTGGACCTCCAGTTAACTCCTTGGGCAACCAGCACCTGGCCACCTAAGGTAGAAGTGTATTATCCCTTGAGTGCTCAAGGGGACAGCATTTTGAAGGGCACCTTTGTAATTTCTTTATGGCCAATAATGATTTCCCCTATTTTACTACACATAGAACCAGCAGATGCTGGTGTATTGGCCAATAAGGTTTGGTATGCCCGCTCAGGGCGGCCTCTGGTGCCAGCTACAGTGCTGTCTGCAGACAAAACTCTGGCCTGTATTCTGCCAGGGGGAAAAGATTTGCCTCTCTTGGTGCCACTGACAGCTCTCTCATTTCGCCCATAGTTTTTGATCTGTTAATCCTATTGCTGTAGTTGGTACTATTTCTGTTTATGCAATGTATCCTACTCCTTGCACAGTAACCATCATGGAAGATGCCTCTGGTTTAGATTGTAAAGCGAGCAAAAAGGGTGGAATGTTGGTCAAATAAGTTTGTAAACATGATATATATGTTTGCTCGCTTGTGACTTATAATGGGTGTGGGGGACAGGCTATAAGCAGGCCAGGTTGTTGTAGCCTGAGGTTTGGTTTTGGGACTAAGCTTTTCCCCACACCCTTGACTGATTGTATGATCTGGGTGGTGCACTATCATGAGAAATCCAATTATGCCTTGGATAAGTGACTTTGTATTGGAGACTTCCTTGTTTGTATATTGGATTAAGGGATTTTGGTTTTCTGCACTATAAAGTGGGACAGACCAGGAGCTCAGACACACAGTTCCTGCTATCACAATTGCAGGGGCTCCCCTGATCCCTTGCCCTTCATGGGAAGAGCTGGTTTTCTGCTTTTCCCTTGTCTTCTTTTGTGGTTTGCCTCTCTTGGTGAGACACCAATAAATAGGATGGCCCCCCATCCTCTGACTCCGCCATTTCTTTATCGTCTGCCCGAATCCAATGGGAACCTGCATGTGAATGGTCACGATGGCGGCTCCTGGCCTTACACCTCGCAAAATTTTCTTTACTTCCTCACTCAGGTTTTTAGAGATATCGCCTGGTTCAGACCTTGTAGCATGGAAATTGACGACCTCCTTAACTGGATGAGGGACTTGGCTTGGCAAGGTTCCCTTCTCGAGTTCTCTCCAGAAGAAACAATAATTTTCCAATTTTTTCTCCTCTTTCTCCTCGTCACTCCTTACCATATATTATAAAATTAATAACTGCCTTTCTTTTATATGTAACCACAGAGTTGAGAAATGATAGATATGTGTATTCCAAACTGCCCTCTTAATGTTCCGCTTATCTGTCAGACCTCACCCTTACTGGACTATTGCCCCTGAGACAGAGGAATTTCAAAAAGCTGACAAGCCGCCCCGAGGAGGGGCTCGGGACATACCAGGATTTTTGATTCAACACCCGCATGCTGGAAGCCCCCCCCCCCCCAGGAGGAGCATTCCGGACATACCAGGACTTTTGCCTCAGTATGCCCTCAGGCTCTATATAACTCGCCCTAGTCTGTAACCCGGTGCAGTTCTGGAGGAGTGCTCTGGCAGGTCTTTCTCCTCTAATAAAGCCTGCACATCTGGTGATCAAGTGCCGTCTCATTCTTACAATTATTAGAAATAAAAGTTCACACTCTGATTGTTTAGTGGGCTATGATACAAAATGACACCATAGCAGTTCCTTTTTGTTTTTTAAATTACTCAAGGGAACATATTTTTCTGAAGGGAAGGGGGCTTTTTACATTTTTTTCTCTTCAATAAAACTGACTTTTTGATTGACTTTATGGGACACATAAGACCTAGGGAAGCTTAAATTTATCAGATGTAATTTGAAACACTAGGCTTGATTGTAGGGAGTAAGAAAAAGTAATTGTTCATGATATGTAAAATGGGGGCAGAATATTGTTGAATTTTAACATTAAAAGATATTACTGCTTGACCAGGGGTGGCACAGTGGATAGAGCATGGGCCTGGGATGCAGAGGACCTAGGTTTGAAACCCTCAGATTATCAGCTTGAGCAAAAGCTCACTAGTTTGAATGCAGAGTCAGTGACTTGAGTCATGGTGACTGGTTTGAGTGCAAAGGCTGCTGGCTTGAGCCCAAGGTCACTGACCTGAGCAAGGGGTCACTGGCTAAGCTGGATCCCCCAGTCAAGGCGCATATGAGAAAGCAGTCAATGAATAACTAAGGAGACTAAGGGGCTGCAATGAAGAATTGATGCTTCTCATCTCTCTCCCTCCCTGTCTCTCTATCTCATCTGTCCCTCTCTCTGTCTCTCTCATTAAAATATATATGTATATATAACTTAATTCAAAGAATAAAAGATTAATACTCTAATCTAGTGCATCTGGTCCTATTTACTTTATAAATACAGTTTTATTCCTAACATACCCAAGAAAACATACTGTAAGATATTGACCCTCATTTTCTTTACAGTCACTCTGAACAGTTTTTCAAACCCCTAATCTGAAATGAATCTTTCTCTATTGTTCTGAAGAGCAAACTCACTCTTCTACATTCTCAAAAAATTGTTCTTATTTCTCATGCATCATCATTATTTTCCTTTCTAATGGATCATTTTCATCAATGTATAATAATATGATGTTGTCTCCTCTCGTCAAAAAAAAAATTGACATAATCATCTTGCCTTGATTTTTCTTACCTTGTTTCTTTTCTTTTATGTAATGTGAAAGCTAATTCATAATAGAATCCAGAAATTCAAACTTCTGCATGAAATTTTATGATTCTTTAAGCCTCAAATAAAGTTTTAACATACAGCTTTTGGACCCAGCTCTAACCTACTTAGTTACTATAGGAATGAACTAAATATAAGGACTGATGCTACATAGCAAGCTATATGGACATAGGAAAAATTTTACAGGGTGTATGGGAGTTCTTTTGATACCTTGAAAGTTTTTGGAGGCTCTTACACATATGTATATCCTTTTCATTGATATTCACAGCAAATTTAATGGGAGTGGATTTCAGGAAAGAAGAGCATTTTGCTCTCTCTTTATCCTATTCTCTTATAAATGAGTAAATAAACAGTAACATGACTGATTAAGTCTTGTGTTTATATTCAGTTGTTTTATTATTAAAGATTTTTGTAGTCTGAATTCACTGTCAGCTAGATATGTTTTTAGTTCTTTCTGTAAGAAGAATATATGATAGTATGCTGTACTGTGCTGAAACATCAACATTTTCGTGCCTGGTTTTATAGGTAGAAATAAAAAATATACTTTAAAATCAAGGGGGATGTGTATTTTTTAACATCTTTCTGACAGTTTTAAAAATTAACTTATCATGTACTATTTGCATGACATTAATAGAGGCTAGATAAACAAAAAAATAATACTTTATGACAGAGACTAATGAAGAAAAAAGATTACTTATTTAGACTCAATGACTACCATCTATATTAACAAAACTAAAAAGTTTAAAGGAAAAATAAACATTACTTTTTAGTTGTAGACTTGACGTACATAAGAAAACTGTGACTGAATTGCTATATATCTTCTATTGAGATAGATACATAAAACCAAGAGAGTAAGACAGAGATAGCATTTTTGTTTTACTGCCTTTAAGAAAATATAAAATTATTGT
Source organism: Saccopteryx bilineata (assembly GCF_036850765.1). NCBI lineage: Eukaryota > Metazoa > Chordata > Mammalia > Chiroptera > Emballonuridae > Saccopteryx > Saccopteryx bilineata. Next base: position 72,741,189 of record NC_089491.1, on the reverse strand, counting down.
AATTATTTTCAAAGAATGTTTTATTTTTATTACTTTAAGAAATGTTTATAAAATTGTATTACCTAATAAATATATTACAACATATATTTATATAATAGAACTGGTTGTTATAAGATTTCTCATTAAATAAAATATATTTTACCATTATTTCAATAGCCATCAAACTAAAACAACATGTTTTCCAAACAAACCTTTGTGCATTTCTTAAATATAGAATTTAAATTGCATAATGGCATATAAAAGCAGCAAAGCATAAAAATACGTGCTTTGTGTGTGTGTGTGTATGGAAATGCAACCAGATAAATATACCAGGACCTAGCTGGTTAGCTTAGTTGGAGCATCCTCCCAAAACACCAAGGTTTCAGGATGATACTCACTCAGGGCACATATGGGAAGAATCCAATGAATACACAATCAAGTGGACCAAATGAATGCTTTCTCTCTCTCTCTCTCTCTCTCTCTCTCTTTCTTCCTTCCTCTCTCTTTCTCTCTAAAAATGAATAAAAAAAAGTATACCAATACCAAAATTTTATGTTCCAAAATATGCCAGATATACCAGAATATTTTATAAATTTATGCATGCTTTTATTATATTTGTGTTCTGTTAGTCATAATTTTTATAACTATATTTATCATAAACTAGAAATTAAAAAATAGATCTTGTTTTATTTTCCTGGCTGAACCATATAACTAAAGTTCAAAAAATAAAATTGAGAACTTAGCACCACAGCAAATACCTAAATGTAAATAATTTACATTTGATATTTAATATGTCTCACTTTCTTGGAAGGAATGTGTAATTTTTTGCTTCTCTGATAAATAATTATCATACTATAAAATATAGCTAAAAGTAAATAAGAGATATACCCTTCATAATTCATAAACTTTTTTTGTTTTTTTCCTGCCATTTTTTATTGTTTTCAAATTATATTTGGAAACATTTTCTTAACCAAATTTAAATGTACAAAGCGAGAAAATAACTATTATGTTGGCTAAAATAAAATATAATTATTACCTGCTTTATTTATTGATGGTATTATTCATTTGATAAACTTTTATTAATTACTATAATTTAGGAAAAAAGTTTTAAAACTGATCACTTTAAATTTTAATAAAAATTAAAGTAACTGACAGCACTCAAAACTTTTCTCGAAAAATATGTTAAGGCATAGTGAACAAAGAGTAAGATTTGGATCAAATTTATCTGAAAAAATTTTCTATCCTGACACTTAGATTCTATGGGATGTTTGCCAGATTTCTTTATTCTTTTTGATGATATTATCTTAAAATATAAAGTAGTTATAAAAATACTGTATATGTTATCTAGGGCTGCTATAACAAATTACAACAAGCTGTGTGGCAGAAATTAATAAAAATTTATTCTCTCATTGAGGAAGAAGAAGTCTGAAATCAAGGTGTAGGCAAGGCCATGCTCTTTTTGAAGTGCTGTAGTAAATAAATTGATCCATGCCTCCTTTGCTCCTAATGGTATCAGCAATCCTCAGAGCTCTTATGTTGGTACACTCATCATTCCTCTCTCTGCTTCTATCATCATATATGGTCTGTCTTTGTCTCTTTTCCTCTTCATATAAGGACATTGGTTATATTGGATTAAGAGCTCACCTTATTTCATATAACCTCATTAATTTATGTACTAATTTTATTTATAAAACTTTATTTCTAAATAAGATCACATTCATAGGTATAAAAAATAAGAACTTCAACATAAATTTTTTATCAGGGGTGGGGGCACAGTTTTACCCTAAAAAAATACTTGAATGACAAAATATTTTAGGATATTTAATACAATATTATATTCAAACAGATATGCAAGAATATTTACATTGTAGACATTCAATGTTAGTTGGATTCCCCCCCCTTTGCCTCTGTGTATCACATGAGTAATGATAAAAATTCAATGCAGTTAAATTCTCCTTTAACTTTTTCATATTACCGTGCTTCCAAATTATTTTATTATAAATCATGAAAGACATTGGAATTAAATTCTAAGTATTGCCTAGTTCATACTTTTTATTACCTGATTTTCAGAGCACTTCACTTAGTCGTTGAGCTGTTTTCTAACTCTTCAAATTGTAAAGAACTGCTAGTTTTACAAATGAAATGATTGTCTATACTGAATCAAATACATTTTTGTCAGATGGAGATACAAACTATCTCATGCATAAGAAGCTATTTTCTAATAAATTCAGCTCATCATTTTGGATTTTTTATGTAAGAGTCTGCTCTCAAGATTCTCATATGAAATGCCTTTTAATATTTTGCTGGTTTACCAATTAACTAATGAGTAAAATAAATGTTTGTGTTTATTTTATAGTTGCATGATAGTCATTTTACCTTAAAAAATAAAAAAACCTTTAGTAGTCCATGTTATTTTTGAAAAAGCTTTGATAGAGATTAAAAGATCCAGGTCTCTATCATTACTCTTTTTTTTTTTTTTTTTTTTTTTTTTTTTTGGATTTTTCTGAAGTTGGAAACAGGGAGGCAGTCCGACAGACTCCCGCATGCGCCCGACTGGGATCCACCCGGCACGCCCACCAGGGGGCGATGCTCTGCCCATCTTGGGGCATTGCTCTATTGCAACCAGAGCCATTCTAGCGCCTGAGGCAGAGGCCACAGAGCCATCCTCAGCGCCTGGGCCAACTTTGCTCCAACGGAGCCTTGGTTGCGGGAGGGGAAGAGAGAGACAGAGAGGAAGGAGAGGGGGAGAGTGGAGAAGCAGATGGGCGCTTCTCCTGTGTGCCCTGGCCAGGAATCAAACCCGGGACTCCTGCACGCCAGGCCGATGCTCTACCACTGAGCCAACCGGCCAGGGCCTCTTTCACTATTCTTAATATGATATGCAGCACCTCTGTAAAAATGACCTGATCTCAAAAGCTTCATTACTTTTGAATTAAAGGGCAATTTATCCAAGAAAGCCAACAAAGAACTTGGCAAAAAAAAAAAAAAGTTTTAGTTAATGAAATACTAAAAGTAACAAGATAGAAGATGCTGTACATTATAACTTAATATCTTGAAATTTAACAACCAAAGTGCTGATCTGGTCCACATCACCTTAGAAAGTGAAGCTTACGAGCTGAGAGGAGCTACTGATTTAATTAATTGCAAATTGAAGGACATCGGTCATTATAATAAATGAGCTAAATTACTTTAGGAGAAACTGTAGAATGGTGTATGAAAAATAGAGGAGAATATAATTTTGAATGCCATCTTAAAAAATAAAATAAAAAACTGTAAAAGATGAATCAGCATAATTCAATAGAGTTGACAAAAAGAAAGTCTTTGTACCACTCTTGTCACTGATACAAGTAACTAATATTTAATATCCATATCTATGATTTAATATATTAATTTTCTATTGTAGGTAATGAGAAAAATTATAACTTTAATTGGCTAGTAATCATAAAATGTTTAGAACCTGAAGTTCATAAAATGCTATATATTAAATATATATATATGTATATGATGGACTCAAAGCATCATAAGACTGGTAGATCTAGTCTTGTTGGCAGCTCTGTGTTTTTTTGTTTGTTTGTTTGTTTTTTGTTTCTTGAGTCTAGTGTTTGTCTCACACTAGGAACCTCAAGGAAGTAGGGGATTAATAGAAAACATTTTATTTTTGGTTTTTGTTGCCTCAGGATCCATCAAGTCTCATCTGATATTATTTTGCTTTATATATACCTCTGTTAAACAATGTCTTATAATGCAATTTAAGTGAAGACTCATATTCTAGACAAATATTTATTTGTTAAGCACTTATTATTTTCAATCACTATGGTAGATAGGTCACAAGGAATACCTTGTATAAGATTTACTATATTTACTATGTCCTTGTGAGATAGCCATATAAGATTCTTACGTAATACTATATCCATTTCATAGATGAAGAGAAGTAAACTAAGAAACATAAATCACTAGGAGACTCAAATTAAATTACTTTCCTATGCCTTGTAAAACTGGAACTGGGATTCTAATCATGCTTTTGTTGTTTTGTTTTACATTGGGTTTCTGTTTTCTTAATTACTAGCACAGCACATGACATTTTAAAAGTATGTAGAATGAAGGTATTTCAGGCACTCTGTTAATGCCAAGATCAAATTGGCTTCCAAGGTAAATGCCCAACTTAAGAGGTTTACCTTCCCAAGGGTCTATTATATATACAATTAGTTAATTTTTTTCTCATATGTTTCACAAATCACTCTGTCTCTGAAAAACAACTATGAAATATTCTATGGAAATCTGTGTGGATTCCACACAGACAGGAGAAGGTTAATTAGTTGATTTTATTGTTCATGTTGCTGTTGTGTGGTTTTCTGGTATAAATCAGAGGTCCCGTACCAGAGAAGGCTGCTCCAAGCTAAATGGAGCATCTTCTGGGAGAGGTTTAGAAACACAAACACATAGCTTCTGCTTTATAATTAAACCTTGAGGCAAATATTTATAGCAACATTGATGTATTGATGTATGTATTGATATAATCTTGTGTCCTTTATACCTTTCTGGGATGTCTTTCTGGGAAGCATACATTTTTACTGAACACTCTTGCCTAGGCCGATCTTTTATACCAAGTTGGTGGGTGAAAAGACCATATTTTCTCACAAAACATATGGGCAGTTATGCTAGTAAATTTTTATGGGTGGAGATAAATATATTTTTGACTTTTCTCCAATTATAGATTTTCACTGCATAGTACCTTGATTCAAAGGATAATAAATTTACATAAGTTTCAGAAAACATTATACTAAGTGCTAATATGACACATTCCCCAACTATGTGAAGTTTTCATTTGTTAAACACAAAACATTAAAAAGAACTATGATCTAATTCTGAAAATAAAAACAATATAATTAGAAGCAACAAGTGGGTAATATTTTAAAAATTATTTATATTAGCATTCAACATAATACCTTACCTTGGTTTGAGAGAGAAAAAAATAAAATCGTTAAAATATAACTAGAGTAATTTAATCTCATTTGTATCTCTTCAGCTTGTTGAACTTGAGATCTAGACAATATTCATTTACTCAAAGAAAGGTGATCTACAAAGTCATCTGGTTTCAAACAATGTGGAACAATCAAATATTCTGAGATTATTTCCTTGAAAAGAGAACTTGATCATCACTATGGGAACATTGTGGTCTCTAGGGTAAGGACAGAAAGGAACTTTCCATACAGGATCAATATCTAATTTACTTGGATATTAGGCAACTCTCACGTTTGACTTATTTTATCTGAAAATGGTGAGAGGAGAAGTTATTATGTAGAATGTTTAAACAGAAAATATATTAGCCATTTAACCTTCAATTTTGTTCAAAAGCATAAGCATAATATATGAGAAACTATATAGAAAGCATTTATCATATGCTTACTTGATATCATAATTGGGTTTCACTCAGCATTATAGCTAATAATTCATTGCCAGTATTACCATTAAGTGAATGTTCCATTAATTGTATTACATACAAATAAACATTTACATATTTTAATAATACCTTGATTTTTAAATAGACTTTATTTTTTAGAACAGTTTTAGGTTCCATAGCAAATGAGTAGAAAGTACAGAGTGTTCTATATACTCCATTCCCTCACTTCAGCATATCTTCATCCCTCACTATCAACATCCTATATCAGGCCCTGGCTAAGTAGCTCAAGTTGGTAAAGCATCATCCTGATATGCCAAGGTTGTGGGTTTGATCCTTGGTCAGGGCACATGCAAAAATAACAGGTAAAACAACAAATTAATGTTTCTTTCCTCTCTCTCTAAAGTCAATAAAAATTTTAAATCCCAGATCAAAAGAGTATATTTGTTATAATTGATGAACATACATTGACACATCATTATCACACAAAGTACTAGTTTACATTGAATTCATTCTTGATGCTGTATGTTCCTGGGTTGTAACAACTGTACAGTGACATGAACCACCATTATATGCAGTATCATACAAAGTATTTTCACCACTCTAAAAATATTCTCTTCTCCACCTATTCATTTCTCATTCTTTGCTCAGCATTGGTAATCACTGATTATTATACTGCTACCAAAGGCTTGGTTTTCCAGAATTTTATATAGTTGGAATCATAGATAGGATCTTTTCAGATAGACTTATTTCACTTAGTAATATGCATTTAAGATTTCTCTAGGTCTTTGCATGGCTTGATAACTCATTCATTTATAGTGCTATAAAATATTCTACTGTATGAATGTTACATATATCCATTCACCAACTAAAAGACATGCTGGTGGCTTCTGAGTTCTGGCAATTATGAATAAACCTTCTGTAAACATCTCAGTGTTCAGGGATTCTTTTTGTAACATATGTTTTTTAACTACTTTGGGTTAAAATCATGGAGCAAGATTTCTGGATGGTATATTAAGTGTTTATTTAGTTTTGTAAGTAACTGCCAAATCTTCTCTCAAAATGCTGGAATAATTTTGTATCCAGAAGAGTTCCTATTGTTACATATACTTACAAACATCTGATGTTACTGTTTTGTATTTTCACCATTCTAATGGTTATGTATTTGTATCATATTGTTGTTTCAATTTGAAATTCCCTAATAATATATGATGTACATCTTTTTAAAATATGCTCACTTGCCATCTGTGTATCATCTTTGTGAGATGTTTGTTCAGGTCTTTGTCCATTTTTAAACCAGATTATTAATTTATCATTGTAGAGTTTTAAAATATCTTTGTACACTTTGGATAATGGTTCTTTATTAGATATGTCTTTTGCAAATATTTTCTCCCAAAGTATAGAATCACTCCTAATTTTTAAAATTATTATTATTATTAACTGAGCAGTGGTCAGGCAGAGAGACAAACTCCCACATGCACTGGGACAGGGTTCATCCAGCAAGCCCCCTATGAGACGATTCTGTGCCCATCTAGGGCCATTGATCCGTTGCTTGTCAACCGAGCTATTTTAGCACCTGAGGCGAAGCCATGGAGCCATCCTCAGTACCCGAGCCAACTTACTCAAACCAATCAAGACATGGCTGCAGGAGAAGAGTCAGAGAAAGAGAATGGGAGGGAGAAGGGTGGAAAATCAGACAGTCACTCCTCCTGTGTTTCCTGATTGGGAATTGAACCTGGGATTTCCAAATACCAGGTGGATGCTCTACCACGGAGTCAACCAGCAGAGCCCACTCCTCATTTTTTTTGACATTGTCTTTTGCAGAGCAGAAGGCTTATCTACTTCTTTATTTCATGAATTGTGCCTTCAGTATTGTAGCTAAAAAGTCATCACCAAAACCACCTAGAATTTTTCCTTGTTAGCTTCTAAGAACTTATAAACTTTCATTTTACAGTTGGTTTATGACCCATTTGGAGTAACTTATTTATTTATATTTTTTGTAGAGGGTGTAAGTTCTATGACTAGATTTGTTTTTTTTGGCTCATGAATATCTAGTTGTACCACCATTAATTCATATCAAAGTGGAAAGTTAAATAAAGTTTTCAATGACTTAAGAGAACCATCATACTACTATATTTATTTATTTTTGTAGAGATATGTAAATTCACATAATTTTATACTTTGATACATACATATTAATGCATATATAAGACTGCATTTTATAAAAAATGCCTCTGAATAAATGCTTATTCAAAATTAATTTCATGATTGTCTTTTCAGTTTTTGTAATTCTAAATAAGTTTTAGTGTTTTTAAATCTCTCCAAAAAGGTCACTAGATTTTACTTAATCTCATGTCCTATTCTTTAATATCAGTCTTGTGTAGAAAATTTGAATAAGTATATTTGATTACATAAAAATTGTATCATGACAAATTAAAAGAAATAAGTATGCTTTCTCTTACCTATCAAAATTATACTTTTACATAAATATATTTTACAGAAATACTTTTTTTGATATCCAATTATTCATGATGACCTAAAATTAACTCTGCTTTTCTGGAATATAATTAAATACAATATTGAAAAGTGTATGGCCAACCAAATGAAATTCATGGAAAGAATTTGAGAATTATTCAGTATAAATTAGTTTATTAATATCATTTGCTAGATACATTTATGTTACTAGATAATATGTAAAAGAACTCTGTTACTAAACTGTGTCTCATAGAAATATTTTCCTCACACTTTCCCAGAGCTCTTCTGGTTTGCTTTTTATATGAACAATTCCTCTTTGTTCTTTGTGAAGACTAACCTTTCTCTTTTTGGCCTTTCAAAGCTAGAATTCCTCAGTGCTGGATCCTAGGTTTTCATCACTATTCATTCTATATTTTATACATACGGTATATTCTATACTTATAGTATCCTATTTATGTTATTTACTACTTATGATAACTCTAAAACTTATCACCTATCTAGCCCTCTTCTTCAAGCTATTGTCTGGTGTTTATAACTACTTCATGTAACTGTATGAACCTATTGGAGGAAATTCTGGGCTAAAGAAATCTAAAACTTAGATCACAATCTTTTCTGTATGGTCTTTTGTGTTTCTTGACTAAGAAAATGTCACTGTCAACCTTCTTGCTCATCATTCCTCAAACTTCAGAATTTTCCTTGAAATTTCTTTCTCCTATTAGTCCTTCACAAGATTTAATCTATTTATCTCTTACATATGACCAGTACTGTTTCCACTAACCTCATCCTAACTCAGACCACCTTAATATCTCTATTCCAAATGTATATAATGCAAACTGATATATTCAACAACTTTCCTCCTTTTTCCATAGTGCTGCATACACATTCTCTATTTTTTTTTTTGTGAACTTACACAACTGACCTGCACAGCCTCATCTTTCATCATGCTTCTTGTAACTTTCCATTCTCTAGCTACATAAGCCTTTTTTTCACTGCATGCATGTTTCAAATTTTCTCTAGTCAGAAGGCTATGTACAAGTTTGGCAGTTTGCTGCAACATTATGATTTATTCCCATTATTAAGTAGTAAATATCTAGAAATATTTTAATTGGAAAGCACTACCATATTTTTTAGCTTGGGAAGTCTTTCCTGAATAATCTTTACTACTTTAAATCTGACTTTAGTATTATGTCTGCTTCTCCTGTACATTTATTAAAACAGATTTATATAAAGTTGTAATTTTACATTTATTTCTGAGTTGACCTGTTGAACATCTGCCTCTAATTCATATCTGCCTCTAATTTACATTTTAGTTATATGTGAATAGAAGTCCTATCTATTTTGAGTCATGGTTTTAGCCTACTGCCAGTACACTATATTTCAGGTACCAAAAATATTTGACAAATGTATACATGTTGCAAAAACATTTTATTTTCTATACATATTAACCATTTTAAAAGTTTTTAAAATAGGAATAGAAATATATATTAAAATAGTTTTATAAAAATATATTTATAAATATTGTTTCTAAATTTTTAATATAAATATTTGAAATTAAAATCAAGAATACAATAACAAAGTCATAAATATTATCATTATTTTTGTGCTATTACAGAAGTGCTTGACCATGTATGCATTTATTTATTTATTTTTAATTTATTTTGGGGGGGTAGACAGGGACTGACAGACAGTAAGGGAGAGAGATGAGAAACATCAAACTCATTGTTGTGGCACTTTTGTTGTTTATTGATTGATTTCTCATATATGTCTTGATAGGGGAGAGGCTCCAGATGAGCCAGTGACCTCTTGCTCAAGCCGGCAACTTTGAGCTCAAGTCAGCATTCATGGGTCATGTCTATGATCCCATGCTCAAGCTGGCAACCCATGCTCAAGTTGATGAGCCTGCGCTCAAGCCGGCAACCTCCAGGTTTCAAACCTGGGTACTTAGCGTCCTAGGCCAATGCTCCATCCATTGTACCACTGCCTGGTCAGGCAACTATAGATTTAGAAAAGAAAATGACAAGCCCTGCCCCATTAGTTCATTTAGTTAGAGTGTTGTCCTGACCTGCCATGGCTGTGAGTTTCATTCCTGGTCAGGGTACATACAAATATCAACCAATAAATGCATAAGTAACTGTAACAACAAATCAGTGTTTCTCTCTACTCTAAAAATTAATAAAAATAAATTTAAAAAAGAAAATGACATAAAGGCATGCATATTTAAATATTTATATATGAATTATATTACTTGCATAAAATATGATTTTGTCTTAAAAATTTAACAGAATACACTAAAAATTTTAAATATGAGTATAGTTTTATGTTTTGTAGGTAAAAATTAACTTATAGAAGAGATCGCTTCCTGACCTGTGGTGGCGCAGTGGATAAAGTGTTGACCTGGAAATGCTGAGGTCGCTGGTTCGAAACCCTGGGCTTGCCTGGTCAAGGCACATATGGGAGTTGATGCTTCCAGCTCCTCCCCCTTCTCTCTCTCTGTTTCTCTCTCTCCCTCTCTCCTCTCTAAAAATGAATAAATAAAATTAAAAAATAAATAAATAAATTATCACTTCTTAAAAAAAAAAAAAAGAAGAAGAGATTGCCTGACCAGGTGGTGGTGCAGTGGATAGAGCATTGGACTGAGATGCAGAGGATGCAGGTTGGAGACCCCGAGGTCACCAGCTTGAGCGCAGGCTCATCTGGTTTGAGCAAAATCTCACCAGCTTGGACCCAAGATTGCTGGCCCAAGCAAGGGGTTACTCGATCTGCTGAAAGTCCGCGGTCAAGGCACATATGAGAAAGCAATCAATGAACAACTAAGGTGCCAAAACGAAAAACTGATGATTGATGTTTCTCATCTCTCTCCGTTCCTGTCTGTCTGTCTGTCCCTATCTATCCCTCTCTCTGACTCTATCTCTGTCCCTGTATTAAAAAGAAAATAGTCAAAAGATATCAACAATTTTACTACATAACAGTTTTAAATTCAATAGGAAGAATTCATATTAGGAAGATATAAACACATAGAACTTATAATTAAGCTTAACAATAAAATTATAGAAACTATGACAAGATAAATATAAAGTCTATTTAATGATAGTTTTAAATTAATATAGTAATAATGTATTCTTGAGTAGAAAACTAGTTTTTAAAGGTTCTTTTTAAAAAAAATATATATATATATATATATATATATATATATATATATATATATATATATATAGATGTCGTTTAATTTGAGCAGTGGAGCAAAGCTCAAGCCAATGAGAAAATATATTATAAAGTTTTATTAAATAAAATTGTGACATTGCTTTAGAAATTAACTGATTAATGAATGGAGAGATTGCAAAGCCTCACAACTATGAATTTTAATATATTTTTATTAATGAAAAATATTTTCAGCCTGACCTGTGGTGGTGCAGTGGATAAAGCGTTGACCTGGAAATGCTGAGGTCACCGGTTCGAAACCCTGGGCTTGCCTGGTCAAGGCATATATGGGAGTTGATGCTTCCAGCTCCTCCCCCTTCTCTCTCTCTGTCTCTCTCTCCTCTCTCTCCCTCTCTGTCTCTCTCTGCCCCCCTCTCCTCTCTAAAAATGAATAAATAAAATAAAAATAGAAAAATATTTTCAAGCATTTTATTAACATGAGAGAAAATATGATGTCTAATATACAAAATTATTTACACAAAATATAATGGTTCACAGCAAAAAAATTAATTAATATTGACTGATGACCACAGATCTATAAGAGAAATGAAATAATATGAACATGGTTTGATTGTAGCTAAATCTGGTTCTGTGACCATCAGCTGAAATGTAAAATGTAAATTTTGGGAGAATTTTAGTTTATAAAGAGAATGAGTACCTAAACAATAATCACATAAAAGAACTGTTTTATATTTAAAATTTAGATTAGATTAAGCTAAACTTACTTTAAAGAATTAGAGAGCATACCTAATCACTGATCACATTTTTAATTATTATATTAGATTGAGAACAAGGTCACAAAATTTATATAAAAATAAATAATTATGTGTGAAAATTTCATTAATTAAATTAACTAAGAAAGTGCATTTTTCAGTAACAATGTTTTTTTTTTAGCTGTTCTCTGCTACAGTACAGGAAGCAGCTCTTCAAAACTCTTGAGCATCCTAATAAAATAGTACATGTAAAAATACTTTGATATCAATAGCATATTATAAAATAATTGAGTCCAGCAACGATGCCTTAAGACCACCAATACATGATAATTAGAAATTCACTGTAAATTCTATGTTCACAGAAAAACTACATAAATGATAAATGGCATTATTGACCCAACCTTTGGAATAAGACAACATATGGAAACATTACATTTTCAATGAGAAAATATCTTCTGAGCTTTGGGAACATAATAAGAGAGATGAAGATAGATTTGAACACACCAGAATGAGTAGAAGGTTGTCGTGAATGGTGAGGCAATTAGAGACACAATACAATCACTTTCATGCAAAGCAGATCAATATTTGAGGTATCACAATGAAATAAAAAAATGTTCCAATTTTGTGTGTATTCAGACATCATTATGAGTGTTCCTACATTTATCTTGAAACACAGTCATAGAGTGGCCTTTTCTGATGTTGGTGTTTTATAACATTGGTTCTGTTCAGCAGGAGAACGACCGCCCTAGCTGTGAGTGCCAGTTCATAGCAACACCAGGGTCTGAAGGACAGTATCAGGTCAGCTTCAGCTCATTAGGGACTCTTTTTTTTTTAATGTATGTATTTATTACAATTAGGGAGATTGCAGTTGGGATTAAAGGTGTCCAAACCATAATATTTAGGAATTCTAGCACTTTATAATTTTTTTTAAGAGAAAATGTAATTGAAGAAACTGGAGGAAAATAATACTAATTTAAGAAAAGAGAAGATGAAATCATAGAAAACAAAGAAATCTGGCCCTGGCTGGTGGTTCAGAAGGTAGAGCATTGGCCCAGAGTATGGACGTCCTGGGTTCAATTCCTAGTAAGGGCACACCTGAGAAGCAACCATCTTCTTCTCTCCTCTCCACCTTCTCCCCATTCTTTCCCTTTTTTCCATCTGCAGCCAGTGGCTCTATTGGTTTGAGCGTGGCCCCAGGCGTTGAGGTGCATCAGTTTCAGGTGATAAAAGTGGCTCGGTATTCAAGCATCAGCCCCAGACATGGTCGCCGAGTCTGTCTCACTATCTCTGCTCTACTCGCTTAAAACAAACAAACAAACAAACAACAAAAACAACAACAACCAAAAACAAAAATACAAATAAATATTTCAAGAAGGGGAATGGTATCCGGAGGACCATATGTACTGTTTAATGACTAAAAAGCTTGCTAGAATATTTTTCAATTATTAGTTATTTTCAAACATCAGTTTTAGTGAGATAGAAGATGCGCTTGTAAGAAGAGGAAAGCTGCCTGACCAGGCAGTGGCACACTGGATGGAGCATCAGACTGGGACGCTGAGGACCCAGGTTTGAAAATCCAAGGTTGCTGGCTTGAGTGCAGGCTCATCTGGTTCCAGAAAGGCTCACCAGCTTGGGCCCAAAGTTACCAGCTTGACTAAGGGATCACTTGATCTACTCAATCTGCTGTAGCCCCCTTGGGTCAAAGCACATGTGGGAGAGTAATCAATGAACAACTAGGGTGCCACAACGAGGAATTGATGCTTCTCATCTCTCTCCTTTCCTGTCTGTCCCTCTCTCTGTCTCTCTCTGTCTCTGTCACACACACAAAAAAGAAAGAGAAAAGATTTTGAAAACAATAAGGCATACATAAGCACATTTTAATAATTAGTTCACCAGAGGCTTGATATAGTCATAGTTAGTTATTTTTGAAACAATTAACCTTTTTACCTTTTATTATGTTAAACATTAAGCATTTATTAACATGCTAATATGAAAAGGACCAAAAAAGCTAAGAAGATATACAAACTATACTTTTGCACATGGTAGATTTCTGCCTTTATAGGTTAAGAAAAAAATAGAGATATGATTCAAATAACTAAAAAATTAAATCAATGGTAAATAAGTTAGTTAAATCTAATAAAGTAGTGAAATATCTGAGGCCAAAGACACTGTTGTTCATTTATTGTAATTAGTTGATAGAGTCTAAAGTAATTAAAAAAAGAATTAATTTTTTTTTTAATCGTAAGACTTAGGTTGTAAAAGAAACACTGGTTTTAGACATTGCCTTTGGCTCCATATTGGCATAGAGAGTACAGCCCAGTTCAACCTGTTTCTTGTGATTACAGGAAAATTATACAACATACCTATAGCTCTAATTCCAGCCTGGACTTAAATTTTGAATCCTGGGCCATCTAAGTACACAGAGAAACTCAATCCAAATCATTCTAGTTTATAATTTAACTTTAATTTACTTGATCTTGTATAACATATAAGAATTTAACATTCTATACAAGTATAAAAATGATAGGATAAATCAAATTAATATCTTTAGTATTTTTATAAGTTTAGAAATAATTTTAGGTATTTAGTATATTTTTTCTTCTTTCCAAGTAAGAGGAAGGAAGATAGAGAGACAGACTCCCACATATGCCCCACAACCAGGATCCACCTGGCAATTCTGTTTTGGGACTGATGTTTTGCCCATTCTGGGCCATGCTCACAACCAAGCTATTTTTAGTGCCTGAGGCATAGGCTCCACATAGCCATCCACAGCACCCAGGCCAATGCACATGAGACAATTGAGCCATGGCTATTGGAAGGAGGAGAGAGAGAAAGAGAGAGAAGGAGAGGAGGGGTGGAGAAGCGGATGGTAACTTCTCCTGTGTTCCCTGACCAGTATTTGAACCTAGGACATCCATATGCTGAGCCAACACTGCACCGCTGAGCCAACTGGCTCTAGCTAGAGATATTTAGTATTTAAAATACAATATTAAATATAATCTAACAGAACATTGTAACAGATATTCTTTTCTCTTTATAATACTAATTAAATAATTTATATTTAGACTGGTGAAATAAAATTTAGCTAACTTTGCAAATATAAATAGAGTGATTGAAAAACATAAATGAGGCCCTGGCCGGTTGGCTCAGTGGTAGAGTGTTGGCCTGGCGTGCAGGAGTCCCGGGTTCGATCCCGGCCAGGGGACACAGGAGAAGCGCCCATCTGCTTCTCCACCCCTCCCCCTCTCCTTCCTCTCTGTCTCTCTCTTCCCCTCCCGCAGCCGATGCTCCATTGGAGCAAAAGATGGCCCGGGCGCTGGAGATGGCTCTTTGGCCTCTGCCCCAGGCACTAGAGTGGCTCTGGTCGCGACAGAGCGACACCCCGGATGGGCAGAACATCGCCCCCTGGTGGGCGTGCCGGGTGGATTCCGGTTGGGCGCATGTGGGAGTCTGTCTGGCTGCCTCCCAATTTCCAGCTTCAGAAAAATACAAAAAAAAAAAAAAAAAAAAGAAAAACATAAATGAGTATGTTTATAAATTTAATTTGTTGGCTTTATTAGGACTATGTAAGTGTGTAGGATATGTTTGTTAGACAGAGTACTTAAATAAAATGTGCATCTGCATTTTATAACATTTAGAAAATAATTAAATTTATTTTAAAAATACTTAAGGGATACTTGTTAGGCAGCTAAAGTGTAAAAAATATTTAAAAATATATTTCATAATATTTAGTAAAACTTAATTAGTTACATAGTCAAAGTTCCTTTAAGTATGATATTTGGACTTTATAAAAGCTAATGGAATACTGAAAATAAATATTCAGTATTGAAATAAATTAGTATTTTAATTTTTACATTTTATACAATGATATATTGATTTTTAAAATCCCATAACACCAAACAGTTTCTTCTGTATGCTCTCAAATAACTAAATGTTTCACATTGACAAGACCAATCGCATCCTTAACAAAAGATATATATATATTTAAATATGTAATTAACAAATTAAAGGTCCAAATAAATATTATTCTTAGTAAAAATCATTTAAAAATGAATAGTTGCTATTTTAAAATTTGACCACATAATTTTCACATTGGCATAATATATTCATGGACTTTCTTACTTCTAGATTTCTCTCTCTCTTTTTTATTTTTCTAGTATATTGCACTAAATAAATGGTCTCTAAGCTCAAATAACAACAAATCTATTGATATAAGTTAAAATTAATTTATATTTTTATAAGATTTTTTAGGAAAAACAAAGAGTATAGCTAGGGTACCTTTTCTTCTCAATCAAAAAACGTAAGTATGTTTCATGAGCATATTATGCTAAGTGAGATAGTCAAACAGCAAAAGACAAAGTATTGTGTGATATCTTTATTATATGCATCTTAAGTGTCTGTCGCCGATAGCTTATTGGTTGCTTGCGTAACTGTACTAGCCAATGGGGTGAAGTTGCCACGGCTGAACGCAAATTGAGCGGGTCTGGGGGAAGGTGAACATTTGTTTGCATTGGCAATCATCTGCTTTTGAAACAATTTAAGGCTGAACGCAAATTGAGTGTGTCAGGGGGAAGGTGAACATTTGTTTGCATTGGCAATCATCTGTTTTACATAAAAACTATGTCTTAGCATAGTTTCTTTTAAGAATGCCTCCTAGAAAATACAGCACTTAAGAGGAGAGAAAAGGAGCTAAAGCTGCACAAAAACGGCTTTCTTGACAAAAAGAAACCACTGAGCAGAGAAAGACAAGACTTGCTTCAGTCGCAGAGCAAATGCGTCTTTCTCAGCAAAATGAGACACCTTTGCACAAATCATTTTAATTACAATTTATAATATCTAGAACAGTGGTCATTTCGTAAGACCGCTGGGCTTTCTAGTTACTTATATGTGGAATCTAAAAGAGCCAAACATAAAAACAGAAAGTTAGATGGTGGTTAACAAGCATGGGTAGGGTGATAATGACAGAGGTTGTTTAATGGTACAAAGTTACAACAAGTAGTAAATAGGTTCTAGAGATCTAGTGCACAGTACAGTGAATAAAGGCAACAATATTCTATTAAATCACCAAACTTGTTAAGAGACTAATAATAATTCCAGCCACTATAAACAAAAAAATCATTATGTGTGGATAAGTCCTGCTGGGGGTGAGGACGACGAAGATGCAAAGATCCAACTCCGGGGACCAGGTTCAGTGACACGGATCTACTTTATTCAGGAAGTAAGCTAGCTTATATACACAGGTTCAGCCTATAGGGTGTTACAGCATGTTCCTCAAAGCCAATGGCTTAAAAGATCAGGGAGCTGCATGGTTGGCACTAAGTCACTTCCTTATAGCAGGCGAGCTTCCTTCCTGCATATGCCCAGGAGGGTCCCGGGAGTTGGAGTATTCTCACAGCATTGCATCAGCCACAGCTGCTAGAAGTGCGCTCTGCGCTCCACCTACAATTATGATCATTACAATGGCAATCATCTTACAATATCAAATTAACATGTTGTATACCTTCAATATTCATGTTTTATGTTAAATATATTTCAATAAGAAAAGAAATAAAGAAATAAATGATCCCTTAAAATACACCAAAACTTTTAAGTTAGTGTCCCTTGCTTAAAATTAATAGTTGTTTGGCAGAGCTCGAGGTTATATGATTAGAACACAGGACATGTGAAAACAAAATATATGACAGACTTTTTTTTTTTTTTTTGTATTTTTCTGAAGCTGGAAACGAGGAGAGACAGTCAGACAGACTCCCGCATGCGTCTGACTGGGATCCACCCGGCATGCCTGCCAGGGGTGACGCTCTGCCCACCAGGGGGCGATGCTCTGCTCCTCCGGGGCGTCGCTCTGCCGCGACCAGAGCCACTCTAGCACCTGGGGCAGAGGCCAAGGAGCCATCCCCAGCGCCCGGGCCATCTTTGCTCCAATGGAGCCTCGGCTGCGGGAGGGGAAGAGAGAGAGACAGAGAGGAAAGAGAGGGGGAGAGGTGGAGAAGCAGATGGGCACCTCTCCTGTGTGCCCTGGCCGGGAATCGAACCCGGGACTTCCACACGCCAGGCCGACGCTCTACCACTGAACCAACCGGCCAGGGCCTGTGGTGAGAACTTTTAAGATATATTCTCTTAGCAACTTTCAATTATACAAAACAGTATTTTAATTAAAGTCATCATGCTGCATATTAGATCCACAGAATTTATAACTGGAAGTGTACACCCTTTGATCAACAATACACATTTCTCTCATTTCATTGTTCCTGGCAATCAACAATCTCCTCTCTGTTTCTGTGAGTTCTGTTTTCTTGGATTCCAAATATGAAATTGTACAGTT
Source organism: Saccopteryx bilineata (assembly GCF_036850765.1). Taxonomy (NCBI): domain Eukaryota; kingdom Metazoa; phylum Chordata; class Mammalia; order Chiroptera; family Emballonuridae; genus Saccopteryx; species Saccopteryx bilineata. The sequence continues at coordinate 72,723,104 of NC_089491.1, read as the reverse complement.
TTTTCTTCCTAATACTAAGTACTAAATGAAAGTACACTTTTTCTATTTCCTGTTAACTGAAAAAGTAATTTAAATATTACTGGAATTGTAACTCTACTTGTGGGCCAAAAAATCCTACTAAATTATTTGTTACAGATAAATGGGATGCTGAAATGTTGAGTTGTCTTAAATTGAGCTACTAATAAACTTCAGTCTACTTCTGCAGCTTCCTACAGCTTTGCGATATTTGTCTCTCAGCTTTTCCGTATATAAAAGTTTTAAAGTCAGATCCTTTTTGGAAATAGATACAGAATTCTACCTAAACATACAGAGATTCTCCAATGAAGGACAGTTCAATTTGAATGATAAAAAGTATTTTGCTCCAATAATACCAATTTGTTATAATTATTGTAGCTTTGTAATGTGAAATCAGGTATTGTGATGCTTCCAGCCTTGTTCTTTAGTTTCAAGAATGCTTTGTGTATTTTTGGACATTTGTAGTTACATAAAAATAGTATTTTCTATCCTTATAGAAATGCCATTGGAATATTTTTTAAATTTTATTTAGAAAATTAACTTTAACTGGGTGATATTGATCAATGAGTACATAGGTTTCAGGTGAACATTTCTATAGCATTTGAATTGTTGATTATGTTGTATACTCATCACCCAAAGTCAAATCATTTTCCATCACCTTATATTTGTCTCTCTTTATACCTTTCCCCTACCCCACACCCTCCCCATTCACTCAAGTCCCCTTCCCTATCTCTAATGTTCTCTTCACCCTGGTAACCACTTCACTTTTATTTACGTCTATAAATTTCAGTTTTATATCTCACTTATATGTGAAATCATAGTTCTTAGCTTTTTCTGATTTACTTATTTCACTCAGTATCATGTTCTCAAGGTCCATCCATGTTGTCATAAATGTCACTGTTATGGTTTCTTATGGTTGAGTAGTATCACACTGTATATATGTACCACATTTTCCTTTACTTTTTTTTTTTTTTGACAGAGACAGACAATAAGGAAGAGGGACAGATAGGGACAAACAGACAAGAAGGGAGAGAGATGAGAGGCATCAATGTTTTTTTTGGCTTCTTAGTTGTTCATTCATTGCTTTCTCATATGTTCCTTAGCCAGAGGACTACAGCACAGCAAGTGACCCCTTGTGCAGTCAACTGACCTTGGGCTCAAGTCAGCGACCATGGGGTCATGTCTATGATCCCATGCTCAAGCCAGTGACCCCTTGCTCAAGCTGGTGAATCCATGCTCAAGACGGATGAGCCTGTGCTCAAGCCCGTGACCTCACAGTTTTCAACATGGGTCTTCCATGTTCCAGTCCAACGTGCTATCCACTGTGCAACCACCTGGTCATGCTGTACCACATCTTCTTTATCTAACCCTTTATCAAGGGACACTTTGGTTGTTTCCATGTCTAGGCCACTGTGAATAATGCTGAGGTGCACATAGGGGTCATGTGTCATTACGTACCAATGTTTTTGAGTTTTAGGGGTAGTTACCCAGTAGAGGGATTGCTGAGTCATATAGTAGTTTTATTCTTAAATTTTGTGGGTACCACCATACTTTCTTCCATAATGGTTGTACTAATTTACATTCCCACCAGCAGTGCGTGAGAGTTCATTTTTCTCCACAGCCTCTCCAACTTTGTTATTATCTATCTTCTGGATAATAGCCATCTAATAAGTGTGAAGTGCTATCTCATTGTAGTTTTGATTTGCGCTTCTTGAATAACTGGTCAAGATGAGCATCTTTTCATATACCTGTTGGCCATTTGTATGTCCTCTTGGGAGATGTGTCTGTTCAGTTATTGCCCCAATTTTTAATTGGATTTTTTGCTTCTTTGTTGATGAGCTATGTGAGTTCTTTATATATTTTGGATATTAACCCCTTATCAGAGGTGTTGTTTGTGAATATCATCTCCCAGTTAGTTGTCTGCCCATTAGTTTTGTTGTCAGTTCTCTTACTGTGCAGAAGTTTGATATAGTCCCATTCACATTTATTTTTTGCTTTTACTTCCCTTATCTTTGGGGTCAAATTCATAAATTGTTTTCTGTGGTCAAAGTCCATGAGCATAGTAGTACCTATATTTTCTTCTATGTAATTTATAGTTTCAGGTCCTATATTTAGGTCTCTGAATTATTTTGAATTAATTTTTGTGCCAGGGGACAAACTGAAGTCAAGTTTCATTCTTTTGCATGTGGCTTTCCAATTTTCCCAGCACCATTTACAGAAGAGGCTTTCTTTTCTCCATTATGTGTTCTTGACTCTTTTCTCGAGATGATTTGTTGCTATATATGTGGTTTTATTTCTGGGTTCTCAATTCTGTTCCATTTGTCTGTATGTCTGACTCTCTGCCAATACCATTCTGTTTTAATAATCACAGCTCTATAGTATAATTTGAATTCAGGTGGTGTGATACCTCTGGCTTCATTTTTTTCCTCAGGATTGCTTTGGTTATTTGGGTATTTTTTTCATACAAAACTGGTCATTTTTTGTTTTATATCTTAAAAGAATGATATTGGGATTTTTATGAGGATTGCATTAGATTTGTATATTGCTTTGGACAATATGGACATTTTAACTATGTTGATTCTTCCAATCCATAAACGTGGAATATTTTTCCATTTCATTTTGTCTTTTTCAATTTCTTTCAATAATGTTTTGTAGTTTTCAGTATATAGGTCTTTCCCATCCTTTGTTAAGTTTATGTCAAGCTACTTTATTTTGTTTTTGCAAAAGTAAAAGGATTTTTAAAAAATTCACTTTCCAGGCCCTGGCCGGTTGGCTCAGCGGTAAAGCGTCGGCCTGGCGTGCGGGGGACCCGGGTTCGATTCCCCGCCAGGGCATATAGGAGAAGCGCCCATTTGCTTCTCCACCCCCCCTCCTCCTTCCTCTCTGTTTCTCTCTTCCCCTCCCACAGCCAAGGCTCCATTGGAGCAAAGATGGCCAGGGCGCTGGGGATGGCTCCTTGGCCTCTGCCCCAGGCGCTAGAGTGGCTCTGGTCGCGGCAGAGCAACGCCCCAGAGGGGCAGAGCATCACCCCCTGGTGGGCAGAGCATCGCCCCTGGTGGGCGCGCCGGGTGGATCCCGGTCGGGTGCATGCGGGAGTCTGTCTGACTGTCTCTCCTCGTTTCCAGCTTCAGAAAAATGAAAATAAAAAAAATAAAAAAATTCACGTTCCAAAGTTGCATCATTGACATATAGAAAAGCAATAGACTTTTGCATGTTGATTTTGTAACCTGCAACTTTAATGTATTGGTTTATTATTTTTAATAGTTTTTTTATTGGCATCTTTGGGGTTTTCTATATACAGGATCATGTCATCTGCAAAAAGTGATACCTTTACTTCTTCTTTCCCAATATGAATGTCTTTTATTTCTTCTCTTGCCTAATTGCTTTGGTTAATACTTTCAGAATATGTTGTATAAGAGTGGAGAGATTGGGAAGCCTTGTCTTTTTCCTAATTTTAGAGGAAGAGTCTGCATTCTTTCATAATTTAGTATGATATTAGCTGATGGTTTGTTATATATGGCCTTTATTATGTTGAGGTATTTTCTATTCTGATTTTATTGAGTGTTTTATATAGAAAGGGATGTTGTATTTTAAGAAATTCATTTTCTGCTTCTATTGATAGGATTATATGATTTTTCCTCTTTGTTTTGTTTATGTGGTGTATTATGGTAATTGAGTTCAGCATGTTGAACCATCCTTGTGCTCCTGGAATGAAACCCATTATATCATGTTATATATTTTTTAATGTGTTGTTGTATTTGATTTGCTAATATATTGTTTAGAATTTTTGCATCTGTATTTATTAAACATATCGGTCTGTAGTTTTCTTTTTGTGTTGTCCTTGCCAAGTTTTGGTATGAGAATTATGTTGGCCTCATAAAATATGTTTAGCAGTGTTGTTTATTTCACTTTTTGGAAGACTTTGAGAAGGATATATAACTAATCTCTTTTGAAAGTTTGATAGAGTTCACCAGTATAGCCATATGTTCATGGACTTTTGGTTTTGGAAAGTTTTTGATAGTTGTTTCTATTTCCTCCCTGCTTATAGGTCTATTTAGGGTTTCTACTTCATCATAGCTCAGTCTAGGAAGATTGTATAGGTCTAGGAATTTATCCTTTTCTTTAAGGTTGTAGAGTTTGGTGACATATAATCTTTCATAATATTCTACTATGATCTTTTATATATCTATGATATCTGTGGTCATTTATCTTCTTTCATTTCAGATTTTATTTATATGAGTGAGTCCTTCCCCTTTTTTCCTTAGTGAATCTAGCTAGTGGTTTGTTGATTTTATTGATCCTTTCAAAGAACCAGATCTTCATTATATTAATTGTTTTTATAGTGTTTTTGTTCTCTATTTAATTTAGTTCAGCTCTAATTTTTACTATTTCTTTTCTTCTGCTGAATTTGGATTGCTTTTGTTCTTCTATTTTCCAGTTATTAACATGTAATGTTAGGTTGTTTACTTGTGATCTCTCTTGTTTCTTGATATAAGCCTGTAATGATATAAACTTGCTCTTATTACTGTTTCCCTGCATCCCAAAAATTTTGATATGTTGTGTTGCCATTTTTATTTGTCTGTATACATCTTTTAATCTCTGATTTTATTTCTTTTTAACCCATTTTTTAAAAGTATGTTGTTTAATTTTCATATTATTTGTATTTCTTTACTTCCCTTTTACAGTTGAATTCTAATTTGAAAGCCTTATGGTCAGAAAATATGCTTGATATAATTTTAATCTTCCTGAATTTTTTTATGTTAGTTTTGTGCTCAATTGGAATATTGATAAAGATTGAATTGAATCTACAAAATAACTTTTGATACTATGGACATTTTAACAATATTAATCTTTCTATCAATGAACATGAAATATTTTTCTATTTTATCTTGCTTAATATTTTCATGAATATTATGGTCTTTTCAGTACTAATTCTTTACACATTTTGATTAATTTATTACTCAGTATTTTATTCTTTTTTATGTTATTGTAAATCAGGATGGAATAGTATGTCCAGTAAGTGATGTTGCAAAAATTAGATGTCCACATGCAATAAAAACATAACTCGCCTGATCAGGTGGTGGCACAGTGGATAGAGCATAGGACTGGGATGCTGAGGACCCATGTTTGAGACTCTGAGGTCACCAGCTTGAGCGTGGGCTCATCGGTTTGAGCAAGGCTTACCAGCTTGAACCCAAGGTCGCTGGCTCGAGCAAGGGGTTACTTGGTCTGCTGTAGCCCCATGGTCAAGGCACATATGAGAAAGCAATCAATGAACTAAGGTGTTGCAACAAAAAACTGATGATTGATGCTTCTCATCTCTCTCTGTTCCTGTCTGTCTGTCCCTACCTATCCCTCTCTCTCTGAATCTCTCTCTGTCTCTGTAAAAAAAAAAAGAAAAGAAAAACCACCACCAACAACAAAACATAACCTTTATCTGACACAATATAGAAAAATAGAACAGAGATTTAAATATAAGAGATAAAACTATAAAACTCCTAGATGAAAACAGAGGTGACAAAGTTTATGACCTTGAACTAAACAATTATTTTTCATATGTGGCCTCAAAAGCACAGTAACAAAAGTAAAAATAGACAGGTTGGCTTACAATCTAAAAAATTTCAGTATAGCAAAGTAATCAAACAAATGAATTAAAGGCAACTTACAATAAGAAAAGAAAATATTTGCAAATTATATATCTGATAATGGGTTACTATCTAAAATCTAAAAGGAAGTCTTGGCTCAGTGGTAGAGCGTCGGCCTGGCGTGCGGGGGACCCAGGTTCCATTCCCGGTCAGGGCACATAGGAGAAGCGCCCATTTGCTTCTCCACCTCCCCCTCCTTCCTCTCTGTCTCTCTCTTCCCCTCCCGCAGCCAAGGCTCCATTGGAGCAAAGGATGGCCCGGGCACTGGGGATGGCTCCTCGGCCTCTGCCCCAGGCGCTAGAGTGGCTCTGGTCATGGCAGAGCATCGCCCCATGGTGGACAGAGCGTCGCCCCTGGTGGGCGTGCTGGGTGGATCCCGGTCGGGCGCATGCGGGAGTCTGACTGTCTCTCCCTGTTTCCAGCTTCAGAAAAATAGAAAAAAATAAATAAATAAAAAGAAGTCTTACAACTCAATAAAACAAAAACAAATACAATAAAACAAAACAAAACAAAAAACCTACTGATTTAAAAAATGGGCAAATGACTCAAATAGACATTTCTCCAAAGACATGAAGTAAATGGTTAAAGGTACCAGAAAATATGCTAATACTAATCATTAGGAAAATGCAAAACAAAACAGTACTGAGATTCAACCCATGCCTGCTAAAATGGCTATTACTCTTAGAGGAGAGAGAAAGAGAGAGAGAGAAGTATTGGTGATAATGTGTAGAAATTGGAACTTTATAAAATAGTGGTAAAGATGTAAATATATATAGTCACTGTGAAAAAAAATAAACATTATGGAGGTTAAGTCAAAATATTAAAAATAAAACTACCTTATAATTTAGCAATATAACTCCTGTATATAATCCCAAATAATTGAAATTACATTCTTGAAGACTATCTTCATTCCCATGTTTACTATAGCATTATTCACAGTAGTGAAGGTATTAAAACAAATAAATGTCCCTCGGTGGATGAGTAGTTTTTAAAAAAAATACAGTGTGTCCGTAAAGTCATGGTGCACTTTTGACCGGTCACAGGAAAGCAACAAAAGACAATAGAAATGTGAAATCTGCACCAAATAAAAGGAAAACTCTCCCAGTTTCATACCTGTTCAGAGCAGTTCAATGTGGGCTCACACACAGATTTTTTATGGCTCCTTGGCTAGCTATCCCGTATAGCCTCTACAGACTCATCACTGACTGATGACCTACCAGAATGGGGTTTCTCCACCAAACTGCTGGTTTCCTTCAATTGCTTATCCCACCGAGTAATGTTATTCCTATGCGGTGGCACTTCGTTATAAACGTGACGATATTCACATTGCACTTTGGTCACAGATTCAAATTTAGTGAGCCACAGAACACATTGAACTTTCCTCCGTACCATCCACATCTCGACTGGCATGGCCGTGGGCTACTCCGCTGTATACATGGTGTTACATCATCATCTGCGCATGTGCACATGCTGCCACATCATCCTACAGAAACTGGGAGGGTTTTCCTTTTATTTGGTGCAGATTTCACATTTCTATTGTCTTTTGTTGCTTTCCTGTGACAGGTCAAAAGTGCACTATGACTTTAAGAACACAATGTATATAATATATACACACAATGGAATATTATTCAGCCTTTAAAAAAGAAGAAAACCTGTCATATGGGGTGAAAGAATGAATCTGGAGCACAATGTGCTGAGTGAAACAAGCCTATCACAGAAGCACAAACACTTCATGAGTTCACCTATATATGGTATCTAAAATAAACTCCTAGAAATGTGAGGAGAAAATGGGGTTGTTGTTCTATAGTTAGAAAGTTTCAGGTATACAAGATAAATAAGTTGTTGTGATCTGCACAACATTGTTTCTATGGTTAACAAATTAATATTATTTACTTAAAATTTTAAGAGGGTAAATTTTATGTCATTTGTTCTTACAACAGTTAAAATAAACAAACAAAAAATCCCCAAACACTATTTTAGACACATACATATGCCTCTGATTCTTCTGAACTCCAGTAATATGAGGTAAAAGAAGCAATAATATATACATGTGTACTGACAAAGAGAACAGAATCAAGTGTCAACAAATCCTGAGGATGGAAAGGCAACGGACAATGTTAAAAGTTTATTAGAGTAGCTGAATTCTATGTAATATAAGGGGAAAGCCATAATTTTGTTAGAGGGACTCCAGAAACTCAGTCAATCTAGGATACATATGACTATGAAGAAAATAATATAATGTGATCCCGAAACCTGAAGGACTGTCACTGTATAAGTTACACTTGGAAACACTGCAGCACCTGCATCCAGGGAAGTGCCCTTTTAGCAGAAGACATGAGTTAATGTCTGCAGAGAATGAACATCAGAGGCTCTGCACTTACACAGACAAGGTAGAATTGAGTCGACATGTGATTCTGAACTGAAACCAGTTGAGTTCAATGAAACCTGTTGTGCATATTGACTGATAAGATGCCCATTTAACTTCCCAAATAATATCCCAATTTAAACTAATATGATTATAATTGTTAAGATGGTCTTTGGAGTAAAACAAGACCAACCAGAAAGCATAATTATTTTTTTCAAAGAAATGTATACAAATATAAAAATCTATGTTTAAGTAGAAATGTCCATAATAATGAATGTATGCACACACAAACATATACATATTTGGGTGAAATGCTCAAAAAACTAAAGTATATTAAGTTTATAAAGCTGAAATAACCATATTAGAAATTGGTCTCATGGTTTTCAAAAGTGAATGATGATAAACTCATAGTTTATTTTAACTTAAACATAAAATATCATTAAATAAAATTGGAGATGTTATGAACAGTTAAAATGCCATGACTACTGAGATCTGAAAGGAAGCAATAGTTACATTTCTGAGAACATAATTAAAAGTAGGTCAAATGTAAGAAATCAGAGATAGACACACTTATGTGATAGGAATCCTTATCACTTAGTCTATAATTTATGTACATGCTCATTCATGCATCAAAGACTGTATAATTCAGTTTAAAAATGATTGTAAGATGATCGTCCTTGAGGTAGACTTAACAACCTCTCAGAAATATTAATCATACATTAACAGCTCAGTTTTAAACTTGGATATATCATGAATCTCTATGGAAGAGTTAGGGGCAACGTGCCCTTTTCTTCTGTATTTTAATGTTTCTTTGCTTCCCCCTCTCTAATGATTGCCTCTTGTTAATCATAGATAAGTGTAAATGAAAAGATGTGTAATTTAGCCAAAAGAACTTCTAAAACTAAAGGTATGTAAGTAGCACAGTTTAAACAAAACAGTGTGTTTAGAAACATTTAGTTGTGTTTACCAGTTCAATTAATAAATATCAGAGACACAAATTAGTGCTCACTCCTGGAACAGAAAATTATTCACTTAATGAAATATATTCACAGTCACAGAGAAAATTTATCCCATCGTTAGGTTCACTATATTAATTTTTATATATTATAGTAAAAAATTTTCTGTCATTTTTACCTTAACATTATAAAAGTAACATTTTAATTTGTTATTAAAATAGAAAAATTCCTAATTGGGAGTAAGTAAACTCTCACAGTATTGTTTATATATATAGGCTTTTACTTATTTGTACAATTGAAAACTAAAAGTAAATCCAAATTATTTCTAATAAAATATGAAAAAACACTCAAAAGACTAAATATTATTTGTAAATATCAAAAACTTTTTTCTTTTAAAATGCAAATTTATAGACCATAAGTACTTTCTGATTTTTTTTAACCCCCAAATACCTCTGCATTAGATGTGGTGCCTTCTTTTAAGGTCTCTTTTTCTGCACACATCAATAAACCATATTCTATTTACTGGGTATTCTAAACTAGATGATGATGATGATGATTATTATTATTATTATTATGATTAAGTGAGAGGTGGAGAGGTTGAGACAGACTCTTGCATGCACACTGGCTAGGATCCACCAAACAATCCCCCTATTGGGCAATGCTCTGCACATCTGGGGCTGTGGCTCCATTGCTTGGCAACTGAGCTATTTTAGAGCTGAAGCAAGTCTATGGTGCCATCCTCAGCAGCTGGGGCCAACTTTGCTTGAATGACCCATAGCTGCGGGAGTAAAGATGTAGGGAGAGAGAAAGGAGAGAGAGAGAGAGAGAGAGAGAGAGAGAGAGAGAGAGAAAGGGACAAAGGGAGGGAGGGAGAGAGGGAGGGAGGGAGGGAGGGAGGGAGGGAGGGAGAGGGATGAGGAAGCAGATGGTCACTTCTCCTATGTGCCCTGATTGGAAATTGAACCCAGAACTTCCACACACCAGGCTGACACTCTAACACTGAGCCAACGGCCAAGACCTAAACTTGATTTTAAACAAATGTCTTTTCAGTCATAACTACATACATGTAGCAAGTCAATTTGACTCCTCAAATGAGATATCCTCTACCAACATTGAGCCAGATGCTAATTTTATTTCTAAAAGAGCAACATGCTAAATAAATTTATCTATTTTATCTATAAAATTTCCAGTGCCTGACCAGGGGGTGGCACGGTGGATAGAGAATCAGACTGGGACAGAGAGGACCTACGTTCAAAACCCGAGATCGCTGGCTTGAGCATGGGCTCATCTGGTTTGAGCACAGCTCACCAGCTTGAACCCAAGGTTGCTGGCTTGAGCAAGGGGTCATTCGGTCTGCTGTAGCCCCCCCTGGTCAAGGCATATATGAGAAAGCAATCAATGAACAACTATAGTGTAGCAATGAAGAATTGATGTTTCTCATCTCTCTCCCTTCCTGTCTGTCCGTCCCTCTCTCTCTGTTAAAAAAAAAATCAGTAAAAATTGGAGACAGCTTTTTTTATTTACATATAAGTAAAATTTAAAGTGAATGAAGATGTCAACAAATATCCTAAGAAATTTTAAAAATACTTAATAAAAAATGAATTAAAATACATAAATAAAACTACATTTTATTACTAGTAGTAGCAATAGTAGTAGTATTATGAAAGGAGATAAATATAGGTCAATGAAGATAGTTGCAGACCTCTCATAAATGATATGTTGATCTTCAATAAAGATTTTAAATTGATACAATGAAGACACCTACCTCCCACCATACACATATATGGACTTAACATGAATTGTAGGTCTCATTTAAAAGGTTATTATAACTGTAACACTTCTACTAGAAGAAAACATAGTAAAATATTTGTATCTAGCTATAAGCAAAGACTTCTTATATACTACAAATTAGCATACAACTAAAAATAAGAATAATTTATTTGCTTTGAAACACAGCTATAAAATAAAAAACAATGGCACCAAATCTAGTAAAAAAACCCTTTTTATTCCTCAGTTACACTTTTGAGAGCTTAAAGCAAATTGAGAAGCTTTTGAGCACAAACACTGTCCCTTCATCTTTATATATGATATATATACTCATAGCCCATCACAGTGACCATACTTGATACATTTACTGAATATATGTGTAGATAAGTGAAACTACTTAATCAGAAGTTTAAATAGAACTTTCTGATTATTCTGTCTTTAGAGACATAAAGAAATTTGAATGCTTAAGAAATTAAAAGCTTTACTCCCTTCCTGTATGTCCCTATCTGTTCCTCTGTCTCTCTTTGTTTCTGTCACACACACATACACACACACACGAAAAAAAATTAAAAGCTTTAGATAAATTTTACTAACATAATTAATAAAAAATGACAAAAGAGTGTCTTTCTAATATATGTTTTATGCAGCCTGTGGTAACTTCATGCTAATCATAATAAAGATGTTATTTATCTGTCTCATGGTTGCAAATATTTATTCCATATGTATTCCATGCTTCAATTCTCATTTCCAAAATGTCTTTTTCTTTTCATTTTCTAGCTATTAATGATAATCAGGTTAATTAGGGAACAGAGAACTTTCCATATCCTTTTGTTGCAGAAGGGCAAGGGAAAGGAAGTAAGAGAATTCAGTTTATTGAATATTCACTGAGTGTTTCAATGTCACAGAAATGCTTGGAAAGAATAAATAGTAAGATATTGTACTTTTATTCTTTGTAGTCTGAGGAAAGTTTACAGATTAATTATAATTAATAGTAGATTATAAGTGATACCTCTTTTGGAAACTGATAATTATAGATTATGATTTATCTTTTTTAAAAAGATAGCTATTCTTTACAATAACATTAGAATTTCATTATGTAGTTTGGTTTTACATAATTTGCTAAAGTTATATGTAAGAATTAAAAAAAAGGGCAAACATTTTATTTGATTTTCTTTTTTAGAGAGAAAGAGAGGGAGAGGAACAGACAGGATCAGACAGGAAGGGAGAGGCCTGAGAAACATCAACTCATAGTTGAGGCACCTTAGTTGTTCATTGATTGCTTTCTCATATGTAACTTAACCAGGGGCCTCCAGCTGAGCCAGTGACCCCTTGCTTAAACCAGTGACCGTGGGGTTATGGCTATCATTCTCAGGCCAGTGATCCCACGCTCAAGCTGGATGAGCCCACGCTCAAGTCAGTGACTTGAGGGTTTTGAACCTGGCTCCTCAGGTTCCCAGGCAGACAATATCCACTGAGCAAACACTGGATCAGGCAGGTTTTATTTAATAAATGGTTAAAAGTAACTTATCTGTTACTAAAAAAAATACATACAGTTTTCCAAAACCTCTTCAATTATTATATTTCTTTTCTAAAGAGAGTTGTTCTTTTTTTTTAGAAAGAAATGCAAGGAATGCAGAATGAAGACATAGTACATAGTTTCATTTAATTATTCTCAAAAATCAAAATATATAACTTATGTTACTAGATAAGAATTATATAAAATATTAGTCTGGATGATATTATCCTTGTCTATTTCTTTATTATTTATTTATTTTTAATTAAGTGAGAAGCAGGGAGGCAAACAGACTCCAGTATGTGACTCAAGCAGGATCCACCTAGCAAACCCCCTATAAGACAGTGCTCTGCCATCTGGGGCCACTGCTCTATTGCTTAGCAATAGAGCTATGAGCTATGTTAGTAATTGATACAAGGCCATATAGCCATCCTCTGTGCTCAGAGCCAACTTGTTCATACCATTCGTGTCATGGCAACAGGAGGAAAAGAGAGGGAGAAAGAGAAGGAGGAAGGGGATGTTTGGAGAATCGGATGGTAGCTTCTCCTGTGTTCTCTGACCAGGAATCAGACCCTGGACTTCCACACACTGGGCTAATGCTTTACCACCGAACCACTGGTCAGGGCCATTCTTGTATATTTAAACAATGTTACTTAGAACTACAGTATACGCTTTTGTTTTTTGGTGTTCTTTTTTAAGTTGTTTCATAGTTGTACTCTTGTTGCTTGTCATTCTTTTTTTTTTTTTTTTTTTTTTTTTAGTACTCTATGGTTTTGAAGTGAGAATCAACAAGTATCAAGTATCTTTTATAGTTTTTGGTTTAATAATACATCAAAAGATTATATGATTTTAAGTATACTTGACAAGTTGAAGATCTCAGAAATAAATGATAATGTCAGGAAGCTATTTTTATTCTTAGATTTAAATAGAAAAACAAAGCACTATCACTATAGAACTATAGTTAATTATATGCTTTAAGAGCTATCTTTTAGTGCCGGAGAAGAATTGTTGAAAGATTCGACTATTTGTATCCTTTGCTAATTCTGCTTAACTTTGATACAACAGAGTGAGCAGTTAAGCCAGCGGTTCTCAACCTGTGGGTCGCGACCCCGACAGGGGTCGAAGGACCAAAACACAGGGGTCGCCTAAAGCCATCGGAAATACATATTAATATTAATATGTATTAATATGTATTATGTATTAATATGTAATATGTATTTATATATAATATGTATTATAATATGTATTAATATGTATAATAAAATGCATTCTTATTAATTTTTAATATGATAAATTCAAAATTCTAATTGTAATGACAAATTAAATAATTAATATAAATCTAGTAATTAATTCTAGCTAATTATCTAAAAAATTAGGGTGGCATTTTAATTTTTTATGTGTAAAATAAAATATAGTCCAGTTTGGTAATTTAATAAATATCTTCTTTTTAAATTTATTTTAGAAAGAGGAGAGAGAAAGAGAGAGAGAGAGAGAGAGAGAAACAACTCATAGTAGTTGCTTGTCGTATGTGCCTTGACTTTGTACTGCCTAACGACCTTAGTATTCCAGGTTGACGTTTTATCCACTGTACCACTATAGGGCAGGCCTAAATATCCTGATAAAACTTTCAAAGTTTAAAATACTACTCTACATTTTTATTGCAACTAGTGCTACTTTTGAGAAATCTAGTGGAAATCTGATTCTCAATTATTTATTTATGACACATGTGTTTCCCTTTCAGGGAAGATTTGAAAATTTCTCCTGCTTTTAGATATACTTAAATGGTACTACATTGTGTTTATGTATTTGCAACTCTGTAGAAACTCTTGATCATATATTTTATGTTTTCTACTAGTTCTGGGGAAAAGTTTTATTTTTATTTATTTAATTGACACCTTTCCTTTATTCTCTCATTTCTCTCTTTCTAAGATTACTGTTAGAGGGATGATCATACTCCTGTCATTCAGATTTTGTGGTTTTCCTCTTTCCTTTTATAGATTATTTGAATAAGACACAATTGTTCTAGTTAAGATGCCTAGATTTAAATCCCATTTAACCTACAAATATTTTTGTGCCTTCATTTTATTATTTGTAGGCATCAAAAATAATAGTAGCTTTACCAAAAGACCATCCAAAATCCTTACCTTCAAATTTGACACACCCACAGAAATACCAAGATTTTAAAGAGAACTAGAATTTTTACTGCATACTATCAAGTCTCTGTTCCCCCAATTAATATCCTCTGCTATTAAAAAAAAATCAACACATCTATGTACTAAGTTCTGTCTACACCTCAATAATCCAATAAAATTTCTCTTCCAAAATATATATAAAATATTTCTCATTTCTCTTAAATTTTAAATATCTAACCTTTTGTGTTTAAAATTATTTTATATTCATGTGTTATGTTCTCAAACAGAGGGGATTACCAAGACTGTGTACTCTGGGTGCAGAAACCTCACGGAAGATCTTAAAAGTAAGCATGCTCTACAAGGTTCAAATTAATGTCAGGGTCAGGATTATGACATTAGTCTTGAACATTAATAGCTTGCTATAAAGCACGGTTATTGTCTTAGATGGTAGGTCCTATTTGTTATGATTGGGTTACAGTAAACAACCATAACAGTATGGCTGCTCTATGGAATTTCCCAGGATTTAAACTGTCTGTGGTAAAACTGTAACTGATCTGTACAAACTGGGATGGCCTGTCACCTTACTCATGATTCCTGCCCTCACAGAGGTATTGACCATCACCATCATTACTGGAAACAGAGGAATGGGGAAGCCACTACATCTCATAATCATCATCTATATCTCATTTTGATATTGCAAATAGTATAAAATGCAAGTCCATAAATAATAAACAAAGGGCTTTTATCCTCTACCATGTCAGAGAGCCATGTAAGTGAAACTCACATGTACCAATCACTTCAACTTCAAGAATATCAAGCATAGTGATAATGCCTACTGCTTTTTCAAAGAAATGAGAAAAGAATACGGTAGTGCCTGTGTGCCATATTTCTTTTATCTCTGAATTTAGTTTTAGTCTTTTTTTTTTTTTTTCATTTTTCTGAAGCTGGAAACAGGGAGAGACAGTCAGACAGACTCCCTCATGCGCCCAACCGGGATCCACCCGGCACGCCCACCAGGGGCGATGCTCTGCCCACCAGGGGGCGATGCTCTGCCCATCCTGGGCATCGCCATGTTGCGACCAGAGCCACTCTAGCGCCTGAGGCAGAGGCCACAGAGCCATCCCCAGCGCCCGGGCCATCTTTGCTCCAATGGAGCCTTGGCTGCGGGAGGGGAAGAGAGAGACAGAGAGGAAAGCGCGGCGGAGGGGTGGAGAAGCAAATGGGCGCTTCTCCTGTGTGCCCTGGCTGGGAATCGAACCCGGGTCCTCCGCACGCTAGGCCGACGCTCTACCGCTGAGCCAACCGGCCAGGGCAGTTTTAGTCTTCTTGATGCAGTCATAACCATGAATAAGTTAGTATATTCATATGATAAAATAGTGTATAAAACTTTGATAAAATATTTTCTGGATATTCTAAAAACAAAACATTATTTAATAAAAACACCTTTATAATAATCACTTCAGTTATATGTATTAAGATTTGTTTACTGTTTATTTTTAGTCTGATAGTATTTATGTAGAAAACTGCCCACTATGAGGAAAATGAAGTTTGAACTGGATTGAATGGGAGAAATTAAGATAAATGACTGTGGCAACTTTCAGTTAATTTAATGACTCAACTGATAAATTGATTTCCTTCTCCTATTTCTCACATATAATAATGCTTGAAATAAAAACAATTAATAAATTCTAGAGCTAAAAATTAGAAAAGATAAATAACCATAAAAAGATGTAAAAAGTAAATTAAAATTCAGATTTGTGAGGGAACTAAAATCCAGGTGCTTACAACATAATTAGAACTAGACATGATCCTTAATGATTATGATTTTTGCCCCACAGCATTGGTTTTGCTACTCTTTGGTCTTAAAAAACATTTATACCTTTAAAAATTAATTAAGATCTCAAAGAATTATTATTTATTCATTTATTGTATTAGGGTGGTACATTGATATTTATTTTATTATAAATTAAATCTGAGAATTTAAGTTATTTATAAATTTATTTAAACAGCAGTAATTAGTTCCTGACATAAGTACAAATTTTGCTAATAATAGCAATCTTTTTTTTCAAAACAATAAAAATATTGTAAAAAGAATTATATAATATATAGGATTTATAAGTTTATTTTATTACTTAATTAATATATTATAGTTATATTCCCTTAATAGCTTTTTATTCAATTTGTTTAGATATCACATGTCATAAAAAACTGTATTTGATAATAATAAGAGAATAAATAAATATTTTATTTTATCTCATAGACTCTCTAAAAGGAGAAATCCAAGGAATCCCAGACCATACTTAGAGAATTTATGCCCAAAAAGTAGGTAGGGAGGAGTTAAGTCTGGATGATAATGATTATAAAGAAGGTAATAAATGAGATAACTTTAAATAGATGAAAGTCACAGAGCATTGACCCATAATAAAAATACCTATTAAGTGTCAACGGGAAGTGTAAAGGAAGTCTATAGCCAATGTGTGGCCTTGAACACCACAAAAGACTCCCATGAGAACTTAGAAACTGAATACTTCACTATGCATGGGTAAAAGGTCATAATTAATACCACTAATGTGGTACACAGGAAGACAAACAGATAACTAATCTGTAAATGAGTTCAAAATTTGAAAAACTCTATTGCCTTAGCAATGACAAATATTAACATATTTTTAAGGGATACTCCCACACTCAAGGATGTGACATATTACTATAGAAAACCACCTCTGAGAGCAAGTAGTACACTTACCTTAGAGATCAGTGGTGATATTTGTTAGAAATTGAGAGTGTACCTGTTGTATGACTCATACTTCCACTAGCTGAGCCCTCAAGCTCATATGTTTAGGATACTGGTTAATGTTATCAGCATTTAAATACTTTTATATTAAAAAAAACATAAAAAATAATCTGTTTTGCTTACCAGGCAAATTATTATTATAAATATTTTAAATACTTTTTAAATTTTATTTTTATTTATTTTAGAGAGAGGAAAGGGAGAGAGTGAGAGAGAGAGAGTGAAAGAGAGAGAGAGAACATCAATCTGTTTCTGTATTTGCACTGACTGGGGATGGAAACCGCAACTTTTATGTATCAGGACGATGCTCTAACCAACCGAGCTATTCCAGCCAGGGAACAAAAATTACTATTAAATATATGGCATTACCTTGTGTTATTCTGCTTTCTACAATTCAAGTACAAAAATGTATGCATTATATAGAACATAAATAGGTTATTATAGCATAATAAGTGGAAAAGGCAATTTTCAGAATCTGTGCCATTTATTTAAGCCTTAAGAGATACACAAGCTATGACTTATTTTTATTTATACTATCCATATGAAGGAGTTCTGTTTCTTTCTTTCAAGGTTTTCTACTAGCAGTGATAGTGTGGCAATCCAGTACTTATGATATAGATATTCATGTGCATTGGAGAGAAAACATTATCAAGTGTGTCCTCTCTCAGACCACTGAAGCGAAATTTACTTATGCTCATTTATTCTCCAACAACTCCCTTTCACCGACACTCCAAGTGTGAGCACATAAAAGTTTATTAAAAACTGGAGTACATCTTCAAAATCCTGTTATTGGAAATTATTTAGAGGAGACTGAGTTAAGGTTGGAAACAAAGATGGTTATGTAAAGAGAAGAATGCCAGTGAGGTAATGATGAATATAAAATAATTTTCTGGCTTGACCTGTCAGTGGTGTAGTGGATAGAGTGTCAGCTTGGGATGCAGAGAACCCAGGTTAGAAAACCAGGGGATCCCAGCTTGAGTGTGGGTACACCAGGTTGAGTGCGGCGGGGTCACTGGCTTGAGTGTGGGATCATAGATAATGACCTCATTGTAGTGGTCATGAAACTAAGGTCGCTGCCTTGAGCAAGGGGTCATTGGACTGGCTGGAGCCCCCTCGCTTCCCTGTCAAGGCACATACGAGAAAGCAATCAATGAACAACTAAGGTTTCACAACTATGTGTTGATGCTTTTCATCTCTCTCCTTTCCTGTCTGTCTGTTCTTATTAGTCATTCTCCCTGTCTCTGTCTCTCATTAAAAAATAAGAAAAAAACCTGAAAATTTCTGAACTGGACTGAATGGCTTGGTAAGCTAAAGAATTTTTGAAATGCATAGAAGTTACCAATTCAATAACAGGTCTGGATACATGCAGGAATAGATCAATGTTCCTGTAAAATTATCAATGAATGAAATTGTTTTAAAAAAATTAAATACAGTTCATTTAAAAAAAGACATAATTTTTTTCTGGCATTTTTTGTTTTATTTTTGTTAAAAAATGGTATTGTGTTATACCAATGAATGGGAAGAAAAATGAATGTTTTAAAATATTGCTGTGGCCCTGTCCGGTTGGCTCAGCGGTAGAGCGTCGGCCTGGCGTGCGGGGGACCCAGGTTTGATTCCCGGCCAGGGCACATAGGAGAAGCGCCCATTTGCTTCTCCAACCCCCCCTTCCTCTCTGTCTCTCTCTTCCCCTCCCGCCGAGGCTCCATTGGAGCAAAGATGGCCCGGGCGCTGGGGATGACTCCTTGGCCTCTGCCCCAGGCGCTAGAGTGGCACTGGTTGCGGCAGAGCATCGTCCCCTGGTGGGCAGAGCATCGCCCCTGGTGGGTGTGCAGGGTGGATCCCCGGTCGGGCGCATGCGGGAGTCTCTCTGACTGTCTCTCCCCGTTTCCAGCTTCAGAAAAATACAAAAAAAAAAAAATTATTGCTGTGAGCTATGTTATCCCTTCGTGGAGCTTGAAGAATATGATTTGCCTTTGGGTGGTAGGCACACAATGCAATATGAAAATCTTGTATTATAAAAAATGTACATTTGAAACCTATATAATGTTATTAAACAATGTCACCCTAATAAATTGAATAGAAAAAAATATAAGGCCTTAAAAGTATAAAAATAATAATTAAATGTAATTATATAATTTTTATTGCAAACTATATTTTCTTAAATACCATGTAATCTTAGTTATTTTAAAAGATCAATAATAGTGGTAAAGACCATAGTAACAAAAACAATATCATAATGTCTCAGGAAAAATGACCTGCCTTTTCCATTTGGCTAACCGCACTAACCTGACTTTACTAGTCCAGTGCTTTCAAGATGAAAACATGACAATATTTTTGGGAATATTTGCCATAAAGATAAAAGTTTCAAATCACTTTTTCTATTTTTTAGAAACTGGTTAAAAAGAAAACATATTTGAATGAATGTCAGACTGTTCAACTTCTCAATAGACAGAATCGAAAAACTGTGTATTCCCCAAGAGTCTTTCAAATTCTAATCTCAATATCCTTGCCTTACTAGGTTCTAAACTCTTATATCATAATATTTACCCAATATTTATTAAGCCTTCACATTAAAAGACTTGTCTTAAATCAGATTCCAAAACCTTATAAATTTTCGAAATTTGTCCTTCCCTTATGAGAGTCTGCTAAGAATCTCTCAAATTATTTATCTCCTTTACTTGGGTAAGAGTAAACACAGCTTCACCTTATCATCAGGTTGCCTTGGTGCTATTTTCAAGGAGCAAGTTTTTGACAGGAGACAGCCAACTGTATGAGGTGTCAAGAATGGCAGCAATTTGATAGGCCTAAAGTACCATATTTTGAAAGAGGCTATTAAGAGATAAACCTGTAGAAATGGGACAGGATATGATTCTGAAGGGTTCTGTATGCCATTCTAAAGAACTTAGCTATTAATGTGAAACAAAAGGCTAGTATAAAAGAAGGGTGCCATCTATTTTTTTAGGTTCTTTTAAAAAATAAATCATTGCAAGGTAAATAAAATGTAACCCATTAGAAACATTAATTTAAATTATCTAAATTGTTTTTCATTAATTTGAGAGATAGAGTGTGCATAAGGGGGAGAAAGAGAGAGAGAGAAAAAGAGAGAGAGAGAGAGAGAGAATGAGAAGCATCAACTCATTCTAGGTAGTCATTCCATTTAGCTGTGTGCTCACTGGTTGCTTCTCATATGGGCCCTGATTGAGGATTGAACCTGTGACCTCAATTTGCTAGGAGGACATTCTATACACTGAGACCCCTGGCCAGGCTCTAATTTAAATTATTAAATAAATGAAATATATGATTTGATCATATATAATCCAAGAGGGCCTGACCAGGCAGAGGCGCAGTGGATAGAGTATCGGACTGGGATGCAGAGGACCCAGGTTGAATCCCCGAGGTCGCCAGCTTGAGTGCAGGCTCATCTGGTTTGAGCAAAAGCTCACCAGCTTGGACCCAAGGTTGCTGGCTCGAGCAAGGGGTTACTCAGTCTGCTGAAGACCTGTGGTCAAGGCACATATGAGAAAGCAATCAATGAACAACTAAGGTCTCACAACAAAAAACTGATGATTGATGCTTCTCTTCACTCTCTGTTCCTGTCTGTCCCTGTCTATCCCTCTCTCTGACTCTTTCTCTGTCACTGTAAAAAAAAATCCAAGAGGATTGTAATGTATCTATAATAAATTATTTCTGATGTAGAAAATACATATTTTCTAATTTTGAATTAAATAAATTTTAGTACTATATTTTCTCTTTTATAAAAACAGCTAGAATATATTTATTAGATTTTTATTAATTATAAACAATAAATCATCACATATTTTAGAATATTCACTTCAGTTTCTCTTGAACCCTTTAACCTTAATGGGTAGGTTCCAAAACAAAATTTAATGAGAACCACAAACAGCTCTTCAGGCAGTCTTATGATGAGCCAGAGAGTCTCACAACTATGGATATCACAAACTCTTTTTACTCTTATAATTCAGAATAAAACAATAGAATTGTACATTTTTAATATTTGTTTAGTGCACTTCAAGCTGTATTAAAAACATGAAGACAATTGGATGGAACAGATAATTTCTAGATCAGTTATCTTCAGCCTTCTTCTTCTGAGTTTATTGTAAAATATGTGAATGGTTATTCTGGATATTCTAATTACAAGAGTAATTTTTTAAAAAATTACCAAAGTTTAAAAAAAATATATAAAAGATTATATATATTAAGTTGTTAATTTTAAAAAGCATAGACTTTGTTTTCTTCTTGCAAATAAAAGTTAAATATAAATAAGTGCAAGGAAGTATTGTTAAAATATTATTATTTAATTTTTTAAACACTAATTACCATTTTTCAAATGAGAAAATTGAAGCACAGTTTACTGAGCTAGAATATAATAAAATAACTATCTCTATTATTGTATAGATTCAAACATAATCACATATATTAAAAATAAAAAGGAAATATAAATGTTTTCAATAAAAACTAATCAAGTTCATTTTGTATGTGCATTTGTAATGATCCCAAAATGTGTTTTTTTATATTCCAGTTGAATAGAATGTTTGAATAAATATAATTAAATATAATAATTAACAATAAAAATAGACCTAGGGGACATAAAACAGAGACATATGGAATTACATAATTTCTACACAAATATTTTTATTTTTATAACAAAATGAACTAATTTCCAATAAATAGATAAAAATCATGCAAACTTCATGACAAACATAGCTACTGCCTCAATATATGTTAACTCTTCTTTAAATATTTTACTCTAAAGAAACAAGAAGATTCAGCATCTGCATGTTTTTAATGAATGACAGAATTTTAGTACACCAGAAAAACGTATTTAATGACCTCCAAATTTCAACACTGTTGATCCTTCACTATTAAGATTCTTTGTAACATTTTTCACTCCCATGAATCCAGAGACAATTATCATTTTTTGTTATAAAGTCTTATAATGTTTTTCTTCTTATTTTCTATGGATTTTCTCTGTGAAATGGAAGGAATTAATAGAACTGTAATTATAAATGATACAGGAAACATTTATGTTAGCTCAGAAGATTTGACACAACAAGTGAATTTTCTTTGCTTCAAAACCAAAAATTATGTACTTCATAAAATTCCAGTGTAAAACAAACCAGCTTTTACCTCCATAAATTGGGGGAAGTTTGCTTAAAAGATAGACTGCACAATTTCAGAAACTATGATCTGAAATTGTGGCCAAAAATTTTTAACAATTTTTGCAGGTTTAATAATGACATTCTGAAAGTTTAAGAAACAATAATTTATTATTCTTCACATCAAGCTATATTGTGGTTTAACAAATGTAACTGTATTTATGCAATGATATCTCAGTAGCTCTACAGTGTATTATAAAGGAACAACCAAGCAAGCATGTAGTCCAGAGAACAGAATTTCTCTGTATCAATTCATCTCTTTATGGTTGGGCACGAGGGTGGGAAAAAAACATAGATTAAGTTCCTTATTTTTGTTCTTATATGAGACTAAATATCTACAAGGTAATTTTAGAGAAATTTTGAAATTCTCTATATCTATTATTCTATCTATTAATGCACTACTAACTGAATGTTTCTTCTAATTTCCTAAGAAATAAGGGAAGTTCAGAAGGTATATATTTTGTAATTGCTACGTGCTTAAACCTGTCTATAGAAACCACAAGAGCAGCACATAAAGTTACTTTAATTACATTTCTTTTTGCTATAAGAGTTAACAGTACAGTGCATAATGTTATTAAAAAACCTGGAAGTGTGTATTTTCAATGGAACTCCGTTAATAAAATATTTGAAAATTTATTATAATTTTTCTAAAATAATTGATTCTTTATATTAAATTTCTAAAAATTGGATAGTTAAAATGAAATGAAAAAAACTCAAGGTTTAGAGAGGAATAAAAAAGGTACATAAATCAGTAGTTTAAAAAGGGTCTGATTTTTCCAATAATATAATGAGAGTAGTAAGAAAAAATATATATACTCTAGCAGTAGGATTGATTATTAAGGGGAGTTTTGTGTAATGTTGTATAATATATACTGAATTTTGGAAGATAATTAAAATTAAAACACATTGACAAAAAGGGAACAGACATTTGGGAGAAAAAAAAAGCATGCATAATTCAAATAGCTTAACTACTTGAGTGAAATAGCATGGAAATGTCCTATAATAAATTATCTAGCTGCTACACTAGTTTATGTTCATGTATGCTTTTGAAAGGTATGCTATTTTTAACAGCTAATGGTATACAAACTAGATAGCCAAGTATATTAAAGTCCAGTTAAGTTATTCAGCTTTTCCTAATTTTAATTTATTTGAGGGTTTGAGTGCTTAGTTTATACAGGCTAAATCACATATTTTGTTGTGTCTTATTTTGTTTTTTAAGAGTAGTTTTACTTGTTGCCTGTTAGCCATATTTAAGAACTTCAATCTCTTTGGAAAGACAAATTAGCTGTTATTGGTTATAACATATTTTTTTTCCTAGGAAGAGTTGATAATACTTTGGCAGCAGTAAAGATAGGGGTAAATGCAAACCTATTACTTAATTTGGGTAGGACATACTTATAAATATGTCAAATAAGCTACAGTCAATGTATAAGAATAAATATATCAGGTATTATATGTAAAGGGGAAAAGATAAGGGTTGAATAAATATCTCTAGTAGATAAAGAAAAATTATTTACCAATAAATTTTATTCATTAATGAAAGCTGGGCAGAGGAAAAAGTAGTTTTTTAAATTATCCTTTGGAAAGATATCATTCCAAAGCAGTCAGTAAATATATTCAAGTTATGAGATATCTGACTAGAGTATTTAGTGTCCTAGAAATAAGTGTAGAATAGTATATAAAAATTCTGTAGCTTTAGATACAAAGGAATGAATTTAAAGATTGCAGAGAATAAGAGGATGATTTTGACTGCCCTAGGCTATAATATGAGATTCCTGCCAAGTTTATAAAAGAGAAGCCATAAGAAATATATTAGTAACACAAAAGGACTTTCTAAAAGTTATGACCTGATATACCCTTTGAAGATATATAGGTAACAGTCTTGCACTTTTGGAAGAGTCCAAGTAATATTTTAATGGTATCTCATTTCTTATAACATTTTTCTATACCTAGAATATCTGAAACAATATATTCAACTTGGACATCTGGAATTTAATATAAGTAAAAATATATAGAAAAAAATTCTAGAAAGAATTGATATTTTTATTTGCATAATAGTGCTTAGCATTAAAAACAGGTTCTATCTTGGTTAGCTAATCATTTATATTAATTACAATTATACACACACACATACAAACACACACACAACTGGATTTCATGTGTAAATTGATAGCATTGACACATATAAATTAAATTCCCATTGGAGAATAGAGAGTTCTTAGCAGAACAATATATTGATGAAGGCATTGGATTTTATTACTTCCTCCAAGGCATATACTTATTCTATTTACCCAGTTCTAGTCCACAAGAACATTGGACCAGGTCCAGGTCACTTTCTTTCATCAATAAAGGGAGGGGATATATCTAGAGAAAGATTACAATCAGATCTTAAATTAATGCCTGTAATATTTCATGCAGTGTCTGATAATAAAAAATAACAAGGCAAGTTATAAAAAAAAGGAGTTGAACAACAAGGAAGTAAAACAGAAACAATGGAAATAAAATGACCATATACAAGATCATAGTCTTATGGCATAAAGCATATAAATAAGTATAATTGTAATGCTAAATAATTAAATATAGAGAAATTTTACAAGAGTATAGAAAGCTATAAACAATAATAAAAATATTAACTTCAGCATATTAGACTGATTAAAAAGAATTAATACACTTTAAGATAGAATAAAACACTCAGACTGAAGGACAGATGTGTTAGGAATAAAAATGAAAATAAGATCATGAGAGACACATACAGCAATCATAAGTAAATATGACCACAACCTGGGGAAGAATAGTGGAGACCCCATGCCTTGACATTGCAGTAAGTTTCATGGTTAATCAATCAAATAGTTCTTGGTTTTGTTTTCATTGAGTTGCTTCTTTGATTTTCACTTTGCTGGCCAGTATTAATCTCTACATGACCTAGGAACACTTGATTGATCTTTGTGGTAGGTTGAATAATATCTCCTGAAAGATACCGATATCCTAATTCTGGGATAGATGATTAAATTAACAATTTTTTGATGGGGATTAAATCAGAATTTTCAAGTGGGCCAAATGTAATCACAACAGTCCTTTGAGAGAGAGAGAGAGAGAGAGAGGAAGTCATAGAAGACAGAAGAGGAAAGATGCTACATTGCTTGCTTTTAAGATGGAACAAGGGGCCATGAACTAAGAAACATAGGCAGCATTTAAAAGCTGGAAAAGACACTAAAACAGATTATCCCTAGAGTCTACAAAAGGAGTTGTAGTGCTGCAAACCCAATCTGTACTCTGACCTACAGAATACAGAGAATAAATTTTTTTAAATAACTAAGTTTGCAGCTCTAGCTGGTTGTCCCAGTAGATAGAGCACAACCTGGTATGTGAACATCCCGGCTTTGATCCCTGGTCAGGGCACACATGAAAAGCAACCATCTGCTTCTCTTCCCCTTTCATAGCCAGTGACTTGTTTAGTTCAAGCATTAGCCTCAGGCATTGAGGATAGCTCAGTTGATTTGAACATCAGCCCCAAAATGTAAGACATAGATGGGAGAACTCAGCTGACACATGAAAAATAAATGAAATAAGTAGTGAACACTATGACATGCTTTACATTATAATGGGGTCAAAGAAGGAAAAAATCAACTGTGAGGTAATCTTAATAATTTGAGATGTAAGAATTCATAAAGAGTGTTCACATAGGCTGATAACTGAAAGCATTTTCATTTGCAGTCATATTATATGAGAACATGTGACAGTCAGGAGTAAGCTGATTCGATTGCAATGTAAGGTTGACATTTTAAAGAAAAATGTAAAGATAAAAGTTTCAATGATGTAGGTCCCTGTGGGATATAGAGTTGATGTGGTGCCAGCAATATAATACCTGTGACAGGAAAACAACTGGAGGTCACATTCAATTCTTGAGCAAATGACAAGAAAAAATTTACAATGTTTACTGGAAAGAGCCATGGAATAGGAGCTGAAGATTCTATGTGCCTCTCCTGACTCTATTGTTTATAAGTATGTAACCCTGGTCAAATTAACCAAATTCTAACAAATTGATTAGGAAAAGTGGGAGTAAGAACATACATCCTTGCCAGAACCTGTTCACAAATAACTGTGTAAAGGCATATATTTAAATTACATGAAAACATTAAGGATAGAAAGTTAATTAACTAATAGATGATATTATGAAGACAAAAATGGAAGAGATAGTTTATGAAAGTGGTCAAGCAAAAGGAAATAAATACCAGGAAATGGAAATCATTGGATATCATTTCAGAGGTTGTCTATCATAGAAGTGTTACTGATTGGAATTCTAAAACAACAATGTCTGGCATTATGGCAGGGAATTTTGTAAACCTTGAACTTTTGACTAGGATTTGGAGACCAAAATAATATATATAATGTCTTCTTGTTTTGGGCCATGGCACATGGCTTTGGGCTCTGAACTTCAGCTACTTGACAAGTACAGTTTTTGATACTGACATTTTCCTTTAGTTTCTCTAAGCATCCATTTTAAGAGAGCTTCTCTTTACAGACTTTATAAGCATGGGTGAGTTAGATCATTTTACTATCTCTGTTGTGTTTCTCAGGCAGATCTGTTGGCCATCAGAGGACTTTTGACATTGCAGTTATAAATCCCAAACTTTATGCACTTGTAATGGAAAAGTCTAGAAATTAAGTGTCTAGGCATTTTTATGTATTCCTTCTATAGCTTTATTTTCTACAAAGTAATATTTATACTTTTGAACATTATAGAAATAGTTTATGACTTTAGCCTTGCAAATGTCACAGAATTTATTCTTAAATAAATAAAAGGATTTGGGGGGCAAGACATTGATATGAAGCTCAGGAATGGAAGTAAAAGAAAAATTAAATAGTCATAAATCCAAAGCAAAAAAGCTACAGAAAGCTTGCAAACCAGATGCCTTTATCTTAAGTATTACAATAGCCAAGAAACCATGTAATGACTTTAGTAAGCATATAGAAGAATTTTATAATGATTTAAATAAAAAATAAATGGTGATTTAAAACTATTTTATTTCTCAAAACATCAGAGTACAAATCAAAGATACACTAACAATTATATTACAGAGAGATGTTTCAATGGAGACTCAAGTTTACACAGTTTGCCTTAGACCAGTTCTCAACTGAGCATGATATTGTTCCCCTATGGACATTCAGGAATATCCAATGTTATTTCTTATTGTCGTAATTTGAAAACCAACTGGTCAGTGGTGGACAGAGTCTAGGGATGATGCTAAACATACTACAATTCTTTACACAGCTCTTAAAAACATAATTCTCTGGCCTAAAATCTCCATAGTTGTGTGATTAAGGAAATCTGCCTTAGATTTATGAGAAAAATAGAAAATAAATCTAAAAAATACCCAATTCTAATTTTTTCAGAGATGTTAGGAAAAGGCCTATTGGGGATGTATTAGAGATCTGGGTAAGAAAGAAATTAGTTATCTAAAGGGAAAAAATATCCAGATGTTTCGGGGAAAGAGTTGGACTAAATTTTCAATGGGAGATAAGAAACTACTGAGAAGCATTATCTCAAAGCTGCTGATTGAAAGTTCATGGTAAATGTATTTTGAGAAATATATTTTGGAGAGTGGGACACCAATATCAATGAAAGATATAAAATTTGGAATTATGTAAGGTAGCAGATGAGTGTAAATTATTCTACTAATACTTCAGTGAATTTCAAGGCAGATTCATTATGTTTTTTTCTTTTTATTGAATTTATAAAGGTGATTCTGGTTAAAATTAAATAGGTTTCAGGTGCACTATTCCACTTGTTTGTGGAATCTAATAAACTAAATAAAGTTACAAGCAACATAGAAACAGACTCATAGTTAGCAGGCTTACAGCTATCAGTGTGGGCTTAGGGGGCTAGGTGGGGAGGTGGAAAGATCAAGCAAAAAAGTAACAAAAGGAAGAGAAAAGTCTCATGGACATGGAGAGCACTGTGGTGATTGCCAGAGGAAGGAAGGGGTAAAGGGAGGTAGAGAACGGTATATGGGGGATGTGATAGACAGATACTTGACTTGGGATGGAGCATAAACAATACCATGTACAGATAATGTATTGTGGATTTTTGAGATTCAGATGTTGCCTCTACACTTTGGGAAACTTGTTCATCAAACATATGAATAGAGTATGCTAAAGGACACTGAAGGAAGGATGATGGAGTGAAAACATAAGAAGAGATATTATTGGTAGAATCACAGCTTGGGCTAGAAATTGGGACTAGATCAAATTTTCTTAACCAAGAATGTGTGAACACCAAGGTATATGTGAATAGAGTTTAGAGATTCATAAACTTAAATGGAAAATTTTTACATTTTAATTTTTACTAAGCTCTAATTGAGACATAGTGTTGAAAAATTATGGCAGTTTTTAGACACAGAGCAAGATATTAATATATAATTGGTTAATAAAGAAATATGTATTATTATATTATAATTTCAGATATTTCAATATCTCTATTTCAATATTATGGGTTTGTTTTGTAATTTTAGCAATATCTTCAGAAGAGATTGATAGAATTGACTTGCAGCAGACTGACAAATATGTCACTGACATGAAAAAAATTTAAAAAACACTCCCCTATATGGAATTATACTATTAAAGATGGAGAAGGCAAATAGGACCTGTTTGCATAACTAATATGTCTGCCACATCCAAAACTGATATACCTCATATATCCTAATGTATATTACTTCTGTAGATAAAATTGGGAGAAATATGTAAGAATCACAAATGTATAGTCTTATAATAAGAGAGAAATTAATGATATATGTATGACCAAGGTTCTGAATGATGAACAGATATATATTTCAGAACGACACCAAAGAAGTGTGCAAACACAACAATCCAGATATACAGAATGATTTTATGCTTTTCATTGTTTAGGCACTTAAGAAAGTCTTTATTACAAGATGCTGAAATCATAGCTTTAATTGGAAAGCAAATATGCACCAGTTGTAAGTGTTTAACATTTTAAGTCATATTTTTTAATATGAAGAAGAGCTGTCCACCCAAGTAAAGCTTGTGAAATTGATAAAGGCTTAGATTCTGTAGAAGAAAATCTAATTAAGAAAGCTAGATAATTATTACTTTGAAGAATAAGAGTTTCTAAGACATAAAATGCCCAGATCTTTTGGTTTTGGAAATTCGTCAAATTTAAGGCAGCCAACTTGTACTACAGAGGATAATATAAAATGAGGGTATATAGTACTAGCTTATTTATGTTTGATCTCAATTTAGCATGGCTATATAAACTTCCTATAAAAGTAATTCTTGGGAGATTGAGAATTTATAGGAACAATCAAGAAAACCCAGTTTCTAGAAGCAAGGCAGTGACTGGATTTGTAATGCCCCTTTTAATTCACAGTGTGTAACAAAGAGGTAAAATAAGTATAATTGTGAATTTGGTCAATTGAATAACACAACTATCAATTAACAGAGGTCAGATAACACTCATGGCTTGTGTGCATATGTTAATGTTTTCAGAAGCCAGGATGATTATGGATAAATATAGAACTATAGAGTATTGATTCAAGATATTTAAACTATAGATACACTCTCACAAGGGTTGCAAGGAGGACTCCCACAAGTTATAAACAATGTCTTATACTTTCAGACACAGTAACAAATGTGAATAGACCACTCCAAACATTTCAAGAACATTAATATATTCTCTATTAGTTATTGATGCTCCAGTTGGATGTGTGTGTGTGTGTGTGTGAGAGAGAGAGAGAGAGAGAGAGAGAGAGAGAGGGAGAGAGAGAGAGAGAGAAAGACAGAGAAAGAGACAGATAGGGACAGACTGGAAGGGAGAGAGATGAGAAGCATCAATTTTTTGCTGCGGCACTTCAGTTGTTCATCAATTGCTTTCTCATATGTGCCTTGATGAGGGGGCTACAGCAGACTGAGTGACCACTTGCTCAAGACAGGGACCTTGGGCTCAAGCTGGTGAGCCTTGCTCAAACCAGATGAGCTTATGCTCAAACTGGCAACCTCGCTTGGGGTTTCAAACTTGGGTCCTCTGCGCCCCAGTCTGATGCTCTATCCACTGTACCAACACCTGGTCAGAATCCAGTTGGACTTTTAAAAAGCTAAATGAAGCTTGGAATCTTACAACAAAGACTAAGTAAGACTTTAACCCCAGTGACCTCTATCTCAGCCACAAATCTAGAGATATTAACAAAATGGGAACTCTGTATATCCTTAGGTATTGTTTTGGGGGTTGTATTACTGACGCAGACCTGTGAGTATCCAATAGCATTCCCAGAGGATGGTGCAGAGTGAACACAAACAGCTCTGTCACCAAGACTCACCAGAAATATTCCACAGATTTATAAAGAATATTAACATTGTAATAAATTTTAGAATAGCTAAGTATAGTGAATGTCCATATTAGAGGAGGATAAAAAGAAAGAATTAAGTAGAAATACTTTCTAGTGTAAAAGAATTAAAGGAAACAAGTGACAAAGGACTGTTTAGGTCAGGGGTCGGGAACCTTTTGGGCTGAGAGAGCCATGAACGCCACATATTTTAAAATGTAATTTCGTGAGAGCCATACAACAACCCGTGTACGTTAGGCATTATCCAATAAAAATTTGGTGTTGTCCCGCAGGACAGCTGTGATTGGCTCCAGCCCTCCCAACCATGAACATGAGCAGTAGGAAATGAATGGATTGTAATACATGAGAATGTTTTATATTTTTAACGTTATTATTATTTTTATTAAAGATTTGTCTGTGAGCCAGATGCAACCATCAAAAGAGCCACATCTGGCTCGCGAGCCATAGGTTCCTGACCCCTGGTTTAGGTCAATTATTAGTGGCATAAGATTTAAACTCCTTTCAGAGAAAATTTAAGAGATATTGAAAACATTGACAGGCCAAGTAACTGGATCACTGCCATAAAAACAGTTATAAAAGAGGCATGATTATATCATATTTAGAGTTGAGGAGTTCCACTGCAAAGTTTTGCCATGATACAGTGATGTGATCAAGCCATAAGTATACCTCGTTTGACGAAATCACTGACTGTGATGAGGCACCTTAACTGTCGTAGAATATATTCAGAGGCAGTACTTGAAGCATAGCTTCAACCATAGCAGTCATTGGGCAGAAAACATAGCAGCTATGTAGGAAATGCTGTTCTCATTACAGGTCAGTCAAGCATAGGTAATGCATAGAAAACTGGGCGAGCATGTGTAAAGCTTGTTTTCATTATGTGTACTAATACTCTGTTAGTCAAGCTACACAGCAATAGACATGGAATGTAATCTGTCACAGTGTGGGAAGCAGTCAGAATGGACTAATAATCTAATCTAACATTCCAATATAAGCAAGAATCTGCTTACAAGAGCAATATTTTTTGAAGATGGCAGTGTTAAATGGCATAAACATCTTGAAGAACAATTTAAAAATAAACAAAAATGGTATAATGCACATATCTTACAGTCCAGCTGTGTATGTACCCTATTAAATATCTATAGTGCTTATCTGTAAGAAATGAAGGAATCTAAAAAGGACAAGGCATACAAGATGTTTCACTTATATCTTCTAGTGAGGGTGAGGGCAGAGTAGGTTCTGAAACAAGGCAAGGATGTTAACATTTTATAACTTTGGATTTTGTTTATATGAGTATATTATATTACATCTAGGCAACCTAATAATGATCAAATTATTTTAATCTGTGTACTTTAATAAATAATTGGGGTATTTTATCATTTAATATAAGGTAAAAAAAAGTATGCTGTGAAGATTCTTTGAAGGAACCTATAAAACAATGTTATTATGGTTGAACTATCTATACTTATTTTAGTAGAATAAAAATCCCAAAGTAAGTTAGACATTATCTCAATTCTTTTGAATCCATGACTGTAATTAACATGATATTCAAATTTAAGAAACAATCATAGAATAAATGAAGAAAATAAAACAATGAGTTATAACTTATCAACTGCCTTTTCTGCATTTATTGATAAGATCATATGATTTTTATACTTTTTTTCTTTTTTATTAATTTTAACTTATTGTGTTAACATAGACTCAAGTGTCCTACTGAATATAACACACTCACCCCCACCCCTGGGTCCCTATTTATATCCCTTTTGCCCCCTTCCTTCTAACTCCTTCCCCTCTTCCCTCTGGGATTTGCTCTCCTGTTATCTGCATCTCTGTATTATATATATAAAATTTCACTAATCCTTTCCCTTCTCTGATCCCATCCCCTCATCCCCCTTCCCTCTGACAGCTGTCCCTCTGGGCCTGTAAACCTACCTCTGCCTCTATTATATTCCTCAATTCACTTCGGTCATTAGATTACACAAAGAAGTGAGGTCATATGATATTTATCTTTCTCTGTTTGGTTTATTTCACTTAGCATAAAAATCTCCAGGTCCATCCCTGCTGTTTCAAAAGGTAAGATTTCCTTCTTTTTCACAGCCACATAGTATTCCATCATGTATATGTACCACAGCTTTTTACTTCACTCATCCACTTATGGACACCTGGGCTGTTTCCAGAACTTGGCTATTGTAAATAATGCTGCAATAAATATGGGGGTGCATTTCTTCTTTTGAATCAGTGAATTTGGTATTCTTAGGATAAATTCCTAAAAGTGGGATAGCTGGCTCAAAAGGCAGTTTATTTTTTAACTTTTTGAGGAAATGTCATACTGTTTTTCACAGTGGCTGTACAAGTCTGCATTCCTACCAGCAGTGCAGGAGGGTTCCCTTTTCTCCACACCCTCACCAGCATTTATTGTTTGTTAATTTGTTAATGAGTGCCATTCTGACAGGTGTGAGTTGGTATCTTATTGTGGTTTAATTTGCATTTCTCTGAAGATTAGTGATGTTGAGTATTTTTTCATATGCCTATTGGCCTTCTGTGTGTCCTCTTTGGAGAAGTGCCTATTCAGTTCTTTTATTCATTTTTAATTGGATTGTTTACCTTCCTGGTGTTGAATTTTACAAGTTCTTTATAAATTTTGGTTATTAAACCTTTATCAGATATATTAGCAAATATGTTCTCCCATTGTGTTGGTTGTCTTTTTATTTTGTTAATGGTATCTTTTGCTGTGCAAAAGCTTTTTAGTTTGATGTAGTCCCATTTGTTTATTTTGTCCTTTATTTCACTTGCCTGTGGAGATAAATCGGCAAAAATATTTCTACGAGAGGTTGTTAGAGACTTTACTACTTATGTTTTCTTCCAAGATGTTTATGGTTTTGCAACTTATATTTAAGTCTTTTATCCACTTTGAGTTTATTTTTGTGAATGGCATAAATGGTGGTCTAGTTTTATTTTGGACAGGTACATGCAAAAACATATACTCTGTTTTTTTAATGTGCTGTACTACCCTGATCAATTTGAATATGTTGAACCATCCTGTGCCCCTGGAATGAAACCCACTTGATCGTATATATTATTTTTTATTGTATTTGTTTTGCTAGTATTTTGTTTATAATTTTTGCATCTGTATTCACCAGAGATACTGGTTTGTAGTTTTCTTTTCTTGTGTTATTCTTTCCAAGTTTTGGTATCAGGTTTATGTTACATCATAAAATGTGTTAGAAAGTATGGCCTTTTAAAAAATTTTTGAAAGAGTTTGAGAATGTAAGGTATCAAATATTTTTATAATATTTGGTAAAATTTACTAGTGAAGACATCTGGTCCTGGGCATTTAATTTTTTGGAGGTTTTTGATGGCTGTTTCAATTTTCTTACTGTTTATCAGTCTATTTAGATTTTCCAGTTATTCATAATACTGTCTAGGAAGATTATATAATTCTAGGTACTTATCCATTTTTGCTAGGTTATTGAATATGTTGGAATACAGTCTTTTATTGTTCTCATATGATTCTTTGTATATCTGTGATGTCTGTGGTAACTTCTTCTATTTCATTTTTTATTTTTTTCTATGTTTTTTTTTCCCTTGGTGAGTCTAGCCAGGGGTGTGTTGACTTTATTAATATTTTCAGAGAACCAGCTCTTTTTTTTTTTTTTTTTTTTTCATTTTTCTGAAGCTGGAAACGGAGAGACAGACAGACACCCGCATGCGCCCGACCGGGATCCACCCGGCACGCCCACCAGGGGCGATGCTCTGCCCACCAGGGGGCGATGCTCTGCCCATCCTGGGCGTCGCCATATTGCGACCAGAGCCACTCTAGCGCCTGAGGCAGAGGCCAAGGAGCCATCCCCAGCGCCCGGGCTATCTTTGCTCCAATGGAGCCTTGGCTGCGGGAGGGGAAGAGAGAAACAGAGAGGAAAGCGCAGCGGAGGGGAGGGGTGGAGAAGCAAATGGACGCTTCTCCTGTGTGCCCTGGCTGGAAATCGAACCCGGGTCCTCCGCACGCTAGGCCGACGCTCTACCGCTGAGCCAACCGGCCAGGGCCGAGGAACCATCTCTTTTTAGTATTAATTTTTTGTATGGGTTTTTGTTCTTTATTTTATTTAATTATGCTCTAATTCATATTATTTTTTCTTCTGTTGACTTTGGGTTTCTTTTTAACGTTCTTTAAAATATAATGCTAGGTGGTTTACTTGGTATTTCTCTTGTTTCTTTTTTTTTTTTTTTTTTTGTATTTTCTGAAGCTGGAAATCGGGAGAGACAGTCAGACAGACTCCCGCATGCGCCCGACCGGGATCCACCCAGCATGCCCACCAGGGGCGACGCTCTGTCCACCAGGGGGCGATGTTCTGCCCCTCCGGGCGTCGTTCTGCCGCGACCAGAGCCACTCTAGCGCCTGGGGCAGAGGCCAAGGAGCCATCCCCAGCGCCCGGGCCATCTTTGCTCCAATGGAGCCTCGCTGCGGGAGGGGAAGAGAGAGACAGAGAGGAAGGAGGGGGTGGGGGTGGAGAAGCAAATGGGCGCTTCTATGTGCCCTGGCCGGGAATCGAACCCGGGTCCCCCGCATGCCAGGCTGACGCTCTACCGCTGAGCCAACCGGCCAGGGCTTCTCTTGTTTCTTGATACAGGCCTGTAATAAAATAAACTTCCCTCTTACTTCTGCTTTCACTGCACCCCAGAAGTTTTGTTGCCATATTGTCATTTTCATTTGTGATTCTACAAGCAAATAGCATCCACAGAAAAGAGTGGTGCCCTACTTATATATGGGAGAGTAGATTTCAAAATAATAAAAGGAAAAAGTGACAAAGATGGATATTTTATAATAAAAAGGGGATACAATAAAAAGAAATAACACTTCTTAATATATATGTACCCAATCAGGAAGCACCAAATTATATAAAACAACTACTAAACCACAGAACTAAAAGGAGAATCAGGCAAAAGAACAATTGCAGAGACACTTTTTTTTTATGTGAGTGGAGGGGAGATAGAAAGACAGACATCCACAGGATATACTCAGTATCCTCTAACCAGGATACACTCAGCAACTCCAGTCTGGGGCCGATGCTCACTCAAATCGAGCGAGCTATCCTCAGCTCCCAGGGCTAATGCTCAAACCAGTCAAGCCACTGGTTATGAGAGGGGAAGAGAGAAAGAAGTGGTGAAGATGAAAGACACACTTCTTATGTGTTCCTTGACTAGGATCAAACTGGATACATATGCATGCAGAGCTAAGGCTCTATCCACTAAGCCAATTAGCTGAGGCTAGTCATAGATATTTTAGTATTCCATTTACTACTCTAGATAAATCATGGAAATAGAAAATCAATAAAGTCTTAAATGACACATTAGACCAACTGGACATAATTGACATTTACAGAGCCTTTCATCCAAGAATACTATATTGTGTATTCTTCTTCAATGCACATGAAACATTCTCAAGGATAGACCATAAATTAGGCCACAAAACTAGGCTCAAGAAATTCTTGAAGATGGAAATTATACCAAGCACAGTCTCTGACTACAATGCTTTGAAATTAGAAATCAACTGCAAAAAAGAAATTAAAAAAAACTACAAATATGTGGAGATTAAACAACACACTACTAAATAGTTACTGGGTGAAAAAAGAAATAAAAAGTAAAATCTTTTTTTATAAAAGTGGTTGTTAATTTCCCTTCAGAAATTTCCAGACAGAAGAATTTTTTCAAGACCAAAAAGACTTTAACTTCCATTTATAGATTCACCTATTTGTTTTCCCTCTACCTATCAACTCAGTATGTTTAAAAAAAATTGAAAGTTCACCAAATAAATTGTTTTTAAAATTGAGATATAATTATCATATAACATCATCTTAATTCTAGGTATACATAAAATTTGAATATGTTCATATTATGACATGATCATCATAATAAATTTACTTAACATCCATCAAGTTGATTTTAATAAAATTATAAGGACACCTCATTTCACTTCCTAATTTACAGAGAAGAGGATATAAAGTATGCTATAGAATAATATAATAAAATATGTTATAAAATAATGTAATAAAGAGGCCAGCAGTTGATGTCATATGGGATTAGTTTTAGAAATAATTGCTTCTAATCAAAGCGTTATGTTACACACTGAGTGGTTTCCTACTCATTTGCCTTCAACTTACACATTGTCAGACCATAAAGGCAAAATATAGGAGAAATTTATTTTAACCTTAAGCAGAACTATGTCTGAGGACTTCATTTTTAATTTGTATCATACAGTGGAGTGCCATTCAAGTGAGGGACTTTTTTTAAGTGAAAGTTTATAACAAAATACAAAGAATTAAAAAAGAACATTTAAAAGTAGCAAAACTTAATATTTTGCCCTATTGTCTTTGGATTCTTAGAAGTTTCACTTTGGTTACTTACAGCTATTGCCTTCTGATCTTTCTCAAAGCAGCTATTATTATAATTTGGTATATATTCCTATGGAGATTTTTGTATCTATACATCTATAGAGTAATATTTAGTCAAAATGTATTACATATATTTTACTCTTAGTTCTTTAATTTAACACTATCTTTTGTAGTTCTATAAAAGTAGACACATTTAAATTAATAAATTTCACTACTCTGTATATCCTATCATATGTATATTCCACATACTTTTATCCAGTTTCTTATATTTGATCATGTTGGTTGTTCCCTATCATTTACTATTAAACATCCTCTTATATGACTTATTTAGCCCTAAAACATTTCTCTAAAATAAAGAATTGCACATGGGAATTTCTGGATCTTGAAGTATGCATATTTTCCAACCTTAAAGTTGCAGAATTGTGACCAAAATATCATGGGACAATGAGTCTTAGAGATAAGGAGAGTTTGTCCACATTGTTCTAGTAAATAATCTCAACAAACTGTGAGTTGTTTTTACAAGCCCTATGATCTCTTAAAAAAAAAGGAATCTGATACCTAGGGAAGTTAACAACTTATACAAATGTGAATTCAGAAGTCCTGCCTTTAAAGTGAACTAATAATCCTTTAAATACCCCTCACACCAACAGTCATTAGGCAAGATCCATCATTGTTTAATTCTCATGAAAAATCTGAGAACTTTTCCAGTTCTGATTTTTTTTTTCTATAGGTCTCTGCTTTGAGAAACCCATGTTTCTGATAAGAACTGGCCTTAGAAACTGATGTCCTCATAGATTGTGGAACTAGGACATTACTGAAAAGAGAACTTAAGATTCACTCAGATTGCTCAGGGTTGAATAAACAGAATCGCACTTTTTAATATTTCACTTTTTTCCCCTTCTTGATTTGTGCTGATGCTAAAAGACAAGGATAAAAAAATTGAGTCTAGGACAGGCATGGCCAACATACGGCCCACAGGCTAGATCTGGCTTGCATAATGAGTTTATGTGGCCTGCGATTAAATTTTTAATATTCTCCACTACTTTAAAATCTCAGCTACTCAGAAGTGGAAGCATCTTTGATTATTGAAAATCAATATATTTAAGAAGATAGTGATATGCAGAAAAGAGTTCCGTGTGTGACTAATCTAGAGTTAACTTCCAATAATTTGTTGAATGGATTCGCAATACTTCTTTATTTTTTTAAAAAAATTGCATTAGAAAAATTTACAACTTTTGTACTCATCTGTACTCGATATGAACTATTTGACGTTTAGTGGCGATGTAAAACCCACATTCTTTTAGGCTGAGTTTGCCAGTGCGCACCCAAGGTCAATAACAATTCGTTATTTTTGTGGTCAAGTGTGCTGAATCAAGTGGCTTTGTAGCATAGACAATAGCTGCAGTTGATAACTGAAAACATGTCCTGGCTGTTTGTAAAATAAAATGATTGTTTTATTTGCGATATAACCCCTTCAAGCTCATTCTATTAATTAAATATTATTTTGATTGATTGTGATAGTTTAAATATTTATATAGTATGTAATTATATTTTTATTAAAATATATTTTTATTAATATAATATTGTATATTAAAATTTTTTTCACTCGCTTATATTTATTCATAAAAAATTACATAATAAAATTTTGTTTACTTAAATTGTTTTTTTATTTAACATTTTTTTAATTTTAATATTTCGTCCGGCCTGTGAAAGAAGTTTTCTTTCTAATCTGGCCCGGGGGCAAAAACTGTTGGCCATGCCTGGTCTAGGATCTATTTCTTCATTATTCTCTCTCTAGAAAAGTTCCAATATTTTTATTAGTGAATGTTATTGATTGCTGCATTGAATTAATTGAGATTGATTTATCTTGTTATTATGTTTATGGTGGATATAAACATTTTTTATTTTTCTTCATTGAAAATGCAAATAAAAAAGGATTTTCTGTTTTTGATTCTCAACTGCTATTTTAGTTAATAGTTTTCTATTATAAAATGATACAAAGTACAAGTGCACATATGCCTCATTAGATAGAACTCAATTCTTTGGGGGCAGAAATAAATCTTCAATATATAATCAGAAGTTATTAGAGACTTAGTATTTCCCTGTAATAAGTAATGAGAACAGGAATCACTTGTCCTAAGACACACGGCACGTGGGGCTTTCTTCTCTGTGTGTGCTTTGAACACTCAGAAATTCAGTTTACTGCTACTAATTTCTGTGTTTGATGCTTTACCCTGAATCTCTCTACCAATCCAGATAGATGGAATGTGAGCTGTGAATAAAAAATTCTGTCCCTGCTTTAACCATTGATATCCTACTGGTTTCCTTAGAGCAATGTTTGAAAAAATTTAATCAATGTGTCAATCACTGCCTTATGTCTGTACACAGCCCACAGAGTAAAAGCTGATTTTCCCAGACAGACATCTGCAATCGATTTGGTCCATTGGTTTTGTCTTTTTGAGCTTTATTTTTTGAGATTCTCTGACTTTGATTCTTCCAGCTCTCACTATCACACCTATTCTCAGAAATGTGTGTTTTCAGGGTTAAAACAGTTTTAGCAAGTTCCGTTACAGTTAAAATTATAAGGTACTGTACAACTTATGTTCCATTTTAAAAAGGATTTCACAAACACAAAGAAAAAAAAGGAACAAAAAATGAACTTTTAAAATTTTCATGCTGTATACATATTGTGGAACATGAAAACAATATCAAGAATCACACAACATGATTCGAACCTTTGTTCTGTCACATACCAGTTGTATGATTAATTTGGTGTCACTTTTCCTCTTTCTTCTTTACAATCTTTACCTAAAATATGGAGCCCCAAATCCCCATTGATTACAGTACCAGTTGGGATGTGGGGACAGCTGGAGGGATCAAATTAGAAAATCTCAAAGGGAGGTAAAACTCAATGGGACAAAGCAAGGAGTAAATTAATTACAATATATATAATCCATCTTTGGTCTATAATAGGCACCTGATAAATGCCAGCTACAATTAAGAGTACCAATAGAATCAGTAAG
This sequence comes from Saccopteryx bilineata, assembly GCF_036850765.1. NCBI lineage: Eukaryota > Metazoa > Chordata > Mammalia > Chiroptera > Emballonuridae > Saccopteryx > Saccopteryx bilineata. The sequence continues at coordinate 72,682,977 of NC_089491.1, read as the reverse complement.
GAGCATCACTGTACCTAAAATTTATTTAATTATTCAGAAATATCTAAATCACTAAACTCTAATTCTACTTTGCAGGGATATGGAGAAGATCCCAATTCTTCTGATACAACTGGCACAGTTCCTGGTCCATAAAATGTGAATAACAGATTCCTTCCACCAAGGTGGACTGGTGGAATGCTTTATTCATTTTTATTGTTTTTTTATTTTAATTTTTGCCTGTTAAGGGACATTACACTGTCAGTGATTCAGTGTATTAGGGAACCTCAAGAGTATTGTCAGTTTCAATAATTTGTTAGAAGAACTCAGAGAACTTGGAAAAGGAAGCTGTTATTTTCATAACTGTGCTTGATTACAGCAAAGGAATACAGAATAAAAACAATAAAAGTAAAGGTTTCATAGGATGGCATCCAGGAGAAACCATACATTGGATTCCAGTTGTTCAACTAGTGGAGAGTAATTCCTTTTGTCAGGAAAACTGAGTCAACATTTAGAAAGTGTTTCCAACCAGGGAATCTCACTCAAGCTTTTGTGTCCAGAATTTTGTTGGAAGTCAGTTGTGTAGTGGTCATGGAGTTTTCACATGACTGCTTTCAGCTGCTTACAGGTCAAACTGATACAGTGTGTACTAGGATCTGAAGTAAAAACATCAGATGTTCACCCTAAATAATATTTAACTATTTGCTATGACCTAAGACAGCGATTTTCAACAGTGTTTGTTTGTTTGTTTGTTTTTCCTCATGGCACACATAAATTACCTACTAAGGAAGAAGAGTTAAGTGCTCCTGACTAAATACAGTTTTCATCTCATGGCACACATAAATTAGTTAAAGGGGTAAGAGGTCAGTTCCCTAGTTTTCCTTTAGTAACTAGTTTATATGTGCCATAAGGGAAATAAAAAAGATTGAAAGTCACTGATGTAAGGTCTCAGGCAGATAAAGACACTTCTATCTGATTAGACCTTTTTCCAAGGATTCAGAATTAATCTCACAGAAGCTGATCATAGTCATTTGTTTGAAATATTCAGGGCACCCCAATCTGAGCACCCCAAGACCAATGAATTAAATTTTTAACTACATAGGCAACGTTAATGTCTTCCCAGAAAATGAACCTTGAGATGATTCACTTAGCCTCTCACTGAAACTCAGAATTGCCCTGTTGTGTTTCCCCTGCCACTACCTTACAGAAGAAATAGCACCTCATGAAGCTGAACTGATTAAGATCAACTCCAAGCTACACTGCAATCCGTTCTAGCCCTTTCGTAAAAATCTTCTAAAGAGTCTTTTGCCTCATCATATTTTCATGTGTTGAGGACCACACTCATGGTTCAATCAGAAGATTTCACTTCCACTTCCACATTTTATTTTCAAGATTTTTAAAGCTAGAATAAACTTGTTTCATTTTCTTCACTATATGTTGTATTGACTTTGGTATTAACTTTTTGTTTACTCTTTCAAAATAAATTTAGTTATCATATTCTGCTAGAATTACATTGTTCCCAGTCTGTTTTAGAATACAAATATGTAGCTGCAAATAGCCTACTCTGTGCTCCATGCATCATATTAACTTCTATAGAGAAATCTATAATTGAATGGAGTTTGAACTGCATTTCAAAATTTTAGCATACCAAATCCTGAGATGATATAAGTACCTTACTGTATTCTTTATTGAAACATTAATAATATCCAATTTAAAATTTTAAGACAATGGTGTATTATAATGTTTTATATTCCAATGCAAAAATTAAAGAATAAATTTAATGGCGAAAAAAAGAATACGGAATTATGCAACTGAGCTTACCTCATTGAAAATATACTCTTTTACAGAAGTGTTTTTAGTTTCTTGTAAAGCAAATATTTTTAGTTTAAAATCCCTTATTTTCCAAGAACTGCATTTAAAAAGTCATTTATTGGAATATATTTTTACGGCTTTCATGTAACAAAACAATTTTTAGAACAAAATGAAATTTTACTGACAAAAAGCTGTAATGTTATATGACAATTAATATTTCTATACTAATACTCTCCTACCAAAAACAAAACAAATTACATTTCTAGGGACATATTATTCAAGGTTTCATAGAAAAACATAACCAATAGAATGAATGTATTTATATATATTTATATTTTATATTAAATATAATATTTATTTTACATGTTCATATGATGTTATAAATATATTAACTTGTTTGAAGAAATTGGTTTATGTAGTATGGAGCCTGGCATGTCTAAAATTTTAGAGGAGGCCAACAGGTTGGAAATCCAGGAGTTGATGCTGCAATATTGAGAAAGAACTTCTCTGGGGAACCTCTATTTTTACCCTTTAAATCAGGGGTCCCCAAACTTTTTACACAGGGGGCCAGTTCACTGTCCCTTAGACCGTTGGAAGGCCAGACTATAAAAAAAAAACAACTATGAACAAATCCCTATGCACACTGCACATATCTGATTTTAAAGTAAAAAAACAAAACAAAATGGGAACAAATACAATATTTAAAATAAAGAACAAGTAAATTTAAATCAATAAACTGACCAGTATATCAATGGGAACTATGGGCCTGCTTTTGACTAATGAGATGGTCAATGTGCTCCTCTCACTGACCACCAATGGAAGAGGTGCCCCTTCCGGAAGTGTGGTGGGGGCCAGATAATGGCCTCAGTGGGCCTCATGCGGCCCGTGGGCCGTAGTTTGGGGACCCCTGCTTTAAAGCATTCAAATGATTGGATCAAGCCTAAGTTCATTATGAAGGGTCATCTTCTTTATTTAAAGTCTCATTTGTAGATGTTAAACACAGCTACAAAACCTTCAGAGTAATACCTAGATAAGTGTTCGATACCATAAACCTAGACAAGCTTACACAAAACTAACCACTCAGGAATAGGAAAGGTATTTCAAGAATGGAACATAAAATTGATAATAATATTTGTTATGATAAAGGCCATATATGATAAACCATCAGCCAACATCCTATTAAACGGCATAAAACTGAGGACTTTCTACCTTAAATCAGGAACAAGACAGGGTTGTCCACTCTCTCCACTCTTATTTAACGTGGTGCTAGAAGTTCTGGCCAGAGCAATTAGACAAGACAAAGAAATAAAAGGCATCCATATCGGAAAAGAAGAAGTAAAGGTATCACTTTTTGCTGATGATATGATCCTATACATCGAAAACCTGAAGGACTCCACAAAAAGATTATTAGAAACAATAAACCAATACAGTAAGGTCGCAGGATACAAAATTAACATACAAAAGTCAATAGCCTTTCTATATGCCAACAATGAAATATTAGAAAACGAACTCAAAAAAATAATCCCCTTCACGATTGCAAGAAAAAAAATAAAATACCTAGGAATAAACATAACAAAGAATGTAAAGGACCTATATAATGAAAATTACAAAGCATTGTTAAGGGAAATCGAAAAAGATACAATGAGATGGAAAAATATTCCTTGTTCTTGGATAGGAAGAATAAATATAATCAAAATGGCCATATTACCCAAAGCAATATACAAATTTAATGCAATTCCCATCAAAATCCCTATGAGATTTTTTAAAGAAATGGAACAAAAAATCATCAGATTTATATGGAACTATAAAAAACTCCGAATAGCTAAAACAATCCTAAGGAAAAAGAATGAAGCTGGGGGCATTACAATACCTGACTTTAAACTATATTATAGGGCCACGATAATCAAAACAGCATGGTATTGGCAGAAAAATAGACACTCAGACCAATGGAACAGAATAGAAAGCCCAGAAATAAAACCACATATATATGGTCAAATAATCTTTGATAAAGGGGCCAACAACACACAATGGAGAAAAGAAAGCCTCTTCAACAAATGGTGTTGGGAAAACTGGAAAGCCACATGCAAAAGAATGAAACTCGACTACAGCCTGTCCCCGTGTACTAAAATTAATTCAAAATGGATCAAAGACCTAAATATAAGACCTGAAACAATAAAGTACATAGAAGAAGACATAGGTACTAAAATCATGGACCTGGGTTTTAAAGAACATTTTATGAACTTGACTCCAATGGCAAGAGAAGTGAAGGCAAAGATAAATGAATGGGACTACATCAGAATTAAAAGTTTTTGCTCAGCAAGAGAAACTGATATCAAAATAAACAGACAGCCAACTATATGGGGACTGATATTTTCAAACGACAGCTCAGATAAGGGCCTAATATCCAAAATTTACAAAGAACTCATAAAACTCAACAACAAACAAACAAACAATCCAATTAAAAAATGGGAAGAGGACATGAACAGACACTTCTCCCAGGAAGAGATACAAATGGCCAACAGATATATGAAAAGATGCTCAGCTTCATTAGTTATTAGAGAAATGCAAATCAAAACTACAATGAGATACCACCTCACTCCTGTTAGATTAGCTATTATCAACAAGACGGGTAATAGCAAATGTTGGAGAGGCTGTGGAGAAAAAGGAACCCTCATTCACTGTTGGTGGGACTGTAAAGTAGTACAACCATTATGGAGGAAAGTATGGTGGTTCCTCAAAAAACTGCAAATAGAACTACCTTATGACCCGGCAATCCCTCTACTGGGTATATACCCCAAAACCTCAGAAACATTGATACGTGAAGACACATGTAGCCCCATGTTCATTGCAGCACTGTTCACAGTGGCCAAGACATGGAAACAACCAAAAAGCCCTTCAATAGAAGACTGGATAAAAAAGATGTGGCACATATACACTATGGAATACTACTCAGCCATAAGAAATGATGACATCAGATCATTTACAGCAAAATGGTGGGATCTTGATAACATTATAAGGAGTGAAATAAGTAAATCAGAAAAAAACAAGAACTACATGATTCCATATATTGGTGGAACATAAAAATGAGACTAAGAGACATGGACAAGAGTGTGGTGGTTACCAAGGGTGGGGGGGAGGGAGGATATGGGAGGGAGGGAGGGAGAGAGTTAGGGGGAGGGGGAGGGGCACAGAGAACTAGATAGAGGGTGACGGAGGACAATCTGACTTTGGGCGAGGGGTTTGCAACATAATTTAATGACAAAATAACCTAGACATGTTTTCTTTGAATATATGTACCCTGATTTATTAATGTCATCCCATTACCATTAATAAAAATTTATTATAAAAAAAATAATAATATTTGTTATATTTGAAGATACTAACAGCTGTCGGCTGTCAGCTATCAGCACTCCTTGCTACTTAATAGAAAGCCTGTCCATAGCTAACTCAGGAGTTTTCCCTAACATTTGTATAGACTTCTGTGTAACTGTGAATACTCTAAAACTGCATGCAATTTTTTTATAAAGCAGATATTAAAAACCCACCGAGTAAACAAAAGCAATTACATGTCTCAAAACGGAAGAAGTATCATTAACTAAGGACTACCATGCATGTCACAGGCTTATAAAAACTGCATTAAGAAGCCTAAAGGGAGAAGCTTGTGGGGAACCCTAACAACAAATGCTTGTAATGTTCCCATTAGAGCAAGAAGAAAAACAGAAAAACTAATTGTAGTTTATGCAGTTTTATGAGACAAGTGACTGTAAATTGCCAACTCTCACTTTGATGATTTGTTAATTGTCAAAAAGAATAACAAAAAATGGTTAAAATAATAGAATTGTATGGTCTGTCTTTTTATTCTGTTTATATTGTCTTTAGCTGTACAAAAGCTTTTTAGTTTGATATAGTCCCATTTGTTTATCCTTTTATTTCACTTGCCCATGGAGATAAATCAGCAAATATACTGCTGCGAAAGATATCGGAGAGCTTACTGCCTATGTTTTCTTCTAAGATGCTTATGGTTTCACGCCTTACATTTAAGTCTTTTATCCATTTTGAGTTTATTTCTGTGAATGGTGTAAGTTGATGGTCTAGTTTCATTTTTTTGCAGGTAGCTGTCCAATTTTCCCAACACTATTTGTTAAAGAGACTGTCTTTACTCCATTGTATGCTCTTACCTCCTTTGTCAAATATCAATTGACCATAATGGTGTGGGTTTATTTCTGGGCAAAGGGATAAATAGACACTTCTCCAAAGAGGACAGACAGATGGCCAATAGACAGATGAAAAAATGTTCAACATCACTAATCATTAGAGAAATGCAAATTAAAACCACAATGAGATATCACCTCACACCAGTCAGAATGGCGCTCATCAACAAAACAATACATGACAGGTGCTGACGAGGATGTGGAGAAAGGGGAACCCTCCTGCACTGCTGGTGAGAATGCAGACTGGTGCAGTCACTGTGGCAAACAGTTTGGGGATTCATCAAAAAATTAAAAATGTAACTGCCTCTTGACCCAGCCATCCTAATTTTAGGAATATATTACAAGAACACCATATCACTGACTGAAACAAAAGAAATGCACCCTCATGTTTATGGCAGCATTGTTCACAATAGTGAAGATCTGGAAACAGCCCAAGTGTCCCTTAGTGGACAAGTGGATTAAAAAAGTGTGGTATATATATACAATAGAATAGTATGAGGTCATGTAAAAGAAGGAAATATTATCTTTTGCAATAACATGGATGGACCTGGTAACTATTATATTAAGTGAAATAAGCCGGGCAGAGAAAGAAAAATATCATATGACCTCACTCATTTGAGGATCCAATAAACAATGTGAATTGAAGAACAGAACTGAGACAGAAGAGATATAAAAGGGAATAGAGGAAAAGAGGACAGAGGGAAAGGGAATGATAGGATAGGATAAACCTGAAGGGAAGGGGGAAGGGCACTGTTGGGAGAAGGGCAAGGTAGATGTTAAAGGGAATAAGGGGTGGGAAGATGCATTCGGGGTGACACTAGAATCTATGTAAACACAATTAACTAATTAAAATTTAAAATATATAATAAACAAATAAAATAAAATAATAGAATTAACATAACTTATAATTAATAAAACTTTAAAATTATTAAGAGAATCTATGATAATTCAACTGTTCTAAATAATTTCTGTTCTCTGGTACCAGATGGCTGGCAATGTACAGAGAAATTTACCAGAGTATCATTGACAATCTTTGAGGAATAAGACAGCATGAGTGATACTTGAGTAGGATAGAAAACAATACTGCATCAACAATTTTTAGGCAATACAGAAAATGTATTTTATATACCAGTGTTGTACAATGTAAATATATAGGCCACATTTTTAATATAAAATTTTCTAATTTTTATAATTAAAATATATAAAGAATCTTATAAAATGTTAACTTTAATATATTCAAAACAATATCATTTTTATATGCTGTCAATAAAATTAACAATGAGCTATTTTACATACTTTATAATACTAAATTCTTTAAATCTGGCTCAAATTTTACACTTATAGTACATCTCAATTGTACACAAAATTTTCATTGGTTTTTCAAATCTGAACTGAAAACAAAAAATTAATCCCCTTTAATATTTACATTTGCATTTTAATTTCTAATTATTAATGTTATTTATGTTTAAAATAAAATTTACATTTTCTTTGTCAACAAATTATTTTTAACATCAAAATTCCATAAAGTGTTCAATAAATTGATAAGCAACTTTAAATATTGTTTTAGATTTTGATTACAATTAAAATTTCTAATGTTGATTTAAATTAGAATTATGTATAGATTTTAATTTTTGTATTTAAAACAATTTAATATAAACTTAATTTTCATACCTCCCTAGTTAAGTAACATAGAAGTGTTTTTTTCAGTTTTATATTTAGCTCATTCATAAGCACTGCTATTTTTTCTTTGTGATAATAAACATGTCCTCTGTGCACTTATTTTCATTTAGAGTAAACTTTAAAAGAGTTTAACAATGTAGTACATCTTTGTAAAACTTTTCTACAACCTAACCAATGAGTTTGGCAAAGAACACTAAATTATTCAATTCATTGTCTTCAAGTTTTAAGCAATTCCACAGCTGCCAATGATCCATAGTATTTGTACCTAGGTACCTATATCTTAATAATAATAACAGCAATGTCCATAATATTATCTATAGAGATTGTTATAGAAATTTTTCAATCTGTACCACACAATAGTATTATTCATCAAACAAAATAAACCACTAAATTCTTCTCTTAAAACATTCTTAAATTTAGATTGTTGACCTATAATCTTTGGAGAACCCTAAATTGTAATAGAAATTAAATTATATTAAATGAGATTATTCTTTAAAAATATAAAAATGCCACTAGTTTGATTTTTTTAGGTTGTAGATTGAGGTTTTGTTATAAATTTGAAAGACTTTGAAGACAAAATTTATGTAAGGAATTGAGCCTCACATAATTCTTTTTTATATTGCTATAGATATTTTATTGTCACGTGTTTGATGGGTTAAACATATTTAACTTTTCTTAAGATTATTTTTTAATTGATTTTTGACAGAAAAGGGAGAAAGAGAGACAAGAACATCAATCTGTTTTTGTATGTTCCTTGACTAGGAATTGAACCAGCAACCTCTGCACATCTGGACGACACTCTAACAAACTGAGCTATTTGAGTGACTTTTTGCAAAATTTCTGGTTTATTCTTTTCCATTTAGTTTCTAACATAATTTTATAAGTGAAATAATTTATTTAAATATTTCTTTATAAAAAATAATTTCCTCTTTGTGCAATTATTAATCATTTTATATTCATTAAAGCTTAAAAGCTAGATCCTGTTGAAGAAAATTAAACATTATAGATAAATATTAAATTTTGTTTTCAGGTGACTAAATTTTAAGTTCTTTTTTTAAAATTTCTTTTTCTTTGTTTTAAATAATTTTTAATTCACCTTTTTCAATTTTATATTAGGTTTTTATTTATTCATTTTTAGAGAGAAAGGAGAAAGAAGGAGGGAGAGAAAGAAAAAGAGAGAGAGAGAGAGAGAGAAGGGGAAATGGGCAGGTAACATCAATTCCCATGTGTGCCTTAACCAGGCAAGCTCAGGGCTTTGAACCGATGACCTCAGCATTCCAGCTCAACACTTTCTACACTGCCCCACCTCAGGTCAGGCCTTAAGTTATTTTTAATTGTTCAAATTTATTATAATTTTCCTAGAAAAGTTTCAATATTTCTTACCTGATTAGTTTCTTAAGGTGAGAGTTTACATTATTGATTTAGAAATGTATTTTTTTAAACATTATGATTTACAGCTACAGTTTCCCTCTACGCTTCTATGACTATATCTCATAAGTTTTGGTATACTGTGTTTAAGTTTTTATTCATGTTAAAGTATTTTCTAATGTCCATTATTATTTCTTCTCTGATCCATTGTTTACTTAAAATGGTTTGTCTTTTTCATATTTCTGTAAATTTCCCCATTTTCTTTAGTTATTGGATTATAATTTTATTTTATTGTGATTGGACATCATACTTTGTATAATTTTGACCTTTTTAAATTATTAAAATACATACAGTGACCTAACATATGGTCGATCCTGGAGAATGTACCATGTGCGCTTAAGAAAAAATGTGTATTCTGCAGTTGTTGGCTGAGTTGTTCTATATATAATAGTGTAAGGCAAACGTAGACTTACAATTGTAAACAAATACATAATACAATAATTAATATATAATAATACAAGAATAAATGTGGTGTTTTGTGTACTTAGACTATAACTGTACTGCCCCAGCCTGTGTGTTGGTTATATTTACTTAGATTGTAAAGGTGATCAAGTCTTTCTTTCCTTTTTTTATTAAAATTAAGGTATTCAAAATTTCAACTGTCATTGTTGAATTACATATTTCTGTGATTTCTTCAGCTTTTACTTTGTGTATTTAGGGGCTCTTTTTTATTAGGTGCATATATCTTTAAAATTATTTTTTGATGAATTGATCTTTGTTATTAAATATTTTTCTTTGTCTCTAGTAACTAATTTGTTTCACAGTGCATTTTCCTTGATCTGAATATAGCCAAACTTTCCAAGGTATATCATTTTTTATTCATGTGTTTTTAAAGTACTGATTTTTAAATGTTATTTAGAAAATTAAATTTAATGGGGTGACATTGATCAATAAGAGTGCATAGGTTTCAGGTGACTATTTCTATAGTATTTGAAATGTTGATTGTGTTGTGCGCTCATTAACCAAAGTCAAATTATTTTCCGTCACCGTATATTTGTCCCTCTTTACGCCCCTCCCACCACCTCATCTCCTCTTACTCTTTACCCCTGGTAACAACTTCATTTTTATTGTTGTCCATGAGTCTCATTTTTATATCCCACCTAAGTGTGAAATCATACAGTTTTTAGCTTTTTCTGATTTACTTATTTCACTCAGTATAATGTTCTCAAGATCCATCCATATTATTGTAAATGGCAATATATCATAATTTCTTATAGCTGAATAGTATTTCATTGTACATATGTACCACATTTTCTTTATCCAATCCTCTATCAAGGGAAACTTTGTTTTTTCCATTTCTTGGTACTGTGTTTTTTAATCCATCGTATATTAACTGCAGATTCAATAATGTCAGATCATATAAATTAATCTAAATTTCTTTCCTTATTTTTTAATTGTAATGTTTAGTTTGTTCAAATTTAATGTTATTACTATTAGGTAGGTTACAAAACTGACAATTAGCTATATTTTGTTTATATTTTTTCATTTTTAATAGTCCCGTATTTAAACACCACTGCCTTCTTCTGTGTTAATAGTTTTTTTTTGGTAATAGTATTTAATTCTATTGTTTTCTATAGTAGATATTTTAAATTTTATTTTTAGTTATTACCCTGAAAATTACAATTGCCATCTACTTTTTTTTTTTTCTTTTTTAAGCTGGAAACGGGGAGAGACAGTCAGACAGACTCTCGCATGTGCCCGACCGGGATCCACCCGGCACGCCCACCAGGGGCGATGCTCTGCCCCTCCGTGGCCAGAGCCACTCCATTCCCTGGGCAGAGTCCAAGGAGCCATCCCCAGCGCCCGGGCCATCCCTGCTCCAATGGAGCCTTGGCTGCGGGAGGGGAAGAGAGAGACAGAGAGGAAGGAGGGGGGGCGGAGAAGCAAATGGGCACCTCTCCTATGTGCCCTGGCCAGGAATTGAATTCGGGTCCCCCCACACACCAGGCTGACTCTCCACCGCTGAGCCAACCGGCCAGGGCCAGCCATTCTACTTTAAAACAAATCAAAAATGGATTAATACCAACTTAATTTTAATAGTATGAAAACATTTTCATATAACTTCATTTTTTTCTTTCCTTTATGCATGTTTTCCTTTAGTTTCCAAATATATTTAATAGTTAATTTTAACATTTACTTTTAGTCTAGGTTTAAACATTTACTATAGGTTTTCACCATTGATTTTTATTTTATATGGGACATATTTTCTTGCTTCTTTGATATATATATATATTTTTTTTGTTGCTGTTTAAAATGGACAGTTTAAATAATATAATGTGGCAACTCTGGAAATCAGATTATCCCCTCCTTTGAATTGCTTTTGTTTTTATTTTTAATGATGGAAAATTGCCTACTGTTTTTTCTGAATAATTCTGTAAAATTTATATTCTCTATGATGCATGATTCTAAAGTCTTTGTTTGCTTCTCTTTATTGTCAGTGAAATTTCTTGAAAAAAATAGGAAAGACACATGTACCCACATGTTCATCACAGCAAATTCACATTGGCCAAGACCTGGAAACAACCAAAGTGTCCCTTGATAGAGGATTGGATGAAGATGTGGTACATATACACAATGGAATACTACTCAGCCATAAGAAATGATGACATAGTGCCATTTACAATAATGTAGATGGACCTTGAGAACATTATACTGAGTGAAATGAGTAAATCAGAAAAAGCTAAGAACTGTATGACTTCACACATAGGTGGGATATAAAACTGATACTCAAGGATGTAGATAAAAGTAAAGTAGTTACCGGGGGAGGGAGTTGGGGGGATGGAATAGTGGGAGTAGAGTAAAGAGAGACAAGTATATGGTGATGGAAAATGATTTGACTTTGGGTGATAGGCACACAACATAATCACCTGTTCAAATACTGTAGAAATATTTACCTGAAACTTATGTACTCTTACTGATCAATGTCACCTCATTAAATTTAATATTCTAAATAATTTTTTTAAAAAAATTGGAATCAGAACTATCACAGCTTAGACTGAGGATTTCTGAATTTGTATGTATATGTTGGAGTATGTCTTGACACTCAGGCAGGTAGTTAAAACTTCTGCCTTAGTTTTTACTTACTACTTGGACACAACCCTAAATTCAGAGATTATGGCTTCCTCAAGTCTTACTAGAGATGCATACAATTTTGGACAAGCACATAGCTATAAACACATGCATGATTATATATATAATATATAATATATTATTAATATATTAATATATTATATTATATTAATATATAATTATATATAATATATAATTTATATATATATAAAAATTCAAATTCCATTTGTAAATTATACAGGTTATCATTATAATCTGGGCTGTCAACCTAAGATAATTAAATGAACACAGTGGAAGTTTACATAAATATATACGTAAAAATCATTGGAACTTAATCAACCCATTATATGAACAACATTGATTATGTGTTTATGTGTAACGCAAGAAGTGATGCATATGGTTGACAAGTATGCTATAATATTGTATTGCAAGTGCCTGACATTAAGCTTTTTGATTATAGTGTAAGTGTATAACATTAAACATTTGATTACTGAGGGATCCAATTCAATGTCATCCACTTTAATAAACATATTTCCAGGTGTATGACACAGTTTCTATCAAAATCACCAAGTAAGAAGTTAGGCCACCCCACCCATAAAGGTGCCCTTTTCAGAAATCTTGGAGTAACATAGGTAACTGGCTGTTCAAGTGACTCTTTCTTGTGCCCTAATTCCTATTCTTACTTCTTAAATTATGTAGTCAATAAAGAGTGAACCAAAGAAACCCTAGACATCCCACCCTTGGGTCTTGACAAAGGCAGAGTCACAAGATGTTATCTCTCTCTCCCTCTCTTTCTCTGTCTCTCTCTCTGGCTTCTCCCATGATCTTAATGTGTTTCCTCTAAATCTGTGAGTAATAAAGCCTGTCCCCCAAAATTCCCTCATTATTTTTGTCAAAGTGTATCCAGTAATAAAAATAACTAGCTTAGGCTGATACAGCCAGGTGGGGAAAACGTGTGTGGGGTTCACTGCCTGGAAGAGGGACAGGCAAGTGCCTCAGGCATTTCTGCAGGCTGGAACCTTACAGAGCAAATACAAAATTAACAGCTTAGACATGGCAATGGCTAAAGATAAATGCAGTTTTACCATAACAATAAAGTTGCATTTAAAGGAAATTCTACTTTATACTAGTTTTAAAATGAACATTAAATAAAATTAAAATCAGTTCTTCATATGCTCAGCCACCACATAGAGGTAATGGCTACTATGTTAGACAAAGTGGAACTAAGTGGTACATCAGCTTCTGATCAAGGTGTACACAGGAATGTCATACCACTGAGGGTACAGAAAGGGGAAAAAAAAAGAGTTTACTCTGTTTTCCAGTTTTTAACTCATGTTTCAAAATGTTTGACTGCAATGTAAAGCAAGCAAGTGAATCATGGTCCGAATATCTGCTTTTTCAAAATGAATCCATAGCTTGTATTCTATTCATACACATGCATGCAATGAATTTCTATGCATCAAATCATTTTTCCCAAAACCTTTAATAGCAAACCTTTAATAAAGTAAATGTAACTGAGGTAACATACACATTATTTTGACAGTTTTCTTTTTTTAAATTTTTTTTAATTTTTATTTAATCATTTTAGAGAGGAGGGAGGGAGGGGGAGAGAGAGAGAGAGAGAGAGATTGAGAAAGGGGGGAGGAGAAGGAAGCATCAACTCCCATATATGCCTTGACCAGACAAGTGCAGGGTTTCAAACTGGCAACCTCAGTATTCCCAGGTCGACGCTTTATCCACTGCACCACCAGAGGTCAGGCAACAGTTTTCTTGTTAACTTCCAAATAATAAAAATTAACCTTTGTAGCTGATATTTAAGCATTATAATATGCTTATTATTCTTTTAATAAACATGTATAAGTGTTCTTGAACTTCTAGTAGATGAGATTCTTGACTGAGTTTTCTGAAACTACTTTTACATGTTTTAGTTTGAGTTTCTAGCACATGGTCTGGTGAGACTTAAGATTCAATCCTGCACATTTCTGCTTAAGTATTTTACAACATTTTGTTCAAAGTTTAGATTGTTAGATTGCAGGCCTAGCTTTAATTTGACATCATGAAGAATGTTTGGAATAATTGTTTAGTCTCTGGAAATAAATTTATTTTGGCTTTATAGCCTTTTCTTTATAGAATTCATGATCCTCCTTTGGCAGAGTCTCTTTCTCTCTCTTCTCTTTATTCCTATTGTATAGAGTATAACTAAAAATTAATCTCCTCTTGTGCAGTACCACTATTCTCTTTTTTTTTTATAATATCATTACAGATTCCCTGGCAACAAAAATATCTCCGAATGCTCCTGTTTTCTTGTTTAATGTACAATGGGTTAGATCTATATATCAAAAATACATCACAGAAAAAAATACTGCTCCATTCCCATTGCCTATTCCAAAGGTCTATTCAGGAGCTATTTATAAAAACACAATAACTTTGTCACACTAAAATAACTAAGAAAAATATTCTTAAGCAAGGTAAATAAATTGCCAATTTTTTTCTGTCTTGATTTGCTTGCGATGAAATAGTCCAACTCTGTTTTTATTATAGAAATATATTTAGCATAATTATAAAATAAAAAATAAGCATTTAATAAAAATAATCTTTAAAGAATAAATTGTTTGTGCTTCATTGTATATTGAAGTCATTACTTTAGAATTCTTTTAGCTTTTCTTCTGTGATCACTAACATCCACTCTGTTAATAATGAAATCTATCCAGTTGTAGGGAATATATATTTGTCAAGATGTAACAGAGCACATTATCCTGTTTTCTATAGAAATATTTAGGCATACAGATCACTTTATTCATAGAGTATGTGTGGTGCATTAGTGTGTGTATTAATTTGTCAGCCCTCACACAATAAGCAGCTCAGCTTTAATCAATTCTAAGGTAAAGTTTTTGTTTACCAGCCTTTAGAAATTAATCATTGTTGTTGCACTGTTAAGGGAAAAAGTAATAAGACATTGATGAAGTGGCTACCATTTGTGCAGAGTATATAAAAATTAGATTATGCAGAACCAGACCAAAACTTAAATGTATTATTGCAGTTAAGTTTTTTTTTGGCTTCCAGCTGAAAAGTGGTATTCAAGAAAGAAATAGGCATCTCTTGCAAATACAAAATAGAAAAAAATGCTTCAACAGTTATGTCTCAAAGGAAACTCTTACTATGTATAATAGACACTCTGCTGCCTATTTCAAGAAAAATTGGTAAGGTGATAATAAGGTTATTCAAATTTTTATAGTTTGACTTACTGTTATTAATGTAGTGAGGTTACATCTCTTCTAATTAAATTGGCTGAGGTGTGTTAAGAATTCAGAGAGATTTTCTTTCACCCAAGGAAAACAAATAAGTACAAGCAAATTAGTTTTAAAAATGTGACATTTAAAAATAGAAACACAGAGCCGATTTACTTGTATACCATTCCATAAGGGCTTCTGATAATTTTTTTTTTTTTGCTAACTTTGTACCCAGCTCTGTACCCATCTAATTTTCATAACAATTCAATGATGTAGGTTCTGCTACTATCTCTCATTTTATAGATGCATGGATTGAGAGTCAGGGACAATAAACAACTTGTCCAAGGTCACAGAGTCAGAAAGCAGAGAAGGTGTGAAGTGAATCCAGTAATGTAAGTTTAAATCTGTGAACAGTTGCCTTGTATTACCAGACACTGGGAGAAATTTATTAAAGTTGCAGTATTTTGCAGCTGGGAATCATTCATTCATCCATTCATTCATTCGTTAGTTCATTCATTCATTATCATGTAGCAAGCATTTATTGACCACCAGTTGTATGCCAAACAATAATCAAGGACTGGGTGGGAGAAACTGTAATCTTGTCAGAGATATACATATATGAGCTAAAAAAAATTGTAATCTATTTCTAATTTCTATTAAGCTTGGAAATGTTAAGGAGGCAGGTTTGCCTCATGTAGCTAAACTTTTTTACAGGGTAGTGGAAATGTTTGGGATTCTGGCTCATGCAGAGATTTGTAAATAGTTTGGCTGGCAGTGGGTAAATTAACACATGTCACTTGAGCATGGAGAAAGTATGACTGTGCCTCCACTCCAGGGTAAGTATAAGAAACGAAGGAACATCCAAACCTGATGTACACAGAGACTTGGAGCCAGAATAAAATTTAGAATCAGTGGCCTGTAACAAAGAAGACAGATTGAGGCTAAAAGCAAGCTTAAAGATTATTTCAACTAAATATATACATTAGGAGGAAAAGTGGGACCAGCTGCATAACTTTTTGTGAGAAGGTGATAGGCCTCTGAATAACTTTGACCATTTTCCATTAATATTTTCAGATCATTCTGTGTCCTGCCCTTTGTAAATGACTATATTTCTTTAGGCTCATACCATCTTGTTATACCACCTTAATAGACTCCATATTTTCATTATCTCTTGATCTATCTCCATTTTTTTTCTCACATTCAAAGTATTCTGGTAGATTATGTAATTTCACATTAAGAAGTCTTGAAAGAAAAAAATTTAAACAATATATTATTTAAATCTAAATATGTAGATATCCAGTAAATTATTTAAAAATATACTAAGAAAAATACAGTGTACAAAGTATGTTGTAGAATGGGGCACATGAAACCTGTATAATTATGTTAACCACAGTCACTTCAATAAAATTCAATAAAAAAGAAAACCTCACCCACCACCCCCCCAAAACGAAAAATCTTAATGAAGAATTAAAGAGTAGAATGAATATGATCAGTGAAACACAGGGATGAGCTTTCCAACTTATGAAAATATTTGATGTCTTAACCTGAAGGGCATGGACTGAGAATTATTTTTGAGAGAGTCAGAAGAGAAAGATAGCAACATGAAGCTGCTCTTGTATGTGCCCTGACAGGGGAATTAAACTGGCAACCTCCATGCTGGGGGACAATGCTCCTATTGACTCAGCTCTCCAGCCAGGGCTTAATTTCTTTTTTATTTTCAGAGAGGCAGAGAAAGAAAGAAAAAGAGAGAGGAGTGGGAAGGGAAACATGCATTTGTTGTTCTACTCAGTCATACACTCATTGACTGCTTCCTGTCTGTGCCCTGACCAGGGATCGGACCTGCTACCTTGTTGTTTCAGGATGATGCTCTTAACTGACTTAGCTATCCAGCCAGGGCAGAAAGTTATTTTACAATCTCTTTTAAACATCTCATACATACTAATCTTATTTTTATATAATTTTATAATTATTATTAAAACATAAAAAAAATCAGCCTTCCCCAAACTAACTAATTAGTTAAAAAAGTGTGAAATAAAATACTTCAGCTGAGGAAAAAGACAAGCTATTCTCTATATGGTAGGAGGACACAATAAGTGGACCCAAGTAACCAGGTAGGAATCAGAAAGTATATAGTTAGGGCAATTTAAAAATATACATTTTAACTCAAAAGCTGTAAGTAGCAATAGAAAAATTTAAAGAATAAATAATAATGTGATAACCAGATATTTTATCAGTGTATAACAACAAATACTATTGTCTGTATCTGGCAAGGCACCAAGAATTGCATACATTCAACAGATAGTTATAATTTGCTATGCCTAGTTATAACTACTAGGGACTAAAAACAAAAAACACACAAAAATTATTGTCTTCATGGAACATAGATTTTCTGACAGGAGACAATAAACATATAAACGAATTAAATTTATGTTCATCTTAAATGGTAAAAAGTGGTACAGAGCACATACTTGTAGAGCTACTAAAAGATATAAAGTTAAATAGAACACCTAGCAAAGATCTCACATGACAAGAGAGCAAAAAGGAGGAAAAGGAGAAAAAGGAGGAAGCTGTTAAATATGAGAGCAAGTAGCATTTAGTTAAAGGGAACAGCAAATGCAGTTCCATGAGGATGGTGTAGATAGAGTAGAGGAGATCAAATATATGGTTATGGAACAAGATTTGACTTTGAGTAGTATCGATACAATGCAATATACAGATGGTGTATCATAGAATTGTACACTTGAAACCTATGTAATTTCATTAACCAATAACACCCCAATAAATTCAATTTTCAAAAGTGTCAAATGTTGCTGACAAATTAAGAAAGATAAAGACAGAGATCCTCTCTTTTCCCAGGAAATTTCCCATCAGGCAATAGAGATTTGTTCACTGTTCACTCTAAGCCTTTTTTATTTGGAGCAATACTAAATACTGCACAGAGTTTCCACAGGATCCAGCACTCCCAAAAGGAGGTATTGTGCAACTAAGCTTGTGTTGGACAATTTTGAATCACAAAAACTTGCAGTTTCTTGGAGAGAGCTATTACTTAATAAATTTTGGATAAATTTATAGGTTAATACATTAATTGCTTCTTTGAATTAGTATATGCAGTTATATTTTTATATTGAGAATCTTCTAGCAAATAACAAATACTTGTCTTTTTATTATGAATTATATGAAATTTAATACAGTAGAAATATAGTAACAAATTCACATTAAATAAAATTGGAAAGAAATTCTATTACATAGTAAATTGTTACATAGCATTTAATTAATCATGAATGTAAAACATGCATTGGCTTTTATAATCTTTTAAATAACTTACTGGTTTTCTCACAATATCAGTATTTCTTACAAAAAGTTTCAAAATTTTTTCAACTATATGTAATTTCTCCCTTCATACTGCACTCATGAAGTGCAGCATTTAAATTGGTAGTTCATGCATCATTTTTCATGGTTGCTTTAGGATTAAATCTCTCTACATGGTGCCTTAAGAAATATTGCCAACTTGGCTTCAGGGTGATACGGTAGACACTAGGATATTAGAATTCTGCATGAGTGGGTGAAAAATAGGAAAATGTGGAGATTTCCAGCTGGTAGTATAATAGGGCTCTCTGAAACAGATTAAGGGATTTTGTCATGTCTAAAGTATAAAAATAATAAAATATTTGTATTCAGGATGGTGTAACGAGTTAATCCTAAAAGCCCAAAGAGTTTTTCATATAAGAGAGATGTATCATACAACATGTTGGACAAACCAAAAATAATTCAGCATGGAAATATAGTTTTAGATTAAAATCTAGAAGACAGGAGAGAATCACAAAGTCCAGTTTTTCCATTTGTATTCATAAACCTAGCACAGTGATTGGAATATGGAGTGATTTTGTAAAAGTTCAGAAATACATCATGGATTAACCTTTTCTATTATCCTACATTATCCTACATTTCTCCATAAGTCATATCTATATTTAGTTTAGAATGAATATGTAGTTCATTGGTACAGATTTAGACAATTGCAAAAATGAACATAATGTTAATGCATAATTTAACATAATACCTAACATCATAAATATTGATAATTGGCCTCCCTCCTCTGTTTAGTGTATGATGAGCAGAACAGGCCCTATCCAACCCAGTCTGCTCTTATTATGTGTTATTCCTTTACTTTTCCTGTAATCATTATTTTATTTTTTCTTTATAATTATAGTAGAAAGGACTTAAAAACTTATGGTTTAGAAAAAACATTTTATAAAACCAATACCTAGCATTGTAGTTAAGTTTGGAAGACAATTAATTATTCTTGGCAAAGGTATAAAGATATTTTTCATCAGATACTTTTATCTTTATATCCAATCACAATTTTCCCGTCATAAATAGTAAAAACCTAAAAAAACCCCAAATGTTTAATAAATATTTTTGAATCGATAAGAGAGGTATGGACCCACAGCAAAGCTGGTCCCCAAAGATTGGAAAAACATAGACCAAGCAAGGAATGAATTCTTATGAGAGCAGAGACTCACAAACTGAAACTCTCAAAGCAACCTAGGTAGTGCCTAGGTAGGAAAACCTGAGCTATAATTGATAAATTGCTGAAGGCTTAGTAGTGCAGATAAGTCCAAAAATTAAAAACGTCAAGGGTCCCAGATAGAGCGAATCTTCACATAATCTAATATTTACCTGCAGGAGCTCCAACAGCATTCTATGGTAAGAATCAGAGAAAAATCCCCTTAGGCTTCCAACTGAAACAAGGAAAAACCACTTTGAAATATAACTGAGCGTTCTGATCTTCTTACAAGGCCTTCCTTCAGGGAAACTAAAAAGAGCCTAACTTGCCAGAGCGTAAGAAACCTGGGAAGGAAAATACCAAACTTATGCTATTTTACCCTTCCATGTGAACAAAGAGAAATATCCTATTCTGCCCCTACTAGCTACCCTTTACAATCCCCTAAGGCAAGTGGGGGGAAAACATGTAAAGTTCTTATTACAAAGGCATAGACTCATTAAAAGGCTGAGATTTAATCATAGGACTAACTATAAATCTTCCCCTTCTCTAATACCTCACTACCACATTACTGATGGGCTATTTGTAGCATTATTTTTTACCTGATACATTAATTACAGCCATAAAAAATACAAAGCAAATAAATGGCAAAATACAACACAACTTAAAGAGATTGAGCAAGCAACAGAACCAAACATATCAGTGCTGTTGAAATTATTAGATCAGGAACTTAAAACAACTATGATATATACAGTAAGGGCAATAACAGATAAAGTATAGAGCTAAAAGAACAGATGAGTAATGTAGCAAAGAGATAGAAATCCTCACAAAGAACAAAAAAGTAATGTTAGAGATAAACAAAACAATACAAACAAAAAACAAGAACAAAAAATACCACTCTAACAAATGAAAAATGCCCTTGATGGGATTTTTAGTAGACTGAACACCAATGAGATAAAAACTTTTTGCTAGATAGAGCACATGACAATAGAATTCTCATAAACCAAAAAGCAAAGAGAAGAAAGACTGGAAAAAAAAACTGAACATAAAATCCAAAAACCATGGGGCAACTATAAAAGGTAAAGCATGTGTATGGTGGAAATACCAGGAGAAGAAGGAGAGTAAGAAACAGAAATAATATTTGAAACAATAATGACTGACAATTTTCCGTAAATTTTCATAACAGATCTAGGAATTCCAAAAATACAAAGTATGAAAATGGCCCCCAAATGCCTAAGCCATGTCAATTTTAAACTAAAAAATTAAAGATAAACTCTCTTGAAAGGAGCTGAGGAGTAAGGGAGAAAGCTAGCCCTATGCTATAAAATAAGAGAAAGCATACCATGTCTGCTCTTAGAACACAGTGAAATTAAATGAGAAATTAGTTATAGAAAGATAACTGGAATATCTCCAAATACACGGAGATTTTGCCTAGTTAATACTAGAGAAAGAATTCATTTAAAGATAAATTTTAAAATATTTTGACTAAATTAAAATACATCTTCAAACATTTGTGGGATGAAGCCAAAATTTATAATATTTAATGTATATATTAGAAAAAAAGAGAGATCTAAAATAAATCATCTAAATTTCCATCTTAGGATATTATAAAAATTAGAGCTAATTAAATCCAAGGGAAGCAGAAGAAAAGGAAAAATAAGAATTAGAACAAAATTCAATAAAATCAATACAGAAAATTAACAAAAAATAGCTAATTCTTCATAAAGATTAATATAATCAATAGCTTCTAGCCAGGCTAAATAGAAAAAAAAAAAAAGAGTACACAAATTACTGATATTATAAAATAGGAGGGAAAATCACCACAGATACTATGAACAAGATAAAAAAGGAATCCTGTGAACAATCATATGGCAAAAAATTAGATAACTTGATAAAATGGAACAGTTTCTTGAAAGACACAATCAGCCAAAAATCACACAAATATAAATGTAAAATTTGAATAGGCCTATGTCTATTAAAGAATTGAATAAATAATTAGTAACCTTCTAAAATATAAAGTTTTAGTCCCAGAAATTCTCACTAGCGAATTCATCCAAACATTTAGGAAGAATATGATACAAATGAGATAGAGGTTCAAGGAATACATCCTAATTAATATTATGAGGTCAGCATCACCCTAATATCAAAACCAGGCAAGGACATTATGAGAAAGACAACTACCGACCAATATCTCTTGGGAAAATAGATGTAAAAATACACAAGAAAACAATAGCAAATTTAATTTAACAACATATAAAAAGAATTATACAGCATGACCAAGTGGGATTTATCTCAGGTATAGAAAGCTGGTTTAACATTAATATAAAAATTAATTAATATAGTCTATCACATCAACATATTAAAAACAAAGATCATATGATAATATCGATAGATGCAGCAAAAGTCAACACCTATTCAAGGTAAAAATATTAAGTAAACTAAGAATAGTGGGGCACTTGCTCACCTTGAAAAGAATATCAGAACAAACAAACAAACAAAAACCTAAAGGTGCCTGACCAGAAGGTAACACAGTGGATAGAGTGTCAGACTGGGATGCCAAAGACCCAGGTTTGAGACCCTGAGGTTGCCAGCTTGAGCGTGGGCTCATCTGGTTTGAACAAAAGCTCACCAGCTTGGACCCAAGGTCACTGGCTTGAGCAAGGGGTTACTTGGTCTGCTGAAGGCCTGTGGTCAAGGCACATATGTGAAAGCAATCAATGAACAACTAAGGTGTCGCAATGCGCAACAAAGTTAATGATTGATGCTTCTCATCTCTCCATTCCGGTCTGTCTGTCCCTGTCTATTCCTCTCTCTGACTCTCTCTTTGTCTCTGTAAGAAAAAAAAACAACAAAAAAAACACAACAAAACCAAATACACTTAATGCTATAAAGGAAGTTCTAGGCAATGCAGCAAGATATAAAAAGGAATACAAGTTATATAGATTAGAAAGGAAGTCATAAAATTATCTGTGTTCACAGATAACATGATTATCAATGTAGAAATTTCAAAAGAATAATAACAATAAAACCTACGGGAATTAATCAGTGATAATAGGAGTGTTGTAGGATACAAAGTTAATATCCAAAAGTCAACTGATTTTCCATATACAAACAATAAAGAAATGGACTTTTAAATTAAAAAACTATACCAATTAGCCTGACCTGTGGGTGGCACAGAGGATAAAGCACTGACCTGGAAGGTTGAAGTCACTGGTTTAAAACCATATTTGCCCAGTCAAGGCATATATGAGAAGCAGTTATTACCAGCTGATGCTTCCAACTCCCCCCATCTCTCTCTCTGTAGCCTCTCTCTAAAACAAATAAATAAAATCTAAAAAAATTACCATTTATATCAACATACCCAAAATTAAAATTTTAAATTTATATCTAACAAAAAATATTCAAGATCTATATGAAGAAAATTGCAAAGTTCTAATGAGTTAAAATATAAAGAAAATATATAGAAAGATATTTCATGTTCATGAATAGGAAGACACAATATTGTCAAATTATCATTTCTTTCCAATTTGATCTAGAGATTCAATACAATCTCAGTCAAAATCCCAGTAAGTTATTTTATGGATATTATAAACTGATACTAAAGTTTATATAATGAGGCAAAACACCCAGAATAATCAACACGATATAGAAGGAGAAAAAGGAATTTGGAAGACTGATACTCCATAAATTTAAGATTTACTATAAAGTGACAATAATCAAGACAATGTTATTATTTGCAAAAGAACAGATAAATTGATCAGTGGAACACTGTATATAGTCTAGAAATAAGACCCCCATACATATAGTTAATTTACAGAGCAAAGATGGCCTCTGCAACAAATGGTAGTGGAATAAATAAAATTCCTGCAAAAAAAAAAAAATGAATTTAGAGAGAGGCCTTAAAACAGTCACAAAGATTAATTCTTAATGGGTAAAAATGTAAATGTATATATATATTACAAAACTAAAAATCATGGAAGACAGCCAGAAAATCATCCCTAGGAGAATACCGTGATGACTTAGTACAGTTTTGCTTTTTTAAGATACAGCGCCAAAGGTACATTCTATGCAAAAATTAATTTAATCTATACTTTATTAAAATAAAGAAAGTTAAAAAAAATGAAAACTTGCTCCATGAAAGACATTTTTAAGGAATGACAAGACAAGCCTCAGACTGGGAGAAAATTTTTATAAAAGACACATCTGATAAAGACCTGTTATCCAAGATATGTAAAGAACTCAGAGAAAAAAAATATTCTCAATTTAAAAATGAGCCAAAGACTTGAGACACATTCTGACCAATTTAGATAATTATATGGCAAATAAATATAAAAAGATTTTTACATCATATGTCATCAGAAAAATGTAAATTAAAACCACCATGAGATACAACTGCACATATATTAAAATGGTCCAAATTTATGATCTAATAACACCAAATTTGGCAATTATGTGGAGCTACACAAATTCTTGATCATCGCAATTGGTACTGCAAAGACCTACAACCAGTTTGAAGCATATTTTGGCAGTTTCTTAGAAACTATATAGACTATTGCCATATAATGCAGCAACCATACTTCTTGGTGTTTACCCAAAGGAACTGAAAACTTATGGGAACAGAAAAAACTGGACAGCTTTATTCATAATTACCAAAACATGTAGCACATTTAGATTCCTCAAATAGATAATGCATAAATGAACTGTGGTATATTTAAAAGTGGAACTTATTCAACATTAAAAATAAATGATTTATTAAGCCATGAAAAGACATGGAAGAATGTTAATGGAGGAAACTTAAAGGCATATATCTAAATGAAAGAGGCCAATCAGAAAAGGCTGTGATATTTTAACTATAAAACATTCTAGAAAATGTAAAATATGGAGATAATAAAAACGTTGTCTATGCATAGAGTTTGTAAAATGGGTGAAGGGGGTCCATAAGTAGCATTTTTTAATGCTTTCAGTTTGCTTTAAATAGATGCAAGAGGTTTGTGGTGTGTGTGTGTTTGTGTGTGTGCGTGTGTTTAAATAAAATTATATGTACCTATGCCCTGACCACACAAATTCCAGTCTTTTTGGCACACCTCAAACTGTTTCAATTTTTAAAAATGGATTTCAAGATGGAGGTGGTGCATATAAGAAGAAAAATGATTAAAATTTTGGTGATTGCTTTGGGATAAGGGTAAGAGAAAAATAGAATAAAAAAGATTCTTAGAACAATGAAAATACTCTGTATACTATAAGTATGGATACATTTCATTATAAATGTGTCCAAACCCATAGAATGCACAATACCATGAGTGAATCCTCCAAAGGTAAACTATGGACTTTGAAAGATTTTGATGTGTCAATGCAGGCTCCTCCTTTCTGAAAAATGTACTGTTCTGGTGCATGATGTTGATAATGGGGTAGGATATGCATATGTTTGGGGCAGAGAATATACGGACATTTTCTGTATCTACTTCTCAATTTTATTGTAAAACTAAAACTGCTGTCAAAATATATAGGGTTAAAAATTAAACAAAGTTATTTACATCAGGATTCTCAGAACTTTCTATAATATGAATATGGATTATAAATACCTCCAAATGGTATAATGTATAATATATTTTTAAATAGTTTGGCTAACTATCTAATTTTTTTATTATTGTAAATATTTTTATATACATATTTTTTTATAAATTTTTATTAATGTTAACGGGGTGACATCAATAAATGAGGGTACATATATTCAAAGAAAACATTTTTTTTACTCAGTTACTTCTGAGACTAGTGTTTGTCAAAACTCAGTTTGAGTCATGTTATTCTACTTCACCCTAAAACAGTATATAACAGTATAATATAGAAGAGATATCCCTGCTCTATGATTACAATGTGCTGGGTAAAGGCTCAAAGACTATCACTTAAAACTACTAGCCTGTGGAATCTCTGAACATACAAAAGACAGGTCTAGTATAAAACCACTTCTGATATGAGACAGTCATCTTTAAGGACCATATCAAAAGAGAAAATCAGAATCTTAGTAGTGAATGTCACTAGGTATAGCACCTCTGTGTTGCATTGTTGCCGTGGCATCAAAGACCACAGTGGATCAAAGGAGATAATATCCGTTTCCTAATGAAATATGCTAATTGATAAAAAAAAACCTTAGGATTCAATTAACATGGAGACATTATCTAATGTTTAAGACAGGCATATCTGGCTTGTTAAAAACTGAGGTGAATTTTTTTTTTTTTTGTATTTTTCTGAAGCTGGAAACGGGGAGAGACAGACAGACTCCCACATGTGCCCAACCAGGATCCACCCGGCACGCCCACCAGGGGCGACGCTCTGCCCACCAGGGGGCGATGCTCTGCCCCTCCGGGGCTTCGCTCTGACGCGACCAGAGCCACTCTAGCACCTGGGGCAGAGGCCAAGGAGCCATCCCCAGCGCCCGGGCCATCTTTGCTCCAATAAAGCCTTGGCTGCGGGAGGGGAAGAGAAAGAGAGGAAGGAGGGGTGGGGGTGGAGAAGCAAATGGGCACTTCCCCTATGTGCCCTGGCCCGGAATCGAACCAGGTCCCCTGCACGCCAGGCCGATGCTCTACCGCTGAGCCAACCGGCCAGGGCCCTGAGGTGAATTTTTATAATGAGTTACTACTACAAATTTAAGGTACTCTGTAGTCTGGATTAGTTAAAACTCAAAACAAACAATCAAACAAACCTTTCCTATTTAGAGAGAATTTAGAGAGAAACAATGTAGAATATCCATTCTGTTTCAAACATATAAAATTTTAAAGTAAAATAAAGAGCAAAAAAAAAAAAGTTAAACTTAATATAAAGGAAAAAAATCCCTTTTTACCAAAAAAAAAAAAAAATGTGGGTTTTATGCGAGAAACACATCCATGAGCTGATATGATGCAAGTATAGGAAACACTGAGTTGTAGGCCGGGAAGGAGCTGAAGGCCAGTCTTTTATCACCTATGCCAGAATCAGGGAGCTGAAATTTAAAGCCTGACCAGCTGAGATCTCCTAAGAGTTTTCACATGAGAAACGCAGACAAGAAAAATCTGTTATTTACGCTGAGAAGCAACATAAATGGTTACCTCTACCTGATATTTCAAGAAGGAGAAAAAGTGTTATTTTGTGGGTACAGATTTAAATTTTTTATCACTTGCATTGTGTGGGATATTCCAACAACATTCTTGCACACACAGAACTCCAAGAATGCATAAAAAATATATTTAAAAACAACAACAAAATAACAACAACAAGAGTCTTTAGCAACACTTCCAAATCTCAGGGAAAATGGGACCCATTCCCCATCTTTCAAAATCACTACACACACTCACATGTGCATACCTATGGGTCATACCTATGGGTCTCACTATAAAATTTATCAACTACGTAAAGAAAGCACCATGATACAAAAGACAATAAAACTCAATAGACTAGATGATCAGCACTTTAAAATGTGAGTTAATAGGAAAATATGAAAAAGAAACACAAATAATGTGTTAAATAATTAAATAAACTAATTATATATAAATTAAAATTAAGCAATATAAATATGGAAAAAATGGCTTCATTGCAAAATTGGCTTCAATTGATTCCTTCTCAGTATGAGTACCTTTCTAATAAGACTGTGAATCTTCACTCATCAAAAGTTGGACCCTATTTTCTTACTTCTTTAGCATATATTAGACTATCTGCTTGCTTTGGCATTTAGAATGTGACATAAGTGATGTGCCAGTTATGAGCCATGACCTCTAGAGGTTTTTGTATGTTTCTTCTAAGACTCTTTAGACCTTAATACTGACATGTGAGAAGGCCTGGAGGAGCTTGCTAGGTAATGAGAAACCACATGCAGCAGAGAGAAACCATTCACCCTAAGATCCTCTAGACTAGCCAGGCAGCTCTCTCATCATCTGGTTTCACATGCCCAGCAAAAAGAAGAAAAACAGTTATCTGAGCCTAGCCTGAACCTTCAGCTGACATATAGGCAAAATTTGAATGTAGAAATTTAAAAAATGATAAAAAATTTAAACCAGAAAACCAAATGGACATTGTGGACCTGAGAATACAGATGTTTTGGCTTTAAAGGCTATGGCCCAGACTAATAAACTTTAACTTATAAGCTCATAATTGTGTTTTAAAAATAGTCAGAATTCAGCTTCTTAGAGGAAGTTTCTGAAAATTGAAATGAAATACTTTAAGAGAATAGGCATTGTAATCTAATTCGATTAGTGCTTAGATAAAGTAAACTAATGATAATTGTTCAGCTCTTAGAGAAGAATCCAAAAAACACTGATGTTTTGCCTGATTTGTAGTTGCGCAGTAGATAAAGTGTTG
The DNA here is from genome assembly GCF_036850765.1 of Saccopteryx bilineata. NCBI lineage: Eukaryota > Metazoa > Chordata > Mammalia > Chiroptera > Emballonuridae > Saccopteryx > Saccopteryx bilineata. The sequence continues at coordinate 72,654,739 of NC_089491.1, read as the reverse complement.
ACCTGGAACACTGAAGTCACTAGTTCAAAATCCTGGGTTTGCCTCATCAAGATTCATATCGGAGTTGATGTTTCATGCTCTTTCCCCTTCTAATTTTCTCTCTCTCTCTCTCTCTCTCTCTAAAAATGAATAAATAAATTAAAAACAAACAAACAAAAACTCCACAGATGTTTTTAATGCTAATATGTATTACTACTGGTGGCCAGGCGTCACACATAAAAATTAGCACTCTTTAGCAACTGGTAGCCAGTGTCACTGAGAGCTCTGTACAAGACAAGTAATAAAGCATGCCAGTTAAATTATAACTCTTTGTTCTCATTCAAATAAAAACATTTAGAAGAAAATATACTACTTTATATGAACCAATAAAATATCTTCTAATTTTTGTGAGCAGTATATTTGGATAAGGGTGAAAATACTTTATAAAATTGGGTATCCAGCATATGAGAGCAGCCCAGTGCCCATCAGTAGATAATTGGATAAAGATGTGCTGTGTATACACACACACACACACACACACACACACACTGTTCAATGGAATATTACATTGACAATAAAAAGAATGAAATATTACCATTGTGACAACATAGATGAACCTAGAGTATTATGCTAAGTGAAATAAGTTAAATACAGAAAGACAAATATCATATGATTTCACTTATATGTGGAATTTAAATAACAATGTAAACAAACAAAACAGACTCATAGATACAGAGAACAAACTAATGGTTGCCAGATAGAAGAGGGATTGGGGGATGGGCTTGGTGAAAAGGTGAAGGAGAAGTACAATTGGTAGTTACAAAATAGTCACTGATATGTAAAATACAGCATAGTTAATATGGTAAATAATATTGTAATAATTGTGTATGGTGAGTATTAGATTTATCAAGAGCATTGCTTTGTAAATTACATAAATGTTTAAGCACTATGCTATATACATAAAACTAATATATATAATATTGAATGTTAAGTGTAATTGAAAAAAGAGAATGAGTAAAGATCTCAAGTCAATAACTTGAGTATCTAACTCAAGAAAATAGAAAAAAGGGCAAAATCAAACCAAAGCAAGCAGAAGAAATTAAATTATAAATATGAACCAAAATTAATGAACATGACATTAGAAAAAAACACACAAAAATCATTGAAACCAAAAACTGAGTGGTCAAACAATTCAATTAAAGTGATTAACTATATCAAGAGAAGAAATATTTTTAAAAAGACCTACATTATCAATATTAAAAATGAGACCCTGCACATCACTCCACATTCTAAGATGTTATTTAAAAGACTAATAAGTGAGAAATATAAACAATTTGACACTCATATATTTAAAAAAAAACATTAGCAAATTGAATACATCAATATTTTTAAAAAATTGTAACATGACCAAGTTAGATTTATTCTAAATGTGCAAAACCAGTTCAGTGTTCCACATCTCAAATTAAGACATAAAAAATGTATACTAAGTGACCAGATAAAATTTTTGTGTGTGAAAATGAAATATCATTCATTATAAAAAGTCTCAGTAAACTAAGAATAGAAGAGAATTTCTTTACCTTGATAGAAACATCTATAAAACATCTCCAGGTTTATTATAATTAGCAATAAGAATCTGAACATATTTTCCCTAAGACTGGGGAAACGGGAAGGATGTCCACTTGTTCCATCTTATTCAGCTTAATACTGAAAGTTCTGCCAGTGCAATAAAGCAGTCAGAGAAAAAAAGCATATAAATGTGAAATAAGAAAATATAACTATCTTTATTTGCAGATGACTTGATGAGATATGTAGGAAATAGAAGCAATTTACTAATTAAAGCCCTTAAAAATAATAATTTCTAAAATTTTGAAGGATACATAATCAATATACTTACATCAGTTACATTTCTTTTTATGAACAATGAATATATGAAACTCAAAATGAAGACACAACCATTTACAATACTTCAAAAAATTAAAAGAAATCAGAGAAATCTTAAATAAAGGAAATATATTTCATGTTCATGGATTGGAAGACTCACTAGGAAAGATGCCAGTTCTTTTCTTATTTACATGTTTCAAAAAATTTTAATGAAAATCCCCATAAAAATCTTCTAGACAGCATGAGTTTTTAATATTTATCTTTAATTTTTTTTTTTCTGAATTTCACCCAGGAGATTTCTGAGGTAGAGCAGATTTCTTATTATTTATTTCACAGCAAATAATGAGTATGTTGTGCCTCTGTGTCTTAGTTCTCATACATGTTGAGTGTTAGGTCAAATATCCTGCACATACAAAGTCTGTTTTATAGGCAAAGAATACAAAAAAAAAAAAAAGAAAGAAATAGGCACTTGTCTCTTTTTATCCATCACTGAGCATCTTCTTGGAAATTTCTACTCTAATACATTAGAATTTAAATAATCTTGTTCAGAGAAAATATAAAACCATTATCATAAGCTTTTCAGTTCAAGATGACTTTTTTTTCCTTTGAGTATAAAACGGCACTTCTGTAGTTGAATAAATCTCTGGAGCTTTCAATATCTACAAAGTAGTCAACTTACTTCTATGGCTTGCTCTTTTAACACAAGTTCCAAGTTCCAGTAAAGTTTCTTCAGAAAGTCCTAACTATACAGAAACACAAAGATATTTTCTCTGCAATCACATTGTTTCACCACAATAGATTGCAAATGTTCCTTCCAATAAAAAAAACTAGGTCCAGATCGCTTTAGAATTGATTTTTTACAAATATTCGAAAAATGTTGAATTTATATGATATACAATAAAGTGACCAATCATCCTCCTTTGGGGAGGACAGTCCTTCTTTTGTAAGTTTTGTCCTCCCTCTAAAAGTGTCCTCCTTTCTGATACTGGAAGACTAATCTGTAAATGTCTACATTTGATCGATGCAGGGTGAATCTATTGAGTGTGATGTGACGTATTTCTTTTGACATGATGATTCGTCAATGATCAGTACAGTGTGGGGAGACATGATTATGAGACACATGCACTTCCCAAGGGAAACCTTGAGAGAGTGAGCGATATACCAAGCACGCAATGGTTTTGTGTACTTCTTACTGAAACGCAACACGGCACATACAACATTGTGGACTCATGATTCTTTCTCAGTGAATATTAAATCATAGACAGGTAAGCACAATTCACGTTTTATTAATTCATCTATTTAATAATTTCCAAATACATATAATTTTATTTACAAATATTTTCCCAAAATTCGAGTTTATAATGGAAATCTAACCTCAAACCATATCTATTAATAATGCACTTTGATTAAATAGTTGTATCAAACAGACGTTTTTAATTAGAAAATGATAAATACACCCGAATATCACTCCAAATTAGTGATTTTATTTGATATTTAGTTTTACTAAATAAATACTTTTTTCTTACAGTTATTATTAAAAATTAATATACATGTAAGCATAATTACAATATAAAATATTACAAATGTTTTTATGCATATCATATTATAGTATATTATTGTTGAAATGAATAAAATGTTTCCTTTATTTACAATATTGTTTTCTTCAATTTATTTTTGTCCTCTTTTTCATTGTAAAAAAGTTGGTCAACTTATATACAAGAGTAATTTAAATTATGGATGAAAAAGATTTTTAAAACTGGTTTGTTCTATAAGGTTTATGTAACTTGAAAAAATATATTAGAAAAATATACAATGGGATTGAATGAGATAAAGAGAGAATAAAAGTCAATTTCAATTAGCAACCTAGTTTAAAAAAATTCTAAGTAAAAATTAGCTAAACAGCTTTAACAATATTTAAAAGTAAATATCCATAATTGTAAAGTAGTTTATACCACACCAATTTAAAGTGGTTCAACAGTAATTAATAAATATATTTTAATAGATTTGCAGGTTAAAGGAGCAACATTATATGGTCATCTCAATGTATGCTAAAATTATTTTATACTTATAATTCCTTTTAATCTCTTAAAAACACATTGTAAACAAAAGGTATAAGGGAGTTTAGGTTGTTTAGAAAGTATATATATGGAAAAATTCATTTAAAATATCTCTATGATCAGCAATCAAAATGATGTTTAGCAAGAGGATCACATACTGGAGGTGTTGGCTATGTTCTAAAACACAGTACTAAACTTTTTAAAGGAGACAGGTAGTAAATATTTTATTTTGGGGGGTCAGAAGACAAAATTGAAGATATTACATAGGAGTACATATAACTGTTTTATACGTGACCATGATATTTGTAAAAAAAACATTCTTAGCTTCAGAGCTTGGATAAAAAAATTAAAATAAAATCAATTACATTTGTCCTGGTTATAGTCTGCCAACTCCTCAAAAACAAACAATAAATAAATAAAAGAAAATAAGGGTTAAATTGAGGGTATAAATGTCATATGACTAAATATTTTTGCTTCTCTGACAGACATTATATATAAAAACTTATTCTCTTTTTTTAATCCCATTCAGATTCAAATATTGTTGATTTGATAGTATTTGTTTTAAATAAATATACCATAATGTATCTTTTAACAATAATGTTTCATTCTAATTTCTTAATGAGTGTTGTAGAACAGGTTTCCTCATTACATATTAGAAAAGTATATTTACATAGATAAATCTATAAAAATCCACTTGTAATTGAGAATTTGTTCTGTAGAAGATCAACCACACTATATTATGGTGATGTTTACCTGGTACAATTTCAGACATAGAATCTTCTTATTTTCTCCCAAAAATTAAGTTTCTCACTTTTTATACAATGATTCTAATCTTTGGAGACTTTGAAAGAATAAAGAGCACTACCTAAATACATAGTAAAGTTATAAATTCCTCCATAAATATATAATAGAGTTCTGTTTCTTACCAAGAAAATACCTTCACATAAGCCATTTAATATAAAATGGCTCTTTTTTTTTTTTTTTTGCACTGAGTGAAACATACAGCTTCAATTAAACTCATTTGATGAAAAGTCCTTAAGAGCCTGAGCAGGCGGTGGCGCAGTGGATAGAGCGTCAGACTGGGATGTGGAAGGACCCAGGTTCGAGACCCTGAGGTCGCCAGCTTGAGCACAGTCTTATCTGGTTTAAGCGAAAGCTCACCAGCTTATATCCAAGGTCACTGGCTGGAGCAAGGGCTTACTCGGTCTGCTGAAGGCCCACGGTCAAGGCACATATGAGAAAGCAATCAATAAACAACTAAGGTGTTGCAACGCGCAACGAAAATCTAATGATTGATGCTTCTCATCTCTCTGTTCCTGTCTGTCTGTCCCTGTCTATCCCTCTCTCTGACTCTCTCTCTGTCTCTGAAAAAGAAAAAAAAAGTCCTTAAGACATTTCATTTAGAATTTTTACTTTGCTCAGGGTAATCACTCAGGATTTTTAAAAATTTGCATATGGTTTACATCTTCAAGAATACATTAGAATGTCAAAATATCTATTTAAGAAATCTTTAAAGAGTAAACATGTATCCTTTAATAAAAATAATTAAAAATAATATTCTCATAATTTAATAGAGGAAAGACTTATGCAAAAGAATTAAATATTCCTCCTAATTGATGGGAATAGATATAGTGCTGCCTTTGCACTCTTGTCTAGGATGACAACTTGCTGATCTTTTATTACCATTTTCACTGACAGCCTTTCTCCTATTTCTATCAAGTGGTAGAAATGACAACAACAGACATATATAATTTTTATCATATGAAGTTATATGTATAGGTTTACTAAATTAGCTTTATTGAGATGTATAGTCATTTCTAACATTTATTTAAAGCTTTATTCAGTTAAACATATCTTATACCTGTACATGTATATATGAGCCTGTCAGAGTTGGGTGCTTTGCTTGTATGTGACAACTTCATTAAAAATGACGACGACAACATTTTAGCTGACTTGGAGAGATTTTTACTCTTACTATATAGACTAGTCATTTGACTCGTGAAACTGGTTTCAAAAGGCTTGCAGCATAATGGCTTTGACAAGATGTCACACTGTAAAATGTGGGTGACAAGGTGGATCTCACTGAATAGTGCAAAAACAGATGACATAAATTAATTTCAAAATAACAACTTGATTTTGCTGATAGAGGGAAAAGAACATTGACTGTAACAGGACCATCAAGCATAATCCTAAGGCTTTACAGATACTGAAATAACCAGTTAAGAGAATTTTAAATTTCAGTTTTCATAGAATTGTTGAAGTACTGAGGTGAAAAACTTAAGAAAAACACAGGCAGAAATGTTCATTCGGATTAATACTAGAGAATTTGAATTCTCATATAAACCTCTCAATCACCTGAGAGTTAAAAAAAAACAAGTTGGACTCCCTGAGATTGCCAGGATATTTTCCTTCAATTGTGGTAAAGACTGTTCAATTTTATAACAATTTATTAAGTTGTACAGGTATGAATGTGCAATTAAAAATATATATGCTACATTTTATATTTTTTAATTCATTTATTTCTATATTGCCCTCAGATATCAGTCCAGCACTAAAACTTTCTTCAAGTTTTTCTCTTCTTTGTGAGAAGTAATTAGTGAACAACTAAAGTGACGCAACTACGAGTTGGTGCTTCTCTTCTTTATCTGTTCTTTTCTCTTTTTCTCTCACACACATGCTATTTAAAAAAAGTGTTTCTGTTCCTCATCTAACTCCAGAATCTCAAAAACTGAGGAAATTGAATAATTTCATTTTTATTCTGGTTCTATTTAATCTGTTCAAAAGAATCAGAAACCAAAACTGGTATATTAATTGACTTTTTTTTAATGGAAAACAAATCTTTAAAACCTATTAAGGGACTGAGTTTTATTGACTACGATTTCCTTGGTTTTAGAGGTAAAAATAAACAGAGAATATATTACTGCCATGAAATTATTTCAAAGAAGAGATAAGGAGTACTAAACAAAGTTTCAAGTGCCCTTCTCAAAATAGCTTCTCATTATAAGATTGTTTTCAGGAAACATCTCAATAAATATAAACTGACATTTTTTATTTTGTAAAGACAGTCCATATTATAGCTTAAAATGTCATACTAGACACTGGGCAAAGTGTCCTAGATGAGACAAAAAAAAGGAAATTGTAATTTAGCAATTCATGTTAGCATGACGGTTAACATCATGGTTGATAAAAATAAAGCAGCCATGATTCACAACTTGAGAATTTAATGTTTGTGACCATGCACAAATTATTTGCTTTCTCTAATAAGAACCAAATTAGTATGATTTAATATCAGGAGTCAAACAGTCGTTTAAGTATTAACAAAGTGGGCCTAATATTCTCCTCAGCTCTGCTAAACTTTTTTTTTTTTTTTTATTCATTTTAGAGAGGAGAGAGAGAGAGAGAGGAGAGAGAGACAGGGGGGAGGAGCTGGAAGCATCAACTCCCATATGTGCCTGACCAAGCAAGCCCAGGGTTTTGAACCGGCGACCTCAGCATTTCCAGGTCGACGCTTTATCCACTGCGCCACCACAGGTCAGGCCACTGCTAAACTTTAGACTGTTATTTTTCTATTTCTTGTCCCGTGACCTCCATTTATTTAATATATATATATATCTGAAAATTCTTTCTTAGCCCCTTTGACAGGTACATCTTTTATTCATCCATTCATAAATTGACAGATATTTAGTTGTTTTCATAATTTGGCTATTGTGAATAATGCTGAAATTAACCTGGGGTTGCAGGTTAATCTTAACAGATATCTATTTTTTATTTTTATTTATTTTTGAGATATACCAGAAGCAGGATGGTGAATCATATTGTAATTCTATTTTTGAGGAACCTCCATACTCTTTCCCATAGTGTTGTACCAATTTATAATCTAATCAATAGTGCACACGAGTTCTTTCTTTCCCAAATCTTTGCCAATATTTGTCGTCTTTTCTCTTTTTTGAAAAATTTTATTTAGACAATTAATTTTAACAGAGTGACATTGGTCAACTAGAGTACATAGATTAGAGAAAACATCTCCACACCATTTTGACATTTGAATACGTTGTATACTTATCACCCAAAGTCAAATCGTCCTCCATCACATTTTATTTGTTTTTTATGGCCTTTCCTCCCTGCAATCCCTCCTCTCCTTCCTTCCCTTCCCCCTGGTAACTGCTGCACTGTTATCTATGTCCATGAGTCTCAATTTTGCATCCCATTTATGTATGGAATCAAAAGAGGTCTTAGTTTTTTCTGATTTACTTATTTCACTCAGTATAATGTTATCAAGGTCCATCCATGTTGTTGTAAATCAGGGGTAGTCAACCTTTTTATACCTACAGCCCACTTTTGTATCTCTGTTAGTAGTAAAATTTTCTAACTGCCCACCAGTTTCACAGTAATGGTGATGGTTAGTGATGTTGAACACCTTCTCATGTACCCGTTGGACACCTGTCTGTCTTCTTTGGAAAAATGTCTATTCAGCTTCTGGCCATTTTAAAAAAATGTTTCTTTCTTTTTTAGTGACAGAGACAGAGAGAGAGACAGAGAGAGACAGAGAGAGGGACAGATAGAGCCAGATAGACAGGAAGGGAGATGAGAAGCATCAATTCTTTGTTGAGGCTTATTTGTTGTTCATTGATTGCATTCTCATATGTGCCATGATTAGGCGGCTACAGCATAGTACTGGCTCAAGACTGTGACCTTGGGCTCAAGCCAGAGACTTTGGGCTCAAGCAAGCAACCACGGGGTCATGTCTATGATCACACACTCAAGCCAGTGTCTCCACACTCAAGATGGTGAGCCTGTGCTCAAGCTGGCAACCTTGAGGTTTCAAACCTGGGTCTTCTGGATCTCAGTCCTATGCTCTATCCACTGCACCACTGCCTGGTTAGGCTTTCTGGCCATTTTTTAAATCAAGTTGTTTGTTTTCATTGTTGCATTGAGTCATATAAATTCTTTATATGTTTTAAATATTAATCTTTATATAAGATTTGTAACAAAATATTTTCTCCCATCCTACAGTTTGGCTTTTTAATTTACTGATTGGTTTTTGTTGTTGTTGTGCAGAAGCTTTTGTGTTTTATAGTCTCACTTGTTAAGTTTTGTTTTAGTTGTCAGCTCTGTTCCTGCCTTGGCAAAAAAAAAAGGGGGGGGAATCATTGCCAAAACCAATGTTAAAAAGCTTCATTCCTACATTTGCTTCTATGAGATATATGATCTTATTTCAAATCTTAAATGCATCTTGAGTTAACTTTGAATGGTGTATGATAGGGGCTTACATTTATTTTTTTTTTCATGCAAGTATTTATTCAGCTCTCCTGCCACCTTTTGTTGAAGTAACTATTATTTCTTTATTTAGTTTTCTTGGTTCCATTGCCAAATATTAATTGACAACATATGTGGGTGTTTTCTTCTGAAATCTTTACACTGTTCCATTGGTTTACATGTCTATTTTTATGCCAGTACCATATTGTTTAATTACTATAGCTGTTTAGTATATTTTGAAACCAGAAAATCAGGTAATAATTCCAGCTTTCTTCTTCTTTTCCAGGATGCCTAAGTCTATTTGAGATATTTTATTGTTTCATACAAATTTTAGGACCTTTTTTCACTTTTGTGAAAAAATGCCATTGGAATCTTGAAAGGGACTGAGCTGAATCTAGACAACTTTGGGTAGTTTCAACATTTTAACAGTATTTATTCTTCTGATCTATGAATGTGGGATATATTTTTAGTTGTTTGTATCTTCTTTAATTATGTTATTACAATTTATAATTTTTATTGTACAGATCTTTCATTTCCCTGGCTGAAGTTATTTCTAAGTATTTTATTGTTTTTGATGCTATTGCAAGTGAGATTATTTTCTTTATTCCTTTCTTGGAATAAACTGAAGATATTTCATTATTAGTGTATAGGAATACAGTTGATTTTTATATTTTGATTTTATATCCTGCAATGTTATGGAACCTGCTTGATTAGCTTCAACAGTTTATTGGTACCTAAATGCTTTTTTCCAGCTTTACAACACTGGACTGCCTTTCTCAAGGAACTAGAAGCCAGTCCTTTGAAATGTGTTATCAAGAACATACTTAAAAAATATCATAGATATAAATATATAACATGAAATAATGAAATACAGAGAAGAAAACACAGGTACTAAACCTATGGACCTTGGTCTTGGCAAAGGTTTTATGGATTTTACTTTAATTAAGTGGAAATAAAGGCAACAGTAAATGAATGGAACTATATCCAATAAAACAACTTACACAGCAAAAGAAACTGCCAACAATAACAATAAAAAGGTAACTAACTGAATAGAAGAAAATATTTACAAATAGCAGTTTTGATAAGAGGTTAATACTCAAATTACATAAGAACTCATACAACCTAATACCAAAAGAAATAAACAATCTAATTTAAAGATAGGCAGAGGACCTGAGAGGAAACTTCTCCCAAGAGGACATCCAAATGGCTAACAGATATATAAAATAATGCTCAGCTTTACTAGCTGTTAGGGAATTGTAATCCCAACTACATATAATAAGATACCACTTCATACTTGTTAGAATAGCTATCATCAACAAGAGAAGCAATACATGTTAGAAAGGTTATGGAGAAAAAAGAAACATCATTCACTGCTAATGGGAATTTAAACTAGGACACCCACTATGGAAAACAGTATAAAAGTTTCTCAAAAAATTATGAATACAGTTACCACATGATTGAGCAAACCCTCTTTTGGGTATCTACCTAAAAAATTCATTGGTAAGGATATATGCATAGCTATGTTCATTGCAGCATTATCCATGCTGGCCAAGACATGCGAATAACCTAAGTGTTATTTTCTAGATGATTGGATAAAAAGGTGTGGTATGTATATACAATGGCATACTATTCAGCCACAAGAAAAGATAAAATACTGTCATTGTGACAACATGAGTGGATCTTGAGAATATGCTAAACAAGTATAAGTCAGACAGAAAAGGTTAAGAACTATATAATTTTACTCATAAGAGGGATGTAAAGCTGAAAGCAACAAATGAACAAATTATAAATTAACAAATAAAATATCATAGATACAGACAATGGTGTTAGTGTACTAAAGGGTAAAGGAAGTCAAATATATGATGACAGAAGAAGATTTGACTTTGGATAGCAAAAACACAATGCAATATACATATGATGTATTATATAACTGTATACCTGAAACCTATATAGTTTTATTAATTATCATCCCAATAAATTTAATTTAAAAAAGAAAATAACAATCCTATTTCCCAATTTCTGTGGATAAGTAGGAGCCTAATTTGTATGAGTACTGTGCTTAAAATTGTCCAGTTTCCTTCTGTCACAAAGATACAAGAAAATTTAATCTTTTTTTAGTAAGACAAATTAGCAAGTACAAATAAACTATGATTCTCTTTACACAGGTACTTAAAGCTTTCCTAGTCTTTGTTTCAGCAGAGTTGAGTTGGGACTGTATTCTTTTTTTTTTTTTTTTTTTTTTATAATTTTATTTTTTTAATGGGGTGACATCAATAAATCAGGATACATATCTTCAAAGATAACAAGTCCAGGTTATCTTGTCGTTCAATTATGTTGCATACCCACCACCCAAAGTCAGATTGCCCTCTGTCACCTTCTATCTTGTTGTCTTTGTGCCCCTCCCACCCCCTATCCCTCTCCCATTCCCCCCTCCCCCCCCCGTAACCACCACACTCTTGTCAATGTCTCTTAGTTTCAGTATTATGTCCCACCTACGTATGGAATAATACAGTTCCTGTTTTTTTCTGATTTACTTATTTCGCTTCGTATCATGTTATCAAGATCCCACCATTTTGCTGTAAATGTTCCGATGTCATCATTTCTTATGGCTGAGTAGTATTCCATAGTGTATATGTGCCACATCTTCTTTATCCAGTCATCTATTGATGGGCTTTTTGGTTGTTTCCATGTCCTGGCCACTGTGAACAATGCTGCAATAAACATGGGGCTGCATGTGTCTTTACGTATCAATGTTTCTGAGTTTTGGGGATATATACCCAGTAGAGGGATTGCTGGGTCATAAGGTAGTTCTATTTTCAGTTTTTTGAGGAACCACCATACTTTCTTCCATAATGGTTGTACTACTTTACATTCCCACAGTGTATGAGGGTTCCTTTTTCTCCACAGCCTCTCCAACATTTGCTATTACCTGACTTGCTAATAACAGCTAATCGAACAGGTGTGAGGTGGTATCTCATTGCCGTTTTGATTTGCATTTCTCTAATAGATAAAGAAGATGAGCATCTTTTCATATATCTGTTGGCCATTTGTATTTCTTCCTGGGAGAAGTGTCTATTCATATCCTCTTCCCATTTTTTTATTGGATTGTTTGTTTGTTTGTTGTTGAGTTTTATGAGTTCTTTGTATATTTTGGATATTAGGCCCTTATCTGAGCTGTTGTTTGAAAATATCATTTCCCATTTAGTTGGCTTTCTGTTTATTTTGTTATCAGTTTCTCTTGCTGAGCAAAAACTTCTTAGTCTGATGTAGTCCCATTCATTAATTTTTGCCTTCACTTCTCTTGCCATTGGAGTCAAATTCATAAAATGCTCTTTAAAACCCAGGTCCATGAGTTGAGTACCTATGTCTTCTTCTATGTACTTAATTGTTTCAGGTCTTATGTTTAGATCTTTGATCCATTTTGAGTTAATTTTTGTACAGGGAGAGAGATTGTAGTCCAGTTTCATTCTTTTGCATGTGGCTTTCCAGTTTTCCCAGCACCATTTATTGAAGAGGCTTTCTTTTCTCCATTGTGTGTTGTTGGCCCCTTTATCAAAAATTATTTGACTATATATATGTGGTTTTATTTCTGGACTTTCTATTCTGTTCCATTGGTCTGAGTGTCTATTTTTCTGCCAATACCATGCTGTTTTGATTGTCGTGGCCCTATAATAGAGTTTGAAGTCAGGTATTGTTATGCCCCCAGCTTCATTCTTTTTCTTTAGGATTGCTTTGGCTATTCGGGGTTTTTTATAGTTCCATATAAATCTGATGATTTTTTGCTCTATTTCTTTAAAAAACGTCATTGGAAGTTTGATGGGAATTGCATTAAATTTGTATATTGCTTTGGGTAATATAGCCATCTTGATTATATTTATTCTTCCTAGCCAAGAACAAGGTATATTCTTTCATCTCATTATATCTTTTTTGATTTCCCTTAACAATGGTTTATAGTTTTCATTATATAAGTCCTTTACATTCTTTGTTATGTTTATTCCTAAGTATTTTATTTTTTTTGTTGCAATCGTGAAGGGGATTATTCTTTTGAGTTCCTTCTCAGTTGTTTCATTGTTGGCATATAGAAAGGCTATTGACTTCTGTATGTTAATTTTGTATCCTGCGACCTTACTGTATTGGCTTATTGTTTCTAGTAGTCTTTTTGTGGATTCTTTGGGGTTTTCGATGTATAGGATCATATCATCTGCAAAAAGAGATACCTTTACTTCTTCTTTTCCGATATGGATGCCTTTTATTTCTTTGTCTTGTCTGATTGCTGTGGCGAGAACCTCTAGTACCACATTAAATAAGAGTGGAGAGAGTGGACAACCCTGTCTTGTTCCTGATTTAAGGGGGAAAGCCTTCAGTTTAGTGCCATTTAATATGATGTTAGCTGATGGTTTATCATATATGGCCTTTATCATGTTGAGATATTTTCCTTCTATACCCATTTTGTTGAGAGTCTTAAACATAAAATTGTGTTGTATTTTATCGAAAGCCTTTTCTGCATCTATTGATAAGATCATGTGATTTTTGTTCTTTGTTTTGTTGATATGGTGTATTACATTAACCGTTTTACGTATGTTGAACCATCCTTGAGATTCTGGGATGAATCCCACTTGATCATGATGTATTATTTTTTTAATATGTTGTTGTATTCGATTTGCTAGTATTTTGTTTAGTATTTTAGCATCTGTATTCATTAGTGATATTGGTCTGTAGTTTTCTTTTTTTGTGCCATCCTTGCTTGGTTTTGGGATGAGGGTTATGTTGGCCTCATAAAATGTGTTTGGAAGTATTGCTTCTTCTTCAATTTTTTGGAAGACTTTGAGTAGAATAGGAACCAAGTCTTCTTTGAATGTTTGATAAAATTCGCTGGTATAGCCATCAGGGCCTGGACTTTTATTTTTGGGGAGGTTTTTAATGGTTTTTTCTATTTCTTCTCTACTGATAGGTCTGTTTAGGCTTTCTGCTTCTTCTTGACTCAGTCTAGGAAGGTTGTATTTTTCTAGGAATTTATCCATTTCTTCTAGGTTGTTGAATTTAGTGGCATAAAGTTTTTCATAGTATACTACAATAATTCTTTGTATATCTACAGTGTCCGTGGTGATTTCTCCTCTTTCATTTTGGATTTTGTTTATATGAGTTCTTTCTCTTTTTTCCTTGGTAAGTCTTGCCAAGGGTTTGTCAATTTTGTTGATCTTTTCAAAGAACCAGCTCCTTGTTCTATTAATTTTTTCTATAGTTTTTCTGTTCTCTAATTCATTTATTTCTGCTCTGATTTTTATTATTTCCTTTCTTCGGCTGGTTTTGGGTTGTCTTTGTTCTTCTTTTTCTAGTTCCTTAAGGTGGGAAGTTAAGTGGTTCACTTGGGCTCTCTCTTGTTTGTTCATATATGCCTGAAGCGATATGAACTTCCCTCTTATCACTGCTTTTGCTGCATCCCATAGATTCTGATATGTCGTATTGTCATTTTCATTAGTCTGTATATATCTTTTGATCTCTGCACTTATTTCTTCTTTGACCCATTCATTTTGTAAAAGTATGTTGTTTAGTTTCCACATTTTTGTGGGATTTTTTTCTTCTTTTTTGCAGTTGAATTCTAGTTTCAAGGCTTTATGATCAGAAAATATGCTTGGTACAACTTCAATTTTTCTGAATTTGCTGATGTTGTTTTTGTGGCCCAACATATGGTCAATTCTTGAGAATGATCCATGTACACTGGAGAAAAATGTATACTCAGTCACTTTGGGATGAAATGTCCTGTAGATGTCTATCATATCCAGGTGCTCTAGTGTTGTGTTTAAGGCCACTATGTCTTTGTTGATTCTCTGTTTGGATGACCGATCTAGAGCCGTCAGCGGTGTATTGAGGTCTCCAAGTATGATTGTATTTTTGTCAGTTTTTGTGTTAAGATCAATAAGTAGCTGTCTTATATATTTTGGTGCTCCTTGGTTTGGTGCATATATATTAAGAATTGTTATGTCTTCTTGATTCAGTGTCCCCTTAGCCATTATGAAATGGCCATTTTTGTCTCTGAGTACTTTTGCTGTCTTGTAGTCAGCATTATCCGATATGAGTATTGCTACACCTGCTTTTTTTTGGATGTTATTTGCTTGGAGTATTGTTTTCCAGCCTTTCACTTTGAATTTGTTTTTATCCTTGTTACTTAGATGAGTTCCCTGTAGGCAGCATACAGTTGGATTTTGTTTTTTAATCCATTCTGCTACTCTGTGCCTTTTTATTGGTGAGTTTAATCCGTTTACATTTAGTGTAATTATTGATACTTGTGAGTTCCCTATTGCCATTTTATATCTTGCTTTCTGTTAGTTTCGTGTCTTGTTTGATCCTTCTCTTTCGTTTTTCTATCTTTTGTTTTTATTTGGTTGTATTCTATACATCTTTCCTCTGTTGCTATCTTTTTTATCTCATGTGCTTCTGTGGTGGTTTTTTCAATGGTGGTTACCTTTGAGTAATGAAAAGGGTCCCTACCCTGTTCATTGTAGCAAACTATTTTGTGAGTACTTTTGCACTCCATCGTCCTTTGCTACTGTTAATCTCCGTCTTCTCCCCCTTTCTTTTTGTTGTTGTCACAGTTTAAATTTGGTTTTATTGTGTTCTTCTTGGAGCTTTTACTTGTGGCTCTGTTTTTTTTTGTTCTTTGTATCTGATTGGAGAACCCCCTTTAGTAATTCCTGGAGTGGGGGTTTTCTCATGATAAATTCCCTCATCTTTTCTGTATCTGTGAATGTTTTTATTTCTCCTTCGTATTTGAAGGATAGCTTTGATGGGTATAGTATTCGTGGCTGAAAGTTCCTCTCTTTCAGGACTTTAAATATTGGGGTCCACTCTCTTCTAGCTTGTAGAGTTTCTGCTGAGAAATCTGATGATAATCTAATGGGCCTTCCTTTATATGTTGTATTCTTCTTTTCCCTGGCTGCCTTGAGAATTTTTTCTTTGCTGTTGGTTTGTGTCAATTTCATTATGATATGCCTTGGAGTAGGTTTGTTGGGGTTAAGAAAACTTGGAGTTCTGTTTGCTTCTTGAACTTGAGGCTTTAGTTCTTTCCACAGGCTTGGGAATTTCTCATCTATTATTTGTTTGAGTATGTTCTCCATTCCATTTTCTCTCTCTTCTCCCTCTGATATACCTATTATTCTTATGTTATTCTTTTTGATGGAGTCAGATAATTCTTGTAGGGCTATCTCATTTTTTTTAATTTTTGAGTCTCTTTCTTCTTCTCTCTGTTGTGCCTCAAGTTGCTTGTCTTCTATTTCACTAATCCTCTCTTCTATCTGACCTGTTCTATTAGCTAAGCTTGTTACTTCGTTTTTCAGCTCGTGAATTGAGTTTTTCATCTCTGTTTGATTTGTTTTTATAGTTTCAATTTCCTTGGACATATATTCTTTGTGTTCATTGAGTTGTTTTCTGAGCTCCCTACATTGCCTTTCTGCGTTTTCTTGTATATCTCGGAGGATTTTTAGGATTTCTATCTTGAATTCCCTGTCATTTAGCTCCAAGGTTTCCAATATATTAAATTTTTTCTCCATAGATTTTTCCTCATCTAGCTGTGTTACCTCTCTTTCTTTTGTATCCATGATATTCGATTTTCTCTTCCTTAATGGCATCTGAGGGTGGTTTTGTTGATAGTATTAATGAGATTTAATAAAGAATAAAAAGTTAAAAAAATAAAAAAATAAATAAAAAATCAAAAAGAGTTGTTTTTTTTTTAAAAAAATAATAATGAAATAAAGAAAAATAAAATAAAATAAAAATTTTTAAAAAAAGGAAATTATTCCCCCCCTCCTTTTTTCCTCTCCTCTCCTCTTCCCTCTTTCTTGAGAAAATCTTGTGGTGGACTGTGAGTTATAACAAACAATGCCTGTGATGGAGGGCCTGAACTGGGGAAAAGTAATAAAGGGGCAAAAAAGAAAAAAAGAAAAAAAAAAAAAAAGAGCGTATGGACCCACAAAAAGCAAATAAGGAAAAAATTTGGGTCAAGAATAAAATGATTTGCTTTTAGGTGTTGGTTGTCTAAGAGTTATGATGAGAGGAATAAGAGGAAAACGGAAAAATGGGGGACAAATTAAAAACTTACTATTGTATTTAGTGGAACAAGAACTAGATAATATGGAGAGCCAGGGATGGGAGCACTGCTAGTGAGTTAAAAAGGTGAAGTAAAAACCCCCCAAAATGCCACAAACATAGGTTTGAGTCCCAGATAAGATAATTTGTTTGTTATTGAGGTTTGAATGAGAGGAGATGTAAAGGAGAAAGGAAGAAACTAATATAGAGGGAGAAAAGAAAGAGAGAGAGAGAAAAAAAAGAGGGAACCACTAAAAGAAGAAAAAAGAAAGGAGAGAGAGAGAGTTAAGGGTTTTGGAGTGCAACCCTCATAGAGAGAAAGGAAGAGAAGAGAAAAGATAATGGGAGATGTAACACTTATGGGTAGTGTAGTTCAAGGAGAGGAGAGAGTAAGACCAGTAGAGAGTTAATCGGTCAAATTGGAGGAAGAAAAAAAGTATCAAGAATGAAGATAAGAGAAACAAACGAACAAATATAATAAAATGTGATAGGTTATAAAGTCTGCAGATTATTCTTGATTTTGAGAGGTTATCTTCTTGCTTTTTCTTTTCTCTCCCTCTTCCTGGTTGGTGACTCTGTACCCCGGGTTCTGCCCCTTTGGCACGCTCAGGTAGAGGCTTGCAGTTGATAAGTCTCTATGGCAATGCCATGTATTGTGCTTTAGTCTCGTGGGAGTCGAGGCTCATTAGCATTTATAGGCTCCGACAGTGAGAGAGTCCGTGTTCCTGGAGCCTTTCTCCTAGTCTTTCCTTCCTCAATTAGTAGCCTGATAATCCAGCTATGGGGTTGCTGCTGCCTCTGCCTGGATAGTAAGAGGCTCAAAGAGCTGGCAACTCCCCACTCTATTTCCACTCAGCACAGGGCTCTGGGTAAGGCTCAGTCAGTCAGAGCTGCTAGCATAATCAGGCGGGCTTTCCGCCCACTCAAAGACCACTGGCTCTGCCACTCTGTCCGGTAACACAAGCGGGCGCCCACTTCTGGGGGGCGCTTGGAGGAAACTCTCACTCACTGTCTGCGACCAGGATATCCAGCCAGCAGTCTCACGCTCTGAGTGTAACCCCCAACCGCAGGGAAAAGTTGCAGCGTTGGAATTGAGTCTCGCTCCGTCCCGTGCGCGGCTTTTGCAAGGCGCTGGGGCGGCTCGAGATTCCGCTTTGGCCCACACAAAGGCCCCTGACTCTGCCCCTCTCTGCGATAACACGGGCGCGCACTGCGGAGGCACTCGGAGGAATCGCTCACTCCTTATCTGCGCGCGCACACCAGGATATGAGGCCGGCCGCGGTTCCCTCTGAGTGAAACCCTCACCAGCATGGAAAATCTCCACCGTTGGTAGTAGTTCTCACTCCCTCCCGTGCGTGGCTTTCCCAGGGCGCTGGGGCTGCCCAGAGACTCTGTCCTCGGCCCACAGAAAGGCCTCTGACCCTGCCTCTCCGTGGGGCAACACGGGCACCCACTCTCGGGGCCTAGGAAGAAATTCTCGCCCACTAACTGCGCACCGACCAGGAGACCGGGTAAAATGGCCGCTCCGCTTGTCTTTCTTTGTTTGGGTTTGGCGCGAGTGTTAGCTTGTATTGCCCGGGTTGCCACAGGATCAGATTTTCCTCGGCTTGGATCTGTGTGCCACAGCCTGGTTCGGCCGTTTGTGCCGCGGCGGCCTGGATCTATTCACCCCCTTTGCCCGCCTCAGTTTCTATATTCACAGTTACCAGAGAAAGCCGCCCTGTTTAGGTTAGTGAGGAAGGTGGAGCATTTCTTACTCCCTTTTTCCTTCGGGGTTTGGTTATATATTTAGCCAATTTTTCACTCAATCATACCTTTGGGTGTATTGCGAAGCATCTGGAAGCTCCAAGTATAGGTTTTTCTGTTTCTGGTTGAAGATCTTGTTGAGTTTTGGGGGAGATTTATCGGTATCGCTTCCTACCCCGCCATTACTCTGACGTCATTGGGGACTGTATTCTAATGTTCCTCCTCTATTGTAATAGTTTTGAAGAAAGTCTTCTTTGACTGTTTAACTTCATGAGGTACAATTTTTGTTTTGAAAATATCTTAGTTGTAAAATCTCATTTAATGCACACAACAACTCAGTAACAAGGGAGCCATGTATAGTTATCCCTCTTAATGTTTTGTTAAAAAATTTGTACCTAAAATTATTAAAGAAACTTGGAATTTAATCCAGGTAGTCAAACTTGAGAGCTTATATCATTAACAACTACATTATTCTGCCTTTCTAACTTAATTTTCTTCATCTGAAAAATAAGTATAATGATATTTACATAAAATTATTTTAAAGTAATAAACACTGTACAGTGCTGATCAAGCACACTAAACACTATAGATATTATTAGTAATATATTTTAATTAATATGAATCATTATCAATGTATTTTAATAATAGTAAATTACAAACTGTTGATATAAAATAATTCCAATATCTTTCTTTCCTTAACAAATCAAAAAATTACTCTAAGATAATCATTTTTAACTAAGTCAAGTCCAGAATTTAGGTGATTTAATATCTTAGTATACTTTAAAGAGTATTAAAAAACATTCCAAAAAATTGTTATATCTTTAGCATAGACAGATTCTTTACTTCTATCCCATGTTTTTTAATAAAAATGAGTAATATATAAGCAGCTAATGAGTTTCAAGTCTGAGGCTGATTTTCTAACATCTTACTTACTCTTGGAGAAAGACAATTTCTTTAGTCTAAATATAGATACACTCTTCAAGCAACTGCAACAACACAAATACATCTATGAAGAGATTATTTCACAAAACAAAATATACACTAGCTAAATTGTCAAGCCATGTGCATAAACAATGTTCAGTTCTATGAAAGAGTGACATATAAACTGCTCCTCATTTTTGTCTTTGAGTGCTTCATTATCAAAACATTGAGAGGAGAGAGAGAGAGAGAGTCTATGTGCACACATGCGTGTGTAGGGAAGGCAAGCTGGAGTAAAGGGAAGAAATAGCCAAGGGAAAAAATATTTCTTTCTTCCTAAGTAATGATGATGCACTCCAGGAAATCAAAAGAGTTATTATTAAAAACTACAAGATAAGCAATTTTGATAACAAGCAGCTGTATAAATGTTTAATGCTTTTTATTGCTATGCAAGGTAGTTTAGACTCTAGCAGTCTGGGAGCAGAATGTCCCAGATTCACTATCTTTGTTCTGAATCTGCCTATCACCAACCTTTCCTGTGCTGGGTTCACTAAACTGACAAGGAGCTTTATATCTGTATAATTCATATCTCAAAAAGGTCAAATATATTATCCTTGGGCATAAGAAAGTGGTTTACCTTTGTGAAATAAAGCTGAAGCAGGATGCTTTAGCAAAATAGCACCATGAGCGAATGAAGACTTGTACTTTCTGCTTTTGTGAAAACTCAAACTCTTAGTGTTTTTGCTAAAGATCTGCAATCTCAATTTAACAATGCCTTCTCCTGTGGAGTTTTGAAATGAAGTGCTTTTTTTTTCTTTAATTCTCAAATTATTTATTTTTCAACCAAATTCAGAAATTGCTTTGGACAACATTATATTGTATCTGAGTCCTGAAAAAGAGAGATTTAGAGAACCCCTGAAAATATTTTGTGTTCAGGTAAAGATTTAGTGAAAGGAATTCTCCTTTCCTATAGGACTTAAATAATATTCACAAAATCCCCCTGCATTGTCTATGACAATGCCAGGCATAGACTGTTCAAATTCCCATTGTTTGCTTCATTAACATTAGCTGAACCATTTGCCTATGCTGATCAATTAAAACAAAGGCTTATTAATGGACAGACTAAGTAGACTTTTCTCTTCCTTTGACTCTCAATCTTTGATTCACTCTCAGCCTTAGCTAGCATACAATCTTTTCATCAGGGTCTCTCTGGAGAATGGACCAACCTTATTCCTTTATCAACTTTGATCATACCACTCTTTCTTCACACACCCTCACACCCCATTTGGTCTACTCTTGTCTACTCTTACTTATAAATGATCGTTGTTTTCTACCTAATCTTTGAGATGTTTACAAATCTCTTTTTATAATAATCTCACTTCCCTCATTACAATAGTACTCCACACATTTAGTGTAGTAATCCTTTTGTTTTGTTTTTTGTTGGTTGTTTTTTTTTCATTTTTCCGAAGCTGGAAACGGGGAGGCAGTCAGACTCCCGCATGCGCTCGACCGGGATCCACCCAGCATGCCCACCAGGGGGCGATGCTTTGCCCCTCTGGAGCATCTGTTGCATCCAGAGCCATTCTAGCACCTGAGGCAGAGGCCACAGAGCCATCCCCAGTGGCCTGACCATCTTTGCTCCAATGTAGCCTCGGCTGCGGGAGGGGAAGAGAGAGACAGAGAGGAAGGAGAGGGGGAGGGGTGGAGAAGCAGATGGGCGCCTCTCCTGTGTGCCCTGGCCGGGAATCGAACCCGGGACTCCTGCATGCCAGGCCGACACTCTACCACTGAGCCAACCGGCCAGGGCCAGTAGTAATCCTTTTGAAAAAAACTCTTCTTACCTAAGACGACATTTGTTTTTACCAGACACTTTGCATATATAATTATTTAATTAAAGATTAAAATCATAGCATGTAAGAGCTTGAAGAAGCCTCAGAGTTAATGGTCTCAGTTTTTCATATTTTAATATGCATAGCAATCACTAAGGGGAATATTATAATTGAATAGAACTAGGACATATTACTTAAAACAAAGGTTTCAGATCAGGTGTTCATTGAACATATTGGGAAATACTAATTTTCAAATGCCTACCTTTGCAGATATAAAATGAAGATTACATGACTTAACTAAAGAAAATATAGCTAATCAGTGAACCTGGTTTGGACTTTTTTCTCAAGCTAGTATGTGTCACATATTACAATACTGTCCCTGTAATGTAAAAAAAAAGTCATAACATTATTTTCTAATAAAAGCTTGATAATACAGTGGCACCCCCTTATATGTGAGGGATACATTCCAAAGTCCCCAGTGGATGCTTGCAATCACATGTAGTACCAAACCTTACATATATTATATTATTTCCTATGCATGCATATCTATGATAAAGTTTAACATAAATTTGGAACAGTAAGAGGTAAACAGCAATAACTACAATAAAATAGGACAATTATCACAATATGCATATAAAACTTAAGTGAATGTGCCGTTATTGACTAAAAGAAGGTTTATTTAAATACAAGCACTGTGATACTGTAACAATCGATCTGATCACCAAGATGCTAGTAAGTGACTAATGGGTGGGAAGCATATACAAGGTGGATATGCTGGACAAAGGGATATTTTAAGTCAGGTGGAACAGAGTAAGATGGCACACAATGCCATAAGAATGTGTGCAATTTAAAACTTATAAATTGTCTAATTTGGTAATTTCACATTTAATACTATTGGGCCATGGATTTTCTTAGTTAACTAAATTGGCATACTGCTGTACGCCATAGGATAGACATTTTTCTTAGAGCATATGAAACAATAGGAAGCCCTCTAGACATGTTGGCACACTGGCATTAATTATTAAGTGCTAATTAGTAGCATCACACATTGAGTACTATAGTTGATTATCATCAAACTGATTTTGAATATATATTTTAAGCCTTGATTTACACCTTTGGGATATATTAAGATACCAACAATCTTATCTCTTAAGAATATATATAGCTTGGCTCTACTGATTACTATTCTATTCAGTTAGTTTTAAAACTATACATTATTTTAAATAACACAGATAGACAAATAGCTTTAAATTTAAATATTCACTTTTTATATAAAAATTAGGTTCTCCCCTTAATGAAGAACAAAAGTGACAATTTCCTAGGGCCCAATTAGATGCAGATGATGACATTAAAACACAGAGAGCTCTCCAGGAACTTAAAATAATAAAGAAGGTTGCTATTTTAACACAATGGATTTTTTTTTAATTTTTAAGTGAAAAAAGGGTGTATCTTTGCCTGATTTTGCTTCTCTATTTTTTTCCTTACCTTTGCTGCTTTTTAAAGATCAGAATGTGTTTCAGGTTCCATAAAAAATACCATATAGTAATTCGTGAAGGAATGGCTTTGCAAATTGGCACTGTTTAATCATTCACTTTTCAGTAGCTGAATCTAGCTGTTCACAAAATTGAGGACAAGAATTGTCAAAAGATCAGTGAGTTTACAAGTAGAAACCATTTCTAGGAATAAATCTCTTATAGAGGAACCAACTCTGTATAGTTCCTATTATAATAGCTATATATTATACAAATAAATCAGTATAAAAATACAAACAATAGAAACTTCTTTTCTGGTATCATTTTACAACATTTCTGTGAATACTAATTGACCTTTGAGCGTTAACTCTAGGAAAGTCCAATTCTTTATTAGAAGTCAGCTTACAAGAGTAATGGCAGAATTAGATACTCCTGCTCTCTTTCTTTGAAAATTCAACAAGCCGAACAGCTATAATACAGCAAATCAACCCCTGCTAGGCTTGCAGGCATGCTTGAAAGATCTTCACACTGAAAGAACTAAAGGTGGGAAGGTTTGAGAAGGGGAGTGGAAGATAGGACACACTCACTGTTGGTTCTGGGGAAGAGAGAGGCCTAGAATGTCCCGTTATCATCCACTGGGGCTCTGGAGAGGAAAAAAGCTCAAACAGTTTGGGTTTTATCTACACTCTCTGAAAAGGGGAGAAGCCCAGAATGTATTGATTTTTCTTTGCAGGAGCCATGGAGAGCAAAGCCCAGAATGACTGGCTCTCCTTCTGCTGGGAGAAATAGGTGAGACTGAGGGGCAGAGAGGAAGTTAGTGAACCAAAGCACCAGCAGAATGAGGGATCATGGCCAGTGTTCTCCTGGTTTTCCCACAGCCTGCACTCAGCTCAGAGACAGAGAAAACCAAAATGCAGCCCTCCACCCCAGCCTCACAAGTTCATCCTCCTTCATGTCATGGGATATGGATAGTGGCAAGGACAGACCCTACAACTAACTCTTCAGACCTATTCTCTATCCTGAAAAAGAGGTGCTCTGTGTATGATCTCCCAGTCTGTTGAGACATGAAGAGGAGCACCCAGAGACCTGAGATCACTATTACTAATGCCATAAAGCCTAAAGCCCTAATAAAATGCCACAACCACCTTGGCAACTACAGCCCTGCTTACATCATTGCAACAGCAACATCTAAGTGGAAGGCAGCCCAGGAATTTCACAAAGCTAAATTTTATAACACACCACCACCATTGAAAGAAAAAAGAAAAAGACTCTCTAAACTGAAATATTTTATTCCTTTTTTTCTTTTTCTTCTTTGAAATTTTATTT
Source organism: Saccopteryx bilineata (assembly GCF_036850765.1). NCBI lineage: Eukaryota > Metazoa > Chordata > Mammalia > Chiroptera > Emballonuridae > Saccopteryx > Saccopteryx bilineata. The sequence goes on along the minus strand of NC_089491.1, from coordinate 72,630,193 downwards.
TTATATTTTATTCTTATTTTTTGGGGTGTTTTGTTTTGATTCTTTTTCTTTTTCTCTTTTTGTGTTTTTTCTTTTTTACATGTTCTTATAAACTTTTTTTTATATTTTTCATTTTTATTTTATTTTTTAGTTGTTTTTTGTTAGAGTTCTTAACAATAACACTCTCAAATGCCATCAAGGAAGAAAAACAATTGAATACCCTGGCTACATAAGACAGAGACATAATTCCAGAAAGAAAATAAAAAATACTCATGAAAATATCTAAATTACATGGAACCCTTAGAGTTACATGATAGAGAATACAAAGTTAAAATTCTAAAAATACTTAATGAAATGCAAGAAAACACTAATAAGAAATGTAATGAGTTTAAATGCAAATTAAAGAACAAAATTTGTACTTCACCAAGGATATTGAAACTTTGTAAAAGAATCAAACAATGACAAACTCAGTACATGAACTGAAAACTGAGCTAGCAAGTGTAGCTAATAAAATGTCCAGAGGAGGAGAGAATCAGTGATACCAAAGACAGGTAAAAAGAGCCCTGGCCAGTTGGTTGAGTGGTAGAGCATTGGTCCAGTATGTGGATGTTCTGGGTTGGATTCCCAGTCAGGGTACACATGAGAAGGGCCTATCTGCTTCTCCACCCTTCCCTGTCTCCTTTCTCTCTCCCTTTCCCTCCTGCAGCCAAGGCTCTATTGGAGAAAAGTTGGCCTGGACATTGAGGATATCTCTATAGACTCTGCCTCAGATGCTAGAATGGCTCTGGTTGCAACAGAGTGATGCTCCAGATGGCAGAGCATCACCCCCTGGTGGGATTCCCGGGTGGACCCCAGTTGGGTGCATGCAGAAATCTGTCTCTCTGCCTCCCTGCTTCTCACTTCAAAAATAAATAAATAAATAAATAAAGACAGGTAACAAGAGATGCTATAGAGATGAGAGAGATTAGAAATTAAAAATAATAATAATAGAGCTCTACAAGAATTGTCTGACTCCATCAGAAAGATTAATATAAGAATAATGGATATATTAAAAGAAGAAGAGAGGGAGAAGGAAATAGAGAGCCTATTCAAAAAAATAATTGATGAGGACATACCAAGCCTATGGAAAGAGTTAGAGCCTCAAATCAAAGAAGTAAACAGAATCCTGTGTTACCTCAACCTAAACAGAATTTTTCCAAGGCTCATGGCAATACAACTGTCAGAAATCAATGACAAAGAAAGAATCCTCAAGGCAGCTGGGCAAAAGTACATAAAATATAAAGGAAGCAGGGAACACCAAAATATATATCTACTAACTGATGTAAAAATAGAAGCAGACAGAAACATGATCATACTTGGAGTTTATAACACACCATTGGTGGCTTTAGATAGATTATCCAAATGGAAATTCAATAAAGAAATATAGGCTTTAAATGACATTCTGTACCAAATGAACATAATAGACATTTACAGAAAACATTATCCCAAAATATCAAACTATATATTGTTCTACAATGTGCATGGAACATTCTCAAGGATAGACCATTTGCTGGACCACAAAACTAACATCAAAAAATTCAGAAAGATTGAAATAATACCAAGCATATTCTCTAATAATAAGACTTTGAAATTAGAATTCAACTGTAAAAAGGAAGTAAACATATACAAATGTGGAAATTAAACAACATCTAAAAATGATTGGGTGAAAAAAGAAATAAAAGTAGAGATCAAAATATATATACTGTACAAGGACCTGACTGGTTGGCTCAGTGGTAGAGCATCAGCCTGGTATGTGGAAGTCCTGGGTTTGATTCCCTGCCAGGGCACACAGGAGAAGCACCTATCTGCTTCTCCACTCTTCCCCCTCTCCATTCTATCTCTCTCTTTCCTTCCTATAGCCAATGCTCCATTGGAGCAGTGTTGGCCCAGGCACTGAGGATGGTTTCATGGCCTCTACCTCAGGTGCTAGAATGGCTCCAATTGCAGTGGAGCAATGCCCCAGGGGGCATAGCATCTCCCCCTGGTGGGCATGCCAGGTGGATCCCGGTTGGGTACATGTGGGAGTCTGTCTGTCTGCCTCCCTCCCACTTCTCACTTTCAAAAAATACAAAAAAAAGAGAGATATATACAGTCAAATAAAAATGGTAGCATGATACATCAAAATTTCTGGGATGCGATAAAAGCAGTAATAAGTGAGAAGTTTATATTCTTACAAGCTTATATCAAGAATCAAGAAAGATCTCAGTAAACAACCTAACATCACATTTTAAAAAACTAGGATAAAAAGAACAAAGGCAACCCAAAGTCAGTACATCAAAAATAAAATAATAAAAATTAGCGCAGAACTAAATGAAAGAGAACAAAAAAATTTAAAGAAAAATTAATATAATAAATAGCTAGTTCTTTGAAAAAATCAATACAATTGATAAACCTCAGGCTAGACTCACTAAGGAAAAAAGAGAAAAGATTCATTCATATAAACAAAATCAGACAAGAGAAAGAAATAAAAAGTACCTATATCAGGAAAGTAGACATAAAGATATCACTTCCTGAAAATGACATGTGCATAAAAAACCCAAAAGACTCCACCAAAAAAACTATTAAAAACAATAAACCAATACAGTAAATTCACAGATTACAAAATCAATATACAAAAGTCTATTGCTTTCTTATATGCCAACAATGAAACATTAGAAAATGACTCAAATAACAATTCCTTTTACAATTGCAACAGAAAAATAAAATACCTGGGCATAAACTTAACAAAGGATAAAAAAGAACTATATATTGAAAACTATTATTATTGAAAGAAGTTGCAAACATACAATGTAATGGAAAATATACCATATTCATGGATTGGAAGAATCAACATAGCTAAAATGGCCTATTACCCAAAGCAAAATATAAATTTAATGCAATCTCCATCAAAATCCCAATATCATTAAAAAAGTAGAACAAAAAATCATAAGGTTTGTATGGAATCATCAAAACTCCAAATAGCTAAAGCAATCCTGAGGAAAAAGATTGAAGCTGGACATATTACACTACCTGAATTCAAATTATACTATAGAGCCACTGTAATCAAAACAGCATGATACTAGCAGAAAACCAGATATACTGATCAGTGAAACAGAATTGAGAGCCCAGAAATAAAACTACAGATATATGGGCAAATATTCTTTGACAAAGGAGACAAAAACACACAATGAAGAAAAGAAAGCCTCTTTCACTGGGAACAAATTTTTTTCACTTTCTGTTGCATGAGGTTTTAGAGCTGTTTCTATATAGGCCTGCATCACTGATTCCAAATCTGAAATCCATTTATTAATGCATGCTCTACTTTTTATGCAATTTTAATTTCTTTTTGTCACAGTTAATGGCATGCATTGGTTTTTAAATTGGAGTTAAAGGGCAACAACTCTTGGATTGAACATAACCACAAGGCAGTAATGTTTTACAAACATCACTTTTACATAATTATAGTTTTTTATTTTATTTTTTTTTCTTTTTCTTTTTTGTATTTTTCTGAAGCTGGAAACGGGGAGAGACAGTCAGACAGACTCCCGCATGCGCCCGACCGGGATCCACCCAGCACGCCCACCAGGGGCGATGCTCTGCCCACCAGGGGGCGATGCTCTGCCCCTCCAGGGCATCGCTCTGCCGTGACCAGAGCCACTCTAGCGCCTGGGGCAGAGGCCAAGGAGCCATCCCCAGCGCCTGGGCCATCTTTGCTCCAATGGATCCTTGGCTGCGGGAGGGGAAGAAAGAGACAGAGAGGAAGGAGGGGGGGTGGAGAAGCAAATGGGTGCTTCTCCTGTGTGCCCTGGCCGGGAATCGAACCCAGGTCCCCCGCACGCCAGGCCGACGCTCTACCGCTGAGCCAACCGGCCAGGGCCTATAGTTGTTTTTAAATGTAAAAAATTATTATCTGATAAATACACCTTCTTATTTTGTTTTAAGATTAAATCATGGCTTCTTTGAGAAGGTGTAAATGTAAGAATAGTCCTGACACTTTCTGTTATATATGTGGCTGTTACACACTTCAATATCAAAGGCGCAGTATTTCATCATTTGTGACACGTGCATATATTGCCTATTTTCAAGCTCCCCCACAGTGATCAAGACAAGAATTGGGCTCTTCATATTGTGTGTCATAATGGTCAGGAAAGACTTAATGACTGGACAAAAGGAAAACGCAAAGGAATGCCTTTTGGTATTTCCATGGTTTTCCGTGAACCTTAGGATCACAGCAGTGACTGTTATTTCTGTTTGATTCATAGAAAGGGCATCGGCAAGAAAAAACAGTATATGATTGCATATCCTAATATTCCTTCAGCAATATAATCTATCCCACACTCTGAGACACTCCCGGTTCCAGTTTTCAATGCTTTTTTTTCATCTAAGGATGAAGAAAGTGAACATGGTGATCAAATGTATTTTGATAAGATGAATGAGGAAATGGTTGTAGAATCTGAAGGGTCTTCTTCTGATGCCAAGCACTCATTAATCCATCAGCAGTTTAGCCAACCTGAATTGAATGACTTCGTAAAAGATTTCAGCCCATCAAAGAAAGCAGCTGAGTTATTAGCCTCCAGGCTTCAAGACAAGAATGTACTTCACTGGTCAGCTAAAGTATCCCATTTCAGGAAGCGTAAACAAATTTTTGTGGACTTTTTTTCCGAAGACAAACACTTTGTTTACTGTCATGATATCAGTAGTCTTCTCAACCAGCTAGGTGTTACCACTTACGGTATAACAGATGGTGGCTATTTCTTGACAGCTCTAAACGGATTCTGAAATGTGTTCTCCTACACAATGGTAATGTTTATGCAGCAGTTTCAATTGGTTATTTAATTCATTGGCAAGAAGATTATAATGACATAAAAATTGTCCTCGACTTTCTAAAAGTATGAGGAGCATAACTGGATTATTTGTGTAGATCTTAAAATGGTAAATTTCTTGCTAGAACAACAGAAAGGTTTCACAAAATATCCTTGCTTTCTGTGTTTTTGGGACAGCCGAGCTTGGGAGAAATTCTGGGCACAGAAGGAGTGGCCGAAATGTGAAACTGTGGAAGTAGGGATGCAAAATATTGTGAATAAACCTGTAATCAAGACAGAATCATTTTTCTCCCACTTCACATCAAACTTGGCTTTATGAAGCAGTTTGTTTAGGCTTTAAATAGAGAATGTGAATGCTTTCAACATATTATTTCTGCTTTGTCTTTCAAGAAGATAATGGCTGGTGTATTTGATGGACCTCAAATTCAAACCCTCATCTGTGACAAAGAATTTTCCAGGAAGATAAATAAGAAGGAGAAAGCAGCATGACAGTCTTTTGTGTCAGTAACAAAGAACTTCCTTGACAACAAATAAGCAGAAAACTATGAACTTTTGGTTCAAAGTATGCTGTTGGCTTTCCACGACATTGGATGTAACATGAGCATTAAGATTCAGTTCTTGAACAGTCACCTTGATAAGTTTCCCGAAAATCTTGGAGCTGTTAGTGATGAGCAGACTACTGCTGGAGCATCAAACGAGATTGTCCTCAACAAGTACACAAACACAAGAGCTATAAACACAAATCTTTTCCTGAATAGAATTTAAATAAGTTTTGCCCAAATTTTATGATTAAAATAAGTGTTTAAATATGTTCTATTATGAAATCGTAGACAAATTGATGCAGTCATATCTTTTAGTGTATTAGTTTATTTACTGCATTATATAAATTATTATATTTTCACAAAGATGATGCTGAAGAAGACATTCAACTTCATTATGTTAAACTAAATGTTGAAAATTTTACAATAAGGTGAAAACCTAAACTCTTGAATTGCAAGAAAAAATGTATCTTACAGAGAAAAAGTAATGTCAAGTTTGAGATCAGCACACTCGAATTAGGTAAGAACAAGTATTTTTGTGGATGCAACATAAATTTTGGTCCCCAGTGAAATAATCCTGTGAAAATTGGAAAGCCACATGCAAAAGAATGAAACTTGACTACAGTTTGTTCCCCTACATGAAAATTAATTCAAACTGGATCAAAAGAGCTGAAACAATAAAGTACATAGAAGAAAACTTAAGTACTAATTTCATGAACACAGAGAACAATTTATGAATTTGAACTCAAGGCAACGGAAGTAAAAGCAAAAATAAATGAATGGTACTATATCAAACTAAAAAGTTTCTGTACTGAAAAAGAGACTGACAACAAAACAAATAGGCAGTCAACTAAATAGGACATGATATTTGCAAACAATAGCTCTGATAAGAGGTTAACATTCAAAATATATAAAGAACTCACAAAGCTCAGCAACAAACAAGTAAACAATCCAATTAAAAAATGGGGAGAGAAGCTGCATAGACACTTTTTCCAAGAGGATATACAAATGACCAACAAATATATGAAAGGATGCCCATCTTTCCTAGCTATTTGAGAAATGCAAATCAAAGCTACAAAGAGATGTCATCTCACACCTGTTAGATTGGCTATTATCAACAAGACAGGTAATGACAAGTGTTGGAGAGGCTGTGGAGAAAAAGGAATCCACATTCATAGCTGGAAAAATAACAATTTAGTACAACCATTATGAAAGAAAGTATGGTGGTTCCTCAAAAAAGTAAGAATTTAACTACTATATGACCCACCAATCCCTCTACTGGGTATCTATCCCCAAAACTTAAAAACGTTGTTACATAAAGACACATGAACCCCCATGTTCACCACAGCATTATTTAGAGTGGCCAAGACAAAAACAACAAAAGTGGCCCTCAATAGAAGATTGGATAAAAAAGATGTGGTGCCAGCCCTGGCTGTTTAACTCAGTGGTAGAGCATTGGCCAGGTGTGTTGATGTCCTGGGTTTGATTTCCAGTCAGGGCACACAGGAGGAGGGAACATCTGCTTCTCCACCCCTTCACAGTATCTCTCTCTTTCTCTCTCTCCTCTTTCTCCCTCCGCCATGACTCAATTGGGGTGAGTTGGCCTTGGGTGCTGAGGATGACTCCATTGACTCTGCCCTCCTGCACTAAAAAATGGCGCCATTGATGAGCAATGGAGCAACAGCCCCAGATAGACAGAGCATTTCCTTCTAATGAGCTTGCTAGGTGGATCCTAGCCAGGGTGCACATGGAAGTGTCTGTCTCTCTGCCTCCCCTTCTCTCATTAAAAAAAAAAAATATGTGGTACCTCTATACAATAGAACACTACTCAGTCATTAGAAATTATGACATATTGTCATTTACAATAACACGGATGGACCTTGAGAACCTTTTACCTAATTAAATAAATAATCAGAAAAAGTTAAGAACTGTATAATTTCACACATAGGTGGGTTATAAAACTGGGACTAGTATCTGGTGACAGAGAATGACTTAACTTTGGGTGATGGGTACAGAACAAAATCAACAGTTCAACTGCTATAGAGATGTTTATCTGAAACCTATGTACTCTTATTAATCAATGTCACCCCATTAAATTTAATTTTCTAATTAATTAATCAATTAAAATAAGTAAGTTTACTTCATAATTCACCAATGTTATGACTATTTTCCCTCTATTTGGTTAATAAGGGCCTAAGTTTTGCATATGACTATGGAGGGTAAATTTTTCATTCATCTTACTTTTGAAATACAGTCCCTTTTTAAAATCTATTCTTGGGTACTTGTGGACAAACATGTGTATGTCTATCCAAATAGCTAATAAAAAGTTCAAATTTAAATGAGCTGTTGTCTGAATCTGTGAATTATCTATGAAAGGTTTTATTTTGGAGAATTAATAGCATAAAAACACTTAAATTTGAACAGTACTGTATCAGTGGAAGACAACAGCATCAAGCCTTTGATCTGTTGTTCAGATATATGATACATAGCTTGAGGCAAAAGAAAGACTAGAAGAAAGCAGCAGGAAAAAGGAGAAATACTTTCAGATACATGCATCTAAAGATTATGTTGTACATAACCATAGTTACTTAAGATATAAGCTAGAACATGTGGCCACTGTTACACACATATTACTATATTAAGAGAGATAATATTTTATTTATTTTTTAGATTATGTTTTATCTATGTAACTTAAGGAAATTGTTGATATTTTTTATATTAATATTTTACTTTAGGTATAGTTTTACAGTTCAATTCAAATGCTATCTGAGGAAGTATTAAAATCAATAAGCTCATTTGTATGAGTGTTTCAAAACTCTAATAAACCTGTTCTCACTTTTTCCATTGTAAAAAAAAATCTTGAAAGAACTCACCTGCAGTGGATAGAGCGTCAGATTGGAATGCAGAGTACCCAGCTTTGAGACCCTGAGGTTGCCAGCTTGAGCGCGGGCTCATATGGTTTGAGCAAAGCTCACCAGCTTGGATCCAAGGTCACTGGCTTGAGCAAGGGGTTACTCGGTCTGCTGAAGGCCCACAGTCAAGGCACATATGAGAAAGCAATCAATGAACAACTAAAGTGTCGCAGTGAAAAACTGATAATTGATGCTTCTCTTCGCTCTCTGTTTCTGTCTGTTTGTTCCTATCTCTCTCTCTCTCTCTCTCTGACTCTCTCTGTGTCTCTGTAAAAAAAAAAACCAACTCAAAGGTTATGTTATGTTTTTTGTTTATAAAATAAATTTTTATTTCCCATTCTTAAAAATACTGTTTGTGAGACCTTGAGCATGTTCTTTTTCTCCCTTGGATCTGTAGTTGCTTCACCTATACATAATAATTTATAATTATTACAAAGAATTGAGCACAATAGAGTATGTGAATCTCAGTTAAGGTGTTGAATAGTTTTGCTCAACAGACTATATAGAAAAGCCTATTCTCCACTATTAAATGCTATCATACACATTTATTTAAACATCTAAAAAATTCTATTTATTCTATAAAGTATGTCTCACCACTTTTGAAAATATACAAACAATATTTTTATTTAATTTTCATACCTAAACAATATTTCTTTTTTCTTTTCTTTCTTTTTATTCAATGAGAGGAAGGAAGGCAGAGAGACAAACTCCCACATGTGTGCCTGGACCTTGATCCAATCTGCAAGCTCACTAGGAGGCGATGCTCTGCCCATCTGGGGTGTTTCTCTGTTGTTAAGCAACCTAGCTCTTCCTAGCACCTAAGGCAAAGGACATGGAGCCATCCTCAGTATCCAACACCAACTGGCTCAAATCAAGCCATGGCTGCAGGAGGGGAAGAGAAAGAGCGAAAAGGACAGAGAGAGAAGTAAGAGGGGGAGGAGTGGAGAAAAAGATGGTTGTTTCTCCTGTGTGCTCTAACAAGGAATTGAATCCAGGACTTCCACACACCAGCCCATGCTTTACTGCTAAGCCAACTGGCCATGGCCAGGCTATTTCCCCTATTAAAGTGGGGGTTTTTGTTTGTTTTTGGAGTTTTTATTTTGTTTATGGAATGTCTAATCAACTACTTTCCTTCTTTTTAAGTTTCTGAAATTATCAATTTAGAGAACAAGAAGGACTGAAATTTCAGCAGTTGATTCAACCCTAGAGATTCATTTGAATTTGAGATTTTTGAGTTACTTGGCAGATAAAAAAGGCAAAGCTGTTTGCTTCAAATTTAGACAGAATAATTTAAATAAAGGAAAAGCGATAGGATAGGAATTATTCTCAGAAGCAATTATAAAATACATTAAGCATTAGAAATACTTGATAATTGTCAGAATTTTAGGTAAAGAAATAAACTAATGGGCCCTGGCCGGTTAGCTCAGCGGTAGAGCGTCGGTCTGGCGTGAGGGGGACCCGGGTTCGATTCCCAGCCAGGGCACATAGGAGAAGCGCCCATTTGCTTCTCCACTCTCCCTTCCTCTCTGTCTCTCTCTTCCCCTCCCGCAGCCAAGGCTCCATTGGAGCAAAGATGGCCCGGGCACTGGGGATGGCTCCTTGGCCTCTGCCCCAGGCGCTAGAGTGGCTCTAGTCATGGCAGAGCGATGCCCCGGAGGGGCAGAGCATTGCCCCCTGGTGGGCAGAGCATCGCCCCCTGGTGGGCAGAGCGTCGCCCCCTGGTGGGCGTGCCGGGTGGATCCCGGTTGGGCGCATGCGGGAGTCTGTCTGACTGTCTCTCCCCATTTCCAGCTTCAGAAAAATACAAAAAAAAAAAAAAAGAAAGAAAAAAAAAGAAATAAACTAATGAAAGCATAACATATAAGAAAACCTATACATTGTCTGATTTATTAAAAAGGTAGATACTTGTGTATAATGATATTCTGAAATTATATATGATAGTCTGACCAGCACTTAGAAGAATAAAGAATAAGATGAATTGGTCTCTGTAGCTCCAGCTGTGTGATGCAACTGAAGTGGATTTATCAATTGTGATGTTGATAAATAGTGAAATAGAAAATAAAAAAGAGGTTTTATGTACACTTAAATTAGCCTCTACCACTGATCTTAAGTGTACATTCCTGAAGATATATTAAAAAGTTTGTCTAGGATTTAATAACATATTTTATTGATAATTCTTCTTTCCACTGAGCCAAAAACAAATTTTAAAATATTTAATTATCATGTGTTTAATTTTGTGTTTTTTTCCCCCAGGGCTGGGTCCAAGGCAACCTGGTAAATTGTGAAAACTTTCATAGTTCTTATAGTCAACCACTTTCCTTCAATAACAAGGTCTGTCATTTACATCTTGTGACCATGGAAACTAGCATCTCTTTTTCACCCTTCTGTACAAACCTAGACAGGTAAAAAAGACCACCACTATCACTTTTTTTTTTAATCAAGTGCATTCATAGGAAAATTGGGAGCTTTATATCATCTCAATTGCAAGCAACATAATAACACATTTTCTTATATTTCCTATATTTCTACCCTCAACTTTCAGTGAGGAAAAGATGGCCCAAATGAGGGAAGTCTGTGTGATTGAAATGGCTTCAAACTGAGGTCAGTCCAAAAACTCTTCTGCCAGGGAAGAACCTTCCACAAGAGTGGAAGCAATCAAGGTGAGAGTTGTTACTTTCCCCTAGTAGCATGGCTACATTAATGTCATTATTTTTTAGTGACACATCAACAACTAAATCTGTCATATATAAATTATTAGAGGGACAATATAATTATGTGTAAAAATTTTAGACTCTATAAAAAATCAAGAGTAGCAAAAATTATCTAATAAAAACTGTTCAGAATGTACCTGTTAATGAGTAACATGTCAACCCCTTCCTGGCATGTAGTAGTGAAATTTTTTGGAAAAATAGTTTGATGTCCTAGAGGTCACAGATCTGTAAGATGCTTCACAATGTGAGTTTTACTAAATATTGGAATAATGTATGGTAATAGGTTAAAATGTTTAAAAATATTTATTTAGAAAGAGCCCACAGTGATGATGCATTTGCATAAAAACTAAATAAACAGATGTTCTTTTCTATTATTCATAGTAATGAGAAGCAGAACTTATTGACAAAGCTCAAATTATCAGTTTTCACAAACCAGATTAAAACACCTCTAATTAAGAAATTCTAGTTATTGTTCAGGGCTACTATCTGTTGAAATTATTTCATATCAAGTAGAATAAGGTTATGAGGAAACTGTAAGGTATGAAAATCTTTTCAGACACCTCAAAATAACAATAGAAAAATAAAGAGTAATACTACAGCAGTGCAATTATATACGAAAGAGCATGGCATTTTAATTTATTCATAATAAATTATAATTCTCTCTATATTAGCCCAGAATATTATTAAACAATATTCTGCCTTCCCCAGTTCAACTTACTGTACATAATTGTGATAAAAATAAATTATATATTAAAATTCCCCAAATTAATCATTGTACTTCATAACTACATTTCATCTTACTCAATGACTGAGCTATGAGATTTTGCTACAGAAAATGCATTCACAGCCTGGGCTGGGTATCTTGTTTGGTTGGGGCATCTCCATGATATGACATGGTTGCAGATTTAAACCCTGGTCAGGGCACATGCAGAAAGCAACCAATGAATGAACAACTAAGGGGAACAACAATCTTCCTTTCTCTGTCTCTGTCTTTTTTTCTCTCTTTTCCTTCCTTTCTTTCTAAAATTAGTAAATAATTTTTCTTTTTCAGAGTCAGAGAAAGAGTCAGAGAGAAGGATAAATAGGTACAGACAGACAGGAACAGAGAGAGATGAGAAGCATCTATCATTAGTTTTTTGTTGCGAGACCTGGCTTAGTCATTCATTGATTGCTCTCTCAAATGTGCCTTGACCGTGGGCCTTCAGCAGACCAAGTAAACCCTTGCTCAAGCTGGAGACCTTGGGTCCAAGCTGGTGAGCTTTGCTCAAACCAGATGAACCCGTGATCAAACTGGCGACCTCAGGGTCTCGAACCTGGGTCCTCTGCCTCCCAGTCCGACGCTGTATCCACTGCACCACTGCCTGGTCAGGTAGTAAATAAGTTTTAAAAATGCATTTATAATTCAGCTTTGTGAGTTGGCAACCCAGCATTCTTTAAAAGTTTGATTTGTGCATCATCAAGTTTGAACTCTTTATGTGAAATTGATGTTTTTTTTCCATAAAAATATGCTTTCTATAAAAAAATTTATTAATTTAAGAGTGGAACATGTTTAAGGAATAATTTAAAATTTTAAGTATAAAGATATTATAGAATATTGTTCATCCTTTAAAAAGAAAAGTCTGCCCTATGTCACAACATGAATGGATCTAAAAGACATGATTCTAAGTAAAGTAAGCTACTGACAGAAAGATAAATCTGCATGGTTGCATTTATTTGAGGTATCCACAAAAGGTATAACAATAGAGAGTAGAAAATTGGTACTAGCACGAGGGGGAGGGGAGAAGAGGAGTAGTTATTCAAATTGTATAAAGTGCCAGTGATACAAAAAGAAATAGTAATGGATGCATAACAAAAACTATGCTGTAAAGTATTGTGCACTTCAAAATTGAAAAGGGTAGATCTCATGGTGTGTTAATACCGCAAAAAAAAAGTGGCAGTAGAAAATTTTGGAGGTGATAGATATTTCTATTACTTTGTGGTGATTGTTTCATGGGTGTATGCATATGTCCAAACTCATAAAATTGTGTATGTTACATATGCAGTTTTCTATTAATATATAAATTATATCTTAATAAAGCTGTTTTTAAAAAAAATTTAGTACGTAGGTTATGAAAGAAGCTATATGATGTAAGGAAAGCAAGTCAAAAACATAAAATAACTAAAAAGTGAATAGAATATTAAAAGAACACATATTACATTTTTATACAATTTCTTTATAATAGAATTTACAGATGAATAGGCATTTTAGTTGAAAGAAATCTATATAATAACTAAAGCAGGGGTCGGGAACCATTTTGGCTGAGAGAGCCATGAACGCCACATATTTTAAAATGTAATTCCATGAGAGCCATACAGCGACCCATGTACATTATGCATTATTCAATAAAAATTTGGTTGTCCCAGAGGACAGCTGTGATTGGCTCCAGCTACCTGCAACCATGAACATGAGCAGTAGGAAATAAATGGATTGTAATACATGAGAATGTTTTATATTTTTAAAGTTATTATTTTTTATTAAAAATTTGTCTGGAGAGTGATGTCATGGAAATGGCGCCATGAGCAGCGCGTCTGACAGATCTCCCAAAAATCACAACAAATTTATCAACTAGAAACAGAAAAATTTATCCTCGGAGCATTCCGGAGTTCCACACAAACTGAAAGCGAAAGGACTGTTATCTCTTGAATCTGAGAGACGAGGGTGTGGAGGAAGCTACCGCAGGGACGTTCATTCAAGCCGCGGAGGGAGTGCGCCTGTGGTGAGTCAGCCCACACTCGGGAGCGGCGAGCAGCTGCCGGCGCGCACCCGGTCCAGTTGCAGAGCGAGCACCGCTAACGTTCCCAGCGGCCTGCGCACTGCGAGTGAGAGTCCCCAGCCACCGGTGCCCGGAGCACCCCATTCGCGCGCATGCCCTGGGCATTCCACGCGCCCAGAGCGCCCTACTGGCTGGCACACCCAGTGTGCCCCATTATCCTGCGCCCGGTGCGCCCCAGCCGCCAGCAGCAGGGCGAGCGGGAGAGATGCCAGGGCGGTCTTCCCTACTTGGGAGATTCTCTCTGTGGGCGGGGCACCTCACCCAGCCATTCAAGCTAACAATCAAGCGTTGGGGGAGGGGCGCGCAGGCAGCCTGAAATACCTTTGGGAGCACAGCTGCAGACCCAATCACTGAAATTAGCTTAACCCATAAAATCTGCGCACCCACGGGTTCTAATTGATAAGATCTCTCTCAGTTCAGCGATCCAAGACAAGAGGCGTGATATTTTTTAGTGCCTCTCGCTAAAGGGGCGAGGGCAACTTCTGATTGATAGAGCCTCCATATTCAGGGATAAACGCTAACAAGAGGGACTTGGCAGATAATAAGATCTATACTACACTAGTCGCAAGCAGAGACTAGTGCCTCTTCTTCCCAGACAAAACAGGCTAAAAAGTGTGGAAAGCCTGGGTTGAGTGGTCCAACTGAATGCTAGGCGCTGAACAGTCACCTTGACAACAATTGACTCCCACCCCCGCCTGATTACACTGGAGCTCTGACTGCCAGAGCCTTTCCCAAAGCCTTGCGCTGAGTGGGGATAGAGTGGGGATTTCCAAGCTCTTTGAGCCTCTTACTCCCCAGGCAGAAGCAGTTGCAGCCTTATAGCTCGATCACCAGGCTGCTAATTCAGGAAGGGGGGACTAGGAGAGAGACTCCAGGAAAGCAAACTCTCTCATCGTTGGACCCTACAAACGCCAACAAGCCTTGACTACCAGCAAGACTAAAGCCAATTATACGACATTGCCATAGAATCCCATCAACTGCAAATCTCTACCTAAGTGTGACACAGGGGCAGAGCCTGGGGTACAGAGTCACCGACCAGGAAGAGGGAGAGAAAAGAAAAAGGAAGAAGTTAACCTCTCAAAATCAAGAAAAATCCACAGACTTTACAACTTGTTCCACTATTTTTTTGTTGTTCTTGTTTGTTTCTTCTATCTTATTGCCTTTATTATTATTATTTCTATTTCCTCCACTTCGGTCCTTCTATTCTCTGCCCATCTTATGCTTCCCTTTTATTGAACTACACTACCCATGAGTGTTACATTTTATTTCTCTTCTTCATCCTCACCCTCCTTTAAGGTTATACTCCAAAACACTTAACTCTCACTCTCTCCTCTTTTGTTTTTTTTTGTTTTGCTTTATTTTGTTTTTTTCTCTTCCTTTTTTTTCTTCCTTTGTTTTTCTCTTTTCCTTATTTTACATTTCTATTCGTTTTTTCTTTTCTCGTTTTACTTTCCTCCCATTTAATCCTCAATCACAAACAAATTAGTTAATTTGGGACTCATGGTTTTTTTTGGCTTTATTTTTCTTTTTCGCTTTTGTTTTTGTTTTTTTCTTGTTTGTTTGTTTATTTTTGTGGCATTTTGGGTACTTTTTACGTTGCTTTTTAACTCACTAGCATTCCTCCCAACCCAAGGTCTCCATTGTATTTAGTCTTCACTCCACTTAATACAACAGATTTTTACTTATTATTTTTATTTTTTTCTTCTTTATTATTCTTTTTTTCCCTCCTTTTTTCTGGTTCCCTCTTATCCCTCTCATTATATCTCTAAGTTGACCATCACTTACAAGCAAATCATCTTATGCTTGTCTAAGATTTTCTTCCTTTTTTTTTTTTTTTTGCATTTAGTAGGTCCCTACTCCCTTTTTTTGCCCCTTGAACTCTTCACCCCAAATCAGGCCGTCCATTATAGGCACTTTTTGTTCCATTTAGCATAATATAATTCACAGGTCATCACGATATTTCCCTGAGGAGGGGAGAGGAGGGAAAGAGAAGAAAGAAAAAAGGGAAAAATAATAAATTATTACTGTTTTTTTTTTTTTGTGGGGTGTTTTACCTTTTTTTTTTCTTTTTACTCTTTATTAATTCTAATTAGTGCTATCAACAAGACCACCCTCAGATGCCAATAAGAAAGAGGAAAACGAATATTATGGATACAAAAGAAAGAGAGGTAACACAAATAGATGTGGAAAAATCTATGGAGAAAAGACTTAACATATTGGAAGCCTTGGAGATAAATGACAGAGAATTTAAAATAGAAATCTTAAAAATACTCGGAGATATACAAGAAAACACAGAAAGGCAATTTAGGGAGATCAGAAAACAATTCAATGAACACAAAGAATATATTACCAAGGAAATTGAAACTATAAAAACAAATCAAACAGAAATGAAAAACTCAATTCACGAGCTGAAAAACGAGGTAACAAGCTTAGCTAACAGAACACCCCAGATTGAGATAGGATTAGTGAAATAGAAGACAAACAACTTGAGGCACAACAGAGAGAAGAAGAATGAGACTCAAAAATAATAAAAAATGAGAAAGCCCTACAGGAATTGTCTGACTCCATCAGAAAGAATAACATAAGAATAATAGGTATATCAGAGGGAGAAGAGAAAGAAAATGGAATGGAGAATATACTCAAACAAATAATAGACGAGAACTTCCCAAGCCCGTGGAAAGAACTAAAGCCTCAAATTCAAGAAGCAAACAGAACACCGAGTTTTCTTAACCCCAACAAACCCACTCCAAGGCACATCATAATAAAGATGACACAAACCAATGACAAAGAAAAAATTCTCAAGGCAGCCAGGGAAAAGAAGAGTACAACATATAAAGGAAGGCCTATTAGATTATCATCAGATTTCTCAGCAGAAACTCTACAAGCTAGAAGAGAGTGGACCCCAATATTTAAAGCCCTGAAAGAGAGGAACTTTCAGCCAAGAATACTAAACCCATCAAAGCTATCCTTCAAGTACGAAGGAGATATAAAAACATTCACAAATACAGAAAAGAGGAGAGAATTTATCAGCAGAAAGCCCCCACTCCAGGAAATACTAAAGGGGGTTTTCCAACCAGATTCCAAGAACAAAAGAAAACAACACCACAAGTAACAGCTCCACCAAGAACACAATAAAACCAAACTTAAACTGTGACAACAAAGGAAAAAAAGGGGGGGAGAGGATGGAGATTAACAGTAGCAAAGGACGATGAAGTGCAGAAATACTCATAAGATAGGGTACTACAATGAATATGGTAGGTACCCTTTTCATTACTTAATGGTAACCACCCTTGAAAAAACCACCACAAAAACACTTGACTTAAAAAAGGTAGCAACAGAGGAAAGAAGTATGGAACACAAACAAACAAAAACAAATGATAGAAAAACAAAAGAGAAGAATCAAACAAGATACAAAACTAACAGAAAGCAATTTATAAAATGGCAGTAGGGAACCCACAAGTGTCAATAATTACACTAAATGTAAATGGTTAAACTTATCAATAAAAAGACACAGAGTAGCAGAATGGATTAAAAAAGAAAATCCAACTATATGCTGCCTACAAGAAACACATCTAAGCAACAAGGATAAAAACAAATTCAAAGTGAAAGGCTGGAAAACAATACTCCAAGCAAACAACACCCAAAAAAAAGCAGGCGTAGCAATACTCATATCTAATAATGCTGACTACAAGACAGAAAAAGTACTCAGAGACAAAAATGGTCATTTCATAATGATTAAGGGGAAGTTGAATCAAGAAGACATAACAATCCTTAATATATATGCACCAAACCAAGGAGCACCAAAATATATAAGACAGCTACTTATTGACCTTAAAACAAAAACTAACAAAAATACAATCATACTTGGAGACCTCAATACACCGCTGACGGCTCTAGATCGGTCATCCAAACAGAGAATCAATAAAGATATAGTGGCTTTAAATGAAATACTAGAACACCTGGATATGATAGACATCTACATGACACTTCATCCCAAAGCGACAGAGTATACATTTTTCTCTAGTGTACATGGAACATTTTCAAGAATTGACCATATGTTGGGCCACAAAGACAATATCAGCAAATTTAGAAAAACTGAAATTGTACCAAGCATATTTTCTGATCATAAAGCCTTGAAACTAGAATTCAACTGCAAAAAAGAGGGGGAAAAACCCACAAAAATGTGGAAACTAAACAACATACTTCTAAAAAATGAATGGGTCAAAGAAGAAATAAGCGCAGAGATCAAAAGATATATACAGACAAATGAAAATGAAAATACGACAGAGCAGAATCTCTGGGATGCAGAAAAAGCAGTAATAAGAGGAAAGTTCATATCACTTCAGGCCTATATGAACAAACAAGAGAGAGCCGAAGTAAACCACTTAACTTCACACCTTAAGGAACTAGAAAAAGAAGAACAAAGATAACACAAAACCAGCCGAAGAAAGGAGATAATAAAAATCAGAGCAGAAATAAATGAAATAGAGAACAGAAAAAGTATAGAAAAAATCAATAAAACAAGGAGCTGGTTCTTTGAAAAGATCAACAAAATTGACAAATCCTTGGCAAGACTCACCAAGGAAAAAAGGCACAGGACTCAAATAAATAAAATCCAAAATGAAAGAAGAGAGATCACCACAGACATCATAGATATACAAAGAATTATTGTAGAATACTATGAAAAATTATATGCCACCAAATACAACAATCTAGAAGAAATAGATAAATTCCTAGAACAATACAACCTTCCTAGACTGAGTCATGAAGAGGTAGAAAGCCTAAACAGACCAATCAGCAAGGAGGAAATAGAAAAAACTATTAAAAACCTCCCCAAATATAAAAGTCCAGGCCCAGATGGTTATACTACTGAATTCTATCAAACATTCAAAGAAGACTTGGTTCCTATTCTACTCAAAGTCTTCCAAAAAATTGAAGAAGAAGCAATACTTCCAAACACATTTTATGAGGCCAACATAACCCTCATACCAAAACCTGGCAAGGATGGCACAAAGAAAGAAAACTACAGACCAATATCTCTAATGAATACAGATGCTAAAATACTAAACAAAATACTGGCAAACCGAATACAACAACATATTAAAAAAATAATACATCATGATCAAGTGGGATTCATCCCAGAATCTCAAGGATGGTTCAACATACGCAAAACGGTTAACGTAATACACCATATCAACAAAACAAAGAACAAAAACCACATGATCTTATCAATAGATGCAGAAAAGGCTTTTGATAAAATACAACACAATTTTATGTTTAAGACTCTCAACAAAATGGGTATAGAAGGAAAATATCTCAACATGATAAAGGCCATATATGATAAACCATCAGCCAACATCCTATTAAACGGCATAAAACTGAGGACTTTCTACCTTAAATCAGGAACAAGACAGGGTTGTCCACTCTCTCCACTCTTATTCAACGTGGTGCTAGAAGTTCTGGCCAGAGCAATCAGACAAGACAAAGAAATAAAAGGCATCCATATCAGAAAAGAAGAAGTAAAGGTATCACTTTTTGCTGATGATATGATCCTATACATCGAAAACCCGAAGGACTCCACAAAAAGATTATTAGAAACAATAAACCAATACAGTAAGGTCGCAGGATACAAAATTAACATACAAAAGTCCATAGCCTTTCTATATGCCAACAATGAAATATTAGAAAACGAACTCAAAAAAATAATCCCCTTCACGATTGCAACAAAAAAAATAAAATACCTAGGAATAAACATAACAAAGAATGTAAAGGACCTTTATAATGAAAATTACAAAGCATTGTTAAGGGAAATCGAAAAAGATACAATGAGATGGAAAAATATTCCTTGTTCTTGGATAGGAAGAATAAATATAATTAAAATGGCCATATTACCCAAAGCAATATACAAATTTAATGCAATTCCCATCAAAATTCCTATGAGATTTTTTAAAGAAATGGAACAAAAAATCATCAGATTTATATGGAAGTATAAAAAACCCTGAATAGCCAAAACAATCCTAAGGAAAAAGAATGAAGCTGGGGGCATTACAATACCTGACTTTAAACTATATTATAGGGCCACGATAATCAAAACAGCATGGTATTGGCAGAAAAATAGACACTCAGACCAATGGAACAGAATAGAAAGCCCAGAAATAAAACCACATATATATGGTCAAATAATCTTTGATAAAGGGGCCAACAACACACAATGGAGAAAAGAAAGCCTCTTCAACAAATGGTGTTGGGAAAACTGGAAAGCCACATGCAAAAGAATGAAACTTGACTACAGCCTGTCCCCGTGTACTAAAATTAATTCAAAATGAATCAAAGACCTAAATATAAGACCTGAAACAATAAAGTACATAGAAGAAGACATAGGTACTAAAATCATGAACCTGGGTTTTAAAGAACATTTTATGAACTTGACTCCAATGGCAAGAGAAGTGAAGGCAAAGATAAATGAATGGGACTACATCAGAATAAAAAGTTTTTGCTCAGCAAGAGAAACTGATAGCAAAATAAACAGACAGCCAACTAAATGGGAAATGATATTTTCAAACAACAGCTCAGATAAGGGCCTAATATCCAAAATTTACAAAGAACTCATAAAACTCAACAACAAACAAACAAACAATCCAATAAAAAAATGGGAAGAGGACATGAACAGACACTTCTCCCAGGAAGAGATACAAATGGCCAACAGATATATGAAAAGATACTCATCTTCTTTAGTTATTAGAGAAATGCAAATCAAAACTACAATGAGATACCACCTCACCCCTGTTAGATTAGCTATTATCAACAAGACGGGTAATAGCAAATGTTGGAGAGGCTGTGGAGAAAAAGGAACCCTCATTCACTGTTGGTGGGACTGTAAAGTAGTACAACCATTATGGAGGAAAGTATGGTGGTTCCTCAAAAAACTGCAAATAGAACTACCTTATGACCCAGCAATCCCTCTACTGGGTATATACCCCAAAACCTCAGAAATATTGATACATGAAGACACATGTAGCCCCATGTTCATTGCAGCACTGTTCACAGTGGCCAAGACATGGAAACAACCAAAAAGCCCTTCAATAGAAGACTGGATAAAGAAGATGTGGCACATATACACTATGGAATACTACTCAGCCATAAGAAATGATGACATCAGATCGTTTACAGCAAAATGGTGGGAACTTGATAACATTATACAAAGTGAAATAAGTAAATCAGAAAAAAACAAGAACTACATGATTCCATACATTGGTGGAACATAAAAACGAGACTAAGAGACATGGTCAAGAGTGTGGTGGTTACCAGGGGTGTGGGGAGGGAGGACATGGGAGGGAGGGAGGGAGAGAGTTTGGGGAGGGGGAGGGGCACAGAGAACTAGATAGAGGGTGGCGGAGGACAATCTGACTTTGGGAGAGGGGTATGCAACATAATTTAATGACAAAATAACCTAGACATGTTTTCTTTGAATATTTGTACCCTGATTCATTAATGTTATCCCATTACCATTAATAAAAATTTATTAAAAAAAAAAAATTTGTCTGCAAGCCAGATGCAGCCATCAAAAGAGCCACATCTCACTCGCATGCCATAGGTTCCCGACCCCTGAACCAGTGTTTACATCATTTTTAATTGAATTTATAGGGGTGACATTAGTGAACACAATTATATAGGTTTCAGGTGCCCAATTCTAGGATACATCTCTTTATACCGTATTTTTTGTTCACTCCTCCAAGTCAAGTCTTCAACCATCACCATTTACCCTCCCATACTATCCTCCACCTTCCGACCCACAGCAATTACCACACTGTTATCAGTGTCTATGGGTTTTCCCCTCTTTTTTTGTCCTTTAATGCTCAAGCGTTCTATCCTCATCAAATAGTCCTTACACCCGAGGGCTGTCAGCCTGCCTTCTATGTATGAGTCTGTTTCTATTTTTGCTTGTTAGTTCATTTTGTTCATTAACATCATTTATTTTAAAACTACTACTTAATGCCCTGACTGGTTGGCTCAGTAGTAGAGCATCAGCCTGGCATGCAGGGGTCCCAGGTTCGATTCCCGGCCAGGGCACACAGGAGAAGCACCCATCTGCTTCTCCACCCCTCCCCCTCTCCTTCCTCTCTGTCTCTCTCTTCCCCTCCCACAGCTGAGGCTCTACTGGAGCAAAGTTGGCCCAGGCGCTGGGGCCGGATCCATGGCCTCTGCCTCAGGAGCTAGAATGGCTCTGGTCGCGGCAGAGTGACCCCCCCTGATGGGCATGCCCGGTGGATTCTGGTCGGGCGCATGTGGGAGTCTGTTTGACTGCCTCCCCATTTCCAACTTCAGAAAAATACAAAAAATATATAACAATGCAAAAAATAAAATAAAATACTACTACTGCTTAATGACATATAGGGCAATAATACTTTTTTTGCTTACTGTAGCAGCCACTTGGGAATGATACAAAATTAAGTGGACCTTGTGTTTGAAGAGTCTAATAGGGGATCACTTTTATTATATGATACATCTAAGTTATATCTAGAAAACCAAAATGGCTCTGTAATTGCAAAGGCAATAAATGCTATAAAAGATGTTTATATAGAAATCATAGACATTCAGAGGAGAATGAGACCAATATGAGCAGAGGGAACAAAAAATGATGTCAATTAAGTAGACTTTGCATTCATGGAGATTAAAAATAAAAATATAGCAGGTAGAGGAAACATAAATGAAGACACAGGTAGGTAAGTAGAACATAGTAAAAGAGGCTTACAGCAAAGAGGATGATGAATTTAATCAATGCAGAGAAATTGTAATGAGAAAAATAAAGAATAATAATGGAATATACTGTGGGCTAGATTATAGAAGACATGGAAAGCTAAAATAAAACTGTGGGTGATAGATTTTTTTAAACAGAGACAGAAAGAGAGTCAGAGATAGGGACATATAGGGGCAAATAGGAGGGAGAGAGATGAGAAGCACCCATTTTTTTTTCATTGTGGCACTTTAGTTGTTCATTGATTGCTTTCTTATATATGCCTTGATTAGGGGGCTACAGCAGAGCAAGTGACCCTTTGCTCAAACTAGTGATCCTGGACTCCAGCCAGCAACTTTGGGCTTCAAGCCCATGGGGTCACGTCTATGATCTTATGCTCAAGCCACCAACCTGACACTCAAGCTGGTGAGCCTGCACTCAAGCCAGCAACTTTGGATTTTCAAATCTGGGTCTTCCATATCCCAGTCCAATGCTCCATTCACTGTGCCACTGCCTGGTTAGGGTTAGGTGATAGATTTTGAATAATGAACAATCATTAAATTTCTCAGGAAAGGACTATGCTTCACAAAATTAATTCTGTAGAAGTATATATGATGACCGAGGAATAAAAAAAAAAAGAGAAAAAAATGCAAATTAGAACTCCATTGTCACCCAATTATTAGAGAGCAACTCCTAGAAAAATAACAATAAAATGAAAAGGTCAGAATCCTGATTTACTTACATTGAATACTTGGAAGTTTATTTGAAGTGAATAAATAAAAGAAAACAAAAATTTAAAAACATGTATCAAAATTGTAGTGCTTTCATTAATAGAACAAATCCTCAAAAATATTTTTAAAATTCCATAACTTATAAGGCCTGAATACGGATCAGTTGGAATGGCTAATGGTTCATATGCTATTCTGTAGTGTCAGCTCTGCACTTGATGCAGACAGAGAATGATTGCAAGGGAAGAAACTACTTCACGTGTTATGACCTACTGGGTTTGAGTTCTCACGGGGTGTCTATTTGCAGATGTCCTATTGTCACAGGCAAAAGGAGAATAGTACCTCATAATCTGGTCTATTTCATTTAGACTATATGTAAGAAAATTCCATTGAGCTCTAAGGTACAAAACACCCTCAAGTAATGACCATTACCAGCAAAGCATTCTAGAAGTTTTTCTGCTTGTATGCACTAAGGAAGATGGAAACCACTAATTTTTGGTAGAGGAATAAAATGTACTGTGTTCCTGTACCACTATAGAACATATGATATATTTGATGAGGTATTTCTGATTATATACTTTCATTAAGACAGAAATATAATTCAGTGCAGTATACCAGGGAAGTACAAATTTTAATTTACATCTATTCTTTTCTGCCAATTTTTAAATGCATAGATTTAGGTAAATGTCACTGAGATACTTTTTCCTCCCATACAAGATATGGAGAATAATACCTTTGGATTTGTTAAGTTTCAATGTATAATAAATGTAAAGTACTTAATCAACTGATTGTGATAGGAATAGTGTCCTCAGAATATTCAATTTTTACAGTCATGCAAAAGCAGCTGTTGGATTTCCCTGATTTTATAGTGTGTGCTTGAGAATGATCTGATTTTAAGTATTTAAAAAACTTTTCTTTATCCAGTTCCCTAGATCTCATATGAAATTTATCAATCTATTCTGTGTATCTGTGTCTGTTTCTATTTTGTTTGTTAGTTTATTTTGTTCATTAGATTCCACATAAGTGAAATCACATGGTACTTGTCTTCTCTGACTTGCTTATTTCACTTAGCATGATGCTCTTGAGCAGTGGTTCCCCAACCTCCAGGCTGTGGACCGGTACCAGTCCATGGGCCAGTTGGTACCGTTCTGCAGAGAAAGAATAAATAACTTACATTATTTCCATTTTATTTATATTTAAGTCTGAACGATGTTTTATTTTTAAAAAATTACCAGATTCCCTCTGCTACAACCATCTAAGATTCACTCTTGATGCTTGTCTTGTTCACGTGATACATTTATTCGTCCCACCCTAAAGGCTGGTCCGTGGAAATATTTTCTGACATTAAACCGGTCCGTGGCCCAAAAAAGGTTGGGGACCACTGCTCTTGAGGTACATCAGTGCTGTTGGAAAAAGGTAAGATTTCCTTTTTATTTTACAACCAAGTAGTAATCCATTGTGTAAATGTACCACAGCTTTTTTATCCACTCATATATTGATTGGCACTTGGGTTGCTTCCAAATCTTGGCTATTGTTAGTGCAGCAATGAACATAGGGGTACATGTATTCTTTCAAATTAGTGTTTCAGGTTTTTCATATAAATTCAGAGAAGTAGAATCTCTGGGTCTTAAGGCAGTTCCATTCTTAATTTTTTGATGTAACTCCATACTGCTATTCACAGTGGCCATACCAGTTGCCACTTCCACCAAAGTTCACAAGGGTTCCCTTTGCTCCACATCCTCAACACTTGTTGTTTGTTTCTGTGTTGATGATAGCCATTCTGATAGGTGTGAGGTGATATTTCACTGTGGTTTTAATTTTCATCTCTCTGATGATTAGTGACATTTAGCATCTTTTCATATGTCTGTTAGTCATCTGCATGTCCTCTTCAGAGAACTGACTATTCAGGCCCTTGCACATTTTTATCTACAAGGAACTTTATAATTTTAAATTGATTTTCAAGAAAAAAATAGAGACAGACAAAAATATCGATCTGTTCCTGCGTGTGCCTGGACCAGGGGTGGAACCCTTAACCTTTGCATCTTGGGACAATGTGCGCGCACACACACACACGTGCGAAGAGTTATATAAGTTCTTCATAAATTTTGAATATTAACCTCTTTTCAGATGAACCATCCGCCAATATGTTCTCCCATTCATTGGGTTTGTCTTTCCATTTTGTTATTCATTTCCTTTGCTATGCAAAAACTTATTTAGTTTGATGTAGTCCTATTTGTTTATTTTTTCTTTGGTTTTCCTTGTTCTAGGAGATATAAAAGAAAAAAATAATGCTAGAAGAAATGTCTGAGATTTTACCACCTATGTTTTTTTCTAGAATTTTTATGGTTTCACCACTTGTATTTAAGTCTTTAATCTATCTTGAGATTATTCTTGTGTATGGCATAAAGACATGGTCTAGTTTCATTTTTTTGCATGTATTTGTTCAATTTTCACAACACATTATTAAATAGACTTTTATATCATTGAATGTCTTGCCTCCTTTGTCAAATATTAAGAGACCATAAAGTTAAAGTATATTATAATATATAGAAAAGTAAGTATTAATTTTGGTGGCCACAAATTATGTAGTCATATGATGCCCTTTGGTAACTCTACTACATTTCCAACAAGCACAATCACCCACCCACTCATACACAAGGAAGTAGTAGTATGAAACTGATGGTGGTGGTAGGGGTATGTGCTTCCTCCTTATACTTAAAATCATAAAAGTAGATAAGGAAATTATGGCAGAATACTAGGTCTTCAAAGTTTCAATCTACCACCTTTTTCCTGAACCATAAACTTTTGAAAATACATTATAAATTAAAATCAGCCTAATTTATTTTTTAATTCAGATATGTCCATTTAATCTAGTGATTTTTTAGCTTAAATTATTATAGTAAAGCATTATAGTATATTCTGTGTGCATTTGGAGATTCCATGGCAAATTTATTTTTCCCACAAATTTTTCATAATCTGAATTATATCAGAATTATAAAATTATCACCTATCAAAAAAAAAAAAAGGATTTTGCTCAAGTGGTATTGTATTTAATGAAACCAATTGTAAGCAAGATTCCATGTCTTGAATGGGCATCCTTTTCCTATATTTTTCTTGCCGCATTTAATTGTTTTAGAGGTACTCACCATTTACAACACTATAACAAACTGTTGCTGATAACAAGCAACTACAATCTTAAACAGTTTCTAGGATTCTGGCATTTTTATCCCATAGGTTCATATATGACAGGTGTGATGTGTACAAATGATTACTTTTTCCTTTCATTGATGGATGTAGCTATAGCTTTAAGAATCAGTGAAAAAATTTTAATATATGACATAAAAATAGTAAATTATGCAAATATTAAAATATTTGAAGTTTATCCATGATAATTTATTTTATTTGAAACTTTTAAATTTTATCTTCAAACAGCAGCCCCAGATGAAAGATTTTTTTCAAGTGATATATTAAGGGCCATTTTCCAGAGGAGGGTTGAAAAGGAAACTGTATGAAGCAGGGGTAAAAAGGTTAACAACAATGTGGTCAAAGCAGTACAATACGCACAGCAGATTTAGCCCCACCTTTCCTTTTGTACAACTCTTAGTCAGCTTGAAGTTGGGATAGGGAAGGGAACATGTAGACCCAGACAAGGCAGCTATCAATGAACTAAGGGCGTTGAGCTAAATACTGCTAAGGGGCATGTGTGAGTTGATACTACCTAAGTACAAAGAGTACAAAGGAGGTACAAGTTGCTTCGTATGGTATCAGATTCCTTGCAGAACATCATGAATAAATACTAATATGATTATAAATTTCATTTTAGTTCTACATATTGCTTTAAAATGTAATTAACATGAATTGTTGCCAACTCAACAGAATATAATTTATTCAAAATACAATAATCATTTGAGAAATACCAAGTGAAAAAAACTCCAATGAATCAAAAAATTGTTTAATTTTATATTACTCCCTGTAGAACACTAGTCATCTTAACACCTTGATTAAAGAAAAATAAGTAGTGATTTTGCTAAATATAAAAATTTTAGACAACAAATTTATAATAGTTTATGAATTAGTTGTTCCTCTATTCTATTGCTCATCAAATATCACTGATCCATTAATAAAAAAATGATACACGAACATTAATAAATGAGGTAATTTATTTTTTCCTGGGTTAATTTTGAATTTTAGGGATCAAAACAAGTTTAAGAATATTTAAATGGTGATGGAAAGAGACTTTATTTGGGGTGATAAGCATACAATACAATATACACATAATATATTACAGAACTATATACCAGAAATATATGTAATTTTATTATTCAATATTACCCCAGTATAATAAATTTAATAAAAAATTTAAAAAATATTTTAACACATACTCTTTCTATTTCTTTTATTTTATGTATTGTTTGCTGTGAATAGTGGTTAGTGTAGTGGAATAGAATTTATATTATTTAAAAATTTATCTTAATTTAGTGTTTTAAATATTTAAATAAATATTATTTGTTCCCTTGCTCTGTGCTACTCCATGATTAGACCTAGGCCTCCTACAAATTGACAACTTACAAAGCTTTCTGATTTTTCATCATATGAATGTCACCTATGTATAGCAAAAAATAAATAAATAAAAATAAAGGGGGAAAAAAAGTACGTTATTTGCCATTCCTTAATGTATCAGTTTCAAACAGAATGTATCCTAAATTTATATTTAAAGATAAGGTCCTTAATTCTCTTTTATTACTATTCCAATTTTTTATTAGTCAGATATTTATTTTTAGTTCTTCTATTTGTTATTTTTATTTCTATAAATGTAAATCAATTTATATTTCTTTAGGCATCAGATATAGGTCATATCATTTTTCTTTATGTTAGACTAGGAAATTATGCTCCTTTACCAGACTCCATGTTATTTCTCCACCTAATTAACTAATATGTGCTATGTTGTTGCATTTATAATGTCATAAATGGAATATTTGTGTAGATTTTATAACTACAATTAAACTATCTGTTGCTAGTAAAGTGTCTCTAGAAATATAAATTAAAATTTTAGCTTAAATGATTGTTATGTTAATATAATTTGACTTCTTATTCTACTACTATTCACTTTTCAAGACTTTATAGTTATTATTATATCCCCCTTGTCTCCCTTATGCAACATCAGTTTTTCTGTTATCTTTTTATAGAATATCTGTTATTTGGATATTGGATATACTGGATCAATTCCCTATGTCCATTAACCTTTCTCTTATTATTCTTATCCTGTAATTTTTTTTTACATATTAGAATTTTTTAAAAAAATGTATATGCCAAGCATTATTTTGATTCTACCTTTGAAAAATGTATTAAAAAAATTTAGATGTCTTTTGTGTTCCATTGAAAGTTAACTAAGTTTCTTTTAAACAAGATATTATTTTTGAGCCTTCTTTTCTATGTAATACCTATAATTCTCTGTGCATAAGAGCGGGAAACAAAGTAACCTGAACCTCTGATTCATACATAATTTAGAAAGTATTTAAAGTCATTATTAAACTACAGACTACTTCTGCTGTTCATATTATATATATTATCCAATTTTTTCTAATCATTCTCCGGGGTCAGCCAATAAAAAATGACCTACCGGTAATTTTGATGCTGTATTATTCAGAGCATATTTTAGCTTCAGTGTTCTCTGATTTTGATGATCTCTTCCACTTTTTCCTCTCTTTTACTTTGTTCTTAAATATACCTGTTGTTAGTGCCTAATAAACCAACTTCCTGTCAGTTTCTCTTACATATTTATACATAATCAACATTATATTAGTGAGATATTTTGGAAGAGAAGAAATGTAAATACACACAATCCTTATTTTAAGCTATAAATCTGATTCCTGAAACTTATTTTTGTTATATTTTAAAATTTATTTTAACATTGTAAAGTCTATATCTTCTAGTTATAGAAAATGTTTGTTTGATTCATGAATATTATTAATCCATCATTAAAGCTTTAACACTACTTCACTGATCTCTATTTCCTGTAATATCTACCAAACAGATAACAGCTTTTACTCTCTTTTGCAAAATATGTGTTCTCCTCACTCCTTTTTTCTACTATAACTGTTGGAAAGTTAGTGTGTCTTGTCTACTTGTTTTTTTTGTGACAATTTCACTTGCCTAGATTTCTCTGTAATATCTTTTTTTTTTCATCTTACAGTTTCATGGTAAGCAATATATGCTACCTCAAGCAGTCTTTTAATGGCTTTCATCTTGCCTTCTCTTTTTCATTGATATACTTGTGATTGAAATATTATCATGTACCTCCAGGCCACTCAAAAGCAGTCACAGTTCTCATTCATCTTGAAACTCCAATAATTGAAGTCCTTTACCTGCTCACATCTTTCTATTAGAGGTAAGATTTGTCTGTTGCAAGAAATTTCCATTTTGTTTCAACATTACAGATAGGTGCTGAAGTGTATGCTACATTTAAGGATAAGATCTCCCCACAAGATTCTAAAAATTCCTTTTATCAACCATTGATGAGTATGCCCTTTGAATTTAAAAGGTAAAAAAATAGACCATCATGAAAAAATACTTTATATAATATGCCCCTTGAAAGAAAAAATGTTATAAATTGTAATTGAAATTTTCAAAATGTATTTAATACTTTTTTCCTAAATTAGAGGAATGCAAGCTTCTAAAAAGGGGAGATGAGAAAACTCCAGAAACACAACACATTTTTAAAGATATTATACCCCTTAAACTTCCAGGGAATCCCAAGCTATAGTTTTATTTCTTGCCTGATTTTTTTATCTTTCTCCCTCATTTCTTTAACCACTCCTCTTTTCTGTACTTGTTCTCACACAGAGAGTTGAAAGAATCCTATATTGGGAATCTCATGTATTTTATTTTTTTATTTAATAGCAATTTATTATTTTCATAAAAATTATTGAATAT
The DNA here is from genome assembly GCF_036850765.1 of Saccopteryx bilineata. NCBI lineage: Eukaryota > Metazoa > Chordata > Mammalia > Chiroptera > Emballonuridae > Saccopteryx > Saccopteryx bilineata. The sequence continues at coordinate 72,600,003 of NC_089491.1, read as the reverse complement.
ACTATCTCAAACCTAGTACTGCCCTTTCTTTGGGAAATAAAAAATTTCCCTTAACTTTCTTTTTTATTGTCTACAACTACAAAACTCTATAATATTGTTGTAGATTGCTGAGGAATTTATCTAGGTAAACATTAGACAAACCATTGTGTTGTTTAGGATCAATCATGAAGACTCAGCTATATGGTTAGACAGATCTGCATTGTCATACTTAGATTTTAACTAAATAGTTTTAACTTCTGTTGAACAGGAACTAAGGTTAAAATAATATGTATATATATATTTTTTTATCCTTTTCTTCAGGAAGCTGTTAAAATTGATTAGTATGCCTTTTCAGACAAAATGTTTTGATCAACAGTTCTATGTTCTGGCAAAGTTAAGTTAAGATTCATTGGAGGTAAGAAATCCCAATATAATTAAAATATAATTAAATGTTTTCTTAATGCCACCAAATTAGAAGTTTTAAGAAATGTTTAAGTAACAACTTATAATTGGTCTTCTACAGACACTTTACCTTTTAACAAATAGTCTAATAAAATAACAAACTATGATTATTATCTGCATAACTAGATTTTCTTAAATATAAACAGGATTGAAATAAACATTTTAGATGTTGAGAAATATTGATCAGCAATGTCATGGAAATTTAATAAGTATTTTGGTGGAGAGACTACTCATAGTTCAAGAACATTTGTAAATTCATTTCCAATCTGCTGAGTAAGGCAGACATTCTGTTTGCCAGAGAGAATGGAGGCTTATAATTATACCTCTTTAATTCACACTCACAGGGTTTCTTTCTTGCTTTCTTTCTTTCTCTGTCTCTTTTTCTCTTTCTTTCTTGCTTTCTTTATTAAGTAAGAGGGTGAGAGGTGGGGAGGCAGAGAAAGACTTCTGCATGTGCCCTGACCAGGATCCACTTAGCAAGCCCACTAGGGGGCAATGCTCTGCTCATCTGAGGCCCTTGCTCTGTTGCTAAGCAGCTGAGCTATTTTTAGCACCTCTGGTGAGGCCATGGAGACATCCTCAGTTCCAAGGGCCAACTTGCTGGAACCATTGGAGCCATGGCACCAGAGGGGAAGAGGAGGGGATGGAGAAGCAGATGGTCGCTTCTCCTGTGTGCCCTGACAAGAATCAAACCCAGGACTTTCACATGTTGGGTCAATGCTCTACTGCTGAGCCAACCGGCCAGGGCCTCACAGGGTATTTGTGGGAAATAACTAATATTATGTTGTGAAATGCAATAGTGCATAATTAATTGTATCACTTTGACTTTAAGAATTTTTCTGATCAGATTTCCCTGTTTTTGTTTGTTTGTTCCCGATAAAGGTAGAGATTCATTTAGAGGGACAGAGCAATTTGAGTCTGAAAAAATAAAGCCCTTCCTACCTCCCAATACACACTACACCATAGTTTCTTACATTAGCAGTCCAGAGAACTGTGTGATGGATATAAGAATATGCATTGTGCTTAAACATTCATCTCCTACAATATTCAAAATAATGTTAACCTGCATCTCTGGTTGGTATGACTGTGTTGCTCTGCACAAACAACTTAATTTATGCCTCACTGTTTAAATCTTTAAACTAAGAATAAAATCTTACCTATATTATAATTGTTTAAAGGATTCAGTGAGAAAAATCATGTAAAGTCTTATCAAATGGCACATCAGAAGTATTCATTAGCAGCAACTTCCTCTTTATCTGTCACTGTGTATTCATTAGTAAAATCAGGTTACGTTCGCCTCTTATAGCCTTATTTTTGTAAGGTAGGTCACGTATATTTTTAAACTCACACTATAGAGAATTCTAATTTTAGAATTTTTTTTTTTTTTTTTTGCTATCTCTGGAAATGACCTGCAAGAAAACTGCACACACAAGTCTTTTCTTTCCTAATTATCATTACTTGTTTTGTTTTTAAAATGCAAACACATAACACTTGTTTTATTTGATCCCATTGTTTAAAACATGAAAATGATTCTTTGAAAGATTTTATTTATTCTTTTAGGGAGAAGAGGAAGAGAGAGAAAGAGAAGGGGGGAGGAGCAGGAAGCATCATCTCCCAGATGTTCCTTGACTTGAGAAAGCCCAGGGTATCAAACTGGCAGCACAGCATTCTAGATTTACGCTTTATCTGCTGTGCCACTACAGGTCAGGCACAGTACTGTGTTGTTTTATTTTGTTGTTGCTGCTGGTTGGTTTTAAGTTTTCTGTTTTGTTTTGTTTGTTTTGTTTGCAGCTCTGGTAACTGATGACTCAGAGAGCAGGGTTTGTTCTCACCAATCTCAGTGTTACTGTCACTGTTCTAAGTGTGTGGCTGTCTTATTCTACAGCAATAAGGTCGTCCATTTTTCATTTTGTTCTGAAGTCCTTTTAAATCCTACAACCTCTTTTACTACATAGGATGTCTGCAATTCAGATTTAGTTGCATTCCCTGAAGTAGATTTATATCTAATATTTATATATTTCTCAATTTTAATAATCACATAAATATAAAAATATAATACAATTTAGAATATTGAGCTTGAATCCATTTTAGCAGGTACTATGATATAACCACAAAATTTAAGAACTACCACTGATATATTTTCTCTTATTATGGAGAACTAATGACCTTCCCATTCATTTTTTTACTTCAATGCCAAATTAACTATTACTCTACATTCTTCAAAAATGTTATTTTTCACTTAATTTCAAAGAACTATGACTAACCAAAATATAAGTAAATAGTTCTGTGAACAACTAATGCTTTTTTTTTTTTTTTTACTTCTCATTCAAGTCATTTTTAGCATCACTTCAAAATAAAAAAGATACATTGAGGATTTAAAAATATTAATTGACCTTGCTGGTTGGCTCAGTGGTAGAGCATCAGCCCAGCATGTGGATGTTTCAGGTTTAATTCCCTGCCAGGGCACAGAGGAGAGGCACCCATCTGCTTCTCCATCCTTCCCCCTCTCCTTTCTCTCCATCTCTCTTTTCCTCTTCCGTACGCAAGGCTCCACTGGAGCAAAATTGTCCCAGGCACTGAGAATGGCTCCATGGCCTCAGGTGCTAGAATGGCTCCGGTTGCAGAGGAGCAACTCCTCAGGTGAGCAGAGCAATGCTCCCTAGTGGGCATGCTGGGTGGATCCTGGTTTGGTGAATGGGGGAGTCTGTCTCTCTGCCTCTCTGCTTCTCACTTCAGAAAAAAAAAAGATATGAATCAATGTGACACATTGTTTCTATCACATATGACTTTCAGTTGACAATGTGAATAATGAGTTACAATATTTGATTCAATCTTTCTTTAAAATCTTTTTCATTGATATGTGTGTGAGAGAAAGAGAGAGAGAGAGAGAGAAAGAAATAAAAGAGAGAGAGAATAAGAGAAAAAGGAATGGAGAAAGGGAAGCATCAACTTGTTCCACTTAGTTATTCCATTTAGTTGTGTACTCATTGATTGCTTCTCATATGTGTCCTGACTAGCGATTCAATTATAACCTCAGCAGGCCAGGACGACACTTTATCCAATGAGTCACTTGGCCATAAGTCTTGATCATAATCTTTGATAAAAATAGTTAAGATTTCTAGCTTTATATAAATGTTATATATAGTTTTTTTTTAATTCAACACACCTGTTTTTCCTTGAGAATCATTTTTCTTGCTCCTAGTTTCCATAGCTATATAGAAATAAATATAATGTTTTTAAATGGCTCTGTCAGTACTTTTATGTAAAAATCTGCTGGTGCACATATGCAAAGATCCCCATAGGGTGCATATTCACAGCATACTGCTGGCTCTTAGAGCATGTGCATCTTTAACTTTAGAAGTTAATGCCAATCTGTTTGCTAAAGGGATTGTACCCATCAGCCTAGGGTATACATTTATGGTAATATTCCTTATTGTCAAAGCTTGTACTTTTTTCTATTCTCTCATTAGGTCCACAATATTTATTTTATTTTTATTTACATTTATAAGATACGTATTAAGATTGTGCATCTCTTTCTATTGTATTGTTCATTCCTATTTCTTCTAGAAAAAATTGTCCATGTCTTTTTCCATTTGTCTTTAATCTGTTTGAGATGATTCCATGGATATTTTGAGATCCTTTATAGATAGATAGAAATCCTCTGTATGATATACATTGTGGAGTTATTTTTTTCAGTGTGTATCTTCTATTTTAACTTTTCCAAAGCTTACTGTTGATAAACAACTCCTTAATGTATTTTGGTTTATAAATTTCTTACTATATTAGGATTTAACAATTCCTTATGCTCATATATCTACTTAATGATCTCTTCTATGCTGCATGTATGTGTGTATGTATATGTATATTGACTTTCAAAAAGTTACAGTTTTGTTTTTCACATTAATCCAGAATGAAAATTAGTGACACAGACTATGTTAACTGTTTCTCTTGGCTGAACTAAATTGTAGAAAGATTTCTTCTTGAACCTAGGCTTTTGACCTCCCTTTTCTTACAGCATTTACTTTAGAAAAGTTGTAATTATAAACTTTTCTCTTCCATTTTTTTATTTTATTTTTTTTACAGAGACAGAGAGAGTCAGGGAGAGGGACAGATAGGGACATTCAGACAGGAACAGAGAGAGATGAGAAGCATCAATCATTAGTTTTTTGTTGTGACACCTTAGTTGTTCATTGATTGCTTTCTCATATATGCCTTGACCATGGGGCTACAGCAGAATGAGTAACCCCTTGCTTGAGCCAACAACCTTGGGTGCAAGGTGGTGAGCTTTGCTCAAACCAGATGAGCGACCTTGGGGTCTCAAACCTGGGTTCTCCGCATCCCAGTCTGATGCTCTATCCACTGCGCCACCACCTGGTCAGGCCCTCTTTCATTTTTGATATGAAAATTTGTTTAGGAGCCACATGACAGTTTTACCACCCGGGACTCTTTCTCAAGGACCTGAAAACTCTCTCTCCAAAATGTAGTCATCAGGATAGCTTCCCTCTATATAGGTTTCATTGACAGTATAGGAATGTATGTTCAACTGGCACATTGCTCCAGACTGTAAAAAAACCCTCTTGTCATGAAGATAGAAAACATTTACTAACAACCAATTAAAAACACAGATGGCCCCTGTTCCCATTCACCAAACTCTTGAAGACCATAGGGCTTTTTATATCATCAGAATTAAGTTTAGACTGTTTAATTGCTCCTTATTGAAATAGGCTTAAATAGTCTTCCTTATCTGTTCAACTTTGTCGAGTGCAATATTTGCTTTGACATTAGCTATCAGACTAAAATTCATTTTTGTTTTGTTCATTAGATTACACATATAATGAGATTATGTGGCATTTGTCTTTCCCTGACTGGTATATTTCACTCAGCATAATATTCTCCAGGTCCATCCATACTGTCACAAAAGGTAAGATTTCCTTCTTGAACGAGGATTTATGGGTGATGGGCATATAATGAAATATGCAGATAATATTTTCTTTAATTGTACACTTGAAACCTGTATGGTTTTGTTAACCAACGTCACCCCAGTAAACTCATTAAAAATAAAGATATAAGGCAATCCTTCAGAAACAAATGTCAGTTTTAAATTTTTATTTCTCTTTTCCATTAAGATGTTTTGAGTATCTTAAATGTGTCTATTTTTTTCCTGCAGTTTAATTCTTATAGGAGAAGTAGAATTAATTTATTTATTTATACTACTTGAATTAATTCACTGTGCTTCTGCAAATTTAGAATTGTTGGGTTTCCTTAGTTTTAGAAAATTGTCAGCCATTATCTCATTAAATATTTTTTCTACATCATTTTCACTTTTTTTTTTCATTTTATAACTCTAGTAACATCTATTTTAGAAATTCTAAATCTAGTTTTCCCACTTTTTTGTCTTGAAATTTATTAATACTCCATTATATTAATACTCCTTTGAGTTGTGTCAAAGATCTGTAAATTTTTCATAGTTTATATGATTTAAAGTTCTAGTTATTATTTTGTAAACTTTTATATTAATGCTTTAGAGATTATTTCTTCCCACTTTTATTTCATTAAATACTTCACTATTTTTTTTCTATGTCTCATAAATTAACTATATAAGATTTTATTAATCTAATACTGTTTACTGTAAGTTTTGGAATTTTAACTTAGAGTATTTTTATTTTTTATGCTGTGATGTGTGTGTGTGTGTGTGTGTGTGTGTGTGTGTGTGTATGACAGAAACAGAGAGACACAGAGAGAGGGACAGTTAGGGCCAGTGAAAGGGAGAGAGATGAGAAGCATCAATTCTTCATTGCGGTTCCTTAGAATCTTTAGTTGTTCAGTGATTGCTTTCTCATATGTACCTTAACTGGGGGGGGGGGTGCTACAGGACTACAGGAGAGTGAGTGACCCCTTGTTCAAAACAGCAACTTGGACTCAAGCCAGTGACCTTGGGCTTTAAGCCAGCTACTTGAGTGACCCCTAGTTCAAAACAGCAACTTGGACTCAAGCCAGTGACCTTGGGCTTTAAGCCAGCTACTTTTGGGCTCCAAGCCAGCGACCTTTGGGCTCAAACCACCAATCATGGGGTCAAAGATATGACCCATGCTCAAGCCAGAGACCCTGTGCTCAAGCTGGTGAGCCTGAGCTCAAGTTGGTGACCTCGGGTTTCGAACCTAGGTCTTACGTGTCCTGGTCTGATGCTCTCTCTGCTGCACCCCAGTCTGGTCAGGCTGTTCTGATTTTTTTTTTAAGTATCATAATTTCATATTTATTTGGGGAGGAGGTGTGAAATTTATTAAGTTTTGGCAACTGTAAGATTTTCTGTAAATTTAAAATTAACTTTTACTTCCCATTTGCAGTTATTACTAATCTTGTAAAAAGTTTTTGTTTACATTGATTTGAGAGAGAGAGGATGTGGGAGAGAGGGAGAGAGGGACAGATAGAAGCCTCAACTGAGTGTTCCACTTGGTTGTATCATTTAATTGTGCACTCATTGATTGCTTCTTGTACATGCCATGTCCAGGGATCTGACCCAAAACCTCAGTGTTACTGGATGACACTTCAACCACTGAGCTACCCAGCTGGGCAGAGGCAATGTTAATTTTGATTCTAATTTGAAATAGGCTTTTGGCTTTATATATTTTCTGAGGTGTTTATGATACCTATCTATTATAAATGAGCATTACCAATTTGTGTGCTTACATGATGAGTATAAATTTTAATAGAAAATATATATATTTTAGATTTATATATTTTAATATTATATTTATATTTAAAAGTACAGAGAGAATATACATAGAATATGTGTGTGTATATATATACATATATATATATATATGAAGAGTATATGCATACACATACACAGACACACACACCTTTATTACCATGGCTCTATGTGTACAACTATCACTATTATTCTTTTCCATGATGAAGGGTTAGTGGTAATTTAATTAAAATTATTTTCAACTGAATGCATAGTCTTTTGAACACTCAACTTTATGTAGATATTTTCTAATCATATTTTTTTTTTGTTTTGTTTCTTTTTTTTTTTTTTTTTGTACTTTTCTGAAGCTGGAAATGGGGAGAGACAGTCAGACAGACTCCCGCATGCGCCTGACCGGGATCCACCCGGCATGCCCACCAGGGGCGACGCTCTGCCCACCAGGGGGCGATGCTCTGCTCCTCCGGGGCGTCGCTCTGCCGCGACCAGAGCCACTCTAGCGCCTGGGGCAGAGGCCAAGGAGCCATCCCCAGCGCCCGGGCCATCTCTGCTCCAATGGAGCCTTGGCTGCGGGAGGGGAAGAGAGAGACAGAGAGGAAGGAGGGGGTGGGGGTGGAGAAGCAAATGGGCGCTTCTCCTATGTGCCCTGGCCGGGAATCGAACCCGGGTCCCCCGCACACCAGGCCGACGCTCTACCGCTGAGCCAACCGGCCAGGGCCTCTAATCATATTTTTTAGATCTTATGTAGGATCAAGGCTTAATATTTTTGCCCTCTTTGGTTCTTAATTTGCAAAAAGTTGAAGTCATGTTCACTAGAGTTAGGTACATGTAATTAATGACAGAAAATTGTTTCAGTGCTCTGAGTAAATGTCTGGATTCTTGCTTTATTTTATTTTGGAGAGTCAGAATTTCTGGTTAACTTAGAACAAACATGTTTTAAATTGTACTGCTATTTTATTTTATTTTTTATCTATCATTCTTTTACATTTTACTTTTACTGATTGTGTTGGTAAAGCTATCTAGCTTGCTGGAAACAGACTACCCAAAAGGCATGTGAAGTCTTCCTCTGAGGAAACTAAGAACTTCAGAAATGTCAATCCTTTGTGAGAGTTCACTTAATTAATCATGGATAAGTTTGTATAACAATGTGAAGTACCATTTTACTAAGTTGAAAAATTGTATACCATACATCAGCAAGTTAACTTCTAGGTATATACTGTTTATCATGTGTACATAAGAAAATATAGTAAAAAAAAGCTGTATTACCAAGTTACTTAAACTATTAATCACTAAAAAAATATTCATTTAACAATATGTAGGAATGAACAGAATGTACATTAACATAATGAAATCATAAAAATTGATATGGGTAAAATTAAGTTTAAATACAACATGTTGATTATATCACACATATTTTTACAATTATAGAAAATTGTAATATATATTTTTGTACGTACATGTATGAATGTGAAAGTGTATTTATAATATAATTCTTTTTTTAATGATGAGATGCATAGCAAACTCAAGATGCCTGAGAGGAAGGCTTTTGGAAATAAGAAAAGGCATTGATGGGGAGAATAAATGCATATATTCTTTGATTTTTAAAACAAAGAGTCAGAAAAACCTAAGAACCATATGATCTAACTCATATGTGAGATGTAGAAGAAAAATTATAGAATATAGACAACAGTATAGTAGTTACGAGAGGGAAGAGGGTGGATGGATAATAAAGAGTGAAGGTGGCAATTAAATATTGGCAGAAGATGATTTGAATTTGGGTGGTGTGTATACAATCCAATATACAGATCATGTATAATAAAAATGTACACTTCAAACCTATATGATCTTATTAAATTATATCACCCAAATAAATTTAATAAAGACATATAATAAATAATATATTTATTTAGTTTAAGAAAATTTAAGAAAAAATAAAACAAAGTTATGATTGATGGTAAAATGATTTTATATATCATTATCTTCTCATAACAATGGCTTAAGCCTCAAGAAAAATAGAAAATAAATGTAAATATTCAAGATAAGGTAAAAACAGGAGAACATTAAATTATATTATTACAGAATTAAAATTGATTCACTAAAATTTAACACTTTGCTATTCACTAAAACTTAATATATCGTGTACTACCTTAAAATAACCTTTAAACAAGTTTTCTTCAGTGAATGCTTAGTGTTATCGATCGAATATTAATGTTTATTTTTCTTGCTCATCACAACAAAAAGGCTTAGCCCATGTTAAAAAGTATATATTTATATTTCTTGATAAAGTTAGCAACAATAGTATGATTTTATAAACATGTAGCATTTTCTTTTTTCATTTGTAATAATTGGTTCAGATTTGACCTTATAATTTTAAGAACTTAGTACAATCCTATATTTTTTGAACTTGCAGTTTGTTTATCCATGAATTTCTTTATGTACCAAGTACCTGCCATAAATGCAAAGTACAAAGAAGAGCTTTTAACAACTTCAATTTGAAGTTACTTTGTTTAAAACTTTGATCTATTTTCAAAACACTTGATTTCCATCATTTTATATTTTCATTGGAAAAACAAGAATATAAAAGCTTGAGTTTCCTTCACTACTCATGTTTCAATTCCAGAGTCAATGTTGTATTTACTTTGCATTGAGTAATTTGTGCATTATTTCAACCCTCTAAACATTGTTAAGGTGACACTGTTAGGTCTATATAGTAATTACTCCCAAACTTATACATTTGATCTAATAGTGACAGTGGTTATAGACATAAAGCAACTATTTAGGCTAGTTAGTTAAAATAAAATTATTGAGCTGTTATAGTGGAAAAAATAAGGTCTAGAAAACTAAGATAATACTTGCAAATATGGTTACCAAACCTTCTGAGTATTATTAAAAAGTGTCTTTAAATATAGAATTTAAGGGAGTAATAGGGTCAAAGATGATTCAGAACAATCTACTTCCTGGAAAAATGAGAAATGTTATTACAATCTGTCTTTTTGTGAATATAAATGTATACACATATACACATTTAAATATATAAAATTTTATTTTATATACTTATAAAATTTATACATACACATACATAAAATTTTATATGCACATATCAATATCCAAGAGAAAATACAACTTAAGAAGTGAGTACAGCTTATAAAGTTGCTATTGCTCTGGGATAAATGATTGAGAAACAATTTTGAGACCCTTGAGATGAAAATCAATAGCTGAATTTTAGAACACTGAGACATTGGGAATCTGGTAAACAGTTTATGGCTTACACTTAATTATATGTGTTACCTACAGTGCATGGCTGCTGCCTAGGAATAAACCTGAATCAAAATTAAACTAGGTCTTATAGACGTGACATCCTACCTTTAAATAATTTTGCTAGTCCAGCAAATTTTAATTTGTGAAATTGGCTTAAAATGATCTTAAATTACTGGTTCTTTCATGTGGCTTTAGGAGCAAAAGAAATTTCTCTTTGAGAGAAGGTAATATTCTATCAGTTCTCATATTAGGTCAGAAACAATTCTAAAATACATTGCCTGGTACACATCTAAGATATTCTAGGCATAAAATAAGGTGAATCAATGTGACTGAGAAGCAATAGAAATTAATAACAGATATAAGCCCACTGAATATCCACGTAGTAAAAGGATGATCTTTTTAGTGGGGAAAAAAGTTAAGGAACTTCAGAAAAAATAAACAGGACATTGCAGATTTTCTATAAGAACAACTTGAAATTCTAGAAGTGGAATACATAATAACCAAGGCTAAAAACTCAATAGGTGGAATTAATAGCAGTGAAATAATTTTAAGAAGGTTTCCAGATTAAAGCACAAAGATAAAAAAGATTGGAATATTGTGAAGGGAAAAGAGATATACATGGAAAATGTAGTGAAAAAATACAGCATATTTAATTGGAGTAAGCAGAGCTGAGAGAAACAATGTATATTTTAATTGATGAGAATTTTCTCTACCTGATAAAAGACAGCATCTGTAGATACAAAAAGTGAAAAAAAGTATCTTAAAAAAGTTAATTTTTTAAAATTTGTATCCTAATACATTATTTGAATCTATAAAATCAAACATAAAAATTTTTTAAAACAGATTGCATTGACGTTAACATCAGTTAGCAACCATTATGCTCATAGATGACTTCTAACAGCAAAATGGAAGTAAGATAACAGAATATTTTCTATATAGATGAAAGGTAATCGACAGTCACAAATTCTAAATTTAGCAAAATAATATTCTTCCAGAATTATTGTGAAAAATAAATACATTACTGTACAAATTCTGATAACATTCACCATGAGCAGAACTGTCATACAATAATTCTTAAAGCTTTCTAAGGACAGTGATGTCAGTGTCAGTTTGAAGATGTAGAAAGAAATGTAAAGCAAAGAAATTTTAAAAAAGCATTCACTAAAAAGATCAAATACTGAGCCACAAAACACATGTTAAATTTAAGGCCCTGGCCAGTTGGCTCAGTAGTAGAGTGTAGGCCCAGAATGTGGAAGTTCTGGGTTCAATTCCTGGTCAGGGCACACAGGAGTAGTGACCATCTGTTTCTCCACACTTCCCCCTTCTCTCTCTCTCTTTCTCTCTCTCTCTCTCACTTTCTCTTTCTCTCTCTCCTGCAGTCATGGTTTGAATGATTCAAACAAGTTGGCCCTGGGTGCTCAGTATGGGTTCCATGGCTTCACCTCAGATGCTAAAATAGTTCCATTGCTCAGCATCAGAGCCGTGGCCCTAGATGGGCAGAGCATCGGCCCCATGCAGATGTTGCTGGGTAAATCACAGTTGAGGCGCATGTGAGAGTCTCTCTTCCTCCCTGCCTCTCACTTAAAAAAATATATTTTTAAATAAAAGAAAGTATACAGTATCTACTCTGATACCACAAAAAAAATTAGTTAGAAATCAATAACAGAAAGGTAACTGGAAAATCCTATAATATTTGGAGATTAAACAAAATACTGTGAAATAATTCATGGGACAAAGAAGAAATCACAGGAGAAAATATTTAAATATATTAAATAAACTGAAAATAAATGCATAATTTGTCAATACTTATGGGATACATTGAAAGCAAAGCTCAGAGGGACACTGATAAAATTGATAGCATATAGTTTTAAAGAATATATAAAATCAGTTGTCTAAGGTTGCTCCTTAGGAAACTAGAAAAAGGAAAGCAAACTAAATTCAAAACAAATAGAAAAACATAAATTATGAAAGCAAAACACAATGAAATTAAAAACAGGATATTAAAAATCAATGAAAATAGCCCTGGCCGGTTGGCTCAGTGGTAGAGCGTCAGCCTGGCGTGCAGAAGTCCCGGGTTTGATTCCCGGCCAGGGCACACAGGAGAATCGCCCATCTGCTTCTCCACCCCTCCCCCTCTCCTTCCTCTCTGTCTCTCTCTTCCCCTCCCGCAGCGAGGCTCCACTGGAGCAAAGATGGCCCGGGTGCTAGGGATGGCTCCTTGGCCTCTGCCCCAGGCGCTAGAGTGGCTCCGGTAGCAACAGAGCGATGCCCCGGAGGGGCAGAGCATCGCCCCCTGGTGGGCGTGCCGGGTGGATCCCGGTCAGGCGCATGCGGGAGTCTGTCTGACTGTCTCTTCCCGTTTCCAGCTTCAGAAAAATACAAAAAAAAAAAAAAAATCAATTAAAATAAAACTTGGTTCTTCAAAGACTTCATCCAGGCTAAAAAAGAAAAAAACAAGTGAGTATACAAATTATTGAGTTTAAAAATTAAACTAGCAACATAAGTATGGATCCCATGAATATTAAAAGGATAATAAAGGATCACTATGAACAACTTTAAACCCACAAGTTGATAATCTAGTCAAGTGGACCAATTCTTTGAAGAATATAATCTGCCAAAATTCATACAGGAAGAAATAGATAATGTTAGTAAGTTAAACCTAAAGCTACTGTATAAATAATTAATAACCTTCCCAAACAGAAATCACCAGGCCCAGATGGGTTCATTGATGAACTTTACCAAAGGTTTAAGGTAAAAATTTATACCAAGTCTCTACAATCTCTTTGAAAGAAGAGAAGCAGTATTTCTAAATCATTCTATGTGGCCAGCATTATATTACACCCAAAACCAGACAAAGATTTTACAAGAAAAGACATGTGTAGAACAATATTTCTCATGAACATAGATACAAATTTCCTAAAAATATGAGTTGAATTTAACAATGAATATGAGGTATTATACAATCAAGTGAGATTTCCTAGACATGCAAGGCTTTTTCAATATTTGAAGGTCAATTAATGTAACTCATTATAACAACAGGCAAAAAAGGAAACACAACTATATAATAGATGCAGAAAAGTCATTTGATAAAATACAACATCTATTTGTGATAAAAAAAAAAAAAACTCTTATCAAACTAGAAATAGAGGGTAAGGTTTTCAAATCCAAGGAGAATATCATTTAAAAAAAGTGCACCTAATATTATACTTAAAAGTGAAAACTTGAAGCTTTCCCACTAAGATTTTTAAAAAAGCAAGAATGTCTCCTGTCACCACTTTTCAACATTATACTAGGTGACCTTGCTAATGCAATTAGGTGAAAAGACAAAAGAAAAGGTATAGATTTGAAAGAAAATAAAAAAAAAATTGTCTCTGTTTGCATATTAAATGACTATAAAAAAGAAAAAAAATCCACAAAAATCTCCTGGAAATTAAAAGCAACTGTACCAAGGTTGCAAGATATAATTTAATACACAAAAGTTAATTGCATCCTTTATGTCAGTAATGAACTAGTGAAATTTGAAATTAAAAACCAAATACCATTTGTATAACCCCCAATAAAATACTTAAATACAAAGATAATAAAATATATACAAAGTCTATTTGAGGAAATCAGTAAAACTCTGATTAATGCAATTAAAGAAATCCTACAAACAGGAAGAGATGTTCTATGCTCATAGATATAACGATTCAATATTGTCTAGATGTCAGTTCTTTCCTTCTTAATTTACTGTTACAGGACAGTCCTAATCAAAATCCCTGCAAGCTATTTTGTGGATATTACCCAAGTTATTTTAATGTTTATATGGAAAGGCAGAAGACCTTGAATATCCAATGTAATATTAAAAAAGAAAAATGAAGTTGGAGAACAGACACTGACTTAAAGACTTGACTTAAAGGTGCAGTAATTGCCTGACCAGGTGGTGGAGCAGTGGATAGAGTGTTGGACTGGGATACAGAGGATTCAGGTTTGAAACCCCAAGATAAGCCAGCTTGAGCAGTAACTCACCAGCTTGAATCTAAGGTAGCTGGTTTGAACAAGGGGATCGCACAGTCTGCTGTAGCCCCCTAGTCAAGGCACATATGAGAAAGAAGTCAATGAGCAACTAAGGCGCCGCAACAAAGAATAGATGCTTCTCATCTCTATCCCTTCCTGTCTGTCTGTCCCTCTCCCTCTCTCTGTCTTTTTCTCTGTCTCTGTCTCTGTCTCTCTCTCTCTCTCTCTCTCTCTCTCTCTCACACACACACACTCACTCACACACACACACACACACACACACAAACACAAAAGCTGCAGTAATTCAGACAATTGTAGTATTGGCAAAAGAACATACAAATAGATAAACAGAACAGATTAGAGAGCCTAGAAATAGACTCACATATGGATGAACATATATAGCAGAAAGGCTTTTTTTTTTTAAGGTCACTTAAAACATTCTATATGAATCCAGTGAGAGATACATGCCCATTTGCTCAAACCTATAGAATGTACAACACCAAGAGTCTTGTAATTTAAAGTGTGGATTTTGGATGTTTATGATGTGTCAAGGAAGGTCCATCAGACTCAAAATTGTACCACTCTATTGGAAATGTTGATATTGGAAAGGTCATGCATGTGTTGGACATAGGTTACATGGGAAATCACTGTATTTTCCTGTTTATTTTGCTACAAAACTTCAACTATTCTAAAATAATAAAATATTGATTTTATTGATTTATTTTTAATTGAATTTGTTGGGGTTCACACTGGTTAATAAAATTATACAGGTTTCAGGTACACATTTTTACAACACTTCTGCATACTGTATTATGTGTTCATCCTCCCCCAAGTCGAGTCTCTGTCTATCACCATATACCTTCCCCGTCTCTTTCACTCCCCCATAATCACCACACTGTTGTCTGTGACCAACAGTTTTTTTCTTTATTGCTCAATCCCTACACTCTCCTCACCCAGCTACCATCCCCCAACAGCTGTCAGCCTGCTCTCTATCTACAAGTCTGTCTTTATTTGGCTGGTTAGCTCATTTTGTTTATTAGATTTCTCATATGAGTGAAATCATGAACTTTTCTATCTCTGACTGGCTTCTTTCACTTAGCATAATGCTCTCCAGGTACATCCATGCAATTACAAAAGGTGAGATTTCCTTCTTTCTGATGCCCAAGTAGTATTTCATTGAGAAAATGTACCACAGCTTTTTATCCACTCATCTACTGATGGACATTTGGGCTGCTTCCAAATCTTGGCTATTGTAAATAATTCTTCAATGAATAAGGGTGCATATATTCTTTCAAATTAGTGTTTCATGTTTCTTTGGATATATTTCCAGAAGTGGAATTGCTAGGTCATAAGGAAGTTCTATTTTTAATTTTTTGAGGTAATTGCATACTGCTCTCCACAGTGGCTATACTGTTCAGTACATGGGCAAATTTAAGTGAACACTGCCTACATAACTATAACAGTAATTCATTATAAGGTTTGAAAGGGATTAGAATAAAAATATAGAAAAATAGCATTTAAATTGAAGAGATGCATAAAGCCAAATATGTTTGTTCTTCATTTTTCCCAGACTTCCCTCACTCTTGCATTTATTTTAGCATCTCAGAAATCCTAGCCAAAAACTGTTGGTCACTTACTTGAACATAATATCTCTCTTCTTTGCAATTGTCAGTGCAACATTGAGGCATTGTTTATCCTCCAAAGTTTCCAGATGAGACCTTTTTCTTTCCTATTTCTTTCTCTTAACTCCACACTTGTTTGCTGTTTCTACTGGAAACACTTCTTTAATAAATTCCTAACAGATTATACTCAATCGTAGGATCTTTCTGTAGAAACCTACCGAATGTAATTTTCAGTTTGCATTAAACAGTTAAACTCTTTTTGTGTTTGCAAATATATAAAAGAGTAAATGATCCAAATAACATTGACTTTGATAATTCGAGCTTGCATGATTTAGTCCTTAGCCTGATAACCAATTAATATCAAAAGAATATATAACTTCTGAATTAATGGAAAAAATAAAATAATGAAATAAAAAAGAGATAAGAGAAGATAAAAACTCATGTAACAGGACAAATTAAAAACATATTGTAAGATAGTAAATTGATATCACTAGTTACCTTGTTAATTCCACAGATATGAGCTTTAACAATAGGAACCAGACACATAAAAAGTGGGCTGTACTATTTATTTCATATTCAATTAAACAAAAGTTGCACCTATATAATGTGTTTAGGGTTTATTTAAGGTAGTAAAACTATAACAAAGGAAAGCACTTATTAAAAAAGTAAGGAAGAAATGTCAGCATGATGATTATTATGAGCAGGGAGGATAGGATTTATGGTTTGTAAGGAATGTGGTGGTGTGTGATGGTTAATTCTGTTAGTTTAACAGAATTTTCAGCTTGAGAAGGCTATGGTTCCCAGTTGTTTGATCAGACACTATTCTAAATGTTGTTGTGATGACATATTGTAGATGTGATTAACATTTACAGCCAATTGACTTTAAATAAAGCAAATTACCTTTCATAACGGGGGTAGATCTCATCCAACAAATTGAAGAGTTTTGAGAACCAAAACTGAGGTTTCCCAGAGAAGAAAGATTTCTGGCTTAAAACTGTTATTTAGAGTTTTTGCTACTTTTGTTCTGCTGTACGAGTTAGAGACTAAAGACTGCATTATCAAATCTTACCAGAATCTTCAACCTATTGGTTGGCCCTACAATATCCACACTTGATAGCTCCCACAATTGCATAAGACAATTTTTTAAATTAAATCTCAATTTCAAACTTTTTTCCCCCTCTCCCTCTCCCTTCCCACACCCTCTGTGTGTGTGTATAATCTACATAATTTCCTATTATTTGTTTGTTTGTTATTGTTTTTCTGGAGAATGCTGCCTGATTTTCTGGATTGCTGGCTGCATTTTATTTTTTTCACCTTTGTAATGTTTCCATGGGTATCACTTCTTCATAATTTATTATGTGTTACATTTATGGTTAAGCCTTTTTAGTAAGCTTTCATATTTCACAATAAAAAGTGAATCAAAAATAAATAAGAAGGAGAAAATGAGGGCGATACCCCTCACTAGGAACTGCTACAGTTGAAATTTTATGAGAAAAAGGCCAACTTATGTATTATACTTCATTATTTGCCCACACTGAGTCTTTAAACAGTGTCAGAGGCTTATGAGGGGAAATTTCAGCAATGCCGTCAAACACACAACCTAATACGCTGAACTCTGCCTCTTTACCAACAAGGGTAAAACGTCTTACTTATAACTGTTTCTCACTTCAGCTTTTGCTGCATGCACTGACCTCCCTAACCTTGACCATCTGGACCTATTTATGCTTCCTTGAACTTGTGGTCAATTTCTTTCAATTCCTTTTCCTAGTGGCACAGATCTGGTTATAGCAATGAGTAGTCCCACGATTTCCAAGCACAGCTCTTCAAATCAGTCTGTCTAAATGAAGGATATGATTGAACTAAGACAAAGTAAAAAGTCAATCATTAAAATAGCCATGGCCTGTACATAAATGTAGAAATTACCAAAAGTTTAACAAACATAAACTCTTTCATTTAAAATCCAAAGTTCACTGTGTGAGTTTAGTATGATTGTCTTGATTTTATAGTTGAGAAAACTGAAGTTCATAGAGCCTATCTGATGACCCCTTGTCACTTGGCTACCAACCTAAGCGAAATATACTCAAATCCAGCTTATGACTAAGAATAGAGCTACTCTATTTAACTGATTTTCATGAGTCACAAGGCACATAAGCATACAAAAATATCCATTAGGGTCATGTTTGTATGGCAAGTTACTCTTTCAAAGTATTTTAGATTTGTATTTTTAGATAGTTCCCAACGTGTAAATATTGATATTATATTGCCGTGCTTTTGCATATATTAATACTAAAGTTTTTCAGATGAAGGCACTCAGGTTTGAAAAGATTTAGTGAATTGTTCAAAGGATAACTTGGGACTTAAATGGAGATGACTTGAATTCTAAGCCTGTGCTTGGCCCATTCAATCACATTAACACAATGAAATTATCTTATTAAATGATTTCATTTTAATAATAAATAAAATCATTATTAAAATATCTAATTTCTCAACACCCTATGAAAATTATGCTTGCATAGTTACAGTGGTATTAATTTTAAAAAACACACACAAACATATATATGTATATATGACATATCTACTTATTTATTAGTATATTGTCTGCAAAGTTATCTTACAAAGTCATAAAGTTTTAAAACCAAATGGTACTAATCAGAATGGGAGAGCTAAAACTAGGTTGATATTTATCTTTAGTAATGATTACAGTTTTATTAATTTGAATTTAACTAGTTCACATTTTATAATAATATATTTAGGGCATTTGTGAAACTATAATAAAATGACCTGAGTTTGACTTATCTATAATGAGGGAGTTGGTAGGAAAATTAATACTTTCCCAGAGAAGATTGAAATGACTGAAAAGAATATAAGGACCATTTTCAAGTGTCAAAGCACTCTAGAAATAATTTACATCTGAGCAATTGATGAACCAATTTCAACTCATTCTTATCTATTCACTGAAGCAAGTTAGCTTTAGAACACCAGGGCTTTGTCAGTCTAGTTCCAATTACAGTATATAACAGAGAGTATTCAAAGTGCATTTTTGAAAAAAAAAAGAAAGAAAATGCATTTTGTTAAAAATAAAACCTGAAATTTATACCTTTCATTAAGGGAAACTAATCCAGATTAGAAACAATATTAATGAGTTTTTTTGTTTGTTTGTTTATGACTAAAATATGCTGTCTGATATAATAAATAAAGGATAAACCATTGTTTAGGTTACAGTTTCTTTTTTCTGTATTAATTACTTTTTAACTAAGAATTTCTGTTTTGGTTATATCATTAATTATCCCATGAATATATATTTGTATTTTAGGCAGTATATATGAATTTAACAAATTTTTATTCTAACCCTTGAGAACAAGTCAAAGAATATATGAAGGACTACAAGCCAATATGTTTGGTAAAGCCTTTAAAATAATCTAAGATGAAAATGAGCAAAGAGTAGAAATCAAGTCATGATACTGAAACTATCCTGGCAGAACAGTAAAGTACTGTTTTCAGAGTTATTATTAGAAAGGTAGGGTAGAAGCTACATGACTAATTCAAAAATTATTATGAAAACTTATGGTAGAGAAGCAAGAAAAGTATCCAGGTCAAGTTCTAACACTGCCACTTAAGAGCTGCATGGTTTGCTGCAAATTAACTTTGCAGCACTTTTGTTTCCTTCTCTGCAAAATTACTGAGAGTAATACCTGCATCCTATGAAGTTGCTGTAAAGATGAAAAATTTTCATATATCTTAAAAACGATAAGTTGCTCTATAAATATAAGGCATAGTTTTCAGAAGTACATGACTAACTTTACCTGAAAATCTGGGAACTGTGGTTTTAAACAAGTTTGGAAAGATCACTTAATTTCTCCCAAACCTGCTGAGATCTCTTTGTCCTGCATCAACTAAAAACCTGTCAGATTTGAGATTCTACCAAAAATGCTGGAAAAATGAGCGATGGAGTGACACTGAAAATAGAAAAGCCAGAGGCAACAACATGATTGTATTAATTGCCGGCCCGCAGGACTCTGAAAATGTATAGCAGCACTGGAGAGACAGTTATTAATATGTAAGACCCAAGAATAAGTGCATTTGCATCATCACAATATAAGTTTATCAGTGATTTCATCTCAAACTAACTTTGACTTTATCACTGAGTTTACATTCTCTTTGGCTGAAAGATTTATTCAATCCCTTTGGTTCTAGACCAAGTGGCTTATTTAAGCTCAAATAAAAACATTGCTTTAATCCTCCTATGCATGTATCCATAGAAGATTGACATGTTTCAGAAATGAGACTAAGATAAATTATAAAAAATAAACATTAACAATAAAATAAAGAGTATGTGTCATGTGGGTTGTAAATTATTCTTATAGCCATAGGCAACAAACTGCAGTTTGTACAAGAATACAGAATAATATAGAGAATAGAACACTAGTTCTTGTCCTTTAGTAATTTCACTGGATTTAGCCCAGTGGAAACTTAAATTTCCATAAGATTTGAATTGGAAGCTAGTGATTCTAATTTAAATTCCATTAGCAAGTAGATTGTTTAATCTGAACAAAGAAAATAAATTTCTAAAGCCTTATTTTTATTATTTACAAATAAGAGAACAGATAATGGGAAAATATTATCTTCAAAAGGCTTGTTAAGATAATGAAGTCATATATCCCAAATAGTCAGAGCTTACTAAGTGCTAACAATGGTCATAAATTGGAGTTCTAACTAAACTGCATTGTATTATTTTGTACAGGTGAGATTTTATTCCAATTTAATTTGGAACAATTACTGAGCTTTTATGTTGACTGTTTCTCAATTTTAATGGCCCATCCCTAGAAAGGACATAGAGATATCCTCTCCAACAATTTTCTGGACCCCTTTTTTTTTTTTTGGCCCTGGCCTTTCAAATGTCAACCTTTCATCTTTCCTTTGTGTCTTCCACAGTGAAGCGTGCTGGACAAGCCTCTTCTGGATCAGCACTGCTGTTCTGAGGGTGCTGTCATTTTCTTCGTCTACAACTTGTTAAAATTCAATGATTTAAGAAAACACTTCATACCTCAGCTCTTCTGAGTTCAGCAAAAATGTGTCCACTGCCCTTATTATTTCTGTTCCTAATTGCTATTACGGAAAAAAAAAACCTGGGCAGTAGAAACTGCAGAAAGTGAGACTTTATTAAGGGGGTTTCCTATGGTTTTTGCAGAAAAAATTGAACTTCCTTTGTTCTGTCTTCACTATATGAAACATTGAAGACAGATTTAAGGAATTATGGTTAAATACAGCAGGAATCAATATGTTGAGTCGAGTATTGTTAGGGAGTGTTGTCTTTTTATTCAAAAAGACCCTTCTATGATTGTCTATCAGTGTTCAAATCCTGACTCTAACAGAAACTATGATCTTGGGAATACTATATAAATTCTGGACTTCTCAGTTTCTCCTTTTGTAAACTGGGAATAAAAATATCAATGCATCATAGGATAGTAAATAGTTAGGATTAAAGGAATTATTAGCTGCAATTATTTAGAACAGTATTTGACAAGGGAGACCTACTACACATAAGTCATTTTATCTTCTACAACAAATCATATCACTTAAAAGGAATTCTACCATTCCTTTGAGGGAACACTTGCTATTTAATCTCTCATATCTACTATATGTACTATGAATACAAATATATTTATATGTACTATTTATGTAAATAAATACAATTAAATATGCACAGAAACAATTATTAATATTTTTCTAAGTACTTTGGTTAGCTGTTTCAGTTTTTACAATGTAATTTGTAATTAGCTGTGCTAAATCGAGGCCAGAAAGCATGTCAAAGAGTTTTGAACAACTTACTATACATACGGACACAACTAATGCTGCCACAATTTTTTTTTTGCTAATTTTTGGAACAATGGTTTTTTCTAGTCTAGTTTAGTCACCATATAAGCTAACTATAATGATACTGATATAATTTATGTGACTGCTTTTCTAAAAATTTGAAAAGAAGTATAAAGAGCTCCAACTCAATGGTCAGTGAAATCTGTTTTTGAATTCTGTCAACACCACCTATTTATCTGAGATTGGAGAAAAATTACTTACTATTCCTGAAACTCTAGTCCCTTTTTTGTTAAGGATTTCTGTCTCAGAAAGCTGTTTTATAAAAAAAACAACAACAAACAAACAAAAAAAAACCAAGAGCACCATTCAGCTCTGGTTTATAAGGGGTATAGCTGACAAAAGGTCCACCCAAGCTTTTAGTCCTCTGAAAGCACATAGTATTTGTGTGGGCCATGCCTCCTGAGAGCCACTCCAGGCAATGTCTGAGAAAGGTAAGGGTCCAAGCCAACGTAAGTCCACTTCTGAGAGAAGATAGGATTCGAGTGGAGGTTTTGTCCTGGAGATTCTCATGGGCTTTATCAAAGATTTCTTAGAACTATGCTGCCTCCTAAGATCTTTCATATCTAATTATCCAAGATCCCCCTTTTCTGTCTAATTCATATTGTACGATCTGTACTGTAATCTGAAAAGAAAAGAAAACAAAACAAAAACCCTATCCTGCTCCACACTCTAACCTTTTATTCTTCTGATGCATGTGGCACAATAGATCTGTTATCAAGTCTACTTATCTGTTTCTCTGAAAATCAATACTAACAAAATTATATAGCATAGTACATGGTACACAATAAGCACTTTATAAAATCTTTTATCAAAACATAAATTATAGAGATAGATACCTCATGAATGAAAAAGTTTACATAGACTATGTGTCAATTGAAACTGCAGAACTTCTATTTTCTTCTTTACAAAAATATTATGTACTTGTATATGAAATCTAAAAGAAAGTTTATTTTATTTTTACTTTGTAGAAAAAAAAGCAGTATGCTGTAGTTTATTCCTATAGAGATTGTTCTCCAACATCTTCTCTAGCCACTATGTACCTTCTCCTATACCATGCATGCATATTTCAATTATTGCTACATTTTGTTCTTAAAATGATGAGTTAAAAATTCAGAACTCAGCTTCAGTCCAGGTTATTTTCTTTTAATGGTATGAGGATCACATGAAAGGAACATAAAGCAAGGAGAAGAGAAACAGTCACTTAGCCAAAGATAATCTAAATTCATTAGACTTTTCCTTCTTATGGCCAATATTTTCCATGGAGTGTGTGTGTGTGTGTGTGTGTGTGTGTGTGTGTGTTGGAGTTGGGAGTGCATATATAAGTGTGCTAGGGAGAAGAGGGGAATAAAGTAGAAACTAATGAAAGAGAGAACAAGAGCATAAGCACACATAGGAAATGGAGAGGATTTAATTTCTCCAATGATGAAGCAGCTGTTTTGTTACATTGTGCTTCTCTCTTTCCTGTCCCTACACACTGGACGACTGAAGTTTTACTCATTTTGCCCTGTAACTCCTGGATAGCCACTTTGATTCTGGGTCACAAGTGTTTTCAACACAAATGCAAGCTTACATAGTATTAACTTAACTCTAAAATTTTACTAAAAACTTATGTGCTAAAAAGTGCAATTTGGTTTAAAATAAATACATTTCTAACTCTCTAAAAACTTTAAATTAAAGTACAAGCATTAGAAAAGGTACTGTGCTAACTGCTTTATTACAAATCCATATAAGGCATGGTGGAATGATCAGTGGAAATGTTTGCTCTGCTCTTTCCTATTACTATGGATTGTAGAATGAAAATTTGTAAAACTTTTAACCAAGACAACAACTAAAGGATAACATCATTTTAGACAGAGAAATCTATGAATTTTGTTAGTTTGTTTTTGTCCATCCTAATCCCTTCTCAGCATTGAGTTTACAATCTATTTATCCATAACAGCAAATAAGTTAAAGATATAAAAAGGATTGCATCAGCTACCTTTGTCAATTTGTGTGGACAAGTCCTGCCGAGGGTAAGGACAACGGAGACGCAAAGACCCGACTCCGGAGACCAGGTTCAGTGATGCAGATTTATTCAGGAAGTAAGCTAGTTTATATACACAGGTTCAGCTTATAGGGTGTTACAGCGTGTCCTTCATAGCCAATGGCTGAAAAGATCAGGGAGCTGCGTAGTTGGCACTAAGTCACTTCCTTATAGTGGACGAGCTTCCTTCCTGGGTATGCCCAGGAGGTTTCTGGGAGCTGGAGTATTCTCACAGCATTGCATCAGCCACAGCTGCTAGAAATGCTCTCAGTGTTCCACCCACATCTCCCCCTTCTCTTTTAATTAAGGCCAATTGGACTTGATGAATGACAGCTTGCTATTGTTGTAGCTTCTGAATGCTAAGCATTATGCAACGGAACCCTAGAATTAAAACAACTATAATACCTATTATATAACTACTATATGCTAATAGATTAGCTGGATTAAATAATGAGGCAAGCTTCTGTAATGTTTGACTAGTTAGGAAATAGAACGGGGTCTTAAACAGGGGATTCCTCCTAGGGGTCAGGTTGTCATTTCCCTTCCATTGTGTTACAGAGATATTCTAGGTGCCATTAAACAGAGTTCCATTTTGATTGTAAAATTTGGACGTAGGTCCATGCATGCCCCCTTTCCACAAAGGTCCCAGCGTCCAAAACAGAATGGATGGCTTGCTGCAGGCTGCATACTGCATATGGTTGCAAGGCACATTATACAAATTACAACAACATGACAAATCATACAATTTCAACAATTACAAAGGTGCATTTCACTAGTCTCTGAGTGCTTTTCCAAAAGCACAAAATGTCCTCGGCCTTCTTTCTAGCCATGGGAAAAGCTTCCCAGGGCAAGGGAAGGGCCTCGAGCAAAGCCTCCTCCACCCCCATCAGGGTATTTCACATTGTCTAAAATCCGTAAGTTCATCCAACAAAGGAGCCAGTGTTCACTTGGGTCATTGTCCAGGAAATCAGTCCATGCACATGAGGCCTAAGCCACCCCCCTCATCCCTGCTGTCCTGGCATGTCTTACACTGTCCCAAAGAGGAGCACATGGCAATGGCAGTCAGCATTTCCATCTCTGCTCTGGAGAGGATGACAGCATCCACCCCTATATCCCAAAATGTCAGCGAAACCACCAGCGGCTTAGCAGGCACTCCCTGCCGTTCCAGCGGCCACTGGGCGATGCAAGCCTGGCTTCCCTTCATCCTCCTGCTGCAGGTGCCATCGTTTACCTTCTGGAGTCTGCAAATCGCAACTCTGGCCCAATTCTCTTCATCCTCCAAAGGTGAACTGAAAACACAAGCTTGCGCTGCCGGGCTCGAGCCCCAGCCTGCTGTCGCCTGCATCTGGGAGTCAGCAGTTACTATACCACACACAAGCAAGAACAGAGCACCAGGGCTGGGGGGCCCGTCAGGGGAAATTCTCCAGATCCACCCCGCCAAAGCCTCCACATCCCCCCAGGTGATGGGGTGTACACGCTGGCCGCTTCTTCTGGAGCACTGAGGACCTCCTCCCCTCAGGCGTAGTCAGTGTGAAGAAGGCCAGAGCTGTGGCTTTGGACGGGTGAAGACTGAGCCACTTAGTGGGTGGCCAAGAAACCCTGTCAAGCAGGTTGGGGGGTTCCTGGGATCCAAATTGGATGAAAAACACAAGCATAACCTCTCCCTTGTGTTAGAAGAGGGTGTAAGGCCCACCACTGTGCCATGGCTGGGTCCTTCCAGTGTCATTTCAGAGAGGGGGGTGGAGAGAGAGCGAGAGATATAGAAAAATAGACAAGACAGACAGACAGAAAGAAAAAAAAAACACATGGAGGCATATAGGCTGGCCCATTGGTCTGCAGCAGGAACATGTGTTGGAGAAAATGTCATCTAAGAGGCTGGGGTGGGGCATTGAGTCACAGCAGGGAATGCAGAAGTAGCGACTTCTGCTTTTCCCTGTGGCAGAGCTGATGGTGCAGTTAGCAAATCAGTTGGTTTTGTTTCTGAGCACTCAGCTGCAAACTGGAAGGCTAAACTACTTTCTTCCTCAGTGGAGGGGGGCGAATACGGAGGTAGGGCCTCCTCTGAAAGAGGAGGAGCCTGTAAGACCTTAGTGACCTGCGGAAGGTCCTCAGCAGGAACACCAGGCAAGCAGGCATGTATTGCCAACAAGGCAGGAGTGAGGCCGAGAGGGAAGGCCCATCCCTCATGTACCTCGGTGGAATGAACACGTTGGAGAGCTCTGGCCCAAGTATCCGGGTCCCAGAGCAGCATGTCCTCAATCCAGGGATTGAGACCAGAGGGAATCTCCCATTAAGTACAGAGATCCTTTTCACAAACTTCAACTCACCTACTTTGCAATAACCTGTGCAGGGCTCGAGCCTGCGGGGCTTAAGAGTGGGGTAGGTTTCCCACTGCAGAAGGTCACTCACCCGTTCCTTGGATGCTGGTTAGGTCTCTGCCCCACATTCGGGTGCCAGTTGTGGACAAGTCCTGCCAGGGGTGAGGACAACGGAGACGCAAAGATCCGACTCCAGGGACCAGGTTCAGTGAAGCAGATCCAATTTATTCAGGAAGTAAGCTAGCTTATATACACAGGTTCAGCCTATAGGGTATTACAGTGTGTCCTTCATAGCCAATGGCTGAAAAGATTCAGGAGCTGAGTGTTTGGCGATAAGTCACTTCCTTATAGCGGGCCAGCTCCCTTCCTGGGTGTGCCCAGGAGGCTTCTGGGAGCTGGAGTATTCTCAAAGCATTGCATCAGCCACAGCTGCTAGGAATGTGCTCTGCACTCCACCCACAAATTTGGGAAATATTATCATCATAGCAATATTAAATTTTCCAACCTATAAACATGGGATATTGTTCCATTTATTGAGATATTCTTCATTTTCGCTCAATAATGTGTGATAGTGTTCAGTGTACAAGTCTAACCCCTTTTGTGTGAAAAAATAACAATTCTAGGTATTTTTAAAAATTATATTGTGAATGGAATCACTTTGTTCAGATTGTAAAGAATTTATTTATTTATTTATTTATTTATTATTTTGTGTTCTTTAAACTTTTATATTTAATGAATTTTACTGGCTACAAAATGCTTGGTTGATTCTCTTAATACTTTTTAGTTCTTTTTTTTATTTATTTTTTTATTCATTTTAGAGAGGAGAGAGAGAGAGAGACAGGGGGGAGGAGCTGGAGGCATCAACTCCCATATGTGCCTTGACCAGGCAAGCCCAGGGTTTCGAACCGGCGACCTCAGCATTTCCAGGTCGCCGCCTTAATCCACTGCGCCACCACAGGTCAGGCATTTTTAGTTCTTTGAATATCTTATCCTACTACCTTTGGGCCCCATGATCTCTAACGAGGAATCACCTGTTAATTGTATTGACATTTTCTTGTTTATGACGTTTTCTTTGTTTTTTTCAAGATTGTCTTTGATTTTCAACAGTTCGTCTATGATACTATGTTTATGACTGTGTTTCTTAGTTTCTTGTACCTCAAGTTCATTAACAATATGAGATGGGTATTAATATTTTTCTTCAAAGTTGAAGTTTTGTCCATCATTTCTTCAAGTATTCCTTTCACATATATTTCATTTGATTTCTAATGATGTACTTGACAGTGCCCCACATGTCTGAGATTATTTTCATTAATTTATTTTTTCTTGGCCCTGGCTGTTTTGCTCAGTGGATAGAGCATGGGCCTAGCATATGTATGTCCAGGGTTCAATTCCTGGTCAGGGCACACAAAAAAAGTGATCATCTGCTTTTTTTTTCTCTCCCTTTCTCCCTTTCTCTCTCTTCCCTCCTGTAGCCAATGGCTCAATTGGTTCAACTTTCAGTCCAGCAATAGCTCAGTTGGTCTGAGTGCATCAGCCTTAGGCACTAAAAATAGCTTGGTTGATTTCAGCATAAGGCTCAGACGGGGTTTGCCAGGTCGATCCCAGTCTCTGTTACTATCTCCCCTTCTCTCACTTAAATTATTTTTTATTTTCTTTAATTTACCCATTTTCAAGATTACTAATTTTTTTATTCCCGTTAAATTTTAATTCTTCTGGTGAATTTTTCATTTCAGTTGTAAATTTATATTCATCATTTTTTGTTGTTAAAATAATTTTATTATCTTAGTTGATATGCTTTATTTTGTCAACATCTCTTTTAGATATTTAGAAATGTTTTTCTTAATTTTTGAACATATTAACTGATTTAAATCTTTGTCTTCTAAGTCCAATATCTAGGGCCCCAAGGGAAAATTTCCATCACTTCTTTGTGTTTATTTTTGTTGGTGGTGGTGTTTGCTTCATACATAAAACTCAACACTTTTGTTTTTTCATATCTCATTTTTTTATTGTGTGTAGGATGTTTAAATATTAAAATGTGCCAAATCTGGAAATCAGATATCTTTCCTTTCTAGAGGTTGCTGTTTTTGCTCTTTTGTTGTTGCATTTTATTTTTTTCTATTTTTTGTTGATTTTTTTCTTCTCTGCTTAATGACTTTCTAGAAGTAATTTGCTAAAATATGTTTTCTTTGTTGTCTGTGGCTAGTATAGACTCGGAATGGTTAATTTAGCGGTCAGATAATGTTTGGAAAGGGATTTTTCTTAAATGCCTTGAACTAATCTTTCACACCTTGCTAAAAGGTTTCATATGTGTATTAGTGAACACATTTAATGTTTCTCCAATTTACAACTCTGCCTTATCCTTCACTTTGTTGGTTACACAGTGTCTCCAGGTTAGACAAAGTTGAGAGTTACAAGTCCTTTCTTTTCACATCTTTTCTGGGCATTCACAAAGCTCTAGACATGTGTGTAACTTTAGATTCCCAGGAATACTTCTTAGAGTACTGGAGATTTTTAAAGACCCCTACTAACCTCTTCTTCAATCATATTCTCCTTTCATGCTTTTTAATCAATCTCTTGTTTGCCCTATTGAATATTCCTGCATTAGGGAGCTATGATGTTAAACAATTGCCAATGATATTTTAAAAAACATTCACAAAATAGGTACTTTCACACTGAAGGCTTATTGGTCCAGGTAAATAAGTATACAAGTACTGTGAATCAAGTTTTTCCAAACAGTCTTCTAGGCAGATTAAATAGTGAGCATTCTTGAGAATTGGGCACTTTAGTGAATTATACACTGACTTTGTCCTTTTCCGGTGTACTATAGTCATCTGGTTTTCATAGCAAAGGGGTTATTTGGTGCAGATTTTTAAATCTACTGAAGGGCTGAAAGTAGTTATGTGGATATAATAAGATAAAATTTTAAAAAGCTTACTATTCTGACTGAGATTCAGCTATTTCATTGAATAAACTATCCTCAATAGTTGTTTTGGGTTTTTTTTGACAAATTTTGCCATGTACTTCTGGTTTGTATTGAGAGACAGCCTTTAGAGATTATTTGTTAGTCAGTATCTCTATTTTGGTGGCAGTGTTCTTCCCCTTCACTATGATTACTATAAACGGAAAACCTTAAATATTTTGTAGCTCTCCATTCCTATGTTAGCCAAAAAGAGAGATATTTTTTTGTTATATATATTTTTTGTTCTAAACTCTATTGATATTTTTTAAATGACATGTTCCCACTCAAAAATAGATTTGTTGAATCTCAAATAAGGCTGAACTTTATATAAAACCAGCATTAATATGATTATTTGCACAACTATCTTTAAGATGTAAAATAAGAACACTAACTTCATATACATAACAGGGACATATTCATTTCTGGGAAAAGTCATCTGAATCTTGCTTTTTAATCAAGCTTGTGTTAACCATTTGTTGGATTTTGCTCCCTTGTACTTTGACTGATTGGTGCATGAGGATGGGGCAGTACCATGTGTGTATAATCTATGTAAGGTTGCAACTACTTGCCCTCAGAGCATCGGATTGTAGGTTGTAGATTGCCTACTACCATTGGAAGGGGCCATTTTTTGCTATTCTTTGCCAGAGAAGAAGTTTTTCCTCTGGCCTGTTTGTGCTTTAGCCCAAGAGAGGGAAATGGTTTTTCCTGCCTGCTTGGTCATCCACTTTTGCGAGACTCAAATAAATGGAATGGCCCATCATTTTCTGGCTCCACAGTTCCTTTACCATCTACCCAAATTCAATGTGAATCTGCATGGCCATAGCCACTAGCATTACACCATCTATATATTTCTATCTCTCTCTTTCATTATCATTAATTACTCATATATTTTACCTCTAAATGTGAACTTATATATCCTGTTTGATCACCCTAATTTTTGCTATTTATCTTGTTTTATAATAATTTTTAAGAATTTACCCAAACATGCCAGGGCTTTTTTTAATATATTGATAATTAATTTCTTTATGTGCTTAGCACTGTGGTTTTTCATGATCCTCCTTTCTGGTCCCTGGGTTTTACTTAGGTTCCTGGAGTAACCACTACTTAATCTTTTGTTTCTCAACTGACCCTTATTCTTTTGTGCAGTTAAGGAAAAACAAAATAAAACAAAACAAAAAAAAACCCCTCATACAGCTGACATTTTTCCTTTTTTTTCTGACATTTTTTAAATGATAAATAGGAATTGTATCTTCTCCCTTGAATCCAAAAATCTAATGTCTGCTTTGACCAATTCAGTATAGCATGTCCCTGAAACTATGTGACTTTTGAGAACAGTTTATAAAATGCTATGCAGTATGGCTGATTATCTTAGACTATTTTTTCTCAGGATGCATCCCTTTAGGATACAGCTGCCACAATGTGAGACACCTAATCACATGAAGAAACATGCGTAGGTGTGCTTGCTGACAGTCTCAGTTGAGACCAAACTTTGTGTCATTACAAACTATTCACCAGACAAGACATATGAGTGAAATATTATCATGATGAATTCAGTTCTCAAATATCCACAACATCCCCAGCTAAGTGAGTCCTCTCAGCTAAGGCCCCAAATATGTGTAGCAGGGGCATAATATCTCAGTTTGGTCCTGTCTGAATTCCTGAGAATTCTGAGAGTTTAATAAATTGATTGTTTTATGCCATTAAGTTAGAATTACATCAATTGGACTAAAGATCTAGCCTAATCCCAAATCCTTTCTACCACCAAATATACTGCTCAGTGAGGTCCTGGCAAGTAGCATTTTACAACTAACTTAACAATGTTCCAAGGAGTTTTGTGGACATTGTTTCCTAATAATTCACTGGGTGACATATATTTTATTTCTAATGTCCCTTTCTCTTGGAGATGGCATGGTTCAAGGATGTGAATCCACACACGTTACTGGATCATTAGCTTTCTCATTAGCATTATATGCCTTGGGAAAGGTAGAAAATATTTAATGAAATATTGAAACTTAAGATATTTACATTGTCTCATTACATCACAGTTTTTGCTAAAACTGGTACAACAACCATTTTGAGAACATACTGAGAATCATTAGAAATGGCTCGCCCATAAAACAATAATAAATGTTCAGCAAGAACATTGCTTTTAAATTGAATCTATCACCTAGATATATTATAGAGTAAAATGTATATAAAGGAGAATGCCTCTCGCAATCATTTCTGTGTCTGCCATTTAATGCTATTATACATATGCTTCATGTCAATTTATTAATTTAACTACAGTTTGGTTTACTTCATTAATCAAAATCTGCTGCAATAACTGATGAAAAAATCTAATCCAATTCTGTAGACTCTGGTTCTGAGCCATCAGTACAAGGTATTATATAATCCAGTGCTGACTAAATAAAAATGGTACCTATTTGTCCATTGAACCCAACAGTGAAAATAACCAAGACTATTAAAAGCAGCAGTATATCAACTTGACACAAAATAAGGCTTCCTCTCACATTAATTAATAGAAGATGCCTGCAAATAAAAAATTTTCGGTGCTTTGATGATTTATATAGCTAGGGGTATTTCATCAAAACTAAGTAGCAATTTATTGAGCTTAGCAGGTATTTATAAATTTTATGTTTATGTTGATTAACTTAAATAAAAATTATAAATTTTAATAACTTGTTTTTATCCTCCAGAAAACTACTATAGACCTTTCTCTCAAATAGCAGTTATTTTTGAGTGTTAATTTCTAATGATAGAGTTTACACATTGATCCAGATTCTGTTTTTTGAAGTTATATGTAGTTGAAGAAACAAATTTACCATTAACTTAGCACTTTTTCTTCTTAAATAAAATATACATTGACTATTCTGTGTAAGGCATCCTGAGAGATGTGTTGATGGAAAAGAAAATGTTTTCAAAAAGTAAATTAGTGGTCACAATCAGAAAATAAAATACCCATAAATAAAAATATTATAAATGTAAGGGGCAAAAAGATATTAATTCATATTTTCAGAATTATGATGAAGCATATGGTTCTACAATTTTATTTCTCTAAGAATTTCATTTAAATATCATAAAATACATTGGTCAAATTATGTTTCTGAAATTGTAAGGAATTATAGAGGCAAAGCAGAAAATTAATCTTGGGAGAAAAACAAGATTATAAAAGACAAGTGCATATAGAAATAACTTTAAGAAATTTTAAAAAACAACATTTACTGAGTTAATTAAAGAAACCCATTTTAATAGTTTGCATATTTTTATAACATAATATTATGAAATAGGTTATGGATATAACAAATTTAAACAAGGCCTTCCTCTTAATTTCAGATTGAGAATGTACATATTCAAGTATAACAAAGTCTCCTAAACATCATATTGTTGAGAAAAATAATTTATTTTTTAATTGCCATAGAAAAATCTGTTTTTTAAATTAATTTGCTTTGGATCCATATGAGCATACATTGTTTATAGAATTAGGCAAATGGCAATGAAATACATGTCTTGTTTCTTTCTGTGTTTCAAAAAACAAGAATGATTCAGATATGGCTATTTTTGCAAATAACGACTATATGAGTAATTAAAGTATTACAAATGGAGTATATATGTGATAAAATAATAGTTAAAATATCTGGGGCTAATATAATGGTCTATATATTTCACATGTAATATTGGAAACAATAGAGAGTTCCAACTTCATGGTTTCATGATTAATCAGGTTTGTTTTATTTTCCAATTAATTGACCCACTATGAAAATTCACAAATTTGTCTTCATAGATTGAATTTATTTCAATAAATATGTGTATCAGACATATTGGTAGTTACTTGGAGTACTGAGATGAAGGGAAAAGTAGTCTATTGTGTTAAGAAGCTTAATATGTATTTGGAATACAGAAGGTAGTGATTTACAGAACAATGCCAGAGCTTAATGATCAAGGAATATATTGGCTACAGAGATTGCAGATAAAGATGCTATCAGTTCCATTTGGAGAGAGGTCAGGAATATCTTCCCTGGGGAAATTCTTTCTAATTTATTTTTGAGAAATAATTTTTCACTTTTTGGACAGGGAAGGAATAGTAATTGCAATTATAAGGAACAACAAGTGCCAAGTATAGAGTAGAACAGAAATTTGATTTAAATGCAATATACTACTGTGTCAGAAAGTAAAATGCTAGCTATTGGAAAACACAAACACACACATACACACACACACAAATGCACTAAGATGTGGACTGTGTTCTGCCTTTCTGTAGTATATAAATTGAAAAGAGCCACATTTATAGTCACAAGAAAGATCTCACAATGCTGTTAAGACAATAAGTATTAATAGTTTTTTTTTAATTTTTTTAACATTGTAGCCCCACTTCTAGCTCTCTATAATATGATGCCATCAATTTTAACAGTACCTTAATTAAGATGGCCAGAAAACACATACACACATCACATCATTTATGATTTGTGCTAGTTCACTTTTTTAAAGTGAAAGCAAATAGTCATAATGGGACAACTAGCACCAAATATGACTGTCATAGGTCAGTGTGCATGTGTAATAACACTGTGTCTACCTTTGTTCTTTTTCAATCTAGCCTATATTTTCTTCTAAATTAATATGTGTTCAGTAGAAACTAACTAGATCTTGATTACTCTGCATAACTTTTAACTATTCCTCATTACCTATCACATGATGGAAAATTAGTTTTTAATGAGAAATTTATAGCCTCAAATAGCCATTCCAGGTTTAGTTATTACTATTGTTCTAGATGTACTTCATAAAAAATCAAGCTTAGGTGACTCGTTATTATATAGTGTATGTATGAGAAAAATAGTTCTACATTAAATTGTTTTTGTTGTTTCCCAACATAGCTCTTCCTGTGTTTATTCTTTATTTTTCCTGTCTTTTCCCTCACTAACATCACTTGAGAAGCAGTACAGGCTTTCCATATGTATTGCCTTAAGTATACATTTGTTACTATAGAAAGATGTAGAAAAAGAGAAAAGTATATTTCAGTTTTGAAATTTGATTTGATTTCCAATTTTAAGGGTCTAGAGCAGTGGTAGTCAACCTGGTCCCTACCGCCCACTAGTGGGCATTCCAGCTTTCATGGTGCATGGTAGTGGAGCAACCAAAGTATAAATAAAAAGATAGATTTAACTATAGTAAGTTGTTTTATAAAGATTTATTCTGCCAAACAGCGAAAATCTGACATAAAGTACTTGGTAAGTAATTATTATTATATGCTTTAACCTGCTGTAACTGCTTTATAAATTTTATAAAGTAAAGTTACTTCCCTACTTTATAAATCACCATTACTGTGGAACCAGTAGGTGGTTAGAAAATTTTACTACTAACAGAGATATAAAGGTGGGCGGTAGGTATAAAAAAGTTAACTACCCCTGCTATAGAGTAAAGACCATAAATTTAAAGGAAAATGATTTTGGGATCAGAAGAGCATGAGAACCCAAAGCTAAGGTTTATACCATGAACAAAAAAAAATTACTAATAGAGGAGTGGGGTGTGGGATTAGATGAAAGAAAGTGAAGGAATTCCCCCCCCCAAAAAAAAACCACATACACATAACACATAGACACAGACAACAGTGTGGTGATAGCCAGAGGATAAGCGGTTGATGGAGGTAGGCAAAGGGGGGAGGTGTGGGGATGAAAAGAGACTGCATGGGGCAATGGATGCACAATACAGTGTGCAAATGGTGTTTTATTGAGCTGTACTCTTGAAACCTGTATGGTTTTGTAAACCAGTGTCATCCTAATAAATTAAATTAATAAAAAAGAATATACCAGTGCAACAGAGAATGATCCAGATCATTTTCCCTTTAGAAGGATAGATAAGAAATGCTGCCACTGAAATAGGGAGGAAAGATGACACAACACTGGGAATGAAGGAAGGGGTTATCTCGGGTAAGAGAAATGTCTCTGGGGTAACTAATGAATAAGAATAGAGTCAATATTATTGTCCCAAGGGGGAAAAAATGAGCACTGTCTTTTCTTGGCTCTAAGCAAAGGTGGGAACGAAAGTCTCAACAGTTATTATTAGAAACAGGAAGGAAATTGCCTGTTGGATGGCCATATTATCTGTTCTTTTTTTTTTTTTTTTTTTTTTTTTTTTTTTTTGGTATTTTTCTGAAGCTGGAAACCGGGAGAGACAGTCAGACAGACTCCCGCATGCGCCCGACCAGGATCCACCCGGCACGCCCACCAGGGGCGAGGCTCTGCCCACCAGGGGGCGATGCTCTACCCCTCTGGGGTGTCGCTCTGCCACGACCAGAGCCACTCTAGAGCCTGAGGCAGAGGCCAAGGAGCCATCCCCAGCGCCCAGGCCATCTTTGTTCCAGTGGAGCCTTGGCTGCGGGAGCGGAAGAGAGAGACAGAGAGGAAGGAGGGGGGGTTGGAGAAGCAAATGGGTGCTTCTCCTATGTGCCCTGGCCGGGAATTGAACCCAGGTCCCCCACGTGCCAGGCCGATGCTTTACCACTGAGCTAACCGGTCAGGGCCATTATCTGTTCTTTTTATGCTCAAGTAATGAGATCTTTCAGCTGCAGTATCCAAGTATTGCTGGCCAATATCCTACTATAGAAATTTGTCTTGTATGAACTAACTTGTCTGGATGTTCCCCCTGTAAACAACACAGTGAAGTATTGAGGATGTTGACTACAGGAGGGGTAAACATGAAAAAACAAAGGACAATTTTTACCAATCATTTGTTTTAATTTTTCACCTGCCTGTTAACCCAGACAGGTAGAATCAGAGGCTCCCCAGGACACTTGGTATAACCTCAGCTCTATGAGATCCCCATCACCACAGAAGATGAAATTCACAGAATTTCATCTTCTGTGGCTACTCATACCACTGTTTGACAAATTATCCTTTGACCTATTAATTCTATATACTATTCTTCAGCACATGAATCAGTATTGATACAGGTTATTTGAAATCTCTAATTGTTAACAGGCTTCATTAGAGAAGTCTAAGTTTTAAGCAATATTAGCTTTCTATGTCATATTTTGTTAAATAATTTCTTAATAAATCTAACCATATGTTATTATTTTTTCCATTAAATTGCACCCAATCAGTTGGATTAAAATATCAAAGTATCAGTCAGAAATTTATGATAAATCTTCATCTGACCCACTTGCTAGTACCTAACTGATGGTACCACTATAATTTATTTTTGAAGATATTCAGGCCTTGGCCAGTTGGCTCAGTGGTAGAGCATCTGCTCAGCATATGTAAGTCCCAGGTTCAATTCCCAGTCAGGGCACACAGGAGAAGTGCTGATCTGCTACTCCACCCTTACCCATCTCTTTTCTCTCTATCTCTCTCTTCCCCTCCCACAGCCGAGGCTCCATTAGAGCAAAGTTCACCTGTATGCTGAGGATGGCTCCATGGCCTTCATCTCAAGATGAAGGAAGAAAGTGAAGGAATTCCCCCCAAAAAACACATACACATAACACATAGACACAGACAACAGTGTGGTGATAGTCAGAGAATAAGTGGCTATAAATGGCTCTGATTGCAATGAAGCAACAGCGCCAGATGAGCAGAGCATCACCCCCTAGTGGGCATGCCAGGTGGGGGGGATTCTAGTTGGGTGCATGCAGTAGTCTGTCTCTCTGCCTCCTTGCTTCTCAGTTCAAAAAAATACAAAATAAAAAAAGAAGATATTTAATTTTCTTTAAAACACAAAGTCAAAAATAAAAACCCTTACAATTATTTCTCATTGCTTCTCCCATTCCCCTCCCACAGGTGTCTAGGAAGTCTGGAACTGTTAATTTTGTCAATATTCTCTGACAAGGATGCAGATATTATTCTCCCTTTTTTCTGGCAATAATCAAAGTTTTGTAATAATCATCTGCTCTCTCAGAGCCCACCTGTATTTTTACCTTCAGTGTTTGTACAGTGCAAGGTGGGCAGACTACTGTGCAGGGAAGCAAACTAAAAGATAGTAAAATGAAAAGAAAAAAGATAATTTTAATTTCATTATTTTCAATGTTACAAAACTAGTCTTTTTCCTGTAACAAAGAATGAAGTGTTTTTATTCTGGATTATCACATATTAAAATATTGCATTGAAGTGATTTTAAAATATATATATTTAAAAAATATTCCCTGAAAGACTGGGTGACTATATCTATTCTCTGAGAGTAGGGAAGGTTTCATTATTTCAAAGGTTATATTATACCTCTGCTGAGAGATTGAAATACAATTCTGAGCATACAAGTGACAGAAAGGCAGTAGCATTTATTTAAACCCAGAAATCTTATAGAAAGATTTATCTTAAGGTGAACTATAAGAAAATGTTTTAGAGTGTATAATATATAACTATGTATTAGCATATTCATACAAATAGGCAAACAGATAAATGGGATTATAAAAGTTTATAATTTTTTGTGTGGCATGCAAGAACTAATTACCTTGTGGTTTCATATAAGTTTTCAGAATATTTTTTTCTAGTTCTGTGAAATACTCCATTAATATCTTTATAGAATTTCCATTGACTATAGATTGCTTTGGGTTGTATAGATATTTTAATAATATTAATTCTTATCCATGAACATGGTATATGCTCCTACTTATCTATATAATCTATAATTCCTTTCCTCATTGTCATAAATTTCCAAATACAAAGACTTTTCCTCTTTTCCATACTTGTTTAAATTTATTTCTAGGTATTTCATTTTTGTGATATAATTTTTAAAAAGAATTGGTCTATACATTTCTTTCTTTGTAGTATCTTTATCTGGTTTTAGAATTAAGATAATGCTGACTATATAAAATGATCTTGCGTATCTTCTCTCTTCTTGAATTTTTTGGAATACTCCTGACTGGTTTCTGGTCATTGGGTTACACTTAGCACAGCAGTTTCTACCCTGAGGTTATGCACACATTTACTAAAAGAGTTCCATCAGATATATAAATATATCTGATCTATAATCCATCTGGTATGTTCCTTTCAAATAACCAAACTATTATTTCAGATAAAAACAAAAATATTTTAGCAGACACAGAAAGGCACCTAGTGTGAGATTTCCTTTATGAGAAACATTCTGAATAGGTGAAAAAGCAGAGTCAGAAAGCATCAGAGATTGCCTAAGGCAGGAGGAGTGAGGAGTGAGTACTTTGGTGCAGGGTTTCCTTTTGGGACAATAGAAAATTCTGCATCTAGACAGTGATCATGCTCGCACAGCATTGTGAATGCACTTCATGCTCAGGATTGGCACAATTTAAAATGTAAACAATAAGTTTTATTTATAATTTAAATGTGTCCTTCTGTGATGAACATAATGGAAAAAGATAAAAATTAAAACAAGATAAATGAGCTGGGGGGAGGAGTGGGCAAAATAACGTGTTTTTGGAGTCTAAAAGCTTTTGAATAACAAGTGGTTCCACAGCTGGCCCTGAGGCATTTTTCGGAGGCAGCTCCTCCTCCTTGATAGAATGTAGGGCAGATTTGAGGGAGGGTTCTTCAGGCTTGACTGGCAGTTAGATTAAGAGATGGTGCACAGGCCGCGCTGGCTCCAGAAGTATATCTGGGATGGCTGCTGTAGGTGGCACAGCTGTTGGAAGTCAATGCCCTTCCAATGTGTGGAGCAACCTCCTGTCCTGCCCCTGTTGCTGGCTCCTGAGAGTGCATCAGAGGTTTTGAAGCAGTAGCCAGCTTTGCATTGTAGGTTGGTGCTGAGGTTGCAAGAAGAGAAAAGATCACCCATATCCCTGCATTTCCCTATGCCTCTAAAATACAGAAAGGAGCCTGAGCCTTCCAAAGAAACCACAGCCCAGGACTCAACACAGGACATCCTCCCTACCAGCAGTCCAACAGATGGGTGGTCTGAGACTAGTCTGTGCTCCTGGTCAGCCTCTGAGAATGCTCCTTATGTGTCTGGCACCAACTCATCACCATAAGCTTCTCCACCCCTAACCCATCAAAACATCCCCCACATTCTCACCCTTGGGCTCTGCATCTTTAGGAAGACCTGAAGCCCAATACACCAGGTGGGTGTTAGAAATTGTGTGCTTCCTGGGGCACCTGAGAGGCTTCTGGGAAGAAGCCCTTCTCCAGCCAAAAGTATTACCATAAATATCTTTTCTGATATATCTCCTTTGGCAAGGGAATGAGAATAACCAATAAACAATGGGACTATATTAAACTAAAATGGTTTCCACAATAAAAGAAACCATTAACAAAATGAAAAGACAACATACTGAAAGGGAGAGCATATTAGCCAATGTTTCATCTGGGGTTTAATATACAAAATGTATAAAGAACTTCAACAAAATAAACAATCCATTTAATAAATGGGCAAAATACCTGAATAGACACTTCTTCAAAGAAGGCATACAGATGATATAGAGATATGAAAAGGTGCTCAATATCACTAATCATCAGAGAAATGCAAATTAAAGCAATTATGAGCCCCGGCCAAATGGCTCAGTGAATAGAGCATCATCCAGGCACACAGAGGTTACGGGTTCAATCCCTGGCCAGGGCACACACAAGAAGCAATTAATGATTACACAACTAAATGGAACAACTAAGTGAAACAATGAGTTGATATCCCCCTCTCCCCCTCTCTCTTCTTCCCTTCTAGCTCACTCACTCAAATCAAAGGAAAATTAAAAAAAAAATGAATAAATGAAAATCACAATGAGATATCACCTCATACCTGTCACAATGGCTATCAACAATAAATCAAAAACAATAACTGTTGGTGAGGATGTGCACTGGTGGTGGGCATGCAGAGAAGTGCAAGCATTGTGGAAAACAGTATGGTGTTTCCTGAAAAAATTAAAAATGAAATAGCCTTTTAAGCAATTCCATTTCTTGGAATATATATGAAGATATTCAAAACACTAATTTGAAAGAACAGATGCACCCCTATGTTCAAACAGCATTTGTTGTGTTCTTACAATTAACAACAAAGTATTAGAAAAAGAAATAAAGCAACAATTCTATTTGTAATAGAATCAAAAACAATAACATAGTTAAGAATAATTTTAACCAAGAAAGTGAAAGATCTTTATAATAGAAACTCCAAGACTTTAAAAAAATAATGAAGATACAGACAAATGCAAAGATATGTTCATGAATAGACAGAATTAATATCGTTCGAATATCCATACTGCCCAAATCTGTTTATGTAAACCCACTAAAATTTTGGTAACATTTGCACAGAAAGATAAAAATCAATCGTGAGATTTATATGGTTCCACAAAAACCCCAAATACTAAAAGCAATCTTGAGAAAGAAGTTTGCAAAAAGAGGTATCACATATCTTGACTTCAAACATTTTTACAAAGCTATAATAAAATATTATGGTAATGGAAAAAAATTGACACAAAGAACAATGAAACAGAACAAAGAACACAGAAATAAATCCTACATATACTATCATCTAATATGTGACAAGGGAGTCAAGAATATTCAATAGAAAAATGTATCTTGTGTAACTACAAGAGGAATATTGGATTCCTATTTTACACCACTCACAAATATTTAACATGAAATGTATTATAGACTTAAAAAGAACACCTGAAACCATAAAAACCTTAGAAGAAAATACAGTAGACTAGCTCTTTGAATTTATCTGAGCAAATTTTTTACATATAACACAAAACCAGCACCAAAAGCAAAATTCAGTGAGCTGGACTATATCACACTAAAAGCACAGCATAGAAAATAGTATAGCAAAAACCCCCCCAAAAACCTGTGTGTGTGTATGTGTGTGTGTGTGTATAAATAAATTCAGCATCAACAAAATGAAAAGGCAACTCACAAAATGGAAGGGAATATTTAAAATAATCTATGTGATAAGAAAACATCTAGAATATATTAAAAATTATACAACTAAACAAAAATACCCAAACATATTTTAAAAATGAGCAGAACTGAATAGATATATCTTTCCTAAGAAGACATAAAAATTATCAGTTGGTAGATGAAAAGATACTTAACATCACACATCATCAGAAAAATGCAAATCAGCTATCACATCAATAAGCTATCACATCATACCAGTCAGAATTTTTATTATCCAAAAGACAAGAATAAATGTCGGTAAGTATTTGGAAAAAGCAGGTTCCTGTGCACTGTTAATGGGAATGTAACTTAGTATAGCCACTATGGAAAAAAAAATGAACGTTTATGAGATATATTAAAAATACAATAAATGTGTGATCCTGCAATCCCACTCCAAAGATGTAATATTATCTACCTATCATCTATCTACTATCAATCTACCTAATCTATCAATCTATCTATTCATCTACATCTATCATCTATATATCATCTAAAACATACACACACATACAAAAAATGCAATGAAATATTATTCATTCATAAGAAAGAAAGAAATTCTGCCATTTGTCAATAAAACAAATGGCCTTTGAAGGCAGTATATTGAGTGAAATAAATCAAGCAGAGAAAGACAAATACTGCATGAAAATAATTATATGTAGGTTTTAAAAAATATGAGCTAGGATAAAAAGAGAATTGAATTGGAGAGATGTTGGGCAAAAGGTACAACCATCCTGTTTGAAGATAAGTTATGTGGAACTAATGTGTAGCATTGTGATTATACATAGCAATGCTGTATTTTTCACGGGGAAGTGCTAAGAGAGTAGATCTTAAGATTTCTCACCACACACACACACACACACACACAAAGACAATTTTGTGTTGTGATTGAGATGTTTGTAACACCACAGTAAAGTGCATCAAGTCAACACATTGTATACTTAAACTTACACAATGTTGTATTCAGCTGTATGTAAATAAATAGAAGAAAAATCCAAAAAAATATAATAAAAATATATATTGGCCTAATACTGTAATATAGTATTAAATATTTAACATAGACTATAAGGTTTTACCCAATTTATTTTAAATCAAAATGACAATTAATATAAGGAAAGGGCATTGAAAAATGTATTTCTACTATATGCAGTAACAAAAAGATTATATATAGAACTAAATTTAAGTTACTGATTGAAAACTATTAAATAAAAATGACCTAAAAGAGATAAGTACCAACTGGTATATATTTAGAACAACATGTATGTAAGTTGAATATTTATGTAATGAGATGGGGAATAGTAATGACCCCAATTTAGGAAGGCTATTGTGTTATTTGTTCAGTTTCAATAAATTTATTTGTAAGGAAAAAAATCAGTCTAAATGAAATATTGTTGTATCTCAGGGAATAGGGAGACACAAAAAGAGGAAGAGAGACAAGAGAACAGCTGGACAGTGGAGCAGTCAGACATATACAACATTTATTGATTAAATTGCCCTTAAATGGGTAATATTTGTGGAGCTTCAAAACAGCTACAACAATGACATCAAAGATCACTGATCACAAATCACCACAGCAAATATAACAATAGTAAAACAAAAGTTTGAAATATTTATGTGAAAATCACCAAAATGTGACAGAGAGACACAAATTTGAGCAAATCTGTTGGAATAATGGCACTAATAGACATGCTCAATGCAAGGTGGCCTCAAAACTTCAATTTATAAAAACCCAACATATACAAAGTACAATAAAGTGAAGTAAAAGACATAAGGCTGTACCTCATTTACTTCACTGCTGATTATTATTATTACTAAATTGCCATTCTCCAGTGAAAGTTCTTTGGTTATATTGTATCTATTTATCTCACCAATTCTTTTGGCATTTATCTTTTCTTTATAAAAATCAGTTTATTTTGTTTTACATCAGGATAAGAGAGAGAAAGATGCCTTATGTGATAATGCTTCTTTTAGTATTTAATCTCATACTTAAGTTTTAATTTCATTTTCCTAGAGGCATTGGTGA
Organism: Saccopteryx bilineata; assembly: GCF_036850765.1. NCBI lineage: Eukaryota > Metazoa > Chordata > Mammalia > Chiroptera > Emballonuridae > Saccopteryx > Saccopteryx bilineata. Next base: position 72,556,970 of record NC_089491.1, on the reverse strand, counting down.
CAACTTTTAAAAAATATATTTTTTTCTCTGTCTCTCATATATGAGCTCCCCACTAGATTCCAATCTCATCATATGTGTCCCCTTTGTAACAAACTACAAAAACAATGCATCCAGATGGTATATGATTTAAAGTGTGAAAGCAACTCAGTAAAAACAGCTGTTTGCATTTGGGCAAGTTGAGTAAAGATCTTTACATTGTTAAATGGGAAAACATTTTTTTAGAATATGAATTAGATGTGGACAACTTGACATTTCGTTACTGCTAAGCACTAGATAAACTGGACGGTAAAATTGGAAGTTGTACATGAAGGTTATATTTCTAAATTTGGACACATTTGTTAAGCTGATAAATCACAAATTAAAGGATTTAATATATGGTTTAATGACAGAAAATGCACTCAACTACAATATCTTCCTATAGTATTTTTATAATTATCTAACTTACTATTTTTCCTATTAATATACCCTTTATGCTTAAAAACTTCAAGTTTATTTTTCTGTCTTGTTCAAAATACCTTAACGCCTACTTTTTAATTTATAGAATTAAAATTTCCTTTTGTTCCTGTGATGACAGATAGAATGTGTTTATTATACACAAGTATACTGTACTTACTTGCATCTGAGCTTTTTAGTGATTTCATGTTTCATTTGCTGATTTTTCTTATTTAAAATATGTATTTTTATTATTTTTAAAATTTATTCATTGATTTTAGAGAGAGAAGAAGGAGAGGATAGAAACACACAGAGAGAGGGAAAAAAGAGAAACATCAATTTGTTGTTATAGTTATTTATGAATTCATTGGTTGATTCTTGTACCTTGACCTGAGATGGAACCTGAAACCTTGGCAGGTCAAGATGACACTCTGACCAACTGAGTTAAGTGGCCAGTGCTCATGGACTGATTTTTCAAATAGGGGATTTATAGTTTGTTCTCAGTTATGCAAAATACTTGGAAGCTTTGTTTCAATATTCATATAATTGTTAATTGAAAAAGAAAAACCATTAACCAGAGTGTTCAATAGATCTATGTATTTAAAAGAAATATATTATTATAATTAATGAAATGAAATATCCAAGATTTAAAAATTTTATTGGTTTCCAGTCCATCAGTAGCTCTAGCCATATATTTCTAATAAAATTATAGCTGGAACCCAATTATCTATATTTTCTGTAGTTATAACTTAGTAGGATAATGAAGCCATTAATTTGTGATAATTCAAAATAATACCTAAAAAATTTTATGAGAAAAATATTAAAACTGTGTTCAAGGAAGTGCTATTTAATAAACAGTACCAGCCAAGATCTTAATGTACTATGTATAGGGGGAAAATGCTTAAGAAGCTTTAAAAAGAGTCATGCTGTATGTTTTGTGGCACTTTTTTTTACTTATTATAATAAATATTTAACAGAACTTTTCCAAATAAAATAAATGTCTATATCTTAGAACTGAATGGTTAGCTTAAATATGTCATACTATATTCATAATTATAAAGCAGTTTACATAAGAACAGGGTATGCATCCATTCTTGAAAATATCTCATTAATATAGAAATTTAAAAAATTCAGCCCAGTAATATTGAGTCATAGAAAAAAAATAACATGAAAACTAAAGAACAACAAAGACAAGATTTGGGTGAAGAATATGATATACTTTTTATAGGTACACAGTAACAAAGTATATACATGCCCTTGGATTGGAGACTTTCCACTCTATTTAATCATCTTATCCATTCATATCTACTCAATTATTGTTTTATTTGTAAGCACCTACCATGTGCAGATGAATCAGGCAGTATAACACAAATTGCACCACACTAACAAACAATCCAAAAATTTTACAAGCTATATAAAGCTAAGGTTTATTTATATTTAAATTTATATTTCCCCTGTAGACTGGCAGGGAGAATTTGCTCATAAAAATCCTCAAGGACTTAAGCCATTCCTATGACTTTTTTTTTTTTTTCAGAGATAGAGAGAGTCAGAGGGACAGATAGGGGCAGACAGACAGGAAGGGAGAGAGATGAGAAACATCAATTCTTGGTTGCAGCTCCTTAGTTGTTCATTGATTGATTTCTCATATGTGCCTTGACTGGGGGACTACAGCAGACAGAGTGACCCCTTGCTTGAGCCAGTGACCTTGGGCTCAAGCTGGTGAGCCTTGCTCAAACCAGATGAGCCCGTACTCAAGCTGGCCACCTCAGGGTCTCGAACCTGGGTCCTCCACATCCCAGTCCGGCTCTTGATCCACTGCACCACCATCTGGTCAGGCTGCTATGACTTCTTATAATTATGCCTCATTAAAGAGAGTTCTGAAGTATGTACATTATCAATTAAGCACAATTTTCCAGTGAGTCACAGAGCATGAGGGTTAAGTCCACTCTAGCTTTTACTCCTCATTTTCTGTACCCATATCTTCTTCCCATGTGAGACACAGTATCATATGGATATCACTAATTGAGAGCCTATTCTACATTCTGGAGGATGGCATCTCATTCTTGCAGAATGTCTCCAAGCTAGCACATCAGTTTTACCTTCAGCAGGTTGTTACAGTACTCTTTTGGGAAAGCAATTTCCATAGCGCAAGATTTAAAATGTAGGATACCTGGTTAAGTTTTATGTTAATTATCCTTAAGTTTATCTAAGTGTTCATTGCAATCTCAATCAATATCCAAGTCTTAAATGGTAGTCAATATTTGCCAAGCACATATCAGAAAAACACTTGTACTCAGAATATATAAATAACTTTTAAACAATATTAATAAGACAACTCCATAAAATATAAAACATATTTGAACATATACTTCAGAAAAAATATCTTAGAGTGGTCAGTAAGTGAAAAGATGACCAACATTGTTAATCATTTGGAAATGATACTTCTATCCACATTTTAATACCAATCTATACACATGGGAAATGTAACAATAAAAATGGTTTAGTACCAAATGCTAAACAGGATGTAGAGTAACTGAAACTCTAACACAATGCTACTGAAATACAAACCTTGTAATTTCCTTGAAAAACAATTTGGTGATTTCTTATAAACATCCACTTAACATGTGAAGCAAATATCCCACCCCTAGGATATCCAAGGAAAAAATATACATGATCCATGAAAAATTTTTACATGAATGTTCACAGCACCATGTATTATAATACCTAAAGCTGAAAATAATATTAATGTAAACCAAGAAAATGGATAACCAAATCATGGTATTCATATAATAAAAAAGATTATTGTAGAATTCTTCAACATGACAAAACACTGAAAATAACTCAAACTTATGAACAATGGAATCTATTATTTGTTGTATTCATACAAAGGAATTCTACTCAACAATGAAAATAAATGAAATACAGGTGAAGGTATCCATAAAGATAAAACTTAAAAACACAGAGCTGAGGGGAAAAGGTTAATCATACAGGAATATATAACATTTTTAGGTTTCTGGAAAATGAAAGTGACAAAACAACACAATACATTGAGGATTCATATGAATGTGGCAGACTTTATATTTTTTAAATAAAGCAATAAAATTGTTCATAAAAATTTAGCCTTTACCCTAAAGGAGAAAGAAAGGGAAGGAGAAACTATAGGAGAGAGGCACACAAGATTCTTCAAATTTATTGGTAATAATATTTCATATATATTTTTAAAGGTTACAAATAGAAAATGAGGTTTGCACTTCACTAAAAAGGAATCCAAGCTGTGTTTTACAGTGGGTTTTTCGAATCCCTAAGTCTATGTCTTAAACCACCAGTATATATAGACTTGGAAAAGTAATTTAAAAATTATTATTTTGAGCAATTGTACATGATAAAGGAAAAAGAATGACTGTTTATTAAACCCCTGGCTGGAAAGAGAGCTCCAACCTAATTTTCTTCAGTTAGGAAGTCAATTTATATTTGCAATGTCTAACTAAATGAAATATGTAGGTTGAATGAAATAGAAAATAAACATGGTAAGAGAGGAGAAGGCCAACAACATAGATGAAATTCTTGAAATTTATGGAAAGAATGCAAAAATTAATGCTTCAATTTAATACCTAAATACAGCAAACAAATCTATTTCCCAAGAAATATAGAAAATATTTGAGTGAGGTGAGGGGATGAAAATAAAAAATATATAAAAATTTCCTAGTATAGATTAAAATGATTAATATATAATTATTATTACTTCTTCCTGTCAATTTATTTAATATACCATTTTTAGAAAAAACTATCCATACTCATTTTCTTTGACTTATTTTTTATCATTTTCAATTTATCTTTTTCACAGCACCTTAGCTGTTTATTTTTCATAAGAAGTTAGAAATATTTGTTTTTCCTATTAAAGTAAACATTATCATGAGCAAAAACCAATTGAAAGCAAAGACTCATATCTATGACTGAGTATCTAACAGATTATATTAAGCAACAGTTAGACATTCCTGATTTTTTTCCTGGATCTTCCATATAAATATTATATGAAATTTGGATATCTGTGTCTCAGTTATCTCATATAAAATGATAATAATTAGTTGTACTTTATAGGATTATTGTAAATACTAAAAAGTTGACATATATAAAAATCTTAGAACAGGACAAGACGCATACCAGTGTGTCCGTAAAGTCATGGTGCATTTTTGACCGGACACAGGAAAGCAACAAAAGATGATAGAAATGTGAAATCTACACCAAATAAAAGGAAAACGCTCCCAGTTTCATACCTATTCAGTGCAGTTCGATGTGGGCTCCATTTGTTGCCCTATACACATCCAAACGATAGTGAACTTCTTCCCACACACGGGTAAGGACATCTGCTGTAACAGAGTGAATAATGTCTGTGATTCTCTGTTTTAAGTGATTAATGTCATGACGCTTCGTTATAAATGCGCCAATATTCATGTTGCACTTTGGTCATGGTTTTGAATTTAGCAAGCCACAGAACACACTGAACTTTCCTCTGTACCGTCCACATCTCGACTAGCATGGCCGTGGGCTGCTCCGCTGTATACACAGTGTTACGTCATCATCTGCACATTTGCACATGCTGCCACATCATCCTACAGAAACTGGGAGGGTTTTCCTTTTATTTGGTGCAGATTTCACATTTCTATCATCTTTTGTTGCTTTCCTGTGACCGGTAAAAAGTGCACCATGACTTTACGGACACACTGTCTAAAAATCTGAATAAATTATTTTTTTATTGTCCATCCAACCTCTGTATATATAACAATATACTATATGAAATACTGTGTATGTATGAGGTTATTCAATAAAATAATTTGGTAAAATTTCTTTTTTTTTTCAGTGTGAGGAGACATAGAGACAGACTCTCACATGCATCCTTACCGGGATCCACCTGGCTTGCCCACTCCAGATGCCATGCTCTGCCCATCTGGAGCTGTTGCTCTATTACTTGGCAAATGGAATATTTTAGCACCTGAGGCAAGACCATGGAGCCATCCTCAGCCCCCCTGGGGAGCGACTTGCTCCAACAGAGCCATGGCTGAAGAAGGAGAAGAGATAAGCAGAGAAAGAAAAAAGAGAGGTGGAGAGGTAGAGAACAGATGGTCACTTCTCCTGTGTACCCTGACAGGAATCAAACCCAAGACATCCACACATGAGCCAATGCTCTATCACTGAGTCAGCCGGCCAGAACCCAATTTGGAAAAATTTTAATAGTCAAATCTGACAAGTATACAAACTAATGGGAGGAGTATTGCAAGGACAGAAATTAGATTTCCAACATATTTTGATTAACAAAAGACCACACAGGTATGGGATAATATGGAAGTGTAGACAGTAAAACAATTGCTTTCAGAGTGAATTTACAGACCTGGCAACTCTGAAATTGCAAAAGCTGAGGGTTCAGTTATGGGGAGGACATTTTAACTGTAAGGCTGAGCTACCATGAGTCCAAATTGTTAATATGCATTGAAGTAGTTTTCATCTTCAAGAGCAAGTATGAGAAGGAGAATGAAAACTAGAAGAAGAATCAAAGAGTAAGCACATTAAAGTCATGATTCCACACACTACCATACAGAAATCTTCCTGGAGATAATACAGATGGTATCAATTTACAGGTACACATTTCTAAATCTATAAGCCCATTGTAAACTAAAAATATCATGTGTCAAAAATGCATTTAATACACCTAACCTACCAAGTATCACAGCTTAGCCTAGCCTACCTTCAATGTGCTCAGAACACTTACATTACTTACACTTGAGCTAAGTCATCTAACACAGTGAAAATATCCATTGTTTACCTTCGTCGTTGTGTGGCTGATGGAGCTAGGTCTCGCTGACACTGCAGCACAGAGTTTTAAGTGTTCTCCCATAAATGCTAGCCTGAAAAAAGGTCAAAATTAAAAAATTAAAGTAGCATTTCTTCTGAAGGCATATCACTCTTACACCATTGTAAAGTTTAAAAATTGTAAGTTGAACTATTGTAAGTTAGGGACTGCTTGTACTTGAAATGGGAACAGGATAATTTTACCTGATTTTTTTCTTTTTTAATGATGCTGAATAGGAGCGAATGAAATAAAAGAAGTTCTAGTCCTTGGAACAGAAAAATAATTCTTCTTTTTTGGGTAAATTCAATGGTATTTTTCTTTGGGAAAATTTGGGAAATGGGAAGAATGATAAACATTTTAAAGTCAGAATCATTGTGTCCAAATTCAAAAGAAAAAAAAAAACCCTGGTAAACTGAAGTGTACAATGACATCATAGAAAACCTGTAAATTAGTGTGTGTAAGAGTTTCTCTAATAAAATTTTCTGAAACAGCTGAAGAGATTAAGAGGGATTAAGCAAACAGAAAATAGGAAGGAAGGAAGGAAGAAAGGAAGGAAGGAAGGAAGGAAGGAAGGAAGGAAGGAAGGAAGGAAGGAAGGAAGGAAGGAAGGGAGGAAGGAGGAAGGAAGGAAGGAAGGAAGGAAAAGGAAGGAAGGAATTTAAAATTCCTTAAGAGATATAAATAATAGAATTATCTTTAGATTATTTTTTGCTGCCTGACCAGGCAGTGACACAGTGGCTAGAGCATTGGACTGGGACACGGAGAACCCAGGTTCGAAACCTCGAGGTTGCCAGCTTGAGTGCAGGCTCATCTGGTTTGAACAAGGCTCAACAGCTTGGACCCAAGGTCGCTGGCTTGAGCAAGGGGTCAGTCGGTCTGCTGTAGCCCCTGGTCAAAGCACATATGAGAAAGCAATCAATGAACAACTAACGTGCCACAGCAAAAAATTGATGCTTTTCATCTCTCTCACTTTCTATCTGTCTGTCCTTTTCGGTCCCTTTATCTGTCTCTGTCACAAAAGAAAAAAAAAAAAAAAATATATATATATATATATATATATATATATATATATATATATATATATTGATGTCAAGGAGTTTCTAAATGGAATTTTCTGAAAAATTAAAAATATTTAGTGATCAAGGATTTGATTTCCGCTTCTTTGTCATTGTCAGTGATCTTTTTAATCTCCCTGTATTATTTGCCTCAATCCTTAATACTTAAGTTATTTAGTGACTATATATGTATGCCTTCTGAGAGTAAAAATGTTGAGATCAACATTTCACTTTTTATGAATAAGAATCAGGGTAAATATTATTCCTAAAAATTATTTAAACTCTATAAAACTTGTTCATAATCTTTAAGATCTTGTCTGATAATTAAAATACCTGATTTATTTGCTTCTATTCAATTTGATTTTCCTGATTGTGTGTGTGTGTGTGTGTGTGTGTGTGTGTGTGTGTGACAGAGACAGAGGGACAGGTAAGGAGAGACAGACAGAAATAGAGAGTGATGAGAAGCATCAATTCTTCATTGTGGCTCCTTAGTCTTCTTAGTTGTTCATTGATTGTTTTTTCATATGTGCTTTGCCCCTGGGGGTTGCAGCAGAGCAAGTGATCCCTTGCTCAAGCCAGCAACCTTGGGCTTCAAGCCAGTGACCTTTAGGCTCAAGCCAACAACCATGGGGTCATGTCTAGATATCAAGCTCAAGCCTGCAACCCCGTGCTCAAGCTGGTGAGCTTGCACTCAAGCTGGATAAGCCCACACCTTAGCTTGCAACCTTGGGGTTTCCAACCTGGGTCCTCTGTGTCCCAGTTCGATGCTCTATCCACTGTGCCACCGCCTGGTCAGGCTCTCTTGATTTTTATATACATCTATTTTTTCATGATTGTTATTAGAAGTTTTGAATTGTATTTCACAAGTTGCCTAAAAAATGAACTGTGCAGTGTAAAGCATAATATTTGTTTCACTGTAAAGGTTTGTTCCTAAAGACATCAAAGTCTTCTCAAGGTAGAATGGTGAAAGTAAGAAGGTTTTTATACAGTTTTAAATTAGAGTCAAGCTGAGCTAGACATAGGTCATCATTTTAATCATATTGAATTTCTTTTTGATATTCTAAGGCTCAACACCCAAACCATATTTTTTTCTCTCATTATTCTGATTGGTAAAAAGTTAGCAGCAATCTCAGTTAGATTTGGTTCACTTTTAAATCCTGCTCCTGTAAATCCCAGAATCCAAATATCATGAGAGTATATATATTTTACATATGTTACCAACCCCCACTTCCTGTTGCTTCCTTGTGAAACTCTGAGGGAGAGAAAAAAAGGGTGTGAAATTGTTTGACTGCACCATCTGTCTGTGCCTTGGTGCTCTTTATGGTTCTGATTCATCTCACCAACCTTAAGAGTACTCCAAGGCTGGCTGTTTTCTCCTTAACTCTGGTAAATTTCTCCACTTATCCATTCCTATATGATAAGCTCATCCATATGTACAGAAGCTGCCAACATTCTCTGATTGCCTATGAACATTTTATTCTAAAGCAGTGGTAGTCAACCTGGTCCCTACTGCCCACTAGTGTGCATTCCAGCTTTCATGGTGCATGGTAGCGGAGCAACCAAAGTATAAATAAAAAGATAGATTTAACTATAGTAAGTTGTTTATAAAGATTTATTCTGCCAAACTTAACAAAAATCTGACGTAAAGTACTTGGTAGGTAATTATTATTATATGCTTTAACTTGCTGTAACTCTGCTTTATAAATTTTATAAAGTAAAGTTACTTCTATACTTTATAAATCACCATTACTGTGGAACCCGTGGGCAGTTAGTAAATTTTACTACTAACAGAGATATAAAAGTGGGCGGTAGGTATAAAAAGGTTGACTACCCCCTGCTCTAAAGTATAATTTTATCATCATCCTTGCATCTAATTCTCTCCACAAGATCCATATAAAATATGTAAAATTTGTGATCAATATAAAAATTACTAATGAGCTATTATACATTATTTTTTATACTTATTCTTTAAATCTGGTATATACTTTACCCTAACAGCAGATCCAAATTACAAGCTAATTTTGTAATTCTTGATCTATATGTATATATATGTATTTTATAGAATAGATAGTTGATAAAGTAGATTCATAGAAACAAATAGTTCCAAATACAAAGTTTTAAGTAACAAAATAAAGTATTTATTTTTATAATTAGTTGTGATTAACTAAAATAAATAAAATTAAAAATTTAGATAGCTCCAATAATCACATTTTATTTTACTTTTTAAATAATTTTATTTAGAAAATTAAATTTAATAAGGTTACATTAATCAATAAGAGTACATAGGTTTTAAGTAAATATTTCCATAGCATTTGTACTGTAGATTATGTTGTATACCCCTCACCCAAGGTCAAATCATTTTTTGTCACTGTATGTTTGTCCTTCTTTACTTCCTTCCTCCCTCTCCCCTCTCACAACCTCCTCCCCCTGGTAACCACTTCACTTTTATCTATGTTCATGAGTCTGAATAACCACATTTAAAATGTTCAATTGCCACATGTGATTAATGGCTGTCATATTAGCGAGCAAAACTCTAGTACTTCCCTTTGCCTTATTTTTTCTCTCCAAACTCACTTTCTTATCACTCTAGCCTTCTTAAAATTTTTGCTAAAATCTTAGCATTTAAATGAGACTAATTTCTGTACCTTGTTTAATCAATCTCTTTCAGTGACCACCCATGCAAACATTCCTCACCTGTCTTATCTTGCTATACATTTTCTCATGTTCTTTAACAAATTCACTTTTAAATAATTTATATTGTTAATTAATTTATTGTATTTTATAGAATTCCCCTCTCATACCAATATATAGGCATTACAAAGAGAACAGTCTTTATTTTATTTATTTATATATATCACAAGTAGCTAAAGTAGTGCCCAGAAGATAGTAGATTCTCAGTGAAACATTGTTAGGGTAAATGGATTTTCCCAAAAATATATTGTAAAGTATTCTGTTAGTTGTGAGCTTATCTCTTTTTCACAACTTATAGACAAACAAATTGATTTTGAATGCATGCTGATTTGAACTTTATGATCAAGTGGAATATGGTTTCTTCTCTTCGTAATGTATTCTAAGAGGAAAACATAGAAGATCTGAGAAAGAAGTGATGAGATTCAAAATATGTTTGTTATTTTCCTCTGCTTCTGTTTTTTCCAAGAATTTTTAGGGTAAAGTAATAGTTACTTTTTTTTATGTAATACAGTATAAGAAGATAATAGTTGCTTTCTGAATATATCAACAATTATAATGAGTTATATTAAGACAGCACCAATTCTGCTACCCCTTACATGTAGACATCCTGGAACCATATTGTAAATTTTACAAGGTCTCTTTTTCTTTGTCCTTTATATTGATTTTCATAGTAAAGACTGCCTTAAAATGTGTTTACATCAAGGACTTGCTATTTTATGCAACACTACTTCAAGATTTTAATAAAAGAAATTAAGGAGGAAAGTACTTAGTCCCAATTTGTTCAGCAAAGTGATGGCAAAAAATTGAGACTCTCATTCCTTAAATGAATTGGAACTCTATGTGTTCACTATTTTTGCATCATTGATTGATACATTACTATGCTGACAGAATCCACAAAAGTAGCAGATGGATAACTCATATTTTTATCTAGAAGATCAGCTAATATCTTAATGTCATTTTATTTTTAGTACCTTGTGTCCCTTACTTTTGCATACTTTGTTATTTCTTGGGCTAAAATTAATTTTGTTGGTGAAAATAATCCCATACAATCCCCAACCTCAACAGTACTAAAAAATAATTTTCTTCTCTTTGTTGAGTCTGTGTCGATTACCATTAAAATTCTAAAATCAACATACCTATTTTGGATTTAGCTTTACTCATTCTCACCACATAGATTATATTTTGTTTTCTACATTCAGGAGCCTTGATTTGAACAAAACCTGTAGCATCATCATTTTATTGTATTTATTTTATATAGATACAGTTTGAGTTTGACTTTATTTGCTTTTAATTTATTTCCCAAAATTTTTATTGGTAATATTTGAAAGTACCTAGAATATGGAATGATTAATTGATTGATATTCTAAATTCTGGTGAGTTTTTTTTTATTTGTTTGTTTGTTTTTAGTTTATAACTGAAACTACAGCCTGCACTAGCAAATGTTAATCCAGCTTTGTAGGAAATTCCCAATGTCTAAGAAAGTTACAAAATGAATTGTCTTTGTATTCGAATGATTATGTGCACAATACTTGCTTGAAAGTAAGGCTTGGGATGGGGGAGGAGAACTAGAAGTAGACCAGTAACCTGTGAAAATAACTTTTACGTGGTAGGCCACAGATGGGCTAGTATAACCTCTACTCTTAAATTGATACAAGTAATTTGGCAATTTTCATGGAAAAGTCAATCAGAAGAAAACTACTGCATTAAAGTATATTTATACTAAGTTGTTTATAATGTTTATTTTTTACTTTTTGTTAGCTGAACAGAATATTAATTGTAATTCAGAACTGTCATTGGCTATAAATTCAATTTGAATTCAATTAGGAGATAAAGATTTCCTTGACTAGGCCCTGGCCGGTTGGCTCAGTGGTAGAGCATCGGCCTGGCGTGCAGAAGTCCCAGGTTCGATTCCTGGCCAGGGCACACAGGAGAAGCGCCCATCTGCTTCTCCACCCCCCCCTCCTTCCTCTCTGTCTCTCCCTTCCCCTCCTGCAGCGGAGGCTCCATTGGAGCAAAGATGGCCTGGGGGCTGGGGATGGCTCCTTGGCCTCTGCCCCAGGCGCTAGAGTGGCTCTGGTCGTGACAAAGCGACGCCCCGGAGGGGCAGAGCATGGCCCCCTGGTGGGCAGAGCCTCGCCCCTGGTGGGCGTGCGGGGTGGATCCTGGTAGGGCGCATGCGGGAGTCTGTCTGACTGTCTATCCGCGTTTCCAGGTTCAGAAAAATACAAAAAAAAAAAAAAAAAAAAAAGGAAAAAAAAAAAGATTTCCTTGACTAAAAATAAAACTAATCAGGGGTATCCAAGAAGTTTTCAGCCTTCAAGCTCTTTAATGAAGAGACTATGGTATACTAATATAATTGTGACTCTAAAACTATAGGTAATGAGTAAGGTTACTGTCTTACACATGATATTCCGAAATTATCTGCTTGGAATCTGACTTTTAGACATTAGCTATAACAACTTGAAATATTAATTTTGTATTTGGAACATTTATATTTTTCCCACATGTCATTGGAACCATTTATAGCAACTGAACCTGTCTTTAAGTCCCTTGCAGCACTATTAGTGAAAGGAAAATTTTAGTCTAAAATTGCTGAACTTGGGTCAACAAAAGAAAGATGCGGTTTATAGAAATGTTCCTTATCACATATTTTAGATGTTTTTTCTCAGGGAAGTAGCAATTATAAAACTATCCATGCTCCTCCTTTTTCTTTGAGTACTGTTTCCTTAGAAAAATTAAGATTAATAGCAGGATGCATTCAGTACTAGGCACTAAAGCACTAGAACATAATGTAAGGCATTTTAAGTGTCCCTACTTAGTGTTTTATAATTTATTTGTATTTTCAGCTTAGAAATTGGATGTTCACTACAGATATTTTGATATTTATCAAAAGAACAAAACTAGTTAGTATATTACATATTTGAATTTTTTGGTATTAATCAAAAATTAAGAATGAGAAACTATAAAGTCATAAATGACATATTTTGAAAACATTTTTTTTGCTCATTAAATGCTGATATAAATAAAAGCAGGAGTTCCCCTAAATTTTTAAAGTTATTTTTTTGTATATGTGAAGTATATTGCAAATTAGACTGATTATATGAGAAGGTAAACACAAAGTTATAATTAAAATTGATATACATTCACACAAAGGTTTTGGGTAAAATATTGGGTAAATATACTTAGTAAGACTTAACATAAACTGAGGATATTTGAACAGTACTTCCTTGGACATTTTAGACTACATAAATCACAAGTAAAAAGACATAGAGAATGTAAGTCATTCTTTTAGACAGAATGTTTATAAAAGGGCAGATTAGATTCTCTAGATCAATATTTTTTAATAAAAATGTAATGTGAGATATATGTGTACTTTCAAATTTACAGTTGTCATATTAAGAAAATTTAAACTAGTGGAATTCATTTGAATAATATATTTAACACAATATGTCAAAATATTATATTAATATGTAACTAATCAAAATTATTGAGAAATTTTAGTTTTTCTCATATAAATCTTCAAAATAATTGAATATTTTAACTTATCAATCATCTCATTCAGACAGTACATTTATTTCTAAAAAAATTATCTTTCTTCAGCATTCATCTAAGTTATAGTAGTAAAGAGATACATGCCACCAGATTTTTTCCAAATAAATGTAAATTTCCAATAACTGGAGAGAGAACCAAAAGATCATTTTCATTTAATACTTGACTCAACATCAACACAACTAGTTCATTTACTTGGTAATAACTTTCAGACAAAATATGTAATTTCAAAATTATACTTGTCAAAGTGAGATAAATTCCCTTTTACATAAAATAAGTACCAATAATGGCAACTTCAAAAGTGTGATAAGATAATTGAAAAGCAGCTTTAAATTTATAACTATTAATTTGTTTTAAACCTTTCTCTTAAGTTTTTACAGCCAATTTACATAATACTGTCAATAAAAATTAAAATCTCTATATTGGTTAATGTAAGTTAATGTCTAAAATAATCATTGCTGATATGTATTGTATTAAAAATCATTTTCAGTACTATTCTTTGCACCTGTCTGACTGGGTCACAAATAACCTTCTATATCCTTGCAGCTCTATGCTGAATTCCTTCATTTGAAGTGCAATATCTGTGAGAGAAATACAAACCACAAGGCCACTACTAGTGTTTGATTAAATAATGTTTATCAAGCATTTCTTATTTAAGGTAATATTGTATTTAGTTAGAGAGTAGTCCCTGGCCAGTTGGCTCAGTGGTAGAGTGTTGGCCCAGCATGTGGATGTCCCAGGTTCAATTCCTGGCCAGGGTACACAGTAGAAGTGCTCATCTGCTTCTCCACTCCTTCCCCTCTCCTTTCTCTCTGTCTCTCTCTTCCCCTCCTGCAGCCAAGGCTCCATTGTAGCAAAGTTGGCCCGGGCACTGAGGATGGCTCCATGGCCTCAGTGTGCTAGAATGGCTCCCACTGCAACTGAACAATGCCCTAGATGGGCAGAGCATTACCCCCTAGCAGGGCTTGCCAGGTGGATCCTGGTCGGGCAAATGTGGGAGTCTGTCTCTCTGCCTCCTTGCGTCTCACTAAAGGAAAATACAAAAAAAAAAAAATAGAGTAACTGGTGTAAAACTAAAAGTCTGCTGCTATATAAACAATAAGCATTGGCAAATAACTAAGTCATTAAATTGTCTTTTAATTCTTTTGTCAATCATGTACTCAGAACTGAATGGTTTAAACAGTTGTATCTATGACAATTTTCAAAGATTCTGCTTAAAAAAACAGCAAAAATATTTTTAATCGGTAGCGTAGTAAAGCAAATCAATAAGAGCAATCAGTCCTTTGTTTTAAAGTCCCAAACAATCCAGATTATTACCTAACAAAGCTGTAGTAGTGTGAGGTAGCAACTAAAATTTTTCACATGTAGTAGATATTTTTCTGTGATAAATATAAGTAAATTAAAAAATATGTGTATAAGAGCTCAATATTATTGTTAAACAATAAAACTTTTATTAGTTAATTTGAAAGTTCTTTGAGATAAAACAAACGGAAGGTAGCAATTTTGAAGTACCTCTTACACTGCAACACTCACCCAAATCTAAAGAAAAGTATTTAACATTTAAAATTTTTTTAATAAATTGAATTTTGATGGGGTTAAAAAGTTTTTTCTGAATTAGGATATTTAATAAAGGTCTTATATTTTATAACATTGTTTAGTGGTTTAAGTGAAGATATTTCATTCACAGTAAAGTATCATTTTTATATTTTTATCTTGAGTTTTTAACAAAATTTTTATAAAAGAATTATCATTACTTGTACTTTATTTGTCCATTATCTATTGCATAGCTTGCCAAACTTACAAACTCTGATTTTGTTAAAAATTATTTTAAAAATTTTGGTGGATGTTCATTTTTGATAGCAAGTGACTTATTTGAGATACTGACTTCTGTTTAGAGGAATCATCTTATCAAATTTGTTGTGTATTCTTAGAAAAGGTCTTTTTATTTTATCCTTACTATCTTTAAAAGATTTTTCTCAAAGTAATGAACAGCTTTTCTTTTCTTTTTTTTGCTGTGCTGCAGAAAATGCAATAGCCATTTATTCTAATGACTATCAATACCTTATTTCAATAAAATTTTTACCTTTAATCTTCCAATCATAATAGTAGTTCTGCATCTCCACTATATACTGTATTAGAATAAATGAAGAAATATCTTTATATTATATTTTAAAAATTGTCCTTAATTTTAATTTTGTTAAAATTATAAGTATTTCAATTAATTACCAATTATGATTTAAACAGATATCACTGATTCTTATTGTCTCTGCATAACGTATTATGTTATATTTATGTCTAGAAAAATCATTCATATTGAATCACTCTAATGGCATAGACTGATGAGAGATGTTTTTATATGTAATCATAAAACCTTATAACTACTCAATAGCAAACTATAATAAGACATCATCTTACATAATACAAAAGAGCAAGAGGTAATATTATAAAGAAATAATAATGTTTTGTGTCAATAAGAAATTTTTAACTTTAAAAAATTAAAGTTGAAAATATTAATAATTTATTAGAAACACTAGTTACATTATGAGTACTCAATTTCCATATATGTTTAGTGGGTAAAATATTGAACAGCACAGCTCCAGATTGAAATTGTCAGCATAAGCAGAAAAGGGATTTTTAAAAGTGTTGCTGCTTGAAGATGGTAATAAAGAAATAGAATTAATAGCACAAACCATGTTATCGTTCATATAAATTATATCAGGACAGAGGGTGTTTTAATGCAAAGAAGCTCTGATTACAAAATGTGTCAGTTGTTGAGATGGAAGGACTAGAATTTCAGAGATTGATGACACTAATGTTTTCAATTGTGACTCAATGTTTACCATACATATTACTAATAATTTTCATCTTTTTGCATTTTGCATAAAGGCATGCTGGAATAACATGCAATCAATATGAAAATATTTCTCTATTTGCAAAATTTTACATAACCAGGTAAATAATGCTGTGTTGAATTTTGTTACTATAGTCAGGTAGAATTAACATATCCAAGTCTAAACAATGCTGAAGCGATGATGCATTATGCAAGCTAAATAGTAAATTATGTGCTGTTATAAATAGAAAAAGGAGGTCATCACCAGTTATTTTATGGCATTAATATGACTGTTCATTTCTACCATTATTCATGATGTTATCTCCAACCAAAATAGATAAAGTATAGAAACAATTTAAGTGACCATCAATGGGTAAAGAAAATGTGGTACATACATATACAATGGATTAGCAACAAATAGGTGAAGTATTGTCATTTCTGACAGCATAGATGGATCTAAAAGGTATTAGACTAAGTGAAATAAGTCAGATGAAAAAGGACAAAAATATAATTTCACTCATATGTAGAATACAAAAATAAAAGTAACAAACTGTCACCACAAAAACAAAAACTTATATATACAGACAATAGAATAATTATCTGAGGAGTAGGACTGGACCTTGGATTAAGTAAATAAGGTCGAATATATGGTAAGGGAAGAACACTATACTTCTAGTGGTGAGCATGCAATATACAGCTATCAAAGTATAGTGTTGTATAACTGAAATTTATATGTTAATAACCAATGTTAATTCATTAAGATATATAAATAGTAAAACAAAATTCACTAAAACAAACAAAACTCTCTTTAAGAAATTTACCAATAATTTTCTTAGTTTTTTTAAGTGCTATAGCAGTCCTTTACTATTGTTGCAAAGTTGGCAGACAAAACCATTCTATTATGGTCATGATGCTTTGCTTTTGACAGTATATGTCTAAAGTTAAATCAATTATTTCTTCATCTCTTGATATCACAGCATTAGACTATATTTTATGACTTCTTTCTACTAATTTCTAAAACAATGTTATAAAGGACTTTAAGAATTAATCATTTTAAGAATAGAAATATTAATAATATTTTAGCAACTAATATATAACAAATGAAAATGTAAGATATATCTTAGCAAACCACAATTGTTTATTTAAAAATTTTGTTTAACTATTTCAGAATCTTATTTTCCAGATAAATTCTATGAAAATGTGTTTATTTCCAGGCAATCTTACTGTTGTATAAACAATATTATGGTATGTTTCTTTATCTTATATTTATCCCCTTTATTGAATTGTATAATTAATTCTTTTAAGTTTATTTATTGAAACTTTTTAGAAAGAGAAATGTATTTGATAAGAACCACTTAGTCTGCAATTACCAGTGATTCGGGGTTCCCATGACCAACAGCAAATCCAATGACTCACTAGAAGGGCCCACAGGTCTCAGTAGGAGGTAAAACTCATGGCTAAATTTCCTTCCAGTAAAGTTACAAAGTAATAGCAAAAGAAAAACAGATGTCTGGAGCAAAGTCCTAAATCCAGGGAGGTTAGGTTCAGGCTGCTAAATCCATACCAGGTGTTACAAAGCATGCACGCTTTCTCTTTCTCTTTCTACCTGAAAATTTATAATTTTTAGCACACAAGACTTGCAGTTCTTTTGTTAAATTCATTCATAAGTATTCTATTCATTTCAATTCTTTGTAAAAAGGTTTGTTTTATTGATTTTACTTTGGATTGTTCACTTTTAATGTATAGCAATGCAATCGATGTTTGTACATTCATCTTGCATTCTAAAACATTACAGAAGAGATTCTGTTTCAAAAGTTACTACAGTGGCAAAGTAGTTTAGTGTTTGTGTGGATCCTTTAGGATAATTTATAATTTTATTTCTTTTTTTACAATATGGACCCCTTTTCATTTATTTCTTGAATATTGTGCTGGCCTAAATATCTTGTAAAATGTCAGATGAGGTTGTGAGACTGAGCATCCTTTTCTTGATTCTGATATTAGGGGGACAGGTTTCAGTTCCTCACCATAATGCATGGTGTTAGTTGTAGGCTTTATACAGATATTCTTCATTAAGTGAAGAAAGTCTA
Organism: Saccopteryx bilineata; assembly: GCF_036850765.1. NCBI lineage: Eukaryota > Metazoa > Chordata > Mammalia > Chiroptera > Emballonuridae > Saccopteryx > Saccopteryx bilineata. The sequence continues at coordinate 72,538,481 of NC_089491.1, read as the reverse complement.
TTAATTATAATTTGGTGAGATGTCGTTATTACAAAAAATATTAAATTTCATCAATAGCCTTTTATTTATCTTTATTTTATTTTTGTCTTCATCCTATGAATGTGATGACTTTGTGCTTACTTTTAAAAATTAAAAAAATCTTATATTTCTTGGATAAACAGCACTAGATCATAGGGTATATTTTACATTTTACTGAATTTTATTTGTGTTTCTATAATTATAACTCCAAGTATGCTAAATGTATTTAATGTTTAAAGAAATGTTATCTAAATTTCTCTTCATTGAGTTTGAGGATATCAACCAGCAAGAACTCTCTTCTTTTTTTAAAATTTTATTGATTTTAATTTATTGTGTTTACATAAATTCTAGTGTCCCCCTGAATGCATTCCTCCTCCCCCATGTTCTTCACAAAATTTCCCTTGCTTCCCTCCCTGCAACGCCCTCCCCATACCCTCTAGAATTTTCTTTTCTGCTCTCTTTAACACTGTGTTATGTATATATAATTTCACTAATCTCTTTCCCTTCTCTGATCCCATCCTCTCATCCCCTTTCCACTGGTCCTTTGGATCCCACCTCTGCCTCTGTTCTGCTCCTCAGTTCACGTTGTTCATTTGATTCCTCAAATGAGTGAGGTCATATGATATTTTTCTTTCTCTGCCTGGCTTATTTCACTTAGCATAATAGTTTCCAGGCCCTTCCATGTTGTCACAAAAGGTGAGATTTCCTTCTTTTTCACAGCCATGTAGTATTCCATTGTGTATATGTACCACTTCTTTTTAATCTACTCGTCCACTGATGGACACGTGGACTCTTTCCAGATCTTGCCTAATGTAAACAATGCTGCAATAAACATGGGGTGCATTTCTTCTTTTGAATCAGTGATTTGGTATTCTTAGGATATATTCCTAAAAGTGGGATGGCTGGGTCAAAAGGCAGTTCCATTTTTAATTTTTGGAGGAATCTCCACACTGTTTTCCACAGTGGCAGAACCACTCTGTATTCCCACCAGCAGTGCATGAGGGTTCCCTTTTCTCCACATCCTCACCAGCACTTATTCTGTGTTATTTTGTTAATGAGAGCCATTCTGATTCTTGTGAGGTGATATTCTCATTGTGGTTTTAATTTGCATTTCTCTAATGATTAGTGATGTTGAACATTTTTTCATATGCCTACTGGCCATCTATATGTCCTCTTTGGAGATGTGTCTATTCATTTCTTTTGCCCATTTTTTGATTGGATTGTTTACCTTCTTGTTGTTGAGTTTTACAAGTTCTTTACAAATTTTGGTTATTAACCCTTTATCAAACATATTGTCAAATATGTTCTCCCATTGTGTGGTTTGTCTTTTTATTTTTTTCATATTGTCTTTAGCTGTGCAAAAGCTTTTGAGTTTGATATTGTTCCATATGTTCATCTTGTCCTTTTTTTTCACTTGCCCATGGAGATAAATCAGTAAATATATTGCTGCGAGAGATGTCGGAGAGCTTACTGCCTATATTTTCTTCCAAGATGATTATGGTTTCACGACTTAAATTGAAGTCTTCTAACTATTTGGAGTTTATTTTTGCGAATGGTGTAAGTTGGTGGTCTAGTTTCATTTTTTTACAAGTAGTTGTCCAATTTTACCAACACCATTTGTTAAAGAAACTGTCTTTACTCCATTGTATGATTACTTTCTTTGTCAAATATTAATTGTCCATATAGGTGTGGGTTTATTTCTGGGTTATTTCTCTGCTCTGTTCCACTGATCTATATGCCTGCTCTTATGCCAGTACCAAGCTGTTTTGAGTACAATGGTCTTGTAGTATAACTTGATATCAGAAAGTGTGATACCATTCATTTTATTCTTCTTTTTCAAGATTGCTGAGGCTGTTTCTGTTATTTTTTTGTTCCATATAAATTTTTGGAATATTTGTTCTATGTCTTAAAGTATGCCATTGGTAATTTAATAGGAATTGTATTGAATTTATAAATTGCTTTGGGAAATATAGACATTTTAATGATGTTTATTCTTCCTATCCATGAACATGGTATATGCTTCCACTTGTTTGTATCTTCCTTGATTTCTTTTATCAATGTTTTACAATTTTCCAAGTACAAGTCTTTAACCTCCTTGGTTAAATTTACTCCTAGGTACTTTATTATTTATTGCAATAGTGAAGGGGACTGTTTTCTTAGTTTCTCTTTCAGACAGCTCATTGTTGGTATATAAAAATACCAACGTTTCTGAATATTAATTTTATATCCTGCCATCTTGCTAAATTCATTTATCAGTTCCAGTAGTTTTTTGACTGAGACTTTAGGGTTTTCTATGTATAGTATCAGATCATCAGCAAGTAATGATAGTTTTACTTTTTCTTTTCCAATTTGGATGCCTTTTATTTCTTCTTCTTGTCTAATTGCTGTGGCTAGGCTTCCAGGACTATGTTGAATAAGAGTGGTGAAAGGAGGCACCTCTGCCTTGTTCCTTATCTTAAAAGGATTGCTTTTAATTTTTGCCCATTGATTATGATGTTGGTTGTGGGTCTGTCATAGATGGCTTTTATCATATTGAGGTATTTTTCCTGTATTCCCACTTTGCTGAGAGTTCTGATCATAAATGGGTGCTGAATTTTATCAAATGCTTTTTTTTGCATCTATTGATATTATCATCTGATTTTTCTCCTTCCTTTTGTTTATATGATGAATCACATTGATTGATTTGCAAATATTCTACCAGCCTTGCCTCCCCAGAATAAATTGCACTGATCATGATGTATGATTTTTTTCATGTATTCAACCAGCAAGTATTCTTAAAAAAAAAAATACACAAGAAAAAACTAAAAATTCTCTTGGCCTGAACTCTATTGTTCCCCTGTCTGGCTTTCCATCAATAGGTTCATCACTTCTTTGCCTTTCAATGGAGTCGACATTCCATAAATTTTATAAGCATAATCCTTAGTACAAAGATATATCTTCTTTTATCTTGATCTATCTATCATTCTATCTATGTATTTATCTATGTATTTATCTATGTATCTATCATCTATCTATCTATCTGTCAATTAGTCCATCCATCCATCTACACACTCACCAACTTATTCATTCTTCCTTCCTTCCATTCATCTACCTATCAATATATATATATATATATATATATATATATATATATACACAGTACATGTCATATGCATTTAATACTAATTTAACATATACACAAACCATACATTTATTGTATTACTTTCATTTTGTAACTCTGTATAGACATTTAGTATCAGATTAATAGAATTTCCAGAACTTCATGGGCTTTTTTTTTTCTGAAGTTGGAAACGGGGAGGCAGTCAGACAGACTGCCATATGCGCTTGACCGGGATCCACATGGTATGTCCACCAGGGGGCGATGCTCTGCCCATCTTGGGGAATCACTCGGCCACAATCAGAGCCATTCTAATGCCTGAGACAGAGGCCACAGAGCCATCCTCAGCACCTGGGCAAACTTTGCTCCAATGGAGCCTTGGCTGTGGGAGGGGAAGAGAGAGACAGAGAGGAAGGAGAGGGGGAGGGGTGGAGAAGCAGATGGGTGCTTCTCCTGGGTGCCCTGGCCAGGAGTCGAACCCAGGACTCCTGCACGCCAGGCCGACGCTCTACCACTGAGCCAACTGGCCAGGGCCTAGGGCTTTTCTTTCTAATTATTCTTATAATAAACTTTGAAGCTTTGTAAAAGAAGCTACTTAATATTTTCTTTGGTTTTGGTTTATTATGCAAAAATTATTACAGTGGCATTCTAATTTTCATCATTAATTCTTTTTTACATTAATATGAGCCCCACAAATGCTTACTCATATTCTATCACAGAAAAAAAATCTCCTCCTTTTTTTATTACCACTTTAAGACTAGTTAATCTAGAAGATAATTCTTAAATTTTTTCTATATCTTACCAGATATTTAAAATGTATTGCAATCTTTTCATATCTTTCCAGTACATTCTTGTGATAGCCACAATTCTCTTAAAATAATTCTTTCTTCAGGTTAAACAATCAGGTTTTAAAAGTTTGTCCTTATTCTCAAAATACTCTTATTTTTTGACATAATATTGAAGCATATATTCCAACCATTTTAGTTCATCTTTGATAGTTTGAAAAAACTATTACTGGAGATAGGATGTTACAAGCCAGAATATTTTAAAATTATCTTCTTAGACAAGTTATATATTTATGTTAATATCTATACTATACTGGTCTTGATTTTTATTTCTTTACTTATATAATCAACTGCTAATTCTTCCAGTGATGGAAACTAAAATCTAAAGTTATCTGAGACCTTATTTAATTCACTAACTAGATTCTACTTTGTTTTTTTAACCTATTTAATATGCCTTGTAAATTCAAGAGATTAGCTACTTTGCAGTTCCTTCCATTTGCCCACTCTACAGTTCAAAACATCATAAAGGAGAGTAAAATATTAGCAGCCAATTTATAATGGTACCCTGAGGCCTGAACATAATTTAAGCTACAACTTAACTAGAAGTAGGACAGATAGAACACAAGTTCAATGTTTTTGACTAAAAAGTTGAAAAACAGCAAAATAGAAAAAAAATAATATTTTATCTAATACTTAAAACAATAGAATGCCTGCTTCAGCTTCGCCTGCAGTACTGGGTCAAGCTATAGCATTTAAGATTCAAATGATTCATTTATTAAATGAGTTAAAAATGTATCACCTGCATCAAGATAAAGCTACCATCATGTGCAATGACTAATATTAAAACTCATGTGATCTTCTAAATGATTGTGAGGCAAAAGCCTCACTTTTTACTTACTAATTTTTATTTCTCTTTCATGATTCCTCAACAGTGCACCATATTGGAGCACTTGGATATAATTAAATAAATAACCTCTTTCCTGTCTTTTGACAAAGTAATCAGGCAGAGATTAAAATAGTCCATATCTTATTCATGAAGCTATTTAGAGCATGTGTTTTAGCTTTCTAGCACAGTAAATAAGACTTAACTGAAATAAATATTTTTAGCCACTATGTTACCAGTATGGTTGGACAATCCATAGAACTCTCCCTTGGAAACACATTGCTTAACACAGACAAGACAGGAAATATTAAGGAAAGACAGAAATAGAGAGAGGAGGAGAGAGAGGGAGGAGAGACTATGCTTTGGAAAAAACAAGAATAAATTCTAGTTAATAATCTAATTATCTACCAGTGCCTCATCTTTTTAGTTGTGTTATCTACTATCTAGTGTTACAATGAGAAATTCAATGCCAACATTATCATTTTGGTGATCTTTTATACTTTCTTTCTGAAAGTTCTAATTAACTCTTCATTCATTATATTTAGAAATTTTATTATGACATAAAATATATTCTTGCTTATAGCTCTGAAAGTCTTTCAATATGAAAAAAAATTTCAGCTCTGTAAATTTTGCTCTACATTTAATTTTTTCCCTTTCTCCATTATAATTGCTGCTCATTTTAGAATTCCTTTAATATATGTTAATTCTTCCTGATATATTTACTTAACTCTTACCTTTTCTCTCATACCTTATAAATGCATCATTCTAAATATCACATTCTTGCCTGACCAGGTAGTGTTGCAGTGGATAGAGCATCAGACTGGGATACAGAGAACCCAGGTTCCAAACCCCGAGGTTGCATCTTGAGCACAGGCTTATCTGGTTTGAGCACAGCTCACCAGCTTGAGTCCAAGTTGCTGGCTTGATCCAGGGGTCACTTGCTCTGCTGTAGTCCACCGATCAAGGCACAAATGAGAAAGCGATCAATGAACAACAAAGGTACCACAGTGAAAAATTGATGCTTTTAATCTCTTCCTGTCTGTCTCTCCCTCTCTGTCTGCCTCTCTGTCTCTGTCATAAAAAAATAATAAAATAAAATAAACATCATAATATTTACTTTATGCTTAATTTTACAGGCAGTGTATTTTTTTAAGTTTAGCACATATTTTTTTATTGTGGGGTGTTTTTTTACACAAATTTGGTGACTTTTAGATGGGTTTTTTATATCTAAGAAATGTTGTTCATTGGGATCTCTATAGTTGCCTAACTTTCATGATTCTCAAGCAGGTAGAGATATGCCATTCAGCATGGTGTATGGGGTGGAGGGTATGTGCTTTTTCTTGGACTCAGTAACTGCAAGTCTCATCCTATCCTGATCTATGTTCTGAAATTAGTATTTTCTGCTTTAGTTTTCAACAAAAGCCACTGCTGCCTACAGAAAGCCACTGCCTAGAGTTTCCATTTCATTACCTTAGAATGTGACCCTGGGTCCTAACTCACCCAAACAGCTCCCACCTTCCTAGTAGTCTTCTGTTTAATGTGTTTGGTTTATGGGTTCCTCCAGTTGTGTTTTAATAACCACATGTCTGCTTATTATCTATAGGTGAAGGTCAGTTTTATGCACCGACTTGACTAGGTTATGGGATTACCACATTTTTGATCAAACATTTTTCTTGATGTTTCTCCAAGGGTGCTTTTGGAGGAGTTTAATACTAACACTGATAAAGTCATTATATCTTATTTTCCTCTCAAATTTAGGTATGCCCCATCATAACAACTGAAGGCCAGAATAGAACACTAGGCTGACATGTCCTCAAATAAGAGAAAATTTCTCCTGCATTCAAGGTGAGACAACAGTTGTTTTTTTTTCCCCCTTTTCCTGCCTTTGGAGTAAACTAAAATGTCGGCTCTCCCTGGGTCAGCCTTCTGACTTTCATGTTGAAACCGCAACACTCATTATCTAGGATCTCTGCTTGTAAACCACAGATCTTCAGACAGGTCAGCCTCCCATGATTTCATGAACCAATTCCAATTCATTCATACACACCACACCCTGATTTTTTTTTTTAAGTAACAGGAGGGGAGGCAAAGAGACAGACTCCTACATGTACCTTGACGGGGATCTACCAGACAAGCCCTCTACCCTGCAATGCTCTGCCCATCTTGGGCCATTGCTCCATTGCTCAGGAAACTGAGCTATTATTAGCACTTAAAGCAGGCCAAGGAGCCATCCTTAGAGCAGGGACCAACTCGCTGGAACCAATCAAGCTAAGGCTATGGGAGAGAAAGAGAGAGAGAGAGAGAATAGGGGAAGCGGGAGGGTTGGAGAAGCAGATGGTCGCTTCTCCTATGTACTCTGACTGTAAATCAAACCTGGGATATTCACAGGACTGACACTCTACCACTGAGCAAACTGGCCAGAGCCTGATGTTACTGTTTCTTTGGAAACCCTTGACTAAATACACTATCTGTTAAGAATTCAAAATAATTCCTCAAATTACTTCTTGCTTCTTAAGGGGGATATAAAATTAAATTTAACCTTAAAAATGAGCTGAAGTGGGTCCTGGACAGTTCGCTCACTGGTAGAGCATTGGCCCATTGTGTGGATGCCCTGGGTTTGATTCCTGATCAGGGCATGCAAGAGAAGCGATCATCTGCTTCTCCACCCTTCCCCCTACCTCCTCTCTATCTTTCTCTCTCTCTTCCCCTCCTACAGCAATGGCTCAAATAATTTGAGCAAGTTGGCCTCAGCTGCTGAGGATGGCTCCATGGCCTCACCTTAGGCACTAACACAGTTCGGTTGCAAAGCAACAGCCCTAGATGGCCAGAACAGCATCCCATAGGGGGTTTGATGAGTGGAGCCTGGTTGGGGGGCATCTGGGAGTCTATCTGCCTTCCTGCTTCTCACTTAAGAAAAATTAAAAAAATTTTTTTAAATGAAGTGATAGCATAGTACTGTGCTCTTTCTAGTTTCTCTATCTCTCCTATCTTTCCTGTCATTTGACTAAAATATATTAGTACTTTATATATATAAATTTTTATTAATTTTAATGTGGTGACATCAATAAATCAGGGTACATATGTTCAAAGAAAACATCTCCAGGTTATCTTGTCATTCAATTATGTTGCATACCCATCACCCAAAGTCAGATTGTCCTCCTTCACCTTCTATCTGGTTTTCTTTGTGCCCCTACCCCTGCCCCTCCCCCTCTCCCTCCCTCCTCCCCCCCATAACCACCACACTCTTGTCCATGTCTCTTCTTCTCGTTTTTATGTCCCACCTATGTACTTTCTGTGTTTCAAATGCTTAATATGATAAAGCCGTGGCATGGAAGCAACATTGGTCTATTAGTCACCTCTTAGAAAGGAGAAACTGAACTACTTCGGGCAGTGACATTAGTGAAGTGTTGTACTTCTTCATTAGAGCAGTTAACTTACAGTGACAAAGCAAAAATCCAAAACTTGCAGCACTGGTGTAGGACCTTTGCAGAAGGCAGTGCATAAAAATGATAAAGCAGATCAATGAACAACTAAGTTGTCACAAGAAAAAACTGCTGATTGATTCTTCTCATCTCTCTCCATTCCTGTCTATCTGTCCCTATCTATCCTTCTCTCTGACACTCTCTCTGTCTCTGAAAAAAAAAAAAAAGATAAAGCAGGCTGTGATGCTGGAAGTACACCTATACAGTGCCAAAGTTTTGGCACCAATCTCCTGTGGTAACTTGGAATTTGATTACTTGGCTACTGAGCTCATATTTCTAAGGGAATAATTTGGAAAACAATTTAATAATGTATGCTGGTTTCTATTGATTGCATTTGACAAGCTAAAACCAAAAAGAGAAAAAACACTAGAAAAAAATGGGCAGTTCTTCAAATAGAAATAAAACAAAAAAGAAGGTCTAGAATTTTGCAATATCCAAAGATTGAATGGACCAATTAGATCTCCGGGAGACAACATGAAAAATGTCTCCTACCTCATTAGACCTGGTAGAATTTTTCAGCTGATTAAGGTGATTCACTCTTTCTGGCAAAGAACAGATCAAATTTATGGCCTTTCCACCTATTGTTCAATCTTGCTTCAATCATTAAATATTTTTCCATATTGTCATTAAATCAGAGAGGGGCAAGGAAGCCAGAACCCAAAGTAATAATATAATTTTTTTAAAACATATAGTGAGGAACTTTAGACAAAGTTGATATCATAATGAAGTGAAATAAATAAATGAAAATAAAACATTTAAAAAAATAGACTGCCAAGAAACCATATGCTCAGATTAAAAAGCAAGTAAGTGATAATTCAGCAGAACTTAGAATAGCCTGCAGAGAAAGGGAAGGCTGTAAAAACTGTGTATCTTCTAAAGAGAGCACACCTACCATTCTCTTCAAATATTATGGAGGCAGATAACAGTCAAACAGACTCTCAAAGAGCAAAGTGTTTATGGAAGCTGTTCTCTAAAATTTGATATTGAGAGTGAGTGGGTAGATAATTTTAATAGTTCATACTTTATTTGCAGATCATGAAGATATATATTCAAAACTTATAAAAGTGCTATGCACAACATTTGCTATGCACATACAGGGTGGGACAAAAGTTTATTCTTGTATAATTATTTATTAATTATTGTGTTATTTTTCACATGAACAACTGCAAATATACTCTTGCACCACCCAGTATTTATATGATATTAATCATCTAGCTACCTAGCTATCTGCCTGCATGCTTATGTGAATGTGTATGCATTTGTGTGTGTCTATCCATCTACATGTCTACATATCTCTCCTGTTCAGTGTGTGCATAAATCCTTATCAACATTTATATCTTCACTACTTTTGGTTTATCAGTCTTTATTGACAGAGAAAAATGTGGGTATAAATATGGCACTTTTATGATGATGATGTAATTTTGGCTGTTTTATATAACTAGCTAGTGGGCATGAGAAATAAAAATGAACTAAAATTTCCTAAAAATAGTTTATTCATAACAATTTGTTTTTAAATTTCATTAGTCAACTATTATTGGGATAAAATTAAATTATCTCAGATATATTAGACACTATTTAAAATACTAATTAATAAAATTATTAACAAAAACACCAGACATTAATTTCAATAACCTAGAATTATTTTTTAAATATGTATTTTTTCACATTTACTGAAACTTTGGTTTTTTTTCCCCCTCTGGGCATACAGAGAAGAAGTCAACTCCTGTGCCAAACTGGGCTTATATTTATTAATATACAATGCTGTATTCCATATTCTATGTGGACATAAATTTGAATTCTTGTCCACATATCACATTGTGCATTCATCTATTCACCATGTCTTGCCATATTTAGTAAACTGGATATTTTGTTTTTGTTTTTATTCAGAGAGAAGGAAAGAGAGAGAGAGGGAACAGAGAGATGAGAAGCATCAACTCATAGTGGCTTCACTTTAGTTGTTTCTCATATGTGCCTTAACCAGAGGTGTTCAAGCTAAGCCAATGACCTCTTGCTCAAACCAGTGACATTGAGCTTAAGCCAGCAACATTGGGCTCAAGCCAGTGATGTTGGGCTCAAGTCAGCAACCTTGGGGTCACATTAATGATCTCAAGCTGGCAACCCTGCACTTAAGTTGGCAACTGCAGGGTTTCAAACGAGGGACCTCAGCATTCCAGGTCAATACTCTGTCCTGTACTCCACCACCACTCAAGCCTAACATTTTTCTCTTTTAGACTTTTTCTCCCATAGTTTTTGTCTTCTGCTTTCTCAGTATATTTCTGTTTAGGTTTCCCATGAGGACACAATCAAGGGCATTAATGAATGGTGCCATTTGGGGTATGAACATTTCAACACATTTTACTATGTTCAGTTTTGCAATTGCTTAATAAAAGTAGCAAAAGGCAAAATTTATAAAGTGAGAATCAGCTATATACTGTAAAGAATATTTTTCCAAGAGCACTACTTTCCATCAGCTGCCCTCCTCTCTCTTCTCCCATCTTCTCCTTTCTTCAGAGTCCTCTTTACTTTTGTATTAATAGAATAAACAACATACTATTTTTATTAAATATCATTTCCTTTTAGAATTGTGCCTTCTCTTTGGACATCTTACTTGGAAATATAAAGCTTATTTCTGTCCATTTATACTTCACTGTCTTCAGGAAACCCCTAAATGATGCATGAAGTTACAGGAAGTCCAGTTCTTGAAACTCACTCTCATACTTAAGTATGATATGAGAAATTTATAATATTTTTATTTCTGACAATGATTTATATTTTGAAGAACTATAGACTGCATCACAGTTACAATTGTAGTATATGTAGAGAGAGTACATTATTAAGTTCCCTGATATCAGACCTTAATTAATTTTGTAAATACCTGTGCCTAAATTTGTGTATTGACCTCAATTTCATTATTTTTACCTTTGTAATAAAAAGTCTTACATGTTATATATACTGCTTACAAAAACTAGGGGATATTTCAAAATGAATATGAAGTGATAAAGTATCTCCTAATTTTTATGAGCAGTATACAATCATAAAGTTTTGATTTCTATAAAAAGTAGTTTCAGTAATCCTAATTGTTGAATTATGATAATTTCTTTTCTTAGTTTACTTAGAGAAAAGAATGTGTTCAAATATATCATTTGTAAAAACTGCACTAATAATTTATATACACAGTCTGGCAGATATATTAAAATGGCATATAATATATAATCAATACTTGAGAAATAAGTAGGGCCCTGTCCAACTGGCTCAGTGTTAGAGTGTCAGCCAAGTGTATGGAAGTCCTGGGTCAGGGCACACAAGAGAAATGACCATCTGCTTCTCCACCCTTCCACCTACCCCCTCTATGCCTTTTTCTATCTCTTCTCCTCCCACAGTGATGGCTGTAATTTAGGTTTGAGAAAACTTGGCCATCAATGCTAAGGATGGCTCCATTGCCTCACCTCAGATTCTAAAATACACTGTTCATAAAAATAAGGGGATATTTTCTACTTCAGATTCACTCTGAAATATCCCCTAATTTTTGTGAGCTGTATAGCTTGATTGCCAAGCAACATAGTAGCAGCCAAGCAAGACGGGCAGAGCCCTGCCTGGCAGGGGGCTTGCAGGGTTGATCCTGGCTGGGGAGCATGCAGGAGTCTGTTTCTTCCTCTCTGCCACTCACTTAATATAAAAATAATAATAATAAATAAATAAATAGATAGATAAATAAATAAATAAACAGGCCTTCAATATTTTTATGTTCAAAAGCTCTTCCCTGATGTAAAAATATAAATTGCATATTTCAGCTTCCTTAGACTAAATTTCCATTTTAATATGCTATATGACAAAGGGTTGGAAAAACAGAACAGAGAAATTCACTTATATATTAGATAAAAGTTTAATATTAGTGAGGCCCTGGCTGGGTAGCTCAGTTGGTTAGAGCGTCATTCCAATAACTCAAGGCTTGGCTTTGATCCTGGGTCAGGGCACATCTAAAATTCAACCAAAAAATGCATAAATAAGGAAAACAACAAGTTGCTTATTCTCTCTTTCTCTCTCCTCCTTTCCTCTCTCTCTAAAGATCAATGAATAAATTTTAAAAATATTAGTGAATTATATAAACACAATTAGAGAGTGAGGTATATTTTAGAATTTAAAATACTGCAAATACATGAAATATTGTCGAACATATAAACTTCTTTAATGTAATTTTTTCCATGCAGATATTTTATATGTTAACACCCACTTAAAGGTATGGGTAAAAGTGAATTGACATTTACCTTTCAATATATAGTCAGCACACCACATGATTGCTAAAACAAACAAACAAAAATAGCAGAGTGAACACCCATCCCCTCTCTCTCCCTGCCTCCTTCCCTCCACTCCACCCCATGCTTCTATAAAAATATCTCTGATATGCTTCATGTTGGTGAATGATTTTGTATGTTAAGAAATCAAGAAAATTATTTTCTACTACAATTATTAGATATCCTCAAACATGCTTTCCCTACCTGTGCATTTACCTGTAATAGCCCAAGAGTGATGCTAAGACAAAAAACACAGGTTTACTCTCGATATATGCTTATGTGCTTTATCTCTGTCTCTATTTCCAATAATTATTCACATTAATATTTATCTAAGTAGTGAATGAGTTAATGTTGGGTTCTTTAATTATACTGACATAACCTAAATTAAATTGGGTCAAATGTCTGTGGAAAAGGTTAACTCCAAATCAATATATTTTCTTTGTGAAAAATATGTCTGTATACCAACTAAACATTTTTTTCTTATTATTTACATTTTTCTTATTTAATTTTAATTCTATACAACTCAAAGTATATATTTAACTACTCAAAATTCTTACTATTTATATGTAAAATGTCTTGCTTATTTATCCGCAATTAAAGTTTAAAATATCACCGTAATGCTTAAAATTAGCATTAACTCCCACCTTTTTCTTATTTACAAAAGATTATATGATTTTCTGTTGAACCATCTTCTAGTAGTTAAGTCAGCTCTGAGAATCATCTATCCCATTAAACCTTGTAATACCTATTTTAAAAGACACACATGGTCAGAATATTTTTTAATATGTAAAAAATATTTAATTTTATTATTTAAATATCTATTCAAGCAGGTATATGTCCTCATTGAAATCACAATGACTAAGTCATTATAAATTCTAGGTTTTATTAATAAAAGTCTGCGAGAAAATTGCACTGCAGTGACATTTTTGCAGAATTGAAGTACTTTAGTGAAAAGTCTTATGTAATATTGGTAAGTACATTTGAATGCTTTTTATAAGAAAAGTATATTAGATTGATGAAAACTGCACTAAAGATATTATCATTTGAAAGTGCCAAAGATGAATTCAAGTTTTAATAGTCCTTTTTCATAAAATAAGCATAATACAAAATTGAAAATCTTTAGCATTGTTGTAATGCTAATTTATAGGCAAATTGAAAGATAATTTCTAATTGTAAGAAAGTCCAGTGCAAAAAAATATTCAAATGAATTCAATAGGAGTTTAACAAATTTTATAACTCACATAAAAAGGAGAACTTTTAGTCTTCTTGAAATAAAGCACCATGCCCTTCAATACAAGTACAATTTAACAAAATAAAGATATGCAAATAGAGGCAATATATTTATCTTGAGAAAGGTAAAGTTTTAAAATATAATCAAGCTGAAATATTATAAAACGAGTTCTACTGCAACAATATTTTAGGATAATAGCAGAGATGTCAGTTAAGCAATTTACAAACCGTATACTTCCTTGCTGTGTTAGCAAGATTACCTTGTGAATCACCAGGATCCCTAACTCTAAAAGGCTTTTGATTTACATTTGCTGAAATGCAAGGCCAGAAAGGACATTGTGTAAGACAAACAACATCATGATCTAGTAGCTACAATACCAATAAAAAATAAACAAATAGGTCTCTTCTTCCAAAAGGCTGAAGCTGACACTCATTTTCTTTTTGCCGCCAATAATTCTCTACAAATATATAGACCCTTTATATAGATTAGATCAAAACAGCACTTTTTACTGAGGCTTGTTCATGTACTTTATATCCAAAGTGATATTTGAGTCTAAAGGTGGGATAACAGGGCTTCTTTATCTATGACATTTTCCAGAATCTTTATAACCTTCCATTCCTGTATTTTTGGCCAACATCTGCAAATTCTATTTTCTTTTGCTCTCTTAATCAAATAGAGGTTGGTTTGTTTTTATTATTATTAATTTATATTCTAACTGGCATTACATGCCAGGGTTTTCGCTAAGTGGTTTAACATGTATCACTCAACAGGAATATATATATAAATACATACATACACACATACATATGTGATATATAGATCTAAGATATATTTGCCATATATAATATATACTTAGTTTTGTTTATTGTGACATTCTAAAATGGTGGCAACCAGTAGCAATAAACATGTCTAATACTGAAATGTTGCGCTAACTACCATTCTTACAATGAAATAAAGCAGAGCTCTTTGAAAAAGTGTTGAAGTCAGAGCAGATATGCCTGAAATATTTAATGTGCCAGAAAGCAAGACCCCATATCTTCAAGAAATAATCCTAGCCTGACCAGGTGGTGATGCAGTGGATAGAGCGTCGGACTGGGACGCAGAAGAACAATGTTTGAAACCCGAGATCATGGTCTTGAGTGCAGGCTCATCCAGCTTGAGCGCGGGGTTGCTGGCTTGAGCGTGGGATCATACACATGACCCCATGGTCATTGGTTTGAGCCCAAAGGTCACTGACTCTGAAGTCCAAGGTCGCTGCTGGCTTGAGCTCAAGTTTGCTGGCTTGAGCAAGGGGTCACTCACTCTGTTGTAGCCCCGCCCCTCCACCCCCGGTCAAGACACATGAAAGCAACCAATGAACAACTAAGGAGACTAAGGAGCCACAATGAAGAATTGATGCTTCTCATCTCCCCCCCTTCCTGTCTGTCCCTATATGTCCTCTCTCTGTCTCTCTGTCTCTATCAGAAAACAATGAAAAATAAAAAATAATCCTACCCTGTTCAAAGATAGAAACCAACTTGAAACATCTCACATTGGCCAAATCTAGGACAATTTTAGGAATGCAAAGTAAATTATTAACCTCAGAATTGCTTTTTCTAACAATAGAATCCCCTCAAAAGAAATATATAAACTAGAGAAAATGAAAGTCATCTTTGACAATCACCATACTAATAATGGTCAAGAATCATAGTGGATGCTAATATTAATGGAGCAAATATAACAAGTTATAAAATATTTGCAGAATCTTGAAATATCTTTTCAAAAAATGTTTATTAGCCCTGGCTGGCTGGCTCAGCGGTAGAGTGTCGGCCTAGCGTGCGGAGGACCCGGGTTCGATTCCCGGCCAGGGCACACAGGAGAAGCGCCCATTTGCTTCTCCACCCCTCCGCCGCGCCTTCCTCTCTGTCTCTCTCTTCCCCTCCCGCAGCCAAGGCTCCATTGGAGCAAAGATGGCCCGGGCGCTGGGGATGGCTCTGTGGCCTCTGCCTCAGGCGCTAGAGTGGCTCTGTTCGCAACATGGCGACTCCCAGGATGGGCAGAGTATCACCCCCTGGTGGGCAGAGCATCGCCCCTGGTGGGCGTGCCGGGTGGATCCCGGTCGGGCGCATGCGGGAGTCTGTCTGACTGTCTCTCCCTGTTTCCAGCTTCAGAAAAATGAAAAAAAAAATGTTTATTAAATATGTAATATTCTTTATTACTAAATAGAAAACTACTATAGATTACTAAATATTTAGTAGTAATTAGTGATAATCTTACCAAAAATAAATAACTTGAATATAATTATGGTAAAACATCACACAAATCTAAATTAGAATAAATTCTATAAAATAATCTACTAGTATTCTTAAAATCTTATGTCTAAATCATAAAAAAAGCAAATTTCTCTTATAAGAGAAGATTAAAGGAACATAACAATTAAATGTTATGTGGGATCATAGAATGTATCATAGATCAGAGAAAGGACATTAGTGAAACAATTTATAAAATTTGAAAAGGTTTATAAATTAGTTAATAGTATTTTAAATTTTTTAATTCATGTGTTTGCTAATTGTACCATGATCAAGTAAGCTGTTAACATTTTATGAATTACATAGGTACTCTTTGTACTATTTTTGTAAATTTTTGGTAAATTTGAAATTATTTTAGTATATAAAGTTAATAAAGAAAGATATTTAAAAAGTATTGTGTAGATCATAAATGATAAGAATTAAGAATAACAAATAAATAAAATTGGGAAAACAAATACAGTAAACAAAATCAAATATGCAGGGACAGATATAAATCTTTATAAATTGTGAGGCATTTTATTTCTTTATCTCATTTATTTTATCCATAAAATCTTTCGAGAAAACTAATATTTTTCTAATCTTGCTGGTGAGAATCTATTAGTTTGTATATTTGTTGAGAATAATTAGATTAATCTATATTAAGCAAAGAATATAGGATTATCAAAAATTTTACACTATAATTGTGTCAAGAGAACCCAAATGTAGTAATGTATCCATGACCCATTACAGAGCAAAAATAAAAATTGAAGAGCCATCATTGTTCTCTGAAACTCATCTATTTGATTCTATTTACATTTTTTTCATATCTTTAATCTGATTTTCCTACTTAGTCCTCATGGTGGAATACTCCAGCCCCAACCCCACAATGGTATTATAATCTACAAAGATAACTGAGCAAAAGCAAAATGCAGTTTGAAACTTTATGAGAGCACAAATACACTAATCAGGTGTAATTTATTACTGTGATGCAAGGTTAGTACAATATTTACAAATCAGTTAAGGTGATATAAACAAAATAAAGGATAAAAATCACATTAATAGATGAAGATAAAGCATTTGATGAAATCCAGTGCCTATTTATGAAAAGGACTCTCAGCAAAGTGGTAATAGAGGGAACATACCTCAGCATAATAAAGGTTGTCATATAACAAACCCACAGCAAACATCCTGCACAATGGATAAAACTACAAACATGTCCCTTAAAATTTGGAATAAGACAGGGATGTTTGCTTTTACCACTCTTATTCAACATAATAATGGGAGTCCTAGCCACAGCAATCAGACAACAAGAAGAAATAAAATTATTCAAACCAGAAATGAAGAAGTAAAGCTGTCATTATTTGCAGATGGCATAAAACTGTAAAGAAAACCAGATAGAAGGTGACAGAAGAAAATTTGACTTTAGATGATGGGTATGCAACATAAGCAAATGCCAAAATAACCTGGAGATGTTTTCTCTGAAACTATATACCACGATTGATCAATGACACCCCATTAAAATGAATAATAAATAAATAAATTTAAAACTAAATTGTTAGGGGAAAAAAAGGAAATCCTAGAAATTCCAGCAAAATACTACTAAAACTAATGTAACATTTTAATTCCTTTGCTGTTTTTATGACTATATATTTTGTTTAGTTTTTGCCCTTGGGGTTATAGTTAGCTATTTCTGTTGAAATAGTCTTGTTTGGATTTCTGCTGAATTAAAGTTAGCAAAAAAAAATTTGCTTCGATACACATTCACTCCTTCCTTTTTACTACGTGTTTAATTGTTTTAAAAATCACATACATCATTATTTATCATTAGCTTATCAACATCAGTTTTATAGTTGGTCTTTTAAGAATGACAGGGAAAAAATAAATATAAAAGAAGAAACATATTTGGTAACCTACCTGTGTATTTAATTATCTAAGTCATTCCTCAAATGTCTTCATGTGTATTCTAGTTACTGGGTAGTGCCTTTTTATTTCAGATTGAAAGATATTTTAGTATTTCTTGTAAGGCATGTACCTAACTTTTCTCCTTCTTCTCTAGGTCAGTTTGCTATTTACAGCAATAGCAATAACAGCAATAGCAAGGCTTAATATTTATTATTACTCACTCATGTTTTGGAGCAGGTGATGTAAAAATGAGATTTCCCCTCATTTCTTCTTTTTTAATCCTAAAAACTTTCTTTATAGTTTTTAATACAATAAAGCTTTCTCTTTTGCTCAAGTGCTTTTATATTTTGGTTTATAGTCATTCTCATTATACATGTAGAAAGCTTTTCTCTAACAACTACCTCATTTATAAGTATTGGATTTTGATTTTTCTGTCTCATTTGTGGGAGAAAAAGTATCATTGAAACACTGACCAAATTAATACTCATAATCAGAATGGTGGATAGCATACTGCAGCACTAAATAAATTTCTATTAAGTTAATGAATAAATTAATGTAATTTGTCTAATTCCTAGATAAATTTTAAGTAAAAATAATAGTATTTCAATTCTGAGCCTCAAAATTTTGAAAAGTCATCATAAAATGTATGTATTAGGACAATAGTTAATCTAAAATCATTAAATATTAAGATACATATTTGGAATTAATATTTTTATATGAGTGTCCATCATCATTCATAAATTTTGTTTATCTTTTTGAAATCTGACAACACAGAAGGTTGTTATTTGTCAAGAGAATAAGAAAATTGAATCAACTTTCTTGACAAAGACAATAAAAAGTGGAAAATAAATAATAAATTAAATATTAAAGCTAAATAGTTTTCTTGTTTACTCTAATTATTTCATTGTTGTTTATAATTATGCATAATTTATATTACAGAAACAGATGATCATAGTGCCAAATGAAAAGGATTTATGTGTTCTAGATGAGAGTTTATCCTCCATAACTTTTTTTAAATTTTTTATTTGGGTTATCTCTCTAGCAATTAACAGAATAATTAAGGTTTATGTCTGTTTTGAAAGTCAGCTATTAGTAGAAAAATATCATTAAAAATCAAGTGAGCTTATCTGGAATAGGGCAAAAGTTCAGAAGCATAAAAGTTACTACGTACTTCATCTTGAGCACCAGCTCCATGAATAAGTTGTCTCTTAAAAAGGTTGATAAATTTATCATCTAACATGTTCTTAGAAAAATTATTTTTGAGTTCTTCTAGAATTAGCCTATTGAATTTTAACTGAAATTCTACTATTACATTGGATCAATTTTTGTATTTAGCCTTAATCAAAGTATTTAGAACCTACTGTAACAAGACAATAAAAATGGACAAAAAGTATTTAATGTAATCAGTAGAAAAAATTCAACTCAATTTTATTCAGTTTCATAAATATTTATTGAACAAGGAAATGTGATGTCTTGATACTGAGATAAAAATTATTAAACATAGGTCTTTTAATCAAGGACCTTTGTATATATACATGGATAATATGGAGAGGAAGTTTTACCTTTAACCTAAAGACAAATAAATTATTCTAAAGGAACTAATCAGTTCTCTTCAGGTGAAGGCTAATTTTAATCTGTCGGTCTGGATTGATCCCTGTTGTTCTATATCTCTATTTGATAACATGGGACTAAAAAATATTGAGAATAGAGAAGCTAGGCATTAATATGTATTGGGAACCAGAAAACATCACAAACCTAATTATATTAGTTAGCCCTGATGATGAAAGGATTTAAGTAACAGTTTTATTTTCTGTTGCAATAGAAAAAGAAAATTTTCAACATTAATAAAATTTTACTTGTTACAATTTCACTTTGTGTGCACTGTTAGGAGGTTACTGAAAGAAACTGTTGCAATTTTGCTTAAATTTGTTTCACAGGAGAAGTATGAGTAGGTGTGTACACACACACACACACACACATACATACACACATACACACACACACACACACACACACAAAACCTCTTCATGACCTCTCTTTGTTCAAGGTTTTGATATTATCTTCTTATGCATAAGACCTTGGATGTACTTGACCCTCCTTGGCTGTAGTTAGGGGATAGTGAGTAATTTGAATATCAAACTTCTACAATGGATTACATCTCTAGACAACTCAATCATGACATATGAATAATGAAGCTTTGACATACAGGCAAGCTGGATGACATAATATATGCTTTTTTATAAAACACTGACTTTTTGTACTGACTCTGACCATGTGATAGACACACTTAGAACAGAGAATACACACAGTTTCAAATGCATTCTGTTTCATAACCAAATAATTGTTCTCTGATCTCTTATTTTATATTTAGTCCATTACAAGGTGAAACTTACTGAGAACTTGAGATACTAAGTCCCTGAGTTTGATTTATTTTATCTTGACATGACTTTTCTTATTCTGTCATTACAATAATAAAAAGAGGAGGAACCATAGTAAGCATAGAACTCAGAAGCAGTGGTTTACTGTCCCTTCTTGGTCCATATCTCTCATCTTAGCTGGCATACAGATATATCCTTGGATATTTTCAGGGCCACAATAGGCACAAGTAATTAATCCAGTTGCTTCTTAGTTCTTTCTATCACCCCTACTATGTAAAGGCAAATTCTTCCTTTTCTCTGGCTAAGCGGGATAACTTAAGACTTTGCGAACACTTATATTTGCATTATTTTTACAGTCATTTTACAAGTTCTCTTAATAAATATAATAATAACTAATAATACCATGGTTGTACTTTTACACGTCCCATGTATGACTAATTTTACCATTCAAATACAGTCATTCTCCAACGTTATATTTTTAATCGTACAAAAGTCTTTGAAACTTTGTATAGTAGAAATACTTAGAGCAAAAATAGTTTCTAATAACATGTTACTGTTTTTCCACCATCAGATATATCAGATGAAAGTGACATCGTACAATCATACACAAAATAAATTAAGAGCCTGGGTATAAAAAAAGTTTTTTAACAGATATGGCAAAGACTTTGTACTTTAAATATAATACTATGTACAATTTTTAATTTTTCTTAATGATCCTTAAAATTTATTTTTGTATTTGATAGATTTCACTGTAGTACCATAAAAACAATCATTAAAAGTCAGATTATTATCTGTCTTTAAATCGATAAATCAACTGAATCCAAATAGAATATAACAGTTCTTAGTAGAGTACCAAACCTTTTACACCTACCCAAAATTTGTTTGCAAAATTTGAACTTTGTAATTGAGTGTATATGAATGTTGCTTAAACATTCTTCTTGATTGACTAATATCAATAGGTACATATGTTAATATATTGTATTGCTATCAAAAACACTAATATACAATGACTTTTATAAACATCTTTTATACACATTTTGCATATTGGAATCAGATTTATATACAATATTTTGCTATGTGTAGAAATTTTTCAAAATATTTTAACTCTATGTATAGCCAAATGTTTAAATATTGACAAAATGATTGATACCTATTAACTGTTTTTATGTTACTAGCTAACATATATTACTCCAGAACAAGTGATTTAAAATAGAATCCTTTTCTAGTGTTATGCAGATTAATCACTTTACCTCATAGAGCTATTTATGGTTTTAATTAAATCTTTTAAGATTAATGTAAGTTAAGTGAATACTTTTGATCTAAAAGCATAGTATGCAAATTTATCTTGAATCACATTTAAGAATATTTTATTTAATCTGTTATGAGTCACTTTATGATTCTGTGATTCTTCAAAATTATATTAAATGCTGGGACATATTAGTTATGAAAAATTAAAAACTTAGAATATTTAATGTCTAATAAGCCTGTTGGATAAAATTAAATTGAAGATTTGCATAATATTTTATTCTTAAAGTATAAAATAATTTCAAATCTTTTCATGCTATAAATAATAGTATTTATGCTGTTTGGTCAACTTAATATGTTTACACTTTGGAGAGAAATATAATTGTAATATCATCTCTCTTTGTTTATAAAAAATCAATTTTATAATATGTTAAAATCTCTAATACTAAAACTTTGTAAAATTTAACATTTAATATAACTTTTTAACAACTTTTGTTCTTTCCTAGTCTAGAAGTCTATCTTTATTTCATTATTTTGATTGTCTTGCTCTGTTGCGATAATTTTAATTTTTCTATATCTTAGAGCTTGAGAAAAGATATCAGTTAGTAGACAGATTATTACAGGTAGCTGAAAGGGTTATTGATGCTACTTAATACAAAGTTTTGTTTGTTTGTTTGTTTTTTGTTTTGTTTGTTTTCTTGTGGCAGAGCCAAAGAGAGTCAGAGAGAGGGACAGATAGGGACAGACAGACAGGAAGGGAGAGAGATGAGAAACATCAATTCTTTGTTGTGGTTCCTTAGTTGTTCATTGATTGATTTCTCATATGTGCCTTGACTGGGGGGCTACAGCAGACCGAGTGACCCCTTGCTCCAGCCAGTGACCTTGGGCTCAAGCTGGTGAGCTTTGCTCAAACCAGATGAGCCTGCGCTCAACCTGGCAACCTCAGGGTCTCAAACCTGGGTCCTCCACATCCCAGTCCAATGCTCTGTCCACTGCACCAAAACCTGATCAGTCAATATAAAGTTTTTGAAATAAGACTTCATACTATAAACTTGAAATTCCTCTAGATTGTGAGTTTAGTGGAGGACATGTAATATCTTGGAAACATAATTTTCTCCACGTCTTTTATCTCTTTCACAAGTATTTTTTGTCATTCTCTTGATATTTTTGTGAAAAGTGTTCACTTATATTCAATGATGTTTCATTGTTATATTGATGTGAACTCATTAAATACATATTTTTATGAAGCTATAAGACATAATGCACTGCACAAGTCACTGGGAAAAGAATAATGAATAAATGTCTCTTCTCTCAAATGCTTAAAATATGGTGGAAGACGATAAATAAATAACAATAAAATATATGCATATTTATCATTAAATATGCCAAAAAACAAACAAACACAAAACTGTCTTCAAAGAAGACCACAATCAACTTCTTTTTTTGATGCATCTAAATGTTAACTTCAACACACAGAGTGGATTGGGTTTGCCCTCCTCTTCAGTCTGATCTGGATTTAGTGACTTTATTTACTGAAAGAATTTGGAAGAATTCACATTCTGAGACTTCTGAGTATAGATCATAAGACACCTTCCAGGTTCTACCTGAGTCTCTGAGAGAAGAAAGCTACTAGATAGGAAGGCTAAGAAGATGACTATGTTTTGAGTAAGTCCACAATAGCCTTGTAGAGAGGTCTGAAGAAAACCCAGAAGCTTTCAAACCATCTCAGCTGAAGAGTCAAATATGTGAATGAAAATATCAAGCACAATTGAGCCTTCAGTGATTCCAAGCCCAGCAACTATTAACTGCAGTATGTGTGGCAAACACCAATGATGATCATGTACCTGAGCCCTGTTAACATACAGAGCCATGAGTGATATCATTTTTGGTTTAAACCAGTAAGTGTGTACATATATAAGTAGAAATTGTGTGTTTATATCAGAAATTTTCAATGGATGTTTCTCAAGAATTTATTTATTTTTTTTTCATTAGAAATGACATATGTGGTGTTGGTCGATTGACTCAGTGGATAGAGCATTGGCCCAGCGTGTGGACATCCAGGGTTCGAGCCCCCAATCAGAGCACACATGAGAAACGACCATCTGCTTCTTACCTCCTCCAACTACCCCTGCTCTCTCCCTTCCCGTTTCACAGCCAATGACTCAAACCACAACCAAAACGCAGAGGATAACTTGGTCAATCTGAATATCAGCCACAGGCTCTGAGGTTAGCTCCGTTGATTTGAATATCAGCCCCAGATGGGTAGTCCGGTGGATCCTGCATGCAGAATCTGTCTTTCTAGCTTCCTTCCTCTCACTTAAAAAAAAAATGACACATTTCATAGCTTAGCCCTACTCTCTGTCTAAAAAACAACTACCCAGCGAGGATCGGGGTGTTGTACCCACTTGGACAGGCAGCCAGGACTTCTCTTCTTCCCCAGGTCCAAGCTATTGCCAGAATATTCTGGCAGGGGGTCCAATGGCTGGCAAGGGGCTGCCAGCAAAGGCCTTTGGAGGTGATGTCGAATGACGCCCAGCAGGTCCAGGCGCAATTTCACTTTTGACTCTGGCACATAGCAAGGCCACTATCTATGTCCTTGGGCAGTGTACTTAGTTTTTATGATTGCATCTGAATTAGTGAGGTCAATTTTTCTAAATATTGTAGTATAATCAGTGCCAAGATTATTGTGTATCTAAAGTTTTCAGACTGTATGCATAGAAACTTAGGGGTGATGAAACGGTTTAAACCAGGGGTCCCCAAACTTTTTACACAGGGGCCCAGTTCACTGTCCCTCAGACCGTTGAAGGGCCAGACTATAAAAAAAAAACTATGGGCCCTGGCCGGTTGGCTCAGTGGTAGAGCGTCGGCCTGGTGTGCAGAAGTCCTGGGTTTGATTCCCGGCCAGGGCACACAGGAGAATCGCCCATCTGCTTCTCCACCCCTCCCCCTCTCCTTCCTCTCTGTCTCTCTCTTACCCTCCCGCAGTGAGGCTCCATTGGAGCAAAGATGGCCCGGGCGCTGAGGAATGGCTCCTTGGCCTCTGCCCCAGGCGCTAGAGTGGCTCTGGTCGCAACAGAGCGACACCCCAGAGGGGCAGAGCATCGCCCCCTGGTGGGCGTCGGTCCCGGTCAGGCGCATGCGGGAGTCTGTCTGACTGTCTCTCCCTGTTTCCAGCTTCAGAAAAGTACAAAAACAAAAAAAAACTATGAACAAATCCCTATGCATACTGCACATATCTTATTTTAAAGTAAAAGAACAAAATGAAAACAAATACAATATTTAAAATAAAGAACAAGTAAATTTAAATCAACAAACTGACCAGTATTTCAATGGGAACTATGCTCCTCTCACTGACCACCAATGAAAGAGATGCCCCTTCCAGAAGTGTGGTGTGGGCAGGATAAATGGCCTCAGAGGGCCACATGTGGGCCATAGTTTGGGGACCCTTGGTTTAAACTGTAAAATTTATTTCATTTCCACCACTTAGCTTTGAACTGTTCACAACATCTGCACAAATAATTTCAAGTAAAACTTATATATTCTTTGGAATGGTAAAAATTATTATATTATATTAATTATATTTTAGGCAATAGTATTCCATCTAACATGGACAAGTCTCTAATAATAAACTGAAACTTAGAAGACAGTGAAGAAAGTGATGCTGGGCAGTGAGTGCTGATTTGGCCAGCACAGCAGCAGCTGATCCCTCATCTAGCACCTTAATTGGCACTGGTTCTTCTAATGCTAAATTAAAAACTATTGTTTGTTGGCCCTGGCCAGTTGGCTCAGTAGTAGAGCATCGGCCTGGCGTGCAGGAATCCCAGGTTCAATTCCTGACCAGAGCACACAGGAGAAGCACCCATCTGCTTCTCCACCCCTCCCCCTCTCCTTCCTCTCTGTCTCTCTCTTCCCCTCCCGCAGCCGAGGCTCCATTGGAGCAAAGTTGGCCCGGGTGCTGAGGATGGCTCTGTGGCCTCTGCCTCAGGTGCTAGAATGGCCCTGGTTGCAACAGAGCAATGCCCCTGGTGGGCATGCCAGGTGGATCCCGGTTGGACACATGCGGGAGTCTGTCTGACTGCCTCCCCATTTCCAACTTCAGAAAATACAAAATAAAAATATATATATTGTTTGTCATGATGATGAAAATTATTTGTCATCTGACTTAACCAGTGAATAAAATCCACCATGTCTAACATACGTTGTGGCAAAAAATTAGCAAGCCAAGCAGCGAATGATTCCCAATAAATTAAAAAGACATTTGCAATCTAAATATTCTCACTTGTGTACAATGTCACTTGAACACTTTATAAAACTTGTACTGGATGAGACTAGTCCAGCAACAGGATGGACTAAATTTGTAATGGTATCAGAAAAAATGCAAAGAGTAAATTATTCCCAGGCCAAGTAGCTCAGTTGTTTGGTGCGAAACACCAATGAAGATCATGTATCATGTATCTGAGCACAGACAGATACATGTATCCGAGGTCGTCTCCATAGTCAAGGCTGCGGGTTCAATACCATTTCAGGGCACATAAAAGAATAAACCAATGAATGCATGAGTAGGTGAACAGCAAGTTGCTCTTTTTCTCTCTCTCTCTCCCTCCCATCCTCTCCCTCTAAAATCAATAAATATTCAATAGTTAAAACAGATATTAAAATGTAAGTTACACAATAGCAGAAATTGTTGCTGAAACAATGAAATCTCACATTATTGCAGAATCTGTGATTTTGCCAGCATGCTATGAAATTGTAAAAACCATGTTTGGCAAAAAATATGAAAAGAGGTTGTAAAAATTGCAATGCCAGATAATACCATTTGTCCACATATTCAGGATTTATCCCAAGATGTTGAGTTGCAAGTGATGGCTCACATTGAGGTAGGTATGTTTTCTATTCAACTGGATGAATCAAATGATATCATTAGCAAAGTTCAACTTCTATCATTTAGTAGATTTATAAGAAAGAGAATATAGAACATTTTTTACTTTGTCAACTACTGCCCAAAACAACAAAGGGCCAAGATATTTTTTATATTAATAATAATTACTTCATTTGTCTTAATTTACTTTGGGATTCCTGAATCAGTATTTGTACAGATGGTGCCAGCTCTTTGTCAGTGTGAAAGAATTTGTTACACTGGCTCAAAAAAAGAATCTTAGAATTATTTTTACTCATTGCTTTTTCCACCAAAGTACTAGTGTCAAAATCATTGGTACCTGAGCTGAGAATAAGTATATGCAGGACTGTCACAGTTGTCAATTACATAAAAGCCAGGCTGTTACAATTGAGATTTTTTTACAGCACTGTTTCTCAATGGAAGTTTCTCACATGCTGATGTTATTACATATAGATGTTAGGTGGTTATCTCTTGTTTGGGTTCTACCAAGATTTTATGACCTAAAAGGGGAAGTTCTAACTTTTTTTGACAAGTTAACAATCTGAGTTAGTTGATTTTTCCAGTGATAAACTTTAGTGAAATAAGGTTGCAATTTTGCCGATTTATTTTAGTATTTGAACACACTTTTAAAAATTATGCAAAGAGATTGTGACTGTATTCTTACTTGCACCAATAAAACTAATGTTTTTTAAAAAATAATGCTTTGGGAAGAAAGAATTAGGAGAGAAAATGTAGTAGAAATATTGGAGCTAATAAAAAGTTGCACACTGGATAGAAATCTTGTAGATCTAATTTTATTAACTGTAAGATTACTTATGTGAGCCTGACCTGTGGTGGCACAGTGGATAAAGCGTCAACCTGAAATGCTGAGGTCGCCGGTTCAAAACCCTGGGCTTGCCCAGTCAAGGCACATATGGGAGTTGATGCTTCCTGCTCCTCCCCCCTTATATCCCCCTTCTCTCTCTCTTTCTCTCTCTCTCTTTCTCCCCCTTCTCTAAAATGAATAAATACAATCTTTAAAAAAATTTTAAAAAAAAGATTACTTAATTGAGATTATATGATATTTTTCTTTCTGTCCATGGCTTATTTCACATAGCATAATAATCTACAGGTCCGTCTATGCCATTGCAAAAGGTAAAATTTCCTTCTTTTTCATGCCCATGTAGTATTTCATTGTGTATATGCACCACGGCTTTTTAATTCACTTGTCTACAGATTACTTAAGAAAAATATTTTAAAATATTTTTCCTATCTGACATGTATGACCCTTAGATTGATAAAGAGATAATTTTGTCTTAATTGTATACAAATTGGCAAATTTAAAGATTACAGAAGAGGGCCCTGGCCACTTGGCTCAGTGGACAGAACACCAGCCAGGCTTGCAGACTCCCAGGTTCGATTCCTGGTCAGGGCATACATAAGAAGCAATCATCTGCTTCTCTTCCTCTCATGTTCCCCTCCCTTTCTCTCTGTTCCCCTCCTGTAGTCAGTGACTCAGTTGGTCCAAGCATCAGCCCAGGTGCTGAGGATAGCTAGGTTGATTAGAATATTGGCCTCAGATGGGAATTGCTGGGTGGATCCTGGTCAGAGTGCAGGTGGGTGTCTGTTTGTCTCCCCTCCTCTCACTTAAAATAAAATAAAATAAAATAAAATAAAATAAAATAAAATAAAATAAAATAAATAATTACAGAAGAGGGTGAGTTAACAGAGATAAAAAAAATAATAGAGGATTAAAATTTAAACATTCAACAACAGATACTAGTTTTTTTGGGTTATCACTTAAAAGTTAATTTCTCAATATTACAAAAAAGCAATAGAAATACTGCTTCCTTTCTCCATGTCCTGTTTGTGCAAATCAAGCTTTTCTACATGAATATTAAGAAAAAAAGAGATCAGGGATGGAAATCCTGGAAGAAAATTTATAGTATGCCTAGACAAAATTAAACCTTGCACAAAAGACATTCTAAACAAAAGTCAAGCTCAGATATCTCATTTAAAATAAAATGCAAGTTATAGAAAAATACTAAAGAAAATTATTTTAAATAATTTTTAGTATTTTTATTATAAATTATAAATAAATTGTTTCAAAAGTCACTTTGGAACAAAAAAGAGAAGGTAATTAGTATTATTATAGCTTTTGTGAGTCAATCAAGATCATACCTATTTTTTGTGAGCTCTACTAAAATATATTTTTTGGTGTAATTCAAAATTTTAGTAATTTGCTTACAATGGCCATGAGGTGAAAACGTTTGAAAATCATTGGTTTACATTTACATATGTATTATATGATATATGATATATAACACAGAAGTAATATGTAGTATCTAAATATGTATACTGGCTAGACTGAAAGAGAAAAATTAGAGAAAAAGTGGGCTATAGAAAAGTCTCTCTCTGAGAATATATGAATACTTCAAATGAGGAATTAACAGGTAATTATCGCAAAATGTACTTGCTGATAACCAAACTAATTTCATCTTCTAGTTCTTAAATTTTCTTGCAGTTTATATGAGCCTACGACTATACCTTAGCAAATAAAATATGAATGGAAATATTGTGTGCAAAATCCAAGTCTGGTTCTCTATTTTATCCTTTTTATCCTTCCTTAATTGCTTTTCTTCTCTTCTTTTTTATTTCCTTATTACTTGCTTATCTTAATTTTATCATTAATTCTCTTTTTGAAAAAGTTATGTACTTTTATTAATATACTCAGCCTTCTGAGTATATTATGTATTCTTCTAAATTTATAAATTTTTTTGTACTTTTCTGAAGTGAGAATCAGGGAGTCAGAGCGACAGGCTCCTGCATGCACCAGACGAGGAACTACCCAGCAAACCCACTAGAAGGCGATACTCTGCCTATCTGGGGCATTACTCTGTTGCAACCAGAGCCATTCTAGCCCCTGAGGCGAAGGCTGTGGAGCCATCCCCAACACCTGGTCAACTTTGCTACACTGAAGCCTTGGCTGCGGGAGGGGAAGAGAGAGAGAGAGAGAAATGAGAGGAGGAGGGGTGGTGAAGCAGATGGGCGCTTCTGTTGTGTGGCCAGGAATGAACCCGGGACTTCCACACACCAGCTAATGCTTTACCACTGAGCCAACCAACCAGGGCCAAGATTTTAATCTTTTAATCTAAGCTCTTTCCTATGAAATAATTTTTTTTTCAGTTAGAGAGAGACAGACACCAAGAAAGACAAGAAGGGAGAGAGATGAGAGGCATCAACTCATAGTTGCAGCACTTTAGTTGTTCATTGATTGCTTTCTCATATGTGCCTTGGATGGGGGGGCAGTTCAGCTGAGTTAGTGACCCCTTGCTCAAGTCAGTGACCTTGGGTTCAAGCAAGCAACCTTGGGCTTCAAGCCAGTGATCTTTGGGCTCAAGTCATTGACCAATGGCCAAATCTATGATCCCATGTTCAAGCCTGTCACCCTATGCTCAAGCTGGTGAGCTCACATTTAAGTCACAGTAGCCCACACTCAAGCCAGCAACTTTGAAGTTTGAACCTGGTCCTTAGCATCTCAAGCCAATGCTCTATTCATTGCTCCACTGCCTGGTCAGTCTAAAATAAAATCTTTATAAATATATTTTTGAGATCAGTGATCTTAATTATTGTTGTTGTTTTTCCTTGTCACTTCTGTCTTTAAATACTACAGGAATTCCAGGGAAGATTCCAGTGTTTCAAGCTTCTGACATGTTTTCCTTGCTGACTCTCTACTCATTCTTAGCTTGGTTTTCTCCTTTTCATCTTTCAAACCTATTTCATACTCAGAGAACCTCTTCTACCTTCCACATTCAACAATTCATTATACTTTCTCGAACCAACTCGTAATATACCTTTACAAAATGGACACCCTCTGATTTTTACAAATATAGATATTGGTCAAATAATTTTGATAAAGGGGCCAACAACACATGATGGAGAAAAGATATCCTCTTCAACAAATGGTGCTGGGAAAACTGGAAAGCCACATGCAAAAGAATGAAACTCGACTACAGTTTGTCCCCTTGTATTAAAATTAATTCAAAATGGATCAAAGGCCTAAATATAAGACCAGAAACAATAAATTACATAGAAGAAAACATAGGTAATAAATTCACGGACATTAGATATAAAGAGCCCTTTATGAATTTGACTCCAAAGGCAAGGGAAGTGAAGGCAAAGACAAATGAATGGGACTACATCAGAAGTTTTTGCACAGCAAGAGAAACTGACAAAATGAACAGCCAACTAAATGGGAGATGATATTTTCAAACAACAGCACAGATAAGGGCCTAATATCCAAAATATATGAAGAACTCATAAAACTCAACTACAAACAAGCAAACAATCCAATAAAAAAATGGGAAGAGGACAGGAACAGACACTTCTCCCAGGGAGAAATACAAATGGCCAACAGATATATGAAAAGATACTCATCTTTATTAGCTATTAGAGAAATGCAAATCAAAACTACAATGAGATACCACCTCACACCTGTTAGATTAGCTATTATCAACAAGACAGGTAATAACAAGTGTTGGAGAGGCTGTGGAGAAAAAGGAACCCTCATCACTGTTGGTGGGAATGTAAAGTAGTACAACCATTATGGAAGAAAGTATGGTGGTTCCTCAAAAAATTTAAAATAGAACTACCATATGACCCAGCAATCCCTCTACTGAATATATACCCCCAAAACTCAAAAACACTGGTACGTAAAGAAACATGCAGCCCCATGTTCATTGCAGCATTGTTCATGGTGGCCAAGACATGGAAACAACCAAAAAGCCCTTCAATAGATGACTGGATCAAGAAGATGTGGTACATATATTCTATGGAATACTACTCAGCCATGAGAAATGATGACATAGGTTCATTTACAACAACATGGATGGAACTTGATAACATTATACTGAGTGAAATAAGTAAATCAGAAAAAACTAAGAACTATTGAATATATGATTTCATACATAGATGGGACATAAAAATGAGACTCAGGGACATGGACAAGAGTGTGGTGGTTACCGGGGAGGAGGGGAAGGTGGGGAGAAGGGGGTGGGGGAGTGGAGGGGCACAAAGAAAACCAGATAGAAGGTGATGAAAAACAATTTGACTTTGGGTGATGGGTATGCAACTTAATCAAATGTCAAATTAACCTGGAGATGTTTACTCTGAACCTATGTACCCTGATTTATCAATGTCACTCCATTAAAATTAATAAAAAAAATAAAAAATGAAAAAAAAATATTCTCTTTAAAATATATTATGTTTTATGAGACCAGAGACAGTAAATATTTTTCATGGCTATATACTGAATGGCTATCATAATTTCAAGAATATTGCAGATAATATAATTATTCTGGTAAATAAAATTGTTTTATACTTATCCAATTTAAGGCAATTTAATTTGGTTTCTAATGCTAATAGTTATTAGCTAACCATATTTTATCCATTTGAATAAATTTACATTTACGAATTGTATAGCTATTTTAAAAAACCTTTTCCTAACTTTCTTTCACAGTTATACTTATTACTATAAATTAACACATGAAATAGGTAGAATTTTTATCATGTCTTTAATAAGTATTAATAGATTTAAAGCATATGTTATGAAGTTCTTAATCTATGGATACTTCTGAAAAAAATCTTAGAAAAGTTTATTTTTATTCCTTTCAACAAAGAAAAGTATAACACATGAACCAGGAATAACTAAAAAAAATAAGAAGAAAGATTATTAATCAATGGTGGAAGCTTGATATTTCTCCCTAAATTTGCAGTCCTATCTGCCTAAGGACAAAGTACAAAAGTCTTCTTTTTCATTTTCCCATGAACTTCATATGATGAGAAATAAGAGGCCTGTTCACTAATTTTCAGCCAGCAATTTTACTATCTTTTTAAACTTCAAGTGAAAAAGAGAAATATATAAATCTATATAACCTTGTCTCAGAAAATAATATCAATGTTATTTTTAATTGACTTTAAAGATGTAATTTTTCTATTAACATAAAAATTTGGCTTAGAGTTTAAAAATGTTAATTTGTTCTCATTGTTCCTTATAAAATGGCCCCTTCCAGAGTGGTGTGTGAGAGGGGATATAGAATATAGATTGTGTATTTGATATTCAGGGACCATATAAAAGATATTTATACCTTTTAATATCGAAATAAATTCACATATGTGTGTACACATATAAACATATATATTACATATATGTGTGTAGTAAACTTTGCTACTAGCAAAGCTATGACAAATCAAAAAAAAAGAAAAATCTACTTTTATATTTTAGATATTTATTTTTCTTAGTCTCCATGTTAAAATTTTGTTCCACACTAATTGAAATATAATTGACATATAGGATGTGTAAGTTTCAAATGTACAACACATTGATTTGGAACATTTACATATTACAAAATGATCACCACCAGAGTGTTAGCTAATACCTCTCTCATGTCACATAATTATCATCTGTTTATGTTGTGAGAACAGTTAAGATCTATACTCTCACCTAGTTCAAGTATATAACACATTATTATTAACTATAATCACCATGCTG
Organism: Saccopteryx bilineata; assembly: GCF_036850765.1. Taxonomy (NCBI): domain Eukaryota; kingdom Metazoa; phylum Chordata; class Mammalia; order Chiroptera; family Emballonuridae; genus Saccopteryx; species Saccopteryx bilineata. The sequence continues at coordinate 72,505,475 of NC_089491.1, read as the reverse complement.
TGCATTAGATCTTATTAGAACTTATTTGTCTTATTACTAAAATATTTTACTGTACTCCCTCAGCCTGTGGTAATCATCATTCTACTATCTGTCTCAACAAGTTCAGCTCTTTTAGATTCCACATACATTATTTGTCCTTTTCTTTTTTTTTTAATTAATAATTTTATTTTTTTAATGGGGTGACATCAATAAATCAGGATACATATATTCAAAGATAACAAATCCAGGTTATCTTGTCGTTCAATTATGTTGCATACCCACCACCCAAAGTCAGATTGTCCTCTGTCACCTTCTATCTTGTTTTCTTTGTGCCCCTCCCCACCCCCTATCCCTCTCCCATTCCCCCCTCCCCCCCATAACCACCACACTCTTATCAATGTCTCTTAGTTTCAGTATTATGTCCCACCTACGTATGGAATAATACAGTTCCTAGTTTTTTCTGATTTACTTATTTCGCTTCGTATCATGTTATCAAGATCCCACCATTTTGCTGTAAATGTTCCGATGTCATCATTTCTTATGGCTGAGTAGTATTCCATAGTGTATATGTGCCACATCTTCTTTATCCAGTCATCTATTGATGGGCTTTTTGGTTGTTTCCATGTCCTGGCCACTGTGAACAATGCTGCAATAAACATGGGGCTGCATGTGTCTTTACGTATCAATGTTTCTGAGTTTTGGGGATATATACCCAGTAGAGGAATTGCTGGGTCATAAGGTAGTTCTATTTTCAGTTTTTTGAGGAACCACCATACTTTCTTCCATAATGGTTGTTCTACTTTACATTCCCACCAACAGTGTATGAGGGTTCCTTTTTCTCCACAGCCTCTCCAACATTTGCTATTACCTGACTTGCTAATAACAGCTAATCGAACAGGTGTGAGGTGATATCTCATTGCCGTTTTGATTTGCATTTCTCTAATAGCTAAAGAAGATGAGCATCTTTTCATATATCTGTTGGCCATTTGTATTTCTTCCTGGGAGAAGTGTCTATTCATATCCTCTTCCCATTTTTTTTATTGGATTGTTTGTTTGTTTGTTGTTGAGTTTTATGAGTTCTTTGTATATTTTGGATATTAGGCCCTTATCTGAGCTGTTGTTTGAAAATATCATTTCCCATTTAGTTGGCTGTCTGTTTATTTTGTTATAAGTTTCTCTTGCTGAGCAAAAACTTCTTAGTCTGATGTAGTCCCATTCATTAATTTTTGCCTTCACTTTTCTTGCCTGTGGAGTCAAATTCATAAAATGCTCTTTAAAACCCAGGTCCATGAGTTGAGTACCTATGTCTTCTTCTATGTACTTAATTGTTTCAGGTCTTATGTTTAGATCTTTGATCATTTTGAGTTAATTTTTGTACAGGGGGAGAGACTGTAGTCCAGTTTCATTCTTTTGCATGTAGCTTTCCAGTTTTCCCAGCACCATTTATTGAAGAGGCTTTCTTTTCTCCATTGTGTGTTGTTGGCCCCTTTATCAAAAATTATTTGACTATATATATGTGGTTTTATTTCTGGACTTTCTATTCTGTTCCATTGGTCTGAGTGTCTATTTTTCTGCCAATACCATGCTGTTTTGATTGTCATGGCCCTATAATAGAGTTTGAAGTCAGGTATTGTAATGCCCCCAGCTTCATTCTTTTTCTTTAGGATTGCTTTGGCTATTCGGGGTTTTTTATAGTTCCATATAAATCTGATGATTTTTTGCTCTATTTCTTTAAAAAACGTCATTGGCATTTTGATGGGAATTGCATTAAATTTGTATATTGCTTTGGGTAATATAGCCATCTTGATTATATTTATTCTTCCTAGCCAAGAACAAGGTATATTCTTCCATCTCATTAGATCTTTTTCGATTTCCCTTAACAATGGTTTATAGTTTTCATTATATAAGTCCTTTACATTCTTTGTTATGTTTATTCCTAAGTATTTTATTTTTTTTGTTGCAATCGTGAAGGGGATTATTCTTTTGAGTTCCTTCTCAGTTGTTTCATTGTTGGCATATAGAAAGGCTATTGACTTCTGTATGTTAATTTTGTATCCTGCGACCTTACTGTATTGGCTTATTGTTTCTAGTAGTCTTTTTGTGGATTCTTTGGGGTTTTCGATGTATAGGATCATATCATCTGCAAAAAGTGATACCTTTACTTCTTCTTTTCCGATATGGATGCCTTTTATTTCTTTGTCTTGTCTGATTGCTCTGGCTAGAACCTCTAGTACCACATTAAATAAGAGTGGAGAGAGTGGACAACCCTGTCTTGTTCCTGATTTAAGGGGGAAAGCCTTCAGTTTAGTGCCATTTAATATGATGTTAGCTGATGGTTTATCATATATGGCCTTTATCATGTTGAGATATTTTCCTTCTATACCCATTTTGTTGAGAGTCTTAAACATAAAATTGTGTTGTATTTTATCGAAAGCCTTTTCTGCGTCTATTGATAAGATCATGTGGTTTTTGTTCTTTGTTTTGTTGATATGGTGTATTACATTAACCGTTTTACGTACGTTGAACCATCCTTGAGATTCTGGGATGAATCCCACTTGATCATGATGTATTATTTTTTTAATATGTTGTTGTATTCGATTTGCTAGTATTTTGTTTAGTATTTTAGCATCTGTATTCATTAGAGATATTGGTCTGTAGTTTTCTTTTTTTGTGCCATCCTTGCCTGGTTTCGGTATGAGGGTTATGTTGGCCTCATAAAATGTGTTTGGAAGTATTTCTTCTTCTTCAATTTTTTGGAAGACTTTGAGTAGAATAGGAACCAAGTCTTCTTTGAATGTTTGATAAAATTCGCTGGTATAGCCGTCAGGGCCTGGACTTTTATTTTTGGGGAGGTTTTTAATGTTTTTTTCTATTTCTTCTCTACTGATAGGTCTGTTTAGGCTTTCTGCTTCTTCTTGACTCAGTCTAGGAAGGTTGTATTGTTCTAGGAATTTATCCATTTCTTCTAGGTTGTTGAATTTAGTGGCATAAAGTATTTCATAGTATTCTACAATAATTCTTTGTATATCTACAGTGTCCGTGGTGATTTCTCCTCTTTCATTTTGGATTTTGTTTATATGAGTTCTTTCTCTTTTTTCCTTGGTAAGTCTTGCCAAGGGTTTGTCAATTTTGTTGATCTTTTCAAAGAACCAGCTCCTTGTTCTATTAATTTTTTCTATAGTTTTTCTGTTCTCTATTTCATTTATTTCTGCTCTGATTTTTATTATCTCCTTTCTTCGGCTGGTTTTGGGTTGTCTTTGTTCTTCTTTTTCTAGTTCCTTAAGGTGGGAAGTTAAGTGGTTCACTTGGGCTCTCTCTTGTTTGTTCATATATGCCTGAAGTGATATGAACTTCCCTCTTATCACTGCTTTTACTGCATCCCATAGATTCTGATATGTCGTATTGTCATTGTCATTAGTCTGTATATATCTTTTGATCTCTGCACTTATTTCTTCTTTGACCCATTCATTTTTTAAAAGTATGTTGTTTAGTTTCCACATTTTAGTGGGAATTTTTTTCCTCTTTTTTGCAGTTGAATTCTAGTTTCAAGGCTTTATGATCAGAAAATATGCTTGGTACAACTTCAATTTTTCTGAATTTGCTGATGTTGTTTTTGTGGCCCAACATATGGTCAATTCTTGAGAATGATCCATGTACACTGGAGAAAAATGTATACTCAGTCACTTTGGGATGAAATGTCCTGTAGATGTCTATCATATCCAGGTGCTCTAGTGTTTTGTTTAAGGCCACTATGTCTTTGTTGATTCTCTGTTTGGATGACCGATCTAGAGCCATCAGCGGTGTATTGAGGTCTCCAAATATGATTGTATTTTTTTCAGTTTTTGTTTTAAGATCGATAAGTAGCTGTCTTATATATTTTGGTGCTCCTTGGTTTGGTGCATATATATTAAGAATTGTTATGTCTTCTTGATTCAGTGTCCCCTTAGACATTATGAAATGGCCATTTTTGTCTCTGAGTACTCTTCCTGTCTTGTAGTCAACATTATCCGATATGAGTATTGCTACACCTGCTTTTTTTTGGATGTTATTTGCTTGGAGTATTGTTTTCCAGCCTTTCACTTTGAATTTGTTTTTATCCTTGTTACTTAGATGAGTTTCCTGTAGTCAGCATACAGTTGGATTTTCTTTTTTAATCCATTCTGCTACTCTGTGCCTTTTTATTGGTGAGTTTAATCCGTTTACATTTAATGTAATTATTGATACTTGTGAGTTCCCTATTGCCATTTTATATCTTGCTTTCTGTTAGTTTTGTGTCTTGTTTGATCCTTCTCTTTCATTTTTCTATCTTTTGTTTTTATTTGGTTGTATTCCATACATCTTTCCTCTGTTGCTATCTTTTTTATCTCATGTGCTTCTGTGGTGGTTTTTTCAATGGTGGTTACCTTGGAGTAATGAAAAGGGTCCCTACCCTGTTCATTGTAGCGAACTATTTTGTGAGTACTTTTGCACTCCATCGTCCTTTGCTACTGTTAATCTCCATCTTCTCCCCCTCTTTCTTTTTGTTGTTGTCACAGTTTAAATTTGGGTTTATTGTGTTCTTCTTGGAGCTTTTACTTGTGGCTCTGTTTTTTTTTTTTTGTTCTTTGTATCTGATTGGAGAACCCCCTTTAGTAATTCCTGGAGTGGGGGTTTTCTGATGAAAAATGCCCTCATCTTTTCTGTATCTGTGAATGTTTTTATTTCTCCTTCATATTTGAAGGATAGCTTTGATGGGTATAGTATTCGTGGCTGAAAGTTCCTTTCTTTCAGGACTTTAAATATTGGGGTCCACTCTCTTCTAGCTTGTAGAGTTTCTGCTGAGAAATCTGATGATAATCTAATGGGCCTTCCTTTATATGTTGTATTCTTCTTTTCCCTGGCTGCCTTGAGAATTTTTTCTTTGCTGTTGGTTTGTGTCAATTTCATTATGATATGCCTTGGAGTAGGTTTGTTGGGGTTAAGAAAACTTGGAGTTCTGTTTGCTTCTTGAACTTGAGGCTTAAGTTCTTTCCACAGGCTTGGGAAGTTCTCATCTATTATTTGTTTGAGTATGTTCTCCATTCCATTTTCTCTTTCTTCTCCCTCTGATATACCTATTATTCTTATGTTATTCTTTTTGATGGAGTCAGATAATTCTTGTAGGGCTATCTCATTTTTTTTAATTTTTGAGTCTCTTTCTTCTTCTCTCTGTTGTGCCTCAAGTTGCTTGTCTTCTATTTCACTAATCCTCTCTTCTATCTGACCTGTTCTATTAGCTAAGCTTGTTACTTCGTTTTTCAGCTCGTGAATTGAGTTTTTCATCTCTGTTTGATTTGTTTTTATAGTCTCAATTTCCTTGGTAATATATTCTTTGTGTTCATTGAGTTGTTTTCTGAGCTCCCTAAATTGCCTTTCTGTGTTTTCTTGTATATCTCGGAGGATTTTTAGGATTTCTATCTTGAATTCTCTGTCATTTAGCTCCAAGGTTTCCAATATATTAAATTTTTTCTCCATAGATTTTTCCTCATCTAGCTGTGTTACCTCTCTTTCTTTTGTATCCATGATATTCGATTTTCTCTTCCTTAATGGCATCTGAGGGTGGTTTTGTTGATAGTATTAATGAGATTTAATAAAGAATAAAAAGTTAAAAAAAATAATAAAAAAAATTAAAAATTGAAAAGAGTTGTTTTTTTAAAAAAATTAATAATGAAATAAAGAAAAATGAAATAAAATAAAAATTTAAAAAAAAGGAAATTATTCCCCCCCCTCCTTTTTTCCTCTCCTCTCCTCTCCCCTCTTTCTTGAGAAAATCTTGTGGTGGACTGTGAATTATAACAAACAATGCCTGTGATGGAGGGCCTGAATTGGGGAAAAGTAATAAAGGGGCAAAAAAAAAAAAAAAAGAAAAAAAAAAGAAAAAAGAAAAAAAAAGAGTGTATGGACCCACAAAAAGCAAATAAGAAAAAAATTGGGGTCAAGAATAAAATGATTTGCTTTTAGGTGTTGGTTGTCTAAGAGTTATGATGAGAGGAATAAGAGGAAAACGGAAAAATGGGGGGACAAATTAAAAAATTACTATTGTATTTAGTGGAACAAGAACTAGATAATATGGAGAGCCAGGGATGGGAGCACTGCTAGTGAGTTAAAAAGGTGAGGTAAAAACCACACAAAATGCCACAAACATAAGTTTGAGTCCCAGATAAGATAATTTGTTTGTTATTGAGGTTTGAATGAGAGGAGATGTAAAGGAGAAAGGAAGAAACTAATATAGAGGGAGAAAAGAAAGAGAGAGAGAGAAAAAAAGAGGGAACCACTAAAAGAAGAAAAAAGAAAGGAGAGAGAGAGAGAGAGTTAAGGGTTTTGGAGTGCAACCCTCATAGAGAGAAAGGAAGAGAAGAGAAAAGATAATGGGAGATGTAACACTTATGGGTAGTGTAGTTCAAGGAGAGGAGAGAGTAAGACCAGTAGAGAGTTAATCGGCCAAATTGGAGGAGGAAAAAAAAGTATCAAGAATGAAGATAAGAGAAACAAACGAACAAATATAATAAAATGTGATAGGTTATAAAGTCTGCAGATTATTCTTGATTTTGAGAGGTTATCTTCTTGCTTTTTCTTTTCTCTCCCTCTTCCTGGTCGGTGACTCTGTACCCCGGGTTCTGCCTCTTTGGCACGCTCAGGTAGAGGTTTGCAGTTGATAAGTCTCTATGGCAATGTCATGTATTGTGCTTTAGTCTCGTTGGCAGTCGAAGCTCATTAGCATTTATAGGCTCCGACAGTGAGAGAGTCCATGTTCCTGGAGCATTTCTCCTAGTCTTTCCCTCCTCAATTAGTAGCCTGATAATCCAGCTATGGGGTTGCTGCTGCCTCTGCCTGGATAGTAAGAGGCTCAAAGAGCTGGCAACTCCCCACTTTATTTCCACTCAGCACAGGGCTCTGGGTAAGGCTCAGTCAGTCAGAGCTGCTAGCATAATCAGGCGGGCTTTCCGCCCACTCAAAGACCTCTGGCTCTGCCACTCTGTCCGGTAACACAAGCAGGCGCCCACTTCTGGGGCGCTTGGAGGAAACTCTCACTCACTGTCTGCGACCAGGATATCCGGCCAGCAGTCTCACGCTCTGAGTGAAACCCCCAACCGCAGGGAAAAGTTGCAGCATTGGAATTGAGTCTCACTCCGTCCCTGTGCACGGCTTTTGCAAGGCGCTGGGGCGGCCCGAGATTCCGCTTTGGCCCACACAAAGGCCCCTGACTCTGCCCCTCTGTGCGATAACACAGGCGCGCCCTGCCGAGGCACTCGGAGGAATCGCTCACTCCTTATCTGCGCGCGCAGACCAGGATATGAGGCCGGCCGCGTTTCCCTCTGAGTGAAACACCCTCCAGCACGGAAAATCTCCACCGTTGGAATTAGTTCTCACTCCCTCCCGTGCGTGGCTTTCCCAGGGTGCTGGGGCTGCCCAGAGACTCTGCCCTCGGCCCACAGAAAGGCCTCTGACCCTGCCTCTCCGTGGGGCAACACGGGCACCCACTCTCGGGGCCTAGGAAGAAATTCTCGCCCACTAACTGCGCACCGACCAGGAGACCGGGTAAAATGGCCGCTCCGCTTGTCTTTCTTTGTTTGGGTTTGGCGCGAGTGTTAGCTTGTATTGCCCGGGTTGCCACAGGATCAGCCTTTCTTTGGCTTGGATCTCCATGCCACAGCCTGGTTCGGCCGTTTGTGTCACGGCCTGGATCTATTCACCCCCTTTGCCCGCTTCAGTTTCTATATTAACAGTTACCAGAGAAAGCCGCCCTGTTTAGGTTAGTGAGGAAGGCGGAGCATTTCTTACTCCCTATTTCCTTCGGGGTTTGGTTATATATTTAGCCAATTTTTCACTCAGTCATACCTTTGGGTGTATTGCGAAGCATCTGGAAGCTCCAAGTATAGGTTTTTCTGTTTCTGGTTGAAGATCTTGTTGAGTTTTGGGGGAGATTTATTGGTATAGCTTCGTACCCCGCCATTACTCTGACGTCATCCTATTTGTCCTTTTCTATCTCACTTACTTTACTGAGTATAATGCCCTCAATGTCCATCCATGAATTTTTACTTCTCTATTATTTTGTATTGTTGTGTGTTTCTCTTCAGATCTGTTATTTGCTAAACATATTTCTGTGCTCTGATGTTGTTCACATATGTACTTATAATTGTTATATCTAATGATGAATTGACCTCTTTATCATTATATAATGACCTTTGTTTCTTGTTATTTTATCTTAGAGACCATTTTGTATGATCAACTACAGCTATCCCCATTTTTTTTGTTGTTTCCTAATTGCACAAGATATCTTTTCCCATTCCTTCACTTTGAGCCTATGTGTGCCCTTACAGCTAGACTGTCTTGTAGGCAACACAGAATTGAATCTAAACTTTTTTATTCATACAGAGACTAAACAATTTTTGATGGGAGAATACAAGATTTTTCATTTGGACTAATTATTGATACTTAAAGAAGGGCTTACTAATGTCATCTTAGTATCTGTTTGTTTTATACTTCCCTTCATTTTTCTCTCTTACTGCCTTTCTTTGTTAACTGATAATTTTTCATAGGAGTGTGATTTGACCTCCTTTTTTTTATCCTCTGCAAATCTAATGTATGGATTTTTTGTTTGTTTTTATTTTTTTCTGTGTGATTACTAAGAGGCTTACATAAAATTCCTAACAGATGTAGAAAACTGTTTTAGGTTGATAACACTTCAATCACATACAAAAACTATATAATCTTTTGGTTCTCCCTTTTATTTTTTTATGTAAGAATTTATCCTTTTATATTATATATATTTTTAATAACAGATAAGTGTAACTTGAGTTATTTTTAATGCTTCTTTTAACCTTTATGCTAGGCTTAAGTGATTAACACTTCATCATTTTACAGTATTAGAGCACTCTGAATTTGGGTGTATACTTATCATTGCAAGTGTGCTGCATATTTTCATATTTCCTGTTCTAATTAGCATTTTTTCATTTCATCTTGAAGAACTTCTTTCAGCATTTCTTGTAAGGTAGAATGTCAGGTGGTGATGAATTCCCTTGGTGTTTATCTGGGAAATTATTTTTCCTTTACTAATGAAGTATATCTTTTTCGAACATTCTGTATTTCATTGGCAGTTTTTCTTTTTCTTTGAGCATTTTGAATATGTTTCCTCAATCTTTCTTGACTTAGAAAATTTCTGTTGAACAATTTTACAACAGCCCAACAGGGTTCCTTTTTATCTTTTAGGTTACAAGTTTTTTTGTTAATGAGTTTTTCTTTTACTTTTGTATCTCATTGAATTTCCTTAAAGGAGCTATTATAATTTCTTTTTCTGGCAAACTGAATATCTTCACATTTTTGGGTTCAGTACTGAAAAATTATCATGACACATTTATTTTTTATTTTCCTTGTAGTTTTCCATTGCTGTTTTTACATTTGAGGTAGCAGTCAATTCTGTCAGTCTTTACTAACTGCTTTGACGGAGAAATCCCTTCTGTCAGCACTGTTAGACATTCTGAAATTTTCTCGGATCTTCCATAAATGAACTTTCTCTCCACTTCTTGCTTTACCTTGTAGCAGATTTTACAAGCTTATAAGCTATTTTTTGATACTGCAACAAACCATAGTATTCCACCTTCCGTCCCAGATCACTAGCCATCTGTCAAAGCACATGTGTGCTGCCATTAATAATGTGCATAGGAATCTGGGTGGTGGTGTGTAGGTAAGGCACATGAGCATTGAGGGGGCCTTTGTGCCAGTTGGAGGAATCTTTTGGCAGAACATTTCCAGCAGCTTTTAATGGAATTTCATTGCAATTAAGGTCTATGTCTCTTTAATATCCTCTGAGATTCTTTTTGCCTCTCGTAATAAAGCACCCAATTTAGTACTTTATTTAGTACTGTGAATCAGGAAAAAGTTAAATGAGCCTCATGTACAGTGTTTCATATATTTGCAAAACCGGGTGCTCATTCACACACACTTTCTTTCCCCTTACGGGATAAAACAGAAACCAGCGAGGTTATTTCTGGCTCTAAGTCAGCACTTTTTAACCAGTGTGCTATAAGAAGAACAGTGATGTGCTGTAAGAATTTTTAAAACATGATACTTATTTAGTCAGGGCATGGACCTCTTTTCCCTTAGACTGTCAAATAAAAGTGTGACAACAGCCAACTCAACAGTAGCTGACTGTAAATGAAACAAAATTATACCAATTTTTAAAAGCAGCAAAAATATAGTATATTTTTAATGTGCCACATGATTTTAGCAATTATTTTATGTGTGCCATAAGATGAAAAAGGTTGAAAATCACTGCTTTAATCAGTGTGGCATTGGAGGATAGGTAACAATTAAGTAATAAGAGAATGAAGGAAATAGGTTGCTTAGTAAGGGTATAATTGCATTTTATACACATCAGGAAATACTATTTTTGTTTCATTTGAAAAATACTATGTGTCACTAGTAGATTTAAGAGTACATCATTTTTCTTTTTCTTCTATTATTTTTTTCTACATGATATTTGAAGTTCTGTATATAAATGCATACAGAATTAGAATTTTTATGTATTCTTGAAGACTTAAACCTTTATCATTATATAATGGCCCTCTTTATTTCTAAGACTCTTTGGTTTAGACTGCTTTGTTTAAATTAATATAGCTCTTTCAGCTTTTTTTTTAACTTACCATGGTATATTTTTTTGCCATATATTTACTTTTATCTGTGTCATTACATTTAAAGCCAGTTTTTTTTAAACAACATTTTGTAAACATTTCACCAGTCTCTGGTATATGTAAACCATTTATATTTGGAATGATTACTGACATAGTTGTATTAACATTTGTCATGTTTATAATGGTTCTTTATTATTTATATAAATATATATATAAAACATATAATAATATAATATAATGCATTATAATTAAGAGTTCAGAGAAAATGATTTAATGAAAAGACATGCATAACTTTACCCCTAGTATACTATGGATAGAAATATTAAAAATATGTATTTTAGGGCCTACTCAATGGAAAATATTTTGTATAGTCATAACAATAGTTATAATACAATTTTTTAATTTTATTTTTAAGTGAGAGGCAGGAAGGCAGAAAGACAGACTTCTGCAAGTGCTATGACCAAGATCCAGATGGAAAACCCCCAGCAGGCGATGCTCTGCCCATCTGGGGCTGTAGATCCATTGCTCAGCAACTGAGTTATTTTAGCACCTGAGGTGAGGCCATGAAGTCATCCTCAGTGTCCAGGGCCAAATTGTTCAAACCCTTTGAGTCATGGCTGCAGAAGGGAAAGAGAGAGAGAGAAAAAGAAGTGTGGAGAAGCAGATGGTCACTTCTTCTGTGTGCCCTGACTGGGAATCGAACCTGAGACTTCCCACACGCCAGGTTGATGCTTGACCAATGAGCCAACCAGCTAGGGCCAAAAACCAAATCTATTTTTTGGCTATTATTAATTTTGTGAATATTTAAATTCACATGAGATATTTTTAAAGTTTCTAAATTCAGATAAAGGATCTTTGGTTAGTATACTACTGATTCTTATCTTTGTTCAATAAAAGTTTTGTCATCAAAATTTTATATATTAATTGAAGATTTAATGTATAATATAAATTCTGTTAATTTTTCTTAAATTCTGTTAATTTTTATGGCAAAATACAAAAGCCATGATATGAAAATTTTGCTAATACACCTGTAAATTAACTATGTGTTTAGTGTGTAGTCATTGCTATTTGATTTAAATATTATGACTTAAATTAAATCTATGAAAGAACAGGGTGAGTTGCCATTGGATTTTATTCAGCTTTTGGCCTTTTATTATTATGGAAGATGAGACATAGCTGGGAGGTATATTCTACCCTAATGAAAAAAAAATACTAATGAACATACTTAAAAGGAGTAAGAGTATTGTAATTTAGATTCACATTTAGCCCTGGCTGGTTGTCTCAGTGGTAGAGTATCAGCCCAGTGTGTGGATATCCCGGGTTTGATTCACAGTCAGGGCACACAGGAGAAGCGCCCATAGCTTCACCATCCTTCCCCCATCTTGCTTCTCATTCTCTTTTTCTCTCTTCTACTCCCCTACTATAGCCATGACTCAATTGGAGTGAGTTGGCCCCGGGTGCTGAATATGGCTCGATGGCCTGTGCCTCAGGTGCCAAGAAGAGCTCAGTTGCTGTGCAAAGGAGCAATGTCCCAAATGGGCAGAGCATCGCCTGCTAGTGGGCTTGCCAGGGTGATCCCAGTGGGGGCACATGCAGAAGTATGTCTCTGTTTCCCCTCCTCTCACTGAATTAAAAAAAAATTATTCACATAAAAAAAATCGTGTTCTATTCCAAGTAGTTCATTTGTCTGTCATTATAAAATAAAACTTGTATTAGTACTTTAATGTTGATATAGCTGAAATATTTCTGAGAAGGCATTACTTTACTCCATTTTTTATATAAAACACAAAGTAATTATTTCAATTATTTAAAAATGGCTTTTTAAATGTGTTTGAAAAGTTAATATATAAAACAAAATTATCAAAAGTTTTTGATGAAGAAAAATTAACAGTAATCTTATAGATCAGTATTATGACAGTTTCTTACAAGGCACATTTTTTTTCAAATTCTACAAAACATCTTTATTTTTCATCATTAGATAATTTTTTATCAGTACAAGAATATCTTATCTTTTCATCAAATACTTAAAGGAATTCTTGAGTAAATAAATATTTTAGCTTAGAAAGTTTATTGGTGTTCTATTGATGTTCTTTTTTCTTTTTTATAAACTTTTTGGAGTGACTTTAGTTAATCGAATTATATGGGTTTTAAGTATACATTTCTATTATACATGATATGCATATTGCATTGTGTGCCCACCATTCAAGGTCAAGTCATCTTCTGTCACCATATAGTTGACCTCCTTTTTTCCTTTATTTACTTCCTCATTCCCCTTCCTTCTGGTAACAACAATATTCTTGTCTCTATGAGTTTTAGTTTGTTTTTCTGTTTTGATCATTTGTTTAATTTCAATCTTTTATACCATATGTGACTGAAATCAAATGGTTGTTAACTTTTCTGTCTGATTTATTTCATTTAGCATAACAGCCTTAAGGTCCATTTTGCAATACAACCAAAAGAATAAAATACCTAAGGATAAACTTAAAGTATGTGAATAACCAATATGCTGTAAACTACAAAGTATTATTAAAAGAAATTGAAAACAACACAATGAAATAGAAACACATTTCACATTGGTGAATTACAAGATTCAACACAGTTATATTGTCTGTATTACCCAAAGCAAAATACAGATTTAATGCAATCCCCACAAAAATTCCAATGACATTTTTTCAATAAATAGAGAAAAAAATCATCAGATTTGTAAGGAGCCACTAAAGACCCCAAATAGCCAAAACAATATGAGAAAAAAAGGACAAAGCCAAAGGTATCACACTCCCTGATTTCAAATTATATATACTACAAAGTGAAAATAATCAAAGCAGCATGGTGCTGACAGATACACAGATCAATGAAACAGAATAGAGAGATCAGAAGTAAACCCACATTGATATGGGCAGAAAATTTTTGACAAAGGAGACAAATACAATGGATAAGAAAACATCTTTAATAAATGGTGCTGGGGCCCTGGCCGGTTGGCTCAGTGGTAGAGCGTCGGCCTAGCGTGCAGAGGACCCGGGTTCGATTCCCGGCCAGGGCACATAGGAGAAGCGCCCATTTGCTTCTCCACCCCTCCGCCGCGCCTTCCTTTCTGTCTCTCTCTTCCCCTCCCGCAGCCGAGGCTCCATTGGAGCAAGGAAGGCCAGGGCGCTGGGGATGGCTCTGTGGCCTCTGCCCCAGGCGCTAGAGTGGCTCTGGTCACAACATGGCGATGCCCAGGATGGGCAGAGCATCGCCCCCTGGTGGGCAGAGCGTCGCCCCCTGGTGGGCGTGCCGGGTGGATCTCGGTCGGGCACATGCGGGAGTCTGTCTGACTGTCTCTCCCTGTTTCCAGCTTCAGAAAAATGCAAATAAATAAATAAATAAATAAATAAATAAATAAATGGTGCTGGGAAAATTGGAAAATATGCAAAGATTAAAATTAGGCTACAGGTTCATTCATTAGAAAACTTTGACATTATATTTCTTTTAATTTACAAATCTGTGAATTATATTTTAGACATCTCAGGATCATTTTGATGGAATATTTATACTGTTACTTCTTTTTGTCCTTTTAGTGTATAGGAGGTTGATATCAGTATTGCTAATATAAAAATAGGACCATTATTCCCAAATGACATTTCAGTGCCATGTAGAGTCTGATTTTTACAGTTTATTCCTAAAGGAATGGTTGATAAACTGCTCTCTTCTCCATTTATCTGCAAACCAATTATTCTGTTACCAAAATTCAGAAAAGTAAAGCATCATGGCAAAAAAATTAATGACAGTGTAACAGGGTATATAATCTCTAGGGCTCCCTCCACTCCTGACTGTAGACTCTCTAGGAGATGAAAAATGATTTTTCATAGTATGTGATAAGTCATGATTTTATCCTCACCTAAGTTTTTATTTTGGAGAATTCTGACCTGGGAGCTTTGGACACTATTGTTGAAATTGATCAGTGTAGGTTCTTGTGTTCAGAATGCAAGTATCTATAAATTGAACACCTTTCTCTGATCCTGAAATATGGCAAACCTTTTTCTCAGAACTTTGGGACATTATCAAATATTTCACTATTTAAAGATAATTTCTTTACCTTTATTTTTTAAGGAAGGCATTTTTTTATAGTTTAAGTACATCCACACTATTTAATTATCTTAATGTTTAAATCCTTCAGATAAGCTCTTTAAGCAACCAATCACATACCTGCAATCATTGTATCATCTTAAAATATATAATTTTGCCCATATAAATGATATAATATTGCACAAGTAAATTGTGTCCATATTTAACACAAATGATGTCTTAAAAATGTATATATATATATATATATACATATATATATATATATATTTTTTTTTTTTTAACCGTAGACTAGTCTAGCCAAAAAAATGACCTTCAGAAAGTAAGGAACTATGAAATATTTTCTCCCTATTCTCACTGAAGCAAAAATTATTTAAAAGCATTTTTTTTTATTTTTTTTTTATTTTTTTTTTGTATTTTTCTGAAGCTGGAAACGGGGAGAGACAGTCAGACAGACTCCCGCATGCGCCCGACCGGGATCCATGCTCTGTCCCTCCGGGGGGGGGGGGTCGCTCTGTTGCGACCAGAGCCACTCTAGCGCCTGGGGCAGAGGCCAAGGAGCCATCCCCAGCGCCCGGGCCATCTTTGCTCCAATGGAGCCTTGGTTGCGGGAGGGGAAGAGAGAGACAGAGAGGAAGGAGGGGGAGGGGGTGGAGAAGCAAATGGGCGCTTCTCCTGTGTGCCCTGGCCGAGAATTGAACCTGGGTCCCCCGCACGCCAGGCCGACGCTCTACCGCTGAGCCAACCGGCCAGGGCCTTAAAAGCATTTTTATGCACTACTCAGTCACTACAGCTAAATGGAATTTGTAATGAAAAAGTGTTTATATCCACAAACCTAGTTTTTTGTGTGTTTTTTTTAATAAAAGAAATTGATATATTCTACATATTATTATTTATGCCTGCTTAAAATGTCCACAAGTTTTCTAAATTGGTGTTATTCTCTAAAACTACTGACCCAAAACTTTGGTTGTCTTTTAACACTTTGTGGAGTTGACATTCTTATGTGTTGGTTTCTTCCTGTCTCTGAGTTGAGAATAAATTTGTTTCTAACCGTACCTTGGAAGTGAGCTAAATATGAACCACAAATTGTCTTGACAAAGTTTCTTCTGCTTTAGAATGTGCATGACTCCAGAGAAACCAAAGAGTCCATAGGAAGAAGCTAGTACCCCTTTCTCTCACATTTGCTCTTGCACAGGGAATAGAGGTCCTGACTTACATTTATCACAGAAAGACCTTTATGTTTTCCTTCCGGTAATACTGGCCTAACTAAAGTGCAAGTAACTGATATCTTGTAATAGAGCTTAAGATATTTTAAGCTTGAGTGTTTATTACCCTGAATATTGAAGGTCAGCACTGACTTTTATTTCTTTAAGAACTGAACTTTTAGAAGTTTAGAAGTTTAACTATAGCTACTATAAATAAAGCTTAAGGCAAAATAGATACATAAATCAAAGACAAAATGACATCCTGTCATTCAATTATGCTAAATTAATTCTTGACTGAGTATTTTTCCCCTCCTCTCTTTATATTAAAATAACCACATACATATGAGTCAAGAAAAGCAACCCTTTATATAGGAAGAATGTCAAGATCTGGAAAATAAGTATTGTATGTCTTGATGCAGAGCTCATGCTGATGTGATTCAGAAAGATATTTTTGTTCTGTTTCTTTAAACTGCTTTATTAACTTCACAATATGCAATGAGCATCTTTGCATGCAATAGGTAAAACTCCTCTGCTGACAGAACTTATAAATAGGGTCAAAACACAACATTCAATTAGGAGACCCACTGGAAACAAGAAACACTGAAAGGTTTACAACAAGGTATATCACGAACTTGTAAGTTTAGGAAGCAGTGTGTCTCTCCAATTTTCAGGGAAAATATCAGGATTCAAGCCATAACCAAAACTAATCATATTGGTTATGGTGAGGGGGGTCAGTACTAATTCCCCACAGACTGTGACTTAACTGTCTTTCCCTCAGGTTTCCCATCAGCTGTCTCATCTCTTCCCCAATCCTTTCCATATTCTCTGGTCTCATCCTTGCCTGTGGTTCTCAAAGCCTGTGACCTCCTGACCAAGGATGGGCAGAAAGATTTCTTAACACCTGCTTATCCATCCTCAAGTTTACATAACTGGGAGATACTGTACTTTTATCAAGACTCTAATTATTCTCAAAGTTGCATGGAAAATGCCTCCTTAGAATCTGCCTGTCCTATGTACTTGTGTTACCTGGTCCTCATTTCATCACTGACATGATTCCTGAAAATAGCAACATTTGTCACAAATGGTCATTGTTTTGTACCAGTATAATTCATAATGTGAAGCCCTGTTTGATAAAAGAAACAAACGTACATTAGAGAAATGAATTAAGGGTTTCTTTAAATTCCTGGAGGCATTCTTTACTTTCCAGCAATTTAACATGTCTTTTAAAACATAAATAAGAAATATAATAAACAAGTTATATTATAACATAAACAAGCCTATTATACATATAACAAGTATTTCTTCTGATCCAGAAAAGCAATAAGTATTGAATCATATATCCAAAATGAACATAGGTTACAAATGAAAAACGATAGATATTATTTTTATTTTATATATAAATAGGTCATAGTATAGCAAGAATTTAAAGAACAAAGATTCCATCAATTTTAAAAGAAATATAATCATTTAAAAGTAGAAAGAGAAATATAATAGGAAAAAATTAGATTCAGTTTAATATAAATGAAATTCTAGCAATAAACTATACATATATACACATTGCTGAGTAATACACATATAGATATTTAAACATATTTTATGCTTTACCAAAACTTCAAGTCTAAATGCACTAATATGTGTTAATCTTGTCTAATGAAGAAACTAAAACTTTCTACTTAAAAATTTTTAAATAACTTCAGTTGACCTTAATATCTATCATTTGAAAGTATAAAACTTAAAAACAAATATTCAAAATAAAAATAAATAAAAATGAATAAAAGTAAACAAATAGGTAGGTAGATGAATGAATGAATGAATAGTAGATTTCATTATACTTGACACAAAGTTATTTTCAAGATTCAGTTTATTGTCAGCTATATTTTTCTTACTTTAACTTATGGTATCTTCAATGTTATATACTATTATTAGTAACTTAAAATCTCTTCTTCAGTAAGTTGGGGTACAAAAAACATGCAAAATAACTATCTTACATAGACATAGTAGCATTTACAATATTTTTATTTATTTATTTGTTTATTTATTTATTGTATTTTTCTGAAGTTGGAAACAAGGAGGAGGCAGTCAGACAGACTCCCGCATGCACCCGACGGGGATCCACCCAGCATGCCCACCAGGGGGCAATGCTCTGTCCATCTGGGGCGTCGCTCTGCCGCAATCAGAGCCATTCTAGCGCCTGAGGCAAAGGCCACAGAGTCATCCTCAGTGCCCTGGCAAATGTTGCTCCAATGGAACCTTGGCTGCGGGAGGAGAAGAGAGAAACAGAGAGGAAGGAGAGGGGGAGGGGTAGAGAAGCAGATAGATGCTTCTCCTGTGTGCCCTGGCTGGGAATCGAACCCAGGACTCCCTCACGCCAGGCCGACGCTCTACCACTGAGCTAACCGGCCAGGGTCTATTTTTATTTCTTAAAAAGTATGTTAAACTTTTAAAAATATTTCTTTATGACTGAGGGTTATAGCTAGTTAATACTAATGTTAATAACCTCACTATATTTTTTGTAGTAACAACCTTAAGGAGATCTGAGACATGATTCCAATGTAATTTTTTTAATATTCTGTTTTCTTCTTTTATTATCAGCTGCATATTTTTCAAGTTTGTGTCTCTCTGTGTGTATGTGTATGTAATACCACTACCAAGTGCTCCTCTAAGGGTCATGTTTCTTTAAAAATATGAAAATAAAATGAAAATATACTTGGAAAATTACTACTTAGGAACTTTTAAAATAAACTATACTTTTCTGTTCTTAGATGAAATTATAGCAGATAATTCATTCTTCCAAAAATACAAAGTACATTAACATAAGAGCTAAAATAAAACAATTACAGCATTATTAAAATCATGATTCTAATAAGCATTCACTAGATATAAAAATGAGAAAATCAAGGGGAAAAAACTATAATAAAAATTATCTGAAGTTTTCTTAAGTATTCATTACAGTAAAAACTGGCATTTTTGCTCCTAAAAAATCTAACCAAAACCACTTTTTTTTATTAATGCAGTAATCAATTGTTTCTTCAGTGAAAACTCAGATAAAGTAATTTGCAACTTGGCACAAAAATATAAATATTGTAGTGGATTGGTTAAAAGGTGAAAGAAATTAAGAAGTGCAAATTTCCAGT